>NC_059666.1:21085451-21761259 GCF_905147105.1 Pieris brassicae
GAGACTGGCCTGACCTAAATATATTGTGTATAATAAAGTATATCTTTCTTTCATGAGTTTCGTTTCTTCTCTGTATCTAGATCGTTATCTTTTTCACCTGATTGTTTGTTCCTGTAATCACGTGTGCTAAATGTACCTATAAAAACCAGTGGTAGGTTGTACCTACTAAGTCTGTACCTCAGTAACCGTATCCTAGTCATTAACTTTTCCTAATAGACAAGTATGTGATAAGCCTTCTGTGCCTGACACACGACTTCGACTATCTTGGGTATAAAGTACGCCAGTTTCCTAACGATCGACTAGTACGAGCGAGTGTTGAATGCGCACAAAGACCGAAAGACCAATGGCGCACTGTTATATTATATTAAATACTTTTTTGGTCGCTATATCGCTCCCTACTATTGCCGTCATTAGTGAAGTGAAAATAAGCTTTAGTTCCCATTTTTTACCATAAACTACAAATATTAATAAATTTATCCGTACTGGTTTAAGAACCTGTATTAGGGTAGAAAGGCCTGTACCTGGCCTGTTGGGTATGACTTATAATCTCTGTTAATGTTTCATCAGTTCTACACCACTCTTTTTTTGTTGTGTCTGTTATGTCAGGAGAAGGTTCTTATGAAATAAAAAAATAAAAAAATTGCGCAGTCAATTAAAAAAATTAAGAATATTTTTGTTACGATAGCAATTTTTTTTCAGTACATAGCGCCTTTACAATTCAAACATTTTTATGTTATGCCGTTTGACATAACATTGACAGAATGCGTGCTACAAATATCGTCAAAGAGGATGTATGAAAAATTAATATCGCTTAAAACACATGCCTCTATATGAGTTATTATATTGATAAAATACATATAAAATAATTACAGTCGCTAATTTTTTGTGGCATTAATCATGAAAATCCATTTTTTTCACTTATTATATGTCGCCTGTTCCCGTGTCGGAATACAAACAAAACTATTATATACGCGCCTGAAAAACATACAAACTGTTGTATATCATAAAGCATTTTTAGTTAATTATACCAATTCGAAATTAATATTCATAAATAGTTAAGACAGGTCAACGTTTGTCGGATCCGCTAGTATATTATAATTATTGAACGACAAAGAGGAAAAAAACTTTTAAGTCATAATTTCACTTGTTTTAATCAATCAATCAAGTTCAAGAACCTCTATCAACAAAACAAATAACATCGCAATGTATTGCGTGTCGTATAGAGACATTTTGCATGACATCTCCATATTCATAGAAGAAAATCAAGCTACTGAATAAATAATGTATGATAAGCTAGATCATGGGAGTTCTACGAAGCATAGGAGTTTATTATTCATAGTAATACTCAAATACGAAAGTAAATTTTCTCTAGGTTTTTTTTTTAATTTTATCGGATATACGATTTTTTATGTTCACAGATCGTACAAAAAAAATCGGAAACGCTTTGAGTTACAGTTGAAAAATTATTAATAGTTAATACATCATCTGATTATAGGATTCAAGAGGATATCTATAATCATTGCTTTAGGCCAATTAAGTGAAGTCGAACTAGTCACAACAGACCTATTAATTTCTAATATTTATTTTTAATTTATAAAAGGCACACTAAAGAACCACAGACACATACAAAACACAATACATGCATCAATGACAAGTGTGCATAACGTTTAAAGGGAAACATTACAATGACAAAAGAGAAAATAAATTATGTAACACAATTAAAACATAAATTACAAAATTTTCATGCTTTAGGTCCTCATATGATATATTACACTAAAGGTACAGTGCAATTATTACACCAAAATTGATAACGGCGTATGGTTTGATGTTTCCAACCAATAAACTGTTATCGTTCACAAACATTTCCTATTTAAATCACTTACCATTCATAAATATACTATAAACATAAAATAGCTATTAAATTCCCTTATCGTTATAGCCACTTTGACAATGCAGGGCAAACTAACGAAATCACCCTTGTTACCATAGTAAATAAGCCTGTCAAAGACAAAAACATAGCCATCGATTTTTAATGTAGATAATTATTCTAGAAAAATAAAACCAATTGGTTATTGTCTTTGGAACGTTGTCCAGTGTACGTGACACTGGCTGTATTGAAAAAAAAAACAAAATTCAAATTTAGAATACAAGTAGAATAGTTATATTACTCCAAATTTAATCATTTAAATAATCGGTTTATATAAAAATAAAATGAATTATTCAAAGCAAGATGTTAGTGCAAATTATCATGTTTTCCGCTGTTAAACTCTCCATTACAAGTAGTTAAAGTTAACGGCAGCGGTGCTTGTGATTTTGACAAATATTATAACTGGACCTTTGTCAGAGCGCGGGAAACCCATTGTAATTGTATTTTAATTACCGGGTTAGTAACCTCAGACGTCATACCTCTTTTGTTTTACCGCATACCAAAGGAAATTGGTTTTGGAAGTTGTCTATGGTTTTCCATGTTGTAAATACTGGCAGAGTATGAACGAAGAGATTATTCGAACTTGAACAGTTGGCAATAAAGCTACATTTACTAAATTACTTTAAAATCAATACCCTAGACAACGACTGAAGTTACAGTCAATAACTAATTATAATTCGTTTACTTCCTATGTATTAATTCCACAGTTATCACCACAACGTCCGTCGTTCCACAACTGAGTGTTTTTAAGGCAGGGACACCACTAAACGGAAACAGCTGCCCACTGAAGTATTTCCGAACCTTTCCGACTTAGGTTCCTTCAATAAAAGAGCGTACGAATTCTTAAAAGGCTGGTAACGCACTCACGAGTCCTCTGGCATTGACAGTGACAACGGGCGGCGGTATCGCTAACATCAGGGGAGCCTCTTGCCTGTTTGCCCCCTTGGAACAAATTGGAATAATCATAATGATTCAATTACTGTTAATAATTCAGTATTTGAACCCCTATAGTTGCGTATATAAAATCTAAAGAGAAAACATAGCGACGCCTGTATCTTTGTCAGAAAATAATTCCACAAAAAACAAAAGCCAATCGCTGTAACGACATCTATGATGATGCATGTTAAATTACTCTTGTTTTCATAATATACTATTTAAGCCTCGGCTTAAAGCCATACCATACGTAACCATTTCTCAGCGTCACATCTTCGATAAGGCTCCCTAATTTGGTGCCGTCATCTTATCAGTACATTAAATATCAATTGATATAACGCGGAGAAAGCGACGACATTTATTTACCAATATAGTGTTGAAGATAAAAGATCTTCTTTCACTTATCAATTTATTGACAGTTTACATAAAGCGTGAAAGTGGTTTTTGATACGTAATATGGACATAAAAATTTAATGTTGGTTTTAGATATACTCACTCACACTTTGAAATATATAATTAATTAAAAATAACAAACCACTCAAATATAAGAGTTTTTCCTCCAACTTTGATTTTGTTCCCTTTGGAGTAGAGACTCTTGGGCCGTGGTGTTCTAGTGCACAGGCGCTAATTAAAGATTTAAGTTGGCGCCTGGTAAATAGTGCCGGTAAGCCCAGAGCTGATGCATTCCTCGCTCAACGAATAAGCCTCGCAATACATACGTAAAGGTACAAAGAGACCATTTTTTTTAATTTGTTTCATTTTATTTTTATGAATTTTTAATTATTTTTATTATTATGTAGGTTAAGGAAATTATAAATACTGTATATTTGTTATATTTAAGTGCTTGTCACATTAAATTGTTCTTTCGTACTGTTATACCCCTAGCATGTAAGAGATGTAACAAACTACTATCTAATATGCCCAGTAATCAAAAGGCAGGCATATAAGCATACCAAGCGGGAGCAGGGTTAGTCAATTGTCAATGTCCATTAAGGACACCTCTGACTCTTAATTAAGTAAATCTTTTTTTTAAAGTATCCGTATAAAAGTACGTAGCGTTGGAAAGTTTTTTTTAAATAAATGAATATATTTATAGGAGATAATGTAATGCACAGAGCACAAAGCGCCGAGAAAGATAGTAATAAAAAAATTGTGTTTATTCATTTGACAATAATTCGCTACAAATTTTTGTTATTAAATGTAAGAATGTATGTGTAAGATTTGGGAACACTTTTAAGTAAAACAATATATGTGTCTGGGTTATATTGCACCGAGCATTCTGCTCTGTGCATTACATTAACTCCTAGGGTACGAAAATAAAATTATCTATGTATAAATTTTTGTAGTTTAGTTTAGCCTTCATAATTAAGTTAAAAACAAACATTGAGCTTCTTGGATTCAACTACATATCATATTAGGTATTATAGGCATGTAGATTATCAGCCTCCTACACCTGACACACGCCGTCGAGTTTTTGGATCTAACCTCATCACCGTTCGAGCGAAAGTTAAATAAATACGCACATAGAAAGAAAGTCCATTGGTGCACATCCGGGGATCGAACCTACGACCTTTGTCTGTCATTATATCATATCTAATTAATATTATTTAACTTAAATAGTTAACTTTACTTAAGTATTTCTACTAAACACATTTATTAGTATATTAAATTTTGTATTAATAGTCAAAAGTATATTTAAATTATAGTTTATATAGATGACACGCTTTTTAAACCCGAATGGAAAATTGTACATTCGTGGTACACGAAGCATATACTGCAATTTAGATATAATTTTCGTTATTTTGTCTTCAAGTCGTGTAAGGTATAAATTACTAGGACCTTCATGTCAATAGTACCGATATATTTAGCACTAGCAGAATTACAAAAACATTTTACTTGTGATAATATAATAACCATGCTAACGATAATACCATTTTTTTTAAATTAGTTATTACAGTGTATTATAGTTATATTGTCCATGGTCGGCGATATCACTTAACATCAGGTGAGCCTCCTACCCGTTTGACCCCTATTAAAAAAACAAAAAAAAACAGCCTGCAGGTTATATTATATTTTGAGTGATTTCGGCTATTTTCACTTTTTCAAAAGAAATCCTATTTTCAACGATAAATTCACGTCAATTAATTTAAAATACAACCAATATAAAGCATGCTGAGAATAAGAAAATCGGACAAGCAAAGAAATAAGAGCTGGAAAAGACATTCTCATAACGATAGACCAAATGAAATGGAGATGGATGGGTCATATGTTACGGAGCCCTCATGAAAAATGGAGAAAATATTGACGGAATGGTACCCTAGAGATGGAAAACGAAGAAGAGGCTGACAACTCAATAGAGGAGGAAGTCAATTTAAAAAAGTCATAAATATCTTCAACATATAAATTTTAGTAGATATTTTTTTATTAAATTATATTTTTTTCTTTACTTTTTAGACTTTGATTTCCATACAAATCAATTATAGTTTTATCTGTGAACACGTCGCATTGGCGACGACAGTGTGTCGTTAGATAAGTAGATGATGATGACTGAGCTTGTATCTTGTCATCTTTTACTGTGTAATTCGTTTAATTGATGACTTGTCAGTAATGTGGAGTTGTATATTTCATACAAATTAATTATGAGTGGCTTATAATTTATGAAATCCAGTTATGTTGCGATTCAATTGATTGGGTATGGCAACTTTTAGTGTCTGAACAATTTGTAACTAGATTGAAGATTATTGCAGCAACACCTTACGAGATCTGACGTGAAGGCAGAATACAAAATACCATCCGTATCACCTTGACGTCCGTCTCGTGAGTGTTTTTAAGGCCGTTTTTGCCGCGCACCACCATTACGTGGAACCAGCTGCCCACTGAAATATTTCCGACCCATTGCGACTTAGGATCGTTCAAGGAAAGAGCGTACCACTTCTGAAAGGCCGGCAACGCACTAGCGAGTATTCTGGCAATGTCCATGGGCGATATCACACAACATCACTTCCTTCATTATTCGCTCACTCCAGTGAGCTTCCGTCCTGCCCTTCAGGCGATTAGCCCTTCTATGACGACCCAAGCCGATGTCCGAATCGCAGAAGACGCATTTGTGCCATGGGAATAGCCCATTTCCAGCAGAGCTATGCTGGCCAAGTCTCTTCAGGTTAACAGCGAGATATCTAGCCGGGCAGTTAGTGGTTAGACAAGTCAAGAATCCTCTGTTTAGGTTTAAGGAACAGTATTTTATGGATACAGTAAATATTTCTTCCCCGCAATACGAATAATATTAAGATATCATGCCTGTGTATAGGAGACTAATTAATAGATAAAATACTCTAGGTCCCTTATATATTGTATAATTACTCAGTTTTTATTTCTAAATTAATACATTCAATAGTTTCTTCAAGCAGAATATAATTATCACACAATCACATACACACAAAAAGTAAGTGTGTTTAATTTGATACAAAAAACATACATTCTGAGTTTGATTTTAAAATGTCTACCTCAGCTACTATATGTATTAAGAAAATATCGAAATACTTAAATAATTTTTCGTATATATCCCATTTTTTATTATGTTCTTGAGTAACTGTCTATAGCTACCCAAGTTAATTAAAAAAAAACTACAAGGAAAACCTTATACTCTCACCTGCACGCGAAACTTATTAAAATATTAATATCTTTACGGGCGCTAATTCGAGCTGATGCGTTCCAGGTCGTTGCTACATCTTCTAACTCTCACTACGCATGCGCGCCACTAACATACTCGGATAGGGTTACCACACATTATAGTAAAACTGTAGATATACTTTTTAGAAACCACTTTTGTTTTAAATATATAAAAATTGTGCTGACAATAAAGATTGAAAAAATATTTAAAGAAATGGTCTTATGATCACCATCATGAGGTAAAATGACTTTAATTCACAAAAACAAAGAACTTATATATATATATATATATATATATTACGTTATTTCCAGAAAACATATCGGGCATTAATTTTTATATATTTTTCTTAAAATTTATAACAAAATTATTTTAGGGAAATAGCAGATATCATTTGTAGGGTATTTCGTTTAGTAATGAATTGTATTTTCCTAATCAGCTGGCCTATCTCATAGCCCTAACCGTGCGCGCACGCAGCCAATCTCGGCAACGGAGATTCGTTGCATTTTGCATGAACATTAGATACCTGTATTAGATATCGTGAATAACTTGTGCTCCATTATTCCATTCGTATTGCTCTCGAACACTTCGGTAACGACCTTATCAATTAGTCCCACCGTATTTTTTGCACGGTTTTTTTCGTGGTTTTTCCAAATATATCTTATAAATCCCTTCTAAGCAATGCACGTACGTCCGATTTCTAAATAATTTAAATGCGCGACGTTATTAATATTTCTTTGGGGAATTGGGAATATAGATTTTTATATCATTACATTAATTAAAAACTATAAATGTACTATAACTTACGTCGTCAATGTCACAAATAACGAATCCAGATCAAACACAAAATCATATCACTGCACAGCTTTTTGTCGAACACTTCGCGAGGTACGCGTTACGCGAATACACGTGCAAACAGACCTGATGCGCGGGCGCAACTGATTCAAATACGGTGAAATGTATTGGGATGCTCGACAAAATAGCAATATTGCAATTCCATGGAGATGGACCTTTGAAATTACTCTTTAGAAATTACGATAACCGGATGATATGTTTAAGAAGTGCATGCCGCGTATAATGACTATTATCTTATTATGGAAGGAAGAAAAGCGTGAAAATATAATATAAGAAAAAGTGTTAAAGAAAAACTCGCGGGTCGTATGAATTACTTAATTAAACAGAGGCGTATACTTATCTTTTAAAACAGAACATTATATTATAGATACATTTTCAGAGGTTTTAATGTTCATCTAGACATGGGTAGTTCATTTTCTATTTATGTTACACTTTTCTTTTGTTGAAAACTTAAGATATTTCTAGTACTTAAACTTTAGAGACGGAAGTGTAATATCAATCCAAGAATCCGCTCTATTTTTGATTCAGGACTATTCTTATCTTAAAAAAATCCTAAAGAGCAGTGTTTTCTTCATCCCTGAGGTCGTAGGTTCGATCCGTGGCTGTGCGCCAATGGACTTTCATTCTATGTGCGCATTTAAAAGGAAAACATCGTGAGGAAACCAGCCTGCCTTAGACCCAAATACTCGACGGCTTGTGTCAGGCATAGCAGGCTGATCACCTACTCGCCTATTTGATGATTTTTTTTATGATTTTACAGAAATTTTATAATTTAGGTATTATGATTTGATTGCCTCTGATTTTTTATTAATTTTGACTGTTGTTAACTTAATGTTACTTTATAATCCTACAACTTACCTAACTGATCACTATGCGAATCATCAAAATTTAATTTATAAAACAGATATATTTTAACTGATATAAGGTATAAGTTCGTAATCATTAACTCCTTGATTACCATTGGGTTCATTAGAATATGGCTATTAATTTAACGATGATACGGACCGTTGATTTTAAAGCACCTATCATTACCAGCGTGTTATTTAATGGTATAATGTCTTATACTTTTATGAGGAATCCTTTGTACATAAGTGGGGACTACAACCTCTCTCCAGACAGGAGCATCTTTCAGCGTCTTTTGTTGATAATGTTGCAAGTACCTAAACAGTTACTGTACCATTAGACAACTACAAGTCCTTTCGCCAAAAATGGTTTTCATAGCATTGTTTCTATAGTTAAAAATATTTTGTATAGAAATGACACTAGCTTTAGCATGTGACCATTTATATGTAGCCCAAGGGGTTAACTCTAAGCCACATAGCAACTGGATAATTCAAAGCTTATTTATATTATACTATGATTGGTTATGGTGCTTCTGCCCAGGTTATGTTAAAAAATCGTACCTTGTCTAGCCTACAAAGGTGTCATGTAAACAACAATACAATTAATAAATTAAAAAAAACATCAAATTCAAATTCATATAGGTAACACAGTGTACACTTACGAACGTCAAAAACAGATATGTATATAAAATGCTTCTAATTTTACATTTACTGCCAGCTCTCAAATCAAGGGCGTAGAACGGAAGTGAAGAACTGGCAATAAACTCTCCGTCACTCTTTTTTCTAATACTGATATTTAAGAAATTCTAAACCTATTTTCTTTGCACACTCTGTATCAATTTTGATTCTAAAGACAACGTTACAATTTAAGAAATTGCAATACAATTCTACACAATATTTAAATACCCTTCAAAAACAACACGTATAGAAATGTTTTGATACAGTTTTCATCCCAGTGTTGGAGAATTAATTGCAGTGGGCCTTTGTTTAACTGTTGCGAAAATCTTTATTCAGTCGCGTGAAATATTGTCTCTGGATCTGGAAAGTTTTTACATTCCATTGTTAGCCTGTAGACATTATTAAATTCTTAAAGCTTAGATTTGAATATAGTATTTGGAATTATTGAGACAATAGAAGCTTAACGAGAAAAAAGCCTTTGTAAAATCACTGTCAATTTAGATAGGATAAAAATGAGTTGAAAAATATGTTCCAAAATTCGAGTACTTTTTAATTTATTCCTTGAACTTTGGGGACGGTTTTTATTCTGGAAAAGTGTATAGTCTCTGGGATATCTAAGTAAAATATTCCATATGTTGTTATGTAGCTACTAAAAAGGTAGGCTAAGTTAAAAATCATATTAACTTTTTTTTATATTAAGTTTGTTATGGGACAGAGGTATTTATAATTAAAAGGGTTTCCAAATCTTACACATTGAAATTCGTTATAATGAATAAATATACTTTACATAAAATAGGGGGGAACGAGCCTACGAGACAGCCATTTGTAGTTAATTAGTAAAATAAATAATAAATCATCTGATATCAGGAATGTTACTCTGTAAAATTGGAAACCATTTCCAGAAATCTCTAACAACGATTTTTATAAAGTCAATATATCAACATGTCGTAAACCTAACTTTACGTGGTTACGTTAGTGAATATTAAAATCGCAATCTCTATTGAATTGTCAGACTCAGCTAGCGCGTAATATGAAAGGGTTATTGACTCACGAGTCTCAATTTTTTTTATATATTTTGAAAGTAACCAAGCCTGTTTCGTAACTAGACAAACATAAAAGTCAATCCAGCACTGAAACTTGGAGCAATTAACGAAATCACTTTCTTACACATAAGTCACTAATCATGTGTGAGTTAAGTGAAAGTGACAAATTAGTGGCAGGTTTTTAGACGGCGTATGTCACACCGAAAGCAAATAAAAATAGGCCACACATAAATACGAAATATTGTATAAAACGCACAGACTAAAAATAATATTCATTGATGTTTTGTTTTTTATTTGAAATGCTTTTTTCGTTTAATTAGTGTTAGTGCTTAACGTAAATGCTAAGTGAACAAAATAGTACACAAGAACAGAGTGTCTTTCCCTTAATACAGACTGTAAGTAGTGTTATCGAACACTTTATGTTAAATATCCTGTTTAGTGAATAATGTTAGACTTAAATTAATTATTAGTCTTAAGTTAGAGTAGATCGTAATGTTCCAGTAGAGACAACGTATAAAAAAATTGAAGGACTACAATTCTGAAAGAATAGTTTTATCGTCGGAAATCAAGGCACAATTAGTATTGAATTATTCTTTAAAATAATGCATATGACTAAAACAGTGACCCTGACAGCTTGACATTGACGTTTCTGACAATATACACGTTATACTTTATTACGGTGTTAGATACGTTCTAAGGTTTTTATTGCAATCGATCTATAAAAAGGTAATTGGTGAGCGTTTCTTAGCCGTAAATCTGTTTAGTTTATCTCCGGGTAATATTTTTACTATTCCCTTTTTATGGCTCGTGGACTGTGGACACAAGTTTTTATATGCCTGCTGGACACGCCACTAATTACTTTTACGTAATTAGCCAAACATAGGATATTAATAAAAGTACTTAAATATATACTTGAATAGTATCTAATTGTAAAATACTCATTGACAACTAACAATTTAACTAAATTCAACTTAACATCAGTTATTATTAATACTTTTTGTTTAAAAATTATGTATTTTAACATTTGTGTAGTTAAAAATTGTATATTGCACGACTTTGTCTGATTCTCTCTGTTTAATCAGTAGCTCAGGTCTGAGCGTCGTGGTCAGCAAGAAAGAGTCTAGAACGGACTATCTGTTTCCACCGGATTCGGTCCAGCGCATCTCTTATGACAGTGTACAGTTTTAAGGATGAATCTTTCACTTGATTGGTCCACCTGGCTGGTGGTGGTGGTTGGTTTTCTGTGTAACCACAGAAAAGATCCACGGTCAGTTTCTCCAAGTTCTCATCGCCTGTGCGCATTGTAATTGTCTGATTGAAATTTTATAAAAGTAGAAAGGTTTTCGAAAGATGGCAGATGTACTCTTTCAGCCGCCTAAAGGGATCCGCGACCAGTCACATCTTCGAGATCTTGTACTCAATATGGTCATGGTACTGATTGTAGCCGCTGATTATAGATGTCATTGGAGTCTTGAGTGAAAAAGCCTGACAAACACAAAGGCACCAAACTATTCCCATAGTTAGAGTGACAATTATCGGAAGGGAGGGGGTAGGAAAAGATTTCTTACCGAAAGGCCCAAGCTGAAGTCTGAATATCGCAGGAGGTTTTTCAGGAAGAACTACGTTTCGCCCCCTAAGGCCAACATTGATATTCACTCTCTTAAAAAAGTCTTTCCAACTACCAGCGTTTTACGCTGCCCATAAAGACAACTACCGATAAAACACAACAATAAAAGTCCCTTCATTTTTTGTTTCGTTAGAGTGTGTAACTCAATTTGTTAAGAAATCGCTGAAAACTGTACAACAAAGAGGGCTTCGTTTTGTTCCTATTTTAATTGTGTTAAACACTAATACATATTTGTAAATACTAACTTGTTATAATATGTCAATTGCTGTGTAAAAACCCGACCCGAGCAAAACTACTAATAATTTATGAAAAAACTTTTATTGTTACAGAAATTTACTCGGCATTCTCTAGTGTCTGTGATTTTCATCTTATTGGTGATTATTGATATCCTCTAATATTAAAAAAAAGCTGTTGAAACTAAAAGGTCCTGAAAATTTGCAGTCGGGTAGTTTTTTCAAATATTTAGACAAATAGATTGTACACTTATAAACGATAAGAAAATTAATTAAGAAAAATTAAAACTTACGTTTAGTGCCTCCGCCGGTGCCAATGCACCAGTATATGCAGTTCCTCGGCGACGAATTTATTTTATATTTTAATTTTTATCTTGAACCAATATTGATTGTTTGTTTTAAAAAATCCCCACAGTTTGTGCCCATAATACAATTATCCCCTATGTTTCATTCAACATGCGGCTTAAACCCTGGCGTTGTTTAGAGAAGTTGGGCCTCTCTTCTACCACATTTACAACGGAAAGTGCTTAGAGGAGTTGTTCGAATTAATTTCATCATCGGACGTCTTACCAAAATACGAAATTCTACCCGTATCACGTCCGTTGTTCCACAACCACCACTATGTGCGACCAGCTGCTCAGAGAAGTATTTCTTAAAAGGTCGCACTTGCGAGCCTTCTGGAATTCAGTGTTCCTGGGTGGCTTAAAACGTTAACGTCAGCTGATCCTCCTGCCTCCTGTTCTATAAAAATAGTATTATATAGGAACCGAACTACATATGTTCCATCATCATACGCGGTGGCATTTCGTACAACGATTATGAGCACAGGAACGTACTTATAGCATTGGGATAATGTTATATACTACGTAATTTCTAAACAAGGTTTTGAGATAAACTTTCTTTAACATATAAAACGCGAATTTATTACATTAATTACATAATTCTACGTGTTATTATTTTATTATTTATACGAGCCTGTAGAACGACATTGTCATACAAAAGCAGTGGGCAGCGATCGTATTTAAAAAAAAGGTTTAAAAATAACAATGTTTAATCTAACAATATCACTCAATGAAAATAAAAACAAGTGGCTGTAACAGATTCCTATATTTGTTTTATGATAATTTGTCAAGTGGGTGATCAGCTTCATGCCATGCCGTATTTTTGGCTGTAAGACAAGTCGGTTTCCTTACGATGTTTTCCTTCACCGTTCGAGCGAAAGTTAAATGCGCCCATAGATAGAAAGTCCATTGATGAGACCCTAAGGATGAGAGTCACAAGCTGAAGCCACTAGGTCAACACTGCTCTTCGCGCAGTAAAATACCTTCTGTAATTTTCATAGTAAAACGCTTTTTTTACTATATTTATATGTTGCTTAACAAAAAACAAATCTAATTCATACGATCATTGATATATGTATAATCGAAAACGAGCTAGTACTTATCAAATAAACTATTCTAAAGTGAGGCAACCCCAGCAATCTTATACGGTCTATTATTTATTATTGAATATTTTTTGACAATCTTTACTAATGCATGATTGAAGAAATTATAACTTTTATCACCACTACTGTGCTCGAAGTGTACTGTATTGTTTTGATTCTGATTGCTTAGTTTTATATACAATGTATAATGAAGTATGATTTGTACTTCAGAGTACATACCTATATCATAGAGAATCTTATCATTGAAACTATAATTTGTCGGATTACAAGTCACTCTATAATCTAACAAATTCAATAGTCAAATACCGCCTTGCAAAATGTCTGAATGTCCACTATAATGAGTTTCTGTTCCTCACGTATCCAACGGTTATTGAGCGTTGTTTTCTTCAGCGAACTTGCATACACAAACATTGGTATCGCTGTAGCTAATGAAGCGACAGAGTACCGCAGTTTTTAACACTCTCCGAGATCGTAATTATAGCAAAAAAATATGTAAACATCAAAATCCGTTCCTGTGAAGCATTCCGCGTACAGTGTGACACGAGATGCCTGACCTAATTATCTTGTGGTTTAATTACTGGATCCCGTAACCGCGTTCCCGCGGGCCTTGCGCACTTCACCACGCATCTAGGGTTGCCAGCTCTAACCGTATAGTCGTTCAGAAACAACAGTAATTTGGCAAACACTTTTTAAGAACGGTGACATATGAATTCTTCATGAAGCCTTAGTTTAGAGTTTTAAACGTCATTTATTTAATTGAAATGAATGACTAAAAAAACGTCAAACGTAAAGAAAACGTGAGTGTACTTATGTACATGCGTTAGAAGTTATAATTCTTTGGCGTAAAAACGTAAAAATCGTTTTAAAAATGTCATTCCACGTTTGTACAAAAAACGAAACTAATTTTAGAAGAAAGGTATTTAATACATATAATATAAAATATAATATAAATACAATAAATAAAGTTTATTTAAATATCACAAAATAAAATGTTGACTATAGCTAACTTCAAGGTGTCTCTTTTTTTGTGACTGTGCGCGCACATCCTATAAATTCATTCTCATAATTTTATTTTCTTTTAACTAGCCAAAAGAAGTATAACTTCAAAAGGCATAATTAAAAACACTTAACAGAACAAATGAAACAACACTGCCATAGGAACCAATGTTTTAAATTTTATTTATTTTTAACTATATGCCCGGTGCCCGGTATCTTTTCTTGAAGGACCCTAAGTCGAATTGGTTGTAAGTTGGAAATACTTCAGTGGGCAGCTGGTTCCACATAGCGGTGGTGCGCGGCAAAAATTGCCTTGAAAAACGCTCAGTCGTGGAACGGCAAAATGTGTGTTGTGACAACCCTACACACATCCACATGTTTAAAGAATGTATCATTCAGTTGGAAATTCATGGCGTACGGAGTTAAAAACGCGGAGACTATTTGCTGTTTTTTTGAATTTATAATTACTTTTGTTACGCTTCATAAATATTCAATTGTTATAGTAGTTTTACATAGAGAAAGTGTCTAAGTCGAAGTTTTGCTAAACGATTATAATTATTTGGTGAGAATTTTACTCTTAGACCGAGACACGCTTTTGCATACTTTCAATCTCTTAATTGGTTAGCAGTTCACGTATCTCAAGTTTTGGTTTACACAATTAATGAATCTATAAATGACACAGACACATAAATCAGCTTAATGCTCAATTAAAGAGTAGTTAAACTGAAAAAAAAACATATTTTTATTATAATATAGAAATGGACTATAACGTAATGTAATCAGCGAACTTAAACTCAATTAAATGACATTTTTTTATAAATCGAGGCAAATACCCAAAGGGTCCATCTGATGTTAAGTGATACCCTCGTACGTAGATATACAGGACAGGCTCGGATATAAGTAGGACTTTTAGGGATTGGTTGGTTCGCTCTTTTCTTACTCTAAATGATTCGGAAACGACAGCTGGTGCCGTAAGAAACGCTCAGTTGTGAAACGACGCTGCTGAACACATCAAACGCAGAGTAGAAAATGCTACCAAGACCTAACTTGTAGTTACACACTCACACACTTCACTCGCAATCACATACTCACACCCACACGCTCACACATTCACTCATAAATGCACCCACTCATTGACTCACACATTCTCATATGCTACCACACACCCGCAAATGCACTCATGCGATAACCGCGTCGCCTAGTGCCGTAAAAAATGTATTATTTCGATACGACTTGTCCTAAAAGTATGTTGGTTATGGAATTACTGAATATCCTAACAGACAATTATTTCATTTAAAAGAGTCTCACGATTGTAATGCATATTTTTATTTGTACAGTAAATAAATAAAAATATAGATATGCGATAATATAAACCTATAGATAATACATTCCTTAATAAGAAAATACTTTTTAAATGGATTGAAGCTATGTATTTTTATTAAAAACTTATAATTATGTACATAATTTTAAGACGACGTTTCGCGTGCTTTTCAGCGTGCGTGGCAACTGTGACCGTATTAATAATAATACATAGCTTCAATCCGTTTAAAAAGTGTTTTCTTAATGTGTAAAAGCTATGTTAACAAATGACAATACTAAATTCCGTAATATCCAACATGTGAAAGTTTAATATATTCGAACAAAAAATAATACATTTAAATATTCGTTCTGATATATGAGAAGCAAACATCACAGAATTTAAATTCTATTTCTGTACCAAATTCTTTATGCAAATTCCCTCATTTGGAACGCTCGCGAATACTACGAAAACAGAGTGGATTAAAAATAAAATAATATTGTTCGTGATATCTGTGAGAGCTCAGTTATTCAGAAAACATTTAGGTCAGTGTTCAACGTTTTTACAGGATTTGCATACGAGCACATCTAGTTTATTCATGATGTATAAATAGTAAAGAATCTGCGAATAACCGAGCATTTGTTTATCGTCTCATTAAATTCACTGGTTCAACATTGAATTTAAAAAAAATAACTAAACTAAATTGCAACTAACTGTTACGTTACGTCTATACCCGTATGTCAATAATTATTGAATCGATTCTGATGAAACCTGAATTGTTAATACCTGTTTAGTAAACTATATATTTTAGTTTCCGAGAAATTTGTGGACAGATCAACATAATCCACATCACTATTTCCCAATTTTTGTGAGCCGTCTTAACCTTTCTAAAATTCTAAAGCAATGTCACATACATATTTTTATATTAAAATTTGAATTGTTCTCTTAAGAAACTTAAATGATAGATTTTGGGACGTTGTTAACGAAATACAGTAAGTAAATATATTCCAAATATATAATATAGAACTGAAATCCAAATTCCAAGTGATTTAATAAATTTTTGAAAAGCCCCCCTTTATAATAAAACAGCCTACCTGTGGGAGTTGGACCCCACGTTGGGAACACTGAAAAGAACTAACTGTACACTTAGAAACGGGATGAACTTCGAGTATTTTATACATTCATTGTTATAAACATAGTTTAAAAAAAATAAAGTTAAGAGTAGTGTCTCTGCGATTTTAACAGAAAGAAAGGTTGCCACTTATGAAGATTAGTAGTAGTAGTAGTATTAAAATTTTAATAGAAATATAAACTACATCAAACGAATATTAAATTATTTTGTCAAAGATATACACGAACTCTTTGTAGCCTTGATTTTGGCTCCTTAAAATCGAGATAGCGCTTAGTTTGACTATTGTATGTTTAAAATCTATTTAACGGTTCTCTTAATACTCACATTAGTCGCAAGTGTCCAAAGGGTTTATATAATTAATAATTATATCATAATGTCTCATCAGATATGTAATTGGAAATGACATCGTAATGTCGGACAATATGTAGGACATTTCTATGACAATTTATTTGGCCGATGCTACCACAACTATGTTGCTTTATAGCGAATAGAAAACATGTGCTAATACGTTGTTCAATACCATAATTTTAAATCAAATATCATGCATCCATGTAGATAACTTTTGTACACTTCAATTAGAACGGAGGAGCAAGAAAGTCTCTGCCGGCATCTGGCAAAATATTTGACGCGCCTCCGTATAATTTTCCTCATCCAATGTAGATTAACATAGAAATTTATATTAAAAACAGCTCTAACAGGAGTTAGACGCAAAGATTTTTCGTACCAATGTTTATAAATAATATCCATATTCATATTCATTTATTTATTTGCATTCCATAATGTCACAATAGATGTTTAAGAGGCTTAAAGCTAGGTACAATATTATGGACACTGTTAGGGCACAGTAACTAAGTATACAAAGGGTATTAAGAAAAAAGCTTTTCTTGCTTTGGTTCGTAATTGAGCTAGTGTGAATCGAAATCGATTCTATCTGGAGTTTAAAAGCGAATCGAATTCAAAACCAAACCAAACCACGAGACTAAAGATTAAAGAAAATTTGGAAATTGTGGAAAGTTCAAGTCAAAGTTATAAATGATTCATGAGCTGGCAAATAATTGCTAAATAGAAACACTGAGCATTAGCCGCGTTATCTCTAAACAAGTGCGCGCAGGCAATCTGCCTCCATGATAATATCGCGCAGTCACTACTACTGGAAATCGATTGGTAAAATTTAAAAAAAGGCCTCAAATTCTGCGTCTGACTTACTTGACATAAAATCCTATGTCCTCCAGCTGGTGGCGAAGGTCATCCAGGGTAGGAAACCAGCTGTCCTGGGCAGCTCTAGTCCTTTCATTTCAGTTTTCTTCGTCCCAGCAATGATGCTTCGTTGCTAGGTCTGTTATGGCGGGCCACGTTTGCTTTTGCCGAGGCTTTGCTTTCCATATGACTTGGATGCCTGCGGAGCGTATGGCCATTTCCATTTTCGGCGTTCTATAGTCTTGTCAATTTTCACCTCATTGTAAACCTACGATGATTTGATTGTCTCGGGCCAGAATATTTCAAGGATTTGACGAAGGTAGCGGTTCTCCGGACCTGGGATTATTGTGCGCTCTTTGTAATTTTCTACGTTTCGCACCCATATAGCAACACGGTCTTTATCTTGGATGTGTTGGATCTTCTGTCCCAATTTTTAGGTTTGAGGCATGCTGGTTTCCACCGCGTTATTTTGAGCACATAGAAAGAGCAGTCGATTGGTGGACAGCCATCATTTGAACGCACGACTTCAGGCTTATGACGTGCATGTTAAAGGCGGCTCAAAGCCACTCATCCAACACTGTTTTGAAGTTAGTAATTTCATTTATATTTTACATGAATATAGAGAATCCATAAAAGTGGTATTACATATGTTACAATATTGTTAGAATAAGGGAGATATGAAAAGACTTACCAATATTTGTAGTGTGGTTATTTATTGGTTTTATAATAAAATCAGGAATGCTTTCATGACTTATGTAGGTATTACCTAAGAACTGTATTTTATATAATTATATAAGAGACCGACACAAACATCCAGATTTGTGTCGTTCTCTGGAACACGTTAGAGGCCTAGGTCAATTTCTACACCTAGGCCTACAAATACAATAAAGTGGACTTTTTTTCTGCACCTGGTCACAAGGCATGAACTATCCAAGCCTAGCTCGTAACCAACGTTCTGAACTTTATAAGAGCTGAAGACTGGCCCGGTCTTCAAATTATGGTCAATTATGAAGGACATGGCAAAATTTCTCTTGGAAACAGTGCGTAAATCCATAGATTCGTGGCCAAATAGGTTAAAGGCCTGAGCCTATAAAAGCCAAAGATGGCCAGATCGAATAGAACATTATTATTTTTTTGCTATAAATATGTAAATAAATTAAGTAATGTAAGTAAATTTTAATAATATTACATTACTTCCTTTAAAAAAATGCTCTTTCATGTGTAATGGAACTTATAGCAATCCATTGATTGTTAATAAATAAATAAACTACAGACCAACGTAGACACACAAATGGAAATAACAGATCAAAATCCTCTATCGAAAATAGCTAATTTATAAGAGTTCACGTGACTTCCAATAGTTGTGGTGCAAAGAGTCACGCGATGCGTTTCAGAATGGTCCAAGTCACGTGGTCACAAAGCGCGCCGAACTAATGCGAGATTTTAATTGCTCTTAATCGAGTTGGCTATCTAGATTCTTTCCTGCTTGTTAGTGTGAGATAACATCGAGATTTATTTAATAACAGTAGTACCGGCACCTCAAAGCTTTTCAGTTATAATCAGAGAAATATCGCGTTAAATTGTAGTTATCTATTAACGTGAGCTGTGTATAATACTTATTTAAGAGACGGTGAAGCTTACGTTTCTTTTTTTAGTCTTAACTTATTCGTCTATAATAATGACATAACGTGGTAATAATTCAGGTTACTAAAGACATGTTTTATGTCTTGTGCATTAAACACATTTGTCAAGGTCTCGTGAGCTCGTTTCCGAAGCGACTAACCTCAAAGGCTATAGACAGCGTGTCTTACAGCGCTCCCTGTGCCCGCCCAATTGCTTTCTATCGATCCAGCGGTACCTAGACCGACCATTACGAGCCTCCTTCACCGCCCGATCTTGGCCCATGCGCGTCTGTATGACACATGTCATCGACATTTTGGGTTTGCTCACCGTTGCCTTCACCATAGGAGCAAGTGCTAATTGCGCAAATGGAAAGAAAATTCCATAGATGCACTGCCTTCATTCAAACGACCTAAGGGATGAGGGTGGCACGCTAAAGCCTAAACCAAATTGCACTGCACCGCTGAACATGGTTCTATGTAAATATGTTTATTAAATTTAATATAATGACTAAGAAATCAGCAGTAGATTGCATATCTTTAAATCAAGCATGTTTATGGGGTTGATGAACTCCTAATCTAGTCCGCTAAGCCAGAGACAATTTTGATAATTTTCTTTGATTAAGCTTTCAACTATTACAGAATTACGTAACAATTGCATGTGCATACTATAATTTTTATAATAAGAATTACATTAAGCTTATATTTTTATATAAGTACAAGAACTCTGGCGAGTGAAGGCCCCCATCTACTTTCTCTTATCGTCGCTACTTTTAACAATTTAAATACAATTTATATAAATCAAACCTTAAATATATTTATGATATCACTTTAGTACACGTAAGGGTCGCGACTTCTAGTATGACTCACATATGTTACTGACATTCTGGAGTGCGGCTTACTAAGTATGACTTAGATACATGGTGCAATGGTTGCAGCTCCTTACAAACATTTTGTGAAACTTGGCGATTAAAAAGAGTGGCGGAGAGTTTATTGTCAGTTCTTCTACGACTTTGATTTGAGAACTGGCATTTAATGTAAAATTAGAAGCATTTAATATGTAATTCTTTATTGACGTTCATAAGTGTACATTGCTGTTACCTAAATGATTTTGAAGCGCATATGTATTTTTTATTCATCAAGATAAAATTTGTTACAAAGCTACTTTCGAAGTCAAACACTTATTTAAAAAATAATTACACTTGATGTGAGACAGCTTTCTACGTTCCTCGCTTAGGCGTAATAGGAGCCCATATGTCACTTAGCAGTTTCATTCGAATGAAAGCGACGTTATAATTACGATAACTGCCTTTCACGGAGGTAATACTAAAAACTATGCCTTTATGTTTCCTCATGCGATTCTGTATACGGATTGTACACACGGATAACGATATTGTAAATATACACTGCGCGTGCACATAATCTAATTAAAATAATGCCTTCACTTCAGTTAATTACGTTTAAACATATCCAAAACTGTTCATACGAGTGACGAAACGAAAGACTGTTATTACTCTGGTTGTGGTGTGTAGTTGTGTGTGTTGTGTGTGAGTGTGGTTTATCAATGTTTATAAAGGTTAACTTTTTTTTATGTAACAGGAAGCAAACGGGCAGGAGGCTCACCTGATGTTAAGTGACCGCCGCCCATGGACACTCTCACTGGCAGTAGGCTCGCAAGTTGCTGGCCTTTTCACTGGTACGCTCTTCTTAAAGGACACCAACTGGTTCAGAAATACTTCAGTGGGAAGCTGGTGCCGCATAGCGCATGGCAAAAACTGCCAAAGAAACGCCGAGTTGTGGAACGACGGACGTCGAGGTGATACGGATGGTATTTTGTATTCAAACTACTAAAACAAAGGAAAAAAACTAAATAAAAATAATGTAACGAAAAAATGATAAATAAGTGATTAAATTTAAAGATAATGCCTTACTACACGACTACAAAAGGATTCTAGTTTGTGTAAGTTTTGTAATTATATGTTATCTTTGAAATTATTTTACCGGTTGTCATCAGGAATGTAATGATTCAGGGGAAAGCCTGGAGACTCTTCGTTTTTTATTGCTTAAATAAATCTTATTTTGTATGAAGTATTATCTGTATAAATGTAAATTTCCATTCCATCGGTTATAAACGTTTTGTAGAATTTCCTAAACTATTTCGTAAAAGCAACAAAACAAATAAGTATTCCTACAAGTCTTAACGAGATATTTACCAGAGTAATTATATGTTTACTCTCGACATGATACTTAATTTAGATAACATATGAAGCTATGTTTCATAAGATAACGTTATATATAAGATTTCATACAGATAATGTATGAACACTTTAAAAGTATATATTTTATGACGTCTATAAATCTGTCTGTTCGTTTGTTACACTTTGTTAATTTGGAAGCACGCTTTCTTCGTTTCTTAAATGTGAAAGTCATCATATTAGTTAATTTTTATAAGTTCCAGGGTTCACACATATGTATAAAAAAATTATGATTAATTTATTTCACCTTTATAATTAATTTATTACATCTTTAGGTAAAAGTTGTTTTGGTTGCCTGGAAGTAGGGAATGCAATCCCGACTCGCGATCGTGAATTCGAGATTTTCGGGATCTCGTATAGTTTAAAAAAAAATTCACGTGACTGAATACGATGAAAACTGCATGTTTGCGATAGTGAGGTTAATTAAAATAAAATATTATTTGATAGAAAACAAAAGCCTTTATCCTTTAATATTACGAACTAAACAATTAACAATTTTAATTACATGAACATAATCAAAACAAAAGTAGGTATAGCTCAAGGAGATAAAAATTGGTGATTTTGAAAGTAACTTCTAAAAAAAGAGTATCTTCTTAAGTGTCTCAAGAGTGCTACCTGCTAACCGGCATCTAATGTCCATTGCAATGTACCATACGTAATGTGCAATGTCGCGTGAAGCGTCCCGAGCGGATGTGTGTAGAATCGCTGACCATTGCAGCCCAATCCCGTCAATCTCGAACGGGATCTCGTCATATTATGCTTCGGGATTGATCCCGAAAAATTACACGGGATCTCGCGAGATCGGGATTGCATTCCCTACCTGGAAGTGATCGCTCCAAACCGATAACTGGCAGTTGCTGTCCATTTGTTTAATTATGTCAATTGTGTTATATTTCTGTAAAGAAGTGCAAATAAATATATAAAATAAAGTCAAATTACTCGAAAATTAATAATTTTGAAACATTTCGAGTGTGATATTCAGACAATATAGAATTACATCTAAAAAGATTGGAAGCATCGAGCCAGTTATCAGCTCGTTAAATTATATATAATACAGGACACAGTATGAGTTATGTCTATATATGTATATATTATAACATGCCAATAATCGTGAACATGAAATAATAAAAAAATCTCCCTTATTGAGAAGAAAAAATGTAGAAACTATAGTTATTAGTTTTTTTACTAAAAAACGGAATCTAGCAAGGTCTGAATAAGTAGCTTTAATAAGTTCTGTTATTCTGTTATATTCACGAAGAATTCGAATGAAAACTTCTACGTTGGTTTTGGAAGAAATTGTTTATTTTCAAAGTTTGTAACGAATAATGACACTGTTAATATTCTGTAGTGTTGCGTTTAACCATTCAATTAGTTTGTATAAGAACGTAACTGCGGCTATTGATCTCAGATCGGACACTGATTTAGTATAATTGTAATTAATTTACTACCAGAGTTCCAGGGACGTGTAAAGGGACACGTAATATATCTGGGTTTGAAGGTAACAGAAGACACATTTAAACATTATTTATATTCAGTTCTAGATCTTCGTCCCCAATTACGTCGGATTTGAATAAAACAAAGGAGAAGATATACACTTTGACGTGTCTTTTAAATGTGTGGTGTGACAACAGCTTATGATAAAGAATAATAACTGACAGATGACACAATGATTTGTATCATTTGATAATAAGTCTAAAAGTAAAAAAAACGTCTAAAATTATTCTCAATTATATTATTTAATTATAGAAGTGGAATTATCTACTTACTATGTTTAAAATAATAATATTTTAAAATATCTTGTATCGTGAAAACCTTCACTTTCGCTTTGGTGTAGCAACCCTATGCCTTTGTATCTTTGCATTACTGTGAAAAGAACGCGATTCATAATAATTTTATTGATACTGTTACGTAAATGTTTTGAATTATATTATATTTTTCTATTATTGTATTTATTATATTTTTTAACGATTATCTAGTTGATAAAGGCACAAGGTGCTTCGCCAGTGTCGTGTAGATGGAGAAGGCATGAAAGAGATTGAATTGTGAAAATAATAATTAAGTTAATTTTGAATACGCATCTAAAAAAATAGTTTTGTTTTTCTTCTGTTGGGCTCTGGCACGGTTTGTTCATTAGGCAGAGTCAAGTTTAAACAAAAATTTATTGAAATTCGATTGTTAGTTTTAAGACAGTACAAACAACACAAATATGAGTAACAACATTATTAAATACTATTTCCTATTTATGAATAATTTATATATACATTAATTTTATATATATATACATATTTACATAAAAATCTACAATATGGACTAAACCCAAATATTAAAACTAAAAAATGTGTAAAACGAATAGTTCATACATTTTTACTTACTTTGAACTATGACCAAACGGAAAATCTGCTAAATGTACTAAAATAAATATCACTCTCCCACTATCACACATCCATACACACACATACAACTTTATTTCTACTAACTTCTAACTAGTTGACTGCTTTGTATTGTTTTTCTTTCCTTATTTAAAACGTTAAAATTCTTTGCCTACCCATATATGTATGTACTTTTTGTTACCACTCAATATCACTTTGCTGTGGAATGGAAGCCTGGTAATCCATATCACAGGTTCTTACGTAGTTTGGAAACCAGTCTCGAAATACCTTCTCAACTGTAATCTTGTTTATTGTTGTAAATGTTATATGGGAGAAAATAAACAAAATTATTATTATTATTTAAAGAAAACACTTTTTTAACAGATTGAAGCTACGTATAAACTTATAATTATTTTACATAATTATATTATTATTAACAAATTATTTACAAATATTTAACACTTAAAGGATGGGGGACTTTAGGGGGAAAAATGTCATAGAGAGGATATGTTAGTTTGGGACAATTAAATAGTATGTGAGATACAGTGCCTTCATCCAAGCCACACTCACAGATAGAGTGATCCCTAATCCGGAGCTTGGCTAGATGAACAGTGGTGCAAGCATGACCAAGACGCAGACGTGAGATTGTGGATGTAATCCAGGGTTTTGGATTCCGATAATGACAAAACCAGGGTTGTCTTGGTATGTTTTATTGGATGGAAGCATAAAACTTACGTTTAACCGGTTTGGAGTCATTCCAAAATGAATACAAATGTTTCAATTTATTTTAATTAAAATTTTATATATTTTAACGAACATAAGAATATTACTTATCATGACAATGTCAAGTCGTTAAAAGTCAAAATCATTTATTCATTTAGGTAACACAATGTACACTTATGAACGTCAAAAACAGAAATACATAATAAATGCTTCAAATTTTAGACCATTTTTTTACTACTAACTTTATAAATATGTTGAGATGTCGGGTTACTCTGCATCTTCTGCCGCATTAACCATGGAGAGTGTTCAGAGGAGTTGTTCGGATTAATACCTTCAGCTGAGTTTCATCAGCTGCCCATTGTATTATTTATTTTATTTTAGTAGTTCAGTACCAATTCCACTTTGGTTCCTTCAAGACAAGGGCGTATCAAATCTAAAAAGGCTGGCAACGCACTCGCGGTACCTCTGGCATTGAGTGTCCATGTGCGGCGATATCACTTAACACCGGGTGACCCTCCTACCCGTTTGACCCCTGTTCTATAAAAAAAAACAAACATTTAAGGCTCTAGATTTTTGATCATCAATAAATAAATGTTACATGTTTGTTATGAAATAGGCCGCGGCATTTAACTAAGCCCATTGTTGAGGTAATACAAGTATTTTAAGTACAATTTGTAAGCTGCCCAAGTATTGCACAACCAAAAGGTCACCAGACATGCAAATCCCCTCGAAATATAAAGCTGAATGATAAATTAAATTCAAAATTGTGGCTTGCTCTGACGTTTAATTACCGGCTTAAACGGTCATAAATGTCAGTGACATTCGTATTATGTTTTAAAGCGGGGAAAATTGTATAAAGTTTTATATGGATTTATTTTATACAGATTATATTTAAACCTTATTGGTTTGTTTGGCAATTTCGGACTTAAATCACGCGTGGGAAATGCGTCTTCGTTCCTCTATGCATTTGTTACATAATAATAACCTACAATTGAAGACCGTGAGACAATAAATAATTCTTAGATTCCATCAGAGATAATGTTGTGGAGTACTGCAGTCGTATCCGCTGCCAAAATAACGCGGCCCGTGCTGACTCATCTGGGTGCCTGAATGGCGACAATTTACTCATTGAATCTCAACTCTTGGGTCTTGACCATCGCCGTTCAGCTGTATTCCTTTCAGTCTTCTATAGATTGTACTCCGGAAAATGGTCCATGGAATAACACAATCTGATACCCCCGTCACCCATCTAGAAGGACGCTGGGGTTTCACCCCATTGTTGTCGACATCACCAGGTGGCACGCGATTTGTTTCGTCGTTTCTTATAAAAACAGGAAAGGAGTGGAACTCCTTGCCGTCTTCGATCCACTGAAGTATTTCCGGACCAATTTGACTAAGGGTCCTTCAACAAAAGAGCGTACCAATTCTTAAAAGACTGGCAACGCGCTTGCTAGCCTTCTGGCAGTGTAAATGTAATATTGGTACAGTATGCGTAAATACAGTATAATATGGGTTCATTTAAGCGGCAGTTAAACAAACAGCTCCTGGACAGGCGTGACCACGAATAGGCCACATCTCACATAATATTTAGTTTGTGGCCAAACGTCTGTCCAGTTCTGTATAAAAAAAGAACATGAATTATTGAATATTTGTCCATATTTAATCCACAGTCTGGTTTCAATACAAATTACCTAGCCGTCAAAGATTCTCTATATGTATTATAAGAGGTTTTCAAGTAAATACTGACAATTCAATCAGCCACTCCTCACCACCACCACATTTTGTCATTCATTACGATTAAATTAAATTTTCTTCGTTTCCCATATAAATCTTGACCTTATTGAAATACAGCCTTCAGTACGAGTACTTCTGAATCCGCCAGTGGAAGTGGGCAAAGTTTTAACGAGTTTTCCTATATATAAGACTTCAAATATATAATATTGAGTTAGGTTAATAACCTGCTATAAATAATATTAAGGTTTGTTAAAAAAATGTTTCGTAACGCCTGATAAAGTGTTATTAAATAATATATGTACGTTTGCTTAATGTTTTAATTCAGGCGCCTTCTTATGCGTGTATACTTCCTGAATGAGGTCCTAAGTATGTGTACGAACGGAACTTTAGATACTTGTTTGAATATCGACATTAAATGAACTGTCTAGAGATTCAATTAGCTCTCTGATTTAACTACTTTACTGTGACATATATACGACACGTTTCAATACGTTAATGTTTTGTAACATCCATTTATACGTCATACGTTTACATTTAATTAAGTAATATTGTTAGTTCTTAAAGACACGATTTATATTACATCATTTCATTTGGTCACCCAGACTTAGTCGGCGACATACCATACGCACTAAAGGCATGATTCAGAAACGAGACGGAGGTCTATTGGCGAATACAGAGATGTGTTAAAATATTTATTGCTGCAGCTGATAAATGGACTAGCCCGTGAATTCTTAAACATTTGTTGTTGAAAACCACTATAATATTTTACGATATTTATGATTCAGAGTAGTTGTTCGGATTAATACATGTAGCTGAGGGTTATCACTGGACTCATCATCATCAATCATAAGCGTTTTTTAAAGCAGTTTTGCCACGCACCACCGCTATGTGGAACCAGCTGCCCACTACTAAAGTATTTCCGAACCAATTCGACTTAGGGACTTCAAGAAAAGAGCGTACGAATTCTTAAAAGGTCGGCATCGAACTCACGTGACCTCTGTCATTGAGTGTCCATGAGTGGTGTTATCTTTTTACATCTGGTGAGCCTCCTGTCCGTTAGACTCCTGTAATATAAAAAAATACTACGCAAAATAAATAAATTCTAAAGAAAATAATAGTTCCTCTATAGCGTATAAGATCACTTAGCATGAACATAGAATAATTTAGGATGTTTTTCATTATTTTATTAATACTGTAAATACAAACGTTTTGTTAATTAAATAGGTTGATTGCTTAGCAACAACACTATTTGTCGTATTGCAGACTCGCAACATTCTGGAATGTCAAAATCCAATATGTTTTTACAGTTGTCAGACTTAGCGCTCCGACTCGTTTTAGAATGTCACCCTAAGTCGGCACGGTATATATACAAACATCAAACAAGAAAAACGTCTTAAAACTTGCCAACGAAGTCACAGACGTTAGCTAATAATTTAATAAAAGCAGCCTCCTTCACGTTTCATTCGCTTTTAAAACGTTGAAATATGCAAATCTCATTACTACAAGAAGGCTGTGTCAACGCTCCAGGCTGAGGTCTCACAGGAAATCAGAACTTAACGAATATTTTCAGCATTTTGATTATAAAGCAATATCAATACAATTTTTCCGTTTCTTTTGAAATATTTACAGGGAATAAACAATGTTTTCATAAAATTACAAGAAAAGAAAATAATTATATCTATTTTTTGGTATCTAACTCTACTCTCAGTAGAATATATATAAAAAGTATTTACTACATGGAAACGAGCAAGTCGAAATGTTATTGACATATCACCATAATTCAAATAAAGAATTATGTAGCTTACAGTTAATTATTACAGTAAAGAATATCAAATCATTTTGTTCTGAGTTCAATTAGAAATTATAAAAAAATCATGTAGTAACAGATCAAAAGCAAAACCTCACTTCAAAACATCATGTCTTATGAATAGCAACAGGAGATGAGTTTCTGTTATTTAGTTTGATATACTGAGATGGTGATGGATAGGAACTATTATTAAACGCAAATAACATAATGCTTAACTAAGTTAACTTAGTTAAGCATTATGTATACATACTTTATGTTATAAGAAATTTGCTAGTTTATACTCTATTAAATTATCTCTGATTAAATAATAATCATATTTAAACTAAATTCAACTTTTAAACCTTCCGGATTTCGGCAACTTTTCGGTCTTTATTAAATTGTTTAATTAAATGTATGGAAATACTTAAACACATTAACAAAAGCAGTATTACACAATACAAAAAATATATATGTACATTAAAACACGATCTCAAAGCCATTCTGTCTCTCCCATTAATTGTTAAATAATTAACATTTCGTAATTAATTTGTACTCAAATTAAAGTTTCCGTAATAAGAGAAACCACATAAATTAATAACCGACGCCTGTTGAAATAAATTGCTTATTGTGTTTGCTCTGTATTTTGTAGCAGGCGCGAGCTAATTAAGTATTCAGAACTCTTGTTGCTTGTCATTATTATTTAATATTTACAGCCCAATTATACTTGGAGCTTTTTAAAGCATCCATATTTATTGATGACTACTTTCGAAAAGTGATGGCTGAGGCTACTTAAGAGACTCTATAAAACAAAAATGATCAGAAATTAAATCTGAGAACTGTAAAAAGTTGTAGCATTAGATTGGAGATAATTATTTATAGAAACAATGCTTATAACTAAAACTTTGTACTCTCTCTCTCTCTCTTCTCTTTCATTTATGACAGAAAAAGCCGATGAGCATTTTGGTAATACCTAGGTAACACTGAAAATGTTATAGATAATGAAAACTTCTTTTTCTAGAAAGTTGCCAATACTTTTATTGTTTTTCGAAGTAAACTCCGTTCCTCTACACATCGTTGCATTCGATGGAACCACTGAGAAGCAGTGGGCCCATTCTTCCTTAGCGGTCTCTTATATGGCATTTTCGTACGCTTTCACCGCATCTTCCGGGCTCATAAAGCGAATACCTCGAATCTTATCTTTAGTTCTTAGGAATAAATGAAAGTCGTATGGCGCCAGGTCAGGACTGTATGGTGGATGACTGTTACCTCGATACCTGCCATTGTCAAATATTCAACAGTCCGTTTTGCAGAGTGCGCTGAAGCATTGTCGTGGTGAAGGAGGATCCTGCTTCGAGGGCGCTGCTGTCGAATTTTTTCCCAGGCAACAGGCAAACAGCGATTGCCATACCAGTCTCCAGTAACTGTCCTTCTATCTTCTAGCACAACTGTCGCGAGATGACCTTTCCGACCAAAGACCTTTACCTTAGTTTGCCGATCCTCGAAAGGAAACACCCACTGAGCTGAATGTCTGTTGGTTTCGGGTTCGTAGCGATATATCCATTTCAACACCTGTGACGATGTCAAATACAACATTTGAGTCACCGCCGGTGAACTTATCTAACATTTGGCGGCACCAGCCCATGCGAAGGTATTTCTGCTCGTCGGTTAAAGTATGGGAAATCCATCTGGAACAAAGGTTCCTGACGCCTAAATGTTCGTGTAATATTTTTTTAACTTGACTCATACCAATGCATAGGCTTGTTCGTATCTGCTGATAGGTCACTCTCTTCCTCTATCATGCTTCGCACAGCACTGATGATATCTTCAGTAGTCGCTGTGAATCCAATTGTAAATAGTGGCACGAGATGGGGCTTCATTAAGAAATGCTAATCGCCTATCATATCTTTGTTGTTGAGTAAGCCCACAACGAAAGTCATAATAAATCATTGACCGAAAATTTTCTCGCGTTAGATTCATTTTCACGTGTAACAAGAGTTTTAGATTTGCCGTCAATTCACAAAAATAAATGACAAATGAATGCAATATACTAATAAACTACACTAGGTTACCAAAGAGTTCTAAAATTGAAATTCAAAGAAAGTTTGCATATGCAATGTTTCTAACTGGCCAGTTCTAAACATTTTCAGTGTTACCCACGTAACGGTGTAATCAGACACTATTTTCTATTATAGGTTAAATGTAACAAAAACTTTGGCCGGTTAAATGCGTTTCTATTACAATGTTTATCATATAACTACCAGATAGTAATATAATGAAGACTTGTTGTGGTATTTTTAGTAACATATTAATAAACGACGCCAAAAAATCGATTTCTAGAAGACCTCCTTGCTTTTTAATTAACAATTACGGTTTGATTTAAAGCATGAAAAAAATAATTATAATGAGTTTATATAAATGACTCATTGACGACGGATAACCTTAATTTGAGCCCTCGACATATATTTTGATTGTACAATCACGTGAAAATTTGTGTAAGCCCGTGTTTTTTTAAATAAATATTATTGTTTGAAGTTTTCCATAATTACCTGGCCCTGCCTTACTGTTCAGATATAGGTTCTAATAAAACTTTTGATTAATAAATTTTTGATTGCTAAGTCTCGAATAAGCATTTTACCCCTAAGCCTATCCATACTATTATGTTGAGTCTCTAATGTAAAAGTTGACAGAAATATTAAGAAATGATTAGATTCATCTACCGTTACATAAATTGATTTTGACATTTTACAACACTTTTCCAAGGATTTTATTTGACATAAGTACGTATAAATGGAATGCAGGTCATCAAAAATTTTAAGGTTCTTATTAAAAAAAAAATTCGAGAAAACGTAACAGAAACTATACATTGCGTAATTTCCAACTCCAATGACCTGGAAAGCAAGGTCGGAACCCAACTTATTGTATTTTAACAGTAACGTTCTCATTAGAATTAGTTAAAACAAAACACAGGAAGGAAACTGACTCCAGCGTGAAAACTATCACGCTAACAAAGACAACTTCGTTCCACCGAATTTAACATCACTATAAAACACCACTGCAATCCCAAAGTGACATTAGTCGTACTACGTCAATAACCACACCATCATTACGATGTTGTCAACAATTCTCACTATCACACTCATTTCGATTGTTGGATCGCAAGCCCTCAAGTTAGAGCTGGCCGAGGAAAAAACTCCATACGATTATGTAAAGGATAGAATAGATTCAATGTTAGTGGACACGAGAAGTGGAATGCCGTTATCTAGTTCGTATGAGGTTGAAGAGACAGAAGATTATCCCGAGGAAATCAAGGGAGCGGCGTCAACTATACATAACGCAGTGTCTGGTGTTGGATACGGCCAGGGTATTGGTCTCGGTGGTCTTGGAGGAATAGGATTAGGTCAGGGATTGGGAATAGGCCTAGGAGGTCTCGGTGTTGGTGGCGTTGGTGGGTTAGGTATTGGAGGAATTGGAAACGGTATTGGTCTCGGTGGCGTTGGGGCCGGTATTGGTGCAGTTAACGGGATCGGAGGTGTTGGATTAGGCAACGCAGGAATTGGTGTAGCAAATGGATTAGTTCAACCAGGCTTAGGAGGCATTGGTGTCGGTGGTTTCGGAGTTGGGAATGGTCTTCTTTATCATCCAGTTTTAGGAACACAAGTTCAAGGAGGTTATGTAGATAAAAACGCATATGATTCTGCTCAGAAAAAGGGCGCCGACCACAATGTTGAAAAGTTAGAAAAAAAAGAAGAAGAGGAAATCAAGCACGGTCAAGAAGGATTCCAGCAAGGTGCTGCTGCTGCTAAGGCAGAAAAGGGAGAATCTAGCTTTTACAAAGACGAAGAAGCAAAAAAGAAAGCAGCCGGCGATGAGAAGTTTTACGAAGGTGGACAAAAAGTGAACAAGCAAGGTCAGTTTAATAATTTCTTTAAAAAAATAATTTATAGGAAACACAATGTGTATGTAGGCAATTCATTAAATATTTACATAATTAACAGGCGCTAACGAAGAACAAATAAAGAAGGCAAAGAGTCACAAGAAGGGCCATGTCAGCAAGGGTTTTAAGTCATCCAGCAGCAAGAATGAAGAAGAGAAATCTGAAAGCTTCTATGACGAAGCTCACGATGAGGCTGACCACAAAATCGCTGGGCAGAATGCGGGATCATTTGGAGAAAATGCGCAACAAGGTTTCAAAGGCGCTCATGAGGAGAAAGTCCTCGATGCCAATTCCCAGGGCAAGGAAGGACACCATGTATCTGAGGAAAAAGTTGATGATGCCAAAGCAAACAAGGTGAGCACTTTAAAATTATTTTAGTGTCTTATTTAAACCATTCTTCTGCGTATTGCAAACCGGTACATCAAATATTTGCCAACGATGAAAATGCTTGCGTGTATATGAAATATTTATTATAGCCTGTCTCGGCAGGTGCAAATGATAAATGGCTGTTATTTCTTGTAATGTATTATCTTTTAACGTGCCCTTAACCTCCTCTGTTTACGAAGGACGTTCACAAAAGTATTACGTTTTTTATTTATGCAGTGAAACTAACCTTTTAAATGTGGACCAATGCAAATAAAAAGAAATAGAAATAGCTTTTTGTAATTGTACACGCGACTGAACACTGTACCGTTTTATAATGCTTGTTTGAAATGAATGCATTCATAGTTTTTGTTGTTTGAAAGCTTTGAAAAATTCATTTCTATATTCTGCTTTAAATATAGTATAGTATTTTTATTTAAATACGCATTTTTTGATTTGCTGGAAATTGAACATGTTAGCTGGCTTTAAACATTGCATTTTGGCAATTCTGTATTGTTAGTTCACTTAATGTTCTCACTTATATAATATATTTTCAGGGTGAATTCCTGCAAAAAGGCTATAAGGGTGGCGCAGAGCTGTTAGAAAAGTTCAACAATCTCGGTGCCCAAGCTGTCCATGGACACCAAGAGGCAAGTGGCGGTTATCAGCAGAATAAGGGCATATTACCCATTCATTAAAAAATACGACTTTCGAAACCCGAACTATGAAAATAAATCATAATTATTGAATTAGTGTTTTGTTTTATTTAACGATTAAACATCAAATTTGATGTGCAATTTTGACTTCATCTAATTAGTTCAAATCAAAAATCTTTTCTATAATACTTTATAAGTTAAATATTTTATTTATGTTAATAATTAGAAGCGCAAACCAAATGTTAGCAATCATCACACACTTGAAGCCAATATGATCGTTTATTTATTCCCACACTCATAAATTGTATTGTAACTTATAACATTCTCGTTTCCGATAATGTCCAATAGATCGTCAACACCCAAATTCTTTATAGGTAACTTAAGTGTCACTTACATTTAAGAACCCTTCAATAAGTCAAGGTAGCTTTTTGTTAATCCAGCGTCGCAACCAGACCCCTAATTTTATGTTAGTTCAACTCCTGTTTAACTAAGCTTCGGTTCATTCGAGCTCGATACTAAACGATCAAAGCTAGTTGACAGTCAGTATCAATCAGCAAACAAAGAGTTTCATTAATTAATTAACACAAAAATATATTTGAACATTCCTACGGCCGCCGCCAAACTTACTCTCAAATAGTCAAAATAATAATACCAATATAATAAATCAAATTTTAATTACATGCAAATTAATCTAACAAAAAAAACTAAACATTTAAACGCGCATGTTTCTTGAAGGCGCACCTGTTGCTAAAACCATTGCAGTATAAAACTCTCGGCGATTTAAGTCCAGACAAATATCCGGATTCATTGCTGTTCTGGCTAAAAATATCTCTGTAAATTGTTAAAATTACTGACGTAAATAGCGATGTCGAACCAACACAAAGCAATGAAGACACAACAAATACAATTGAATTACTAATTATTGATTATTTTAGTTCGTTTATTCAAACAAGAAATAGTCTATATATTATAGATTCATGTAAATTATGATTTGAATTTGATTATGATAGATCTTCTATTAATTAAATTAAGAGTCAATACAAGAAATTTAAATTATAGGTATGTATCGCTTTATTTTTAAAATAAAGTATTTGAATTTTAATTAAAACTGACAATATACCCAATAATTTAGAGGCTAGAGAACGTCCAAACAAAACGGTAGAAACGTTTGGATTTCCGCGATTCAAACCAAATATATATACGAAAATTATCTGGCAGAGCTTGTACATTGAACAAATTCCATCAAAATAAGTCTAGTAGTTTTAATATAAAAGAAATATAAACTTCGCAATGCCGTTAGTGCTAGTGCACAATACCGTTAAAGATGCTTTAAAAAGTGGCTGTACCCGACCGACTCAGGAGTTGGAGGCGTGAACACCGTTGTCGATATTTTGTTTGATGCACTCGAGGACTGGGAAAAAGATTATTTGTTTGAATGAACGTGGATTCTTTTATATATCATTTGTATTTAATGAGTTATATATTAAAAGCTGATACAAAAACTTTAAGGATATTGGATTATTGAAGGATAATAAAGAAATCAATTTTCAATTGTTGCTTCATTTAGCGCAGCTGTGGATGTAGCTTTAAATTGGTTTAGTTGTTTATTCATTAAAAATAAAACACCAAATACATCCTACTTATCGCAGTATAGATAAAATATTTTCAATACATAACACATTAGAAGTATCTTACCAACTCAAAAATATACAGTGTTTACAATATACTTAATATAATAATATAAATGTAAAATGTATAAATAGAAAATTAAATCAAATTTTTAAGAGTTTGGTTTGTGTTGATAATAGCGGTGACCCCAGATACAGTGCTTCCCTCGCTTGAAGAATAGGTATCGCAAGGAAATGCTGCCAGCATTAAAAGTACACTGCCACAGGGACTTTTAAAAATTGTTTTAATTTTCTATTAGCCATTTTAAATATACATATATCAAAGTGTTACATTAGTACTATATAAAAAAGGTATTTTTTAGACCAATTAAACGAACAAAATTCTAGCAAAATTGGAAAAAATATGAGGTATTTTGATATCTGGTTTCAAAGGCTTGGTTTATACCAAGGGTTGTAGTAGGAATTCTTTTTTATTATACACTACCCCCGCGAATTTCGTTTCGCGTTAATACTATATTTTGAATTAGCCTTCATTTTAAGAAGCTACACACTAACATATGTAACGTTTTGATATGCTACCCCATAGAATGTTCGCTTTTCCGGAATTAAACTAACTTTTAAAATTTTCCCAATTTATATCTTTATCGGAGTTTAAGAAATAAATTTAAAAATCTTTAATTGGTACAGCTGTCTCCGAGTTCTTAGCTTATATGCATATTTTGCGATACATTTTTATTGATTGCTAGAGTCACTATTATTTATTTATGGTTGGTCTAAATTCACTACCAGTTTCTAATAGGGCGTAGAATTGACGAGAATATTTCCGACACATTTAATCGCCTAGATTTAAAAGCAATTTACCTGACTATTAACACTGTAGTTGCTTGAACGCTGTTTGCTTATCCGAGAAGGGGTCACCAAGTTCGACTGATACGGTTGCTATCACATAATAAAATTGTTTATATTCGATACAAATTTCAGGGAGTTACCCTGTTTAAGGAAAATGTTGAGAAAAATAGAAATTCGCTAAATCGGCAACGGCAATTCACTAAGAATAGATTGTCGATTATTATGTGGATCACGGAAACGTAAAATATATTGAGTCATTTCGGGCCTCAAACCAAATTCTTTGGAAGAATACTCCAGCGTATTATGTTGCCTCGGGCTCAAACTTTGGTCTAACCGTCGAATTCTGGGTCGAGATTTAGCTATTGATGGATTTCAAAGGAGTGGGGTCGTTCAAGTGTTACGTAAGCTCTATAGGGTAGAGGGGTCTTTGATTTTGTTATTTAGTGATTACGTCAACAGTATTTTTTTTACTTTTTCACATATTACCATTGTCTATGCTTGAAAATTAAATGAGGATTCATACAAAAAATTAATGGATGTATTATTATTTTTAAGAGCTTTGCTTATTTTTGCTAAAGGAGGGGATAAATTGCAGGTTATCTACTTACGTAATACTTTAACGGCCCCAGTCATGCTTAGCTACTGAGTCTCTTCTCTAAATATTACTGATAAAAATATAATTTACTATGTCAAACAAAGCGTTAAAGACCTAAGAAATAATGAAAATTCATCGCGTTTACGGAATAATTAAATCGAATTATTTATAATTTAAATATATGGGTAACATTTGCCCTAAAGCAAAAAGAATGAAAGCGCAAAAACAAAAAAGCTTTTCCGTGTATTAATAGAAAACACTTACGCTATAAGGAGTGCTCTTTGCGGGTCGCTTGTATGTAGGCGGTGTTTGAATAAAACCAGGGGATAAATTACTAGGCGATATAGGCACGTTGAACGGTGGCGTTTGTTCTATTAATATTATTTAAATTAATAAATGTTTAAATAGCTTTTATAACAAACGTCTTCTGCTATAAGACTATATTTACATACAAAACATAAGATTACGGGCCCAAATTCTATGTACAAAAATTATTTGTACGATTTGGATTAAGGTTTTGCGTAACTTAATTTATGTCTATCAATGAAATAGACGTAGAAACATCACCCATGGCTCAACATTAAATATCAATATAATCTTCAAAATCAGGCAGCAGGCAGACCGTTATCAGCATTCGATTCTTTACCAATATGAACGACTGAACTAATGCTATGACTTGAATATAATTTAACCTTTCCGAGAAATTATCTAAAGGCCAGTGATTGGGTTCTGTGCTGGTATTCTATTTCTGTGGACCGTGACCTCACATTTTTTATCCAGTTAATAAAACACCATAAGATTCATGATAATAAATTACTTATATATATACTTCGTACTTTTAGAACATTTATCGAAAATTTATTAGAGCATTTAGACTTTCGTGCTTATCATTATTTTATGTAAACGGGCAGGAGGCTCCATGGACACTCACATTGCCAGTAGAAAATGCGTTGCCAGCCTTTCAAGACCCTAAGTCAAAGTTGGGAAATACTTCAGTGTTTACTTATAGTTTAAAAAAATTATCTGTGAAACAATTTCAAAGCACGTCTTTAATCTATGATTGATTAATTATTTCTTGTATAACTTGTATATATTTTTATTACATCTTATAGTTGGGCTGTGTCTCTCATGTTTCCTTATACATTCAACGGAATATATAACTATGTTTTTATTGCGTCTCGGGTTATTATCAGCAATTTGGAATTCAGGAAGGAGTTGACACTTTATATTTTATTGTCCATGGGCCCGTCGTTTACCCGTTCTATTAAAGGTTTTAAATCTCACTTGACTGTCCATCAAGCTGGCTTTGTAAATTCTTTATGATCCTTTGATACTCGCGCAGTTGTTTGTGCTGTGTCTGACACACTTCCGTCATGCGTCGTAGCTCCGTTCGCGCTGCCCGGAATTTTTTTGTCTACCAAAGATATTTACCCAATAACATAATATACATTTCACCCAAAACATTTAAAGACAGGATAGTATCTAAATAAATTAGTGGCTAATCTTTTTAGGTCTGGGCCTCGGATTCCTGTATCTGTTTCGTGATCATTTGTCAATCTAATAGCCAAGCAGGTGGTGAGCCTCCTGTGCCTGACGCACGCCGTCGACTTTTTGGGTCTAAGGCAAGCCGGTTTTCTTCCGATGTTTTCCTTCACCGTTCGAACAAATGTTAAATGCGCTTATAGACAGATCGATCCTACGACCTCAGGGATGAAGTCGCATCCTGAATCCACTTGGCTAACACTGCTTTTAAGAGCAGTAATGTATCTATGTAACACTTATTTTCGAAGTTTAACTCGTGTGCAATTCCAGACATAACACAGACATTTCATGGCTGTTTAACTAACAATATGAAGTATTAAACGTTAATATAACTTTATTTCAATAAATCCTGTTCAAAATAGGTATAAAATATTGAAATTGACATATTTGAGCGTTATTCATTAGATTTGTTACAAGTCGATGAACAGAGCCTGCCTGACAGCGTTGTTTATTATTAAAGAGAAAATTCAAAGCCAGGTTTAATCAACCGGAGAAAACAATGTGCCTTAAAAACATTATTTATTTAAAATATGTTGTTTAAAATATGTCTATACTTTTCTCATACAGCTTAAGCGAAAGTAATGCCCAAAAAGGTGCGTTAATAAGCTTGTTAATTAAGGGTTCAATGGGATTCCCCAAAAGTCCAGGTAACGTAGCTTTGTTGCCATGAAAGATAAATAACCTTTGACCCTAATTAGAAATATTATCTCGGAGACACACTAAATATATGCATAATGGCAACACTGACCGAGTAAATACGTATTTTTTACATATATGTATAGCATTTTGTAATGTATATAAATATAAGATTTTTTATTGAACCATTGCGCTTCCAGTCCAGAGATTTAGGTAAACCTGGTTTATCGTACACATGAGTCCATATATGTAAAAAAAGAAAAAGAAATTACCGATTGTAATAAATAGGACAATAAGCGCCGTCTATGTTGCCTTTGAAATTGTATTACATCACAACTTTTCTTAATTATTTCTTCTGGGTCAGTAAAATAATCTTGAATATCTGGATTCATCTAAAATATTAAATATTTAAGTGATCCAATCGTTTTCAAATATCTAAACTTTTGTCATTTACATACTAATTATGTACTTACGTCGGGAACTAATTTCATCATAGAACATGGTGCTCTGCATACTAAACATGTACTTTCTTTTACGCCTGAAAATAATAAATTAACTAAAACATTTAGACTGTTATTTACAAATAACATTATTTCGTAATGTGGGAAATTAACTCTGTTAATACCATGGTATCAATAAAAAATATTAAAAGTAAGCATACCATTGTTCAAGCAGTTGTTGCAAAACATATGGCCACATGATGTCAGGTGCAAAGTTACTCCAGGTTCTAATTGAGTAAAACAATTATTACAATGAATCCAATCCATTTTTCGCCGAAAATTTTAACAATATGAATTTTTTGATACTTGAATTATTTAAACGAATTAAAAACATTATTCACATTTTAACGCATCATTATAATTACGCGCCATTCTACTAGAACTAATATGACGACTGACCACAGATTATAGTTAGATATTAAAAAAAATTGACATAATGTTGTCAAAATTTTAAAAATTAAAAAAAATATTTGATGTCTTTTTTAGGTGTCATGAGCAAATTTTTAAATGATAATTATAAGTTTTAAAAAACGTCGTGTTATAATTAAGTTACAGTGATAGCTTCTATTTATTATGAATTTTCTTTTAATTACATACAATATATATATGTCCGTGAGATAGTAGTAAAGCACTTGATAACTAAATCGTTCTCATTATTTATAATTAAGATGATACTGTGTGTATAAATAAGAATAACGTCGATAGGACATATTATCGTGAATATATAAAAGAACCAGACGAAGCTACGTCCAGTCGTCTTTATATGCGCGCATGGTCGACTGCTTGACCATGACTTTGAAATACATTACGAGTGTTTTATTTATACTAGTCTTGACCTCGCAAAATGTCAACAGTAAATCGGCATGTATGTAATTTATGTTTTTTTGCATTATTAAGCTTTATAAACTGTGGAAGTAACTCCCAGCATGACAATATAAAAATGGAATCTTTTATTAAATTTATGTAACAATCTGTGGTTTATAATAGTTCTATTTTCAAAAAATATTCGAACATTTTTCAATTCGTTCTAAGTTTGGCGCTATTTTTTTGTTATATTTTATATTATGCTATATTTTTTTTAATCAGCAATCCAGTTACATTTCATATTAAATGTGTTGTGTGTGTTAAATTTATTATTTGATTTTTAGATAAAATATGTGTGCCAGCGCAACATTTAAAGGCATGCGAAGAGATGCTGGAGATACCTACGAAAAGCAAAGCTTTACTGGAATGTGTCCCCGCAAGAGATAGGTAAGACTTTTAATCCTTACTTGACGTAGTCTATAATTTTAGAATATCGTATTCTGAACGTGCTAGTTTTTTGTTACAATCGTTTTAAAATAAGCAATAATAATTGAATTTTCATCCGCCATAGGCAAACATCCTTTTTTCAGCCAGTCATAACTTTCTTACTTCATACTTTTTTTCATATTTTGACTTAGATAGTTTACGACATAAATGCCGTTTTATATTTATAAACAGCACATATAATAAAAAAAAAACAAAGACGAGAATATAGTCAATTGTTTACTTATTTAAAAGTACTTTTTATTAGTATCGAGTGACGTACAATGTTGTTTAACATTAACAGGAAAATACAAAGAATTTTATTCAAGACGTGGTCTTTATTATTCTTGTAGCACGGTTTATTTGACTATGAACAATGTATTTTTCCATATAGCTAAGCTAATATTATTCAATGGATTTCGATTCAGTCAAATTCGGAATACTATATAGAGGTCAGTGACCTAGTGATATGTTCTTTCTCAATGTATACCTATATCTAATATAATTGGCAGGTTTAATTGTTAGATAATTATGACAAATTTTATAAACTTTTTGTATAATACATTAATGAACGCGTAACACAAACCATAATATATAATCTATCATTGTTCCACATATATAGAAATACAGCCAATTTTTACTATATACAGTGGAACATAAACAAAAGAGAACCAGAGATAACAGACACGGCGTTGATAAAATTCTCTCATGAGATTAATAAAACGGAAGGGTACAATTGCCTCAAAGCAATTTTGTACAAATTATGACGATTGATGTTTGTTCTCGGGAGGTTACTGTTAAGTTCAGGCATTTTATCACCGCGTCGGATAAATTAATAAAAAGTATTATGATATTCCGATACATTGCACATTTTGACAGCTTATTGCCGAAGAATTAACTTGTAGCAAATACAATTATCTTTGAATAAAGAAGGTTATAGGTTATAGGTTTAGAAGTCGCTTTGTCAATTGCGGGTTAACTGCTGACAGAGGCAATTTGGACTGTCTGCAGTCCGCGCTTCACGACCACTGTTGATGTTGGAGTTCTGCAGATCATTGTGCGAATCTAGATTCTAGGAGCGGACACGAGCCAGCAGGCATCATTTCGGCTTATCCTAAGATAATCCTTTTTCTATTCGTTTGTTTAGTGGTTTAAGCATGATGGGGACGCTCTTTCGCAGCATAGTAGTTTTTTTTTATTAAAAAATAAACTCAGCGGGAAATGATTCATTTTTTTTATATCACTGATGTAATTACTGTTACCGGGTTTCAACGTTCATTTGGGATAACTTTTAATTATTGCACTATGTTATTTATTTCAATAATAGAATAAGTTTTTCTACTAATAAAAAAGCAGTGTTGGCCTAGTGGCTTCAGCGTGCGACTCTCATCCCTGAGATCGTAGATTCGATCTCCTGCTGTACCAATGGACTTTCTATGTGCGCATTAAACATTCGCTTAAACGGTGAAAGAAAACATCGTGAGGCTTGCCTAGACCCAAAAAGTAGACAACGTGTGTCATGCACAGCTGATCACCTACTTGCCTATTAGATTGAGAAATTATATGACACACATACAGATCTAGGGGGTCTGTAACACCGCTGATTTATAATTAATTTTTATTAATAGCTTAATAATTCAATTCAAATAATCATTAAAAAAAAAACTCCAAAACTTTAAACTTACAAGAATTTTAACGTTACATCCAATATAGTTGAATTTTACGAGTTCTGTTCTGTATCACACACACATATTTTATGATTCCATTGGAAACACGAACGCTTGCAGCGATATTAAAATTATATGAAGAATTTTCTTTAAACAAGAACGTTATTGCCATTCATTCCGTGAACTTATCATATTATATGAAATTTTGTCTCGTAAGTATTAGGTTAAAAAAACAGGACGGTTAACTGATAGCCAGTATGTCTGTTTTTTAGGATGAATTGTGACTTTGATAGGTCAACAAGTTGACATTATACTCCATATAAAAGCTGCAAAGGCAGGGTGATAAATGAAACACCATCAATATTTTAAATTGTTCAATATTTCCAATACTGTATCGATTTCTGAAGATTTGTATACCGAAGTAAACAATTTTAAAATTCTAAAGCAGTCTGTATATAAAACCTGCTTTATATAACCCTATTCACTGTGTACGAGCGTGCTCAAGATCCAATAAACTGAGCTTATGTTTCTCTTGAAGGAGATATAAATCTTACTCTATCGTGCTATCTGTCCTTAGAGACTTACGAGTGTTAATCTACGTGAATTAGATATTTTCTTCGAGATCCTTTCACAAGGATTACTACGCAATAATTTATATATATCTATATATATAAATTATATTAATATATAGATATCTAGATGGTCAGCGTTAACTTTGTCACTATAGTAGTACTCGCTGCTTCATTTTCGTTCTATGATTTAGTCTAAATATTACATTTAAGAATAACTAATGTAACTATAAACCATGTTATTTTTACCTGTTGGTACCCTGTTCATGTTTTTTTATTTATTAAGTATTTAGTTAAGTTTTATGTCGTACGTTTAGATTAATTACGACTGGGATGTCTGGAAGAAACTGGTTTTAGCAAGGGCAGGCCTATTTAAATACATTATTTTTCCTTTTTTGTGATATCGTGACGTTAGTAAAGTGTTGTTGTTTCAAAGTGCAGGAACCAAGCTATGCATGCATTTTTAAGATTTCCCCAATTACCACTGAGAAGCCTTCAAAATGAATTCTTATATTCCAGGAGCTTTCAATTAATACTCTCGATGCGAAACACATGTTTAAGTTTGAAGTTATTTAATTATTTATTAATTAAGAAATTATCAGACGGTTCTCAGAATGTCTCAAATAGCGATTTAGCCTGAAACTAAACTATCATTATTCATACTTAAAAATAATATTTACACCCATCTTACGTAGTTTACACACTATACTAAAACTGTATCCACCATGCTTTTCAGGGTGTGTGATTCGATAATTTAATTTAGTCACAGATTTACTAAAAAAATATTTTTCAACTATAATTCTATTCATATTAAAGGCCAAATATTTAGGCCATAAATTCATTCAAACCCAGGTGCTTGGATGGGGATTCATTTGCCAATTCCGCTATTATAGATGAAAGAAATAAATCATATACAATTAGAATATCAATCTTGTAAACGATAGTCAATACCGCTTCCTCATACACGTTTTCAATTTCCTACCATGTCATGTAATGCTACGTATATGAGGCAGGGGAGGCTTAATGTGCCCACCCATTTGCCGATATGAATACCAAAGTATGGCTAATTTAAAATTAAGATAACTGAAACTCAAACTCAAAATAACTTTATTCATATGGGTAAACAAGCACACTTATGAACGTCAGAAAAGATGTTAAATTAATTGTAAATTTACATTTCCTACCAGTTCGCACGTCAATGGCGTAGAGCGGGCAAGAACTGGCAAGAAACTTTCCGCCACTCTTTTTAATCGCTAAGTTTTGAGTCATACAAATTGTTTGAACTGGAGCAAATCAATCCAAGCAAATCCCCAAATTAATATTCGTCATATTTATAAAAAAAGCATATTAATTTAATTCTCTAACCCGGTAAACCTGTAACCTCCAGAGGTATTCGTTTTCGTAGATGTTTTTAAAATAGTAGGTTAACTTAAGTTTATCGATTACAAAACTACAGCTTACTTAAATTATATATAACAAATATTAAAACAATTATACTAAAGATGTAGATGGTACCAAAGATGGAATACATAATACAAAAAAGGTTTAAACATTTGCGAAACTTGAAAGGAAAAAATAAATCAAAATTATTAAATACTAAGTAAGCTAAATGTGTGTGTGGTGTGTGAGGGTAGGTAAGGGTGTGCTTGTGGGGTGTGGCCATGATGCAGGTTAGTTAGAGCTATGGATATTTTAATACTCCTTTAAATCATTCCGGCATAGCTTAAACAAATCGAGACATAAAGGTAGTGTTGTAATATATAAAAAAAGCTTACCTTTTTCCATCATTGTTTGGCTGACATTTTCTATGAAAGAATTGATTCATATAAAAAAATATAACGGGCCACTTCTGAAAAGAACTAGATAAAAGATATATAAATTGAATTCGTGTTAACATCTATTAAAGATAAAATATAGTGAGGTAACTGGCATGTCTGAAGACCCAAAAATCAACTGTCGGGAACAAATCTCCTTCTTGTCTATAGAGTAGGGCCAAATATATGAATATATGAGCTAAGCATATAACTTCTACATTGTAATGTTTTATGAATATTTCGTTTGTAGAGTGGAATGTTTGAGCTATGTGCAGCAACGGCAGGCTGATTTGGTACCCGTCGATCCCGAAGACATGTACGTAGCCTCCAAAATCCCTAACCAGGATTTTGTCGTCTTCCAAGAGTACAGGACGGACGAGGAGCCAGACGGTAACTATGCTTAAAATATCTATTATGATCTGTTAATGGCCAATGGTGTATGCTATAGATTCTGAAAATTACCCCTAAATGACTGCCTTCTTCATATTATATAAGCGGGCATTAGAACGCCATTAAAATAAATGCTGTGTTCAACGGTCTAATTCAAAACAAAAAGCCTCATTAGTAAAGTTTAAAAGTACAAAGCCTTCTTGTTTCAGGCTTATAATATCACTTAATTGTTAAATTCTGGAATATAAAATGAATATAAAAATATGTTCGCAGAGTTGGCCGTTATTTTATAAAAAACTTGGGTTTTTAAAAGCTAAGCGCAAATAAGCTGATAAAATTGATTTTCTTTTGTTTTTCGTTTTTATAATCATATGCAACGAATCTACACTATTTGTCATTCCGACATAGACTAATCGATGCAGTTTATACTGTAGTCTGAATGATACCTACTACTGTAAGCGCTACAATACTGATTAATAGCTATTTTATTCACTTGAAACAAAAAAATATTGGGAACAGCCTGGTTAGGAAATTCTTTGAATTCTTGAGGATTGCTGGAGCCCACGAACAAAGTCTTGACCAACACGTGAATGTCGAGGCTATTTTGACACCACGGGCTTAGTGAGAAGTACAAAACCATTCCAATTGTGGTAGGGCACGTTAGTCTTAAGTTTTAAACAGTGGTACGTGAAAAAATAGAACACAAGAACAGAATGTCTCCCCCTTAATAGAGGCTGTAAGTAGTAATTGGACAATTTCTTATGTTAAATATCCTTATTAGTAAATTAGTTAAGACTTATATTACATAGTTTTAAGTTAAGGCAGGATTTAATGTTTTATCATGTCTCAGTGCAGACTCAAGTGTATGAAAGATATATGATAAAATAAATATAATAATACCCAATTAGCAAAACATACAAACGAATAAAATGTCAACATTAACAGTGACAGAGCACCCAACAAGAACTTTCGTAAGTTTCGTAACATAACCGGACCTATGCACATGGGATGGAACCCGTTTGACTAATAGATCGGAATTAATTTAATAGGACGGAGACCAAAGCTATTAATTGCGTTAGAGACATTTAAGCTTGATAGAGATTTCACGGTTCAATGGTCCACCTGAGCTGGCACGTGTAGGCAAGTAAAGGAAGCATTGGTTTCACCTAATAACAAATAGAAAAATGTGTACTAGTGTACACACGTAAGGAGAGACACATTTTTATGACATTATTTTTCGAAAAATGATCTACTATATGCAACTTTACAGAAATTGGTTGAATAAAGTTAAATTAGATAGTTTAACAAAAGGTTTTTAGTATCATAGACATGAATACAAATAATACAATTATTTCATTTTACCTTATTACAGAATTTCATGAATTGTAATTGAATTATTACTATTATTGTTAACGTTATTAGATATTTTTGTTATTAATCTCTTCGAATCAAGAAAATGATGGCGAGTGACGGAAAAATGTGACGCGTAACCGAAAAATGTGACGATATTTAATTTCGATAAAGAAGTTTTACTTCAAAATTATCAGTCTATTACTACTACTAGGCGTTTTATCGCATCACAAAAGATTTGCATTTGCACAGATTTTATAGAGTGATAAAAGTATATTAATTAAAAAATATTTTAACCTTGAATTAAGTACAGTGAGCAGTGTTGGCCTAGTGGATCCAGCGTGCGACTCTCATCTCTGAGGTCGTAGGTTCGATCCTCGGCTGTGCACCAAATCACTTTCTTTCTATGTGCGCATTTAACATTAGCTCGAACGGTGAAGGAAAACATCGTGAGGAAACCGGCTTGCCTCGGACCCAAAAAGTCGACGGTGCATGTCAGGCACAGAAGGCTGATCACCTACTTGCCTATTCGATATACAAATGATCATGAAACAGATACTGAAATCTGAGGCCTAGGCCTAAAAAAGAAGTTGTAGCGCCATTGATTTTTTTAAAGTACAGTGTAAACTGTGACTGTGCATTATATGGCATTATAGATAATCCATGACTCCTACCAATTAGGCATGGTCAACAATAGTCTACACATAATATCCCAATTTGTAAACAAAATAACGAATTTCTTAGATAGTTCGTATGCATGATGCAAAAATGTCTCCCGACAGGTCTACAATCTATCTAACTATACAATTATTCAACGTAACAATACAATTTTTGCGATATTTTATCGAAAATTGCTAAAATATTGCCAGAATATTTAATATTTAAATGAATACCTTATCAGAAGCAGACATAAAACTTTAATTTCCTTTGTGGATATTTCTAAGCTGGGATTAAATTTTTATAACCCTGACAACGGATCGTAAACCGGAAAATAAAGTGAATTTCGTACACGCCGTGAAAGAATTTAAGGGCACGTGTTTCGTACTAGCTAAGGACTGCTTTTTTTTCCCGTAAGACAGAAAGGCGCTTTGTATTTATGCTTTTTTTTATACTTTATTCCGAGTGACTCTCATATTTATTAGTAAACTTTAGAATGTAAAACAAAATCTTCAATCCTCAAAAATCGTTATTGTGTGTTGAAATTATTGTTAAGTACATGTCAAAAGAAAAGACTGGCTGCCCACGAAACAGGGAAACTTAGTGTACTTTATTTTACCAAAATATCCTTTTTATTGTGTATAATAACGTTTCTTTCTTTCGTTACAGTCTTAAGAACTAGGTACGATAAGTATATATTAATATTTTTACGTAAAAATATACTTTAAAGATTGCGTTCTGTGAGTTTCGCAACCGCGAACAAAGCGAGTCGAGCATCAACCTAATTATTCCAAAAAGTTCATGAACAGCGGCTGAGGTAAACATGCTTGATGTATGACAATACTTTGTCAGCTTACATAACAACAAAAAAAAATCTCGTAACATGTTCAGTCTTATTCGTTTGAGCACTGGTGGATAATAAAAAAATAAATTTAATTATCTTATCAACAACAATCTTTAGAATCATATTATAGTCAACAGTCTACATCCAAAAGCAATTTTGATTAATGTTAAAACATTCTTACAACACGAGTAGCTATTTCTCGAATCGCTTCAACGTTTCTGCGTCATTTACAATTCCTATTTATTTAGATTGCTCTCAAATTCTCATCGGGACCGTATCCAATTCAAATATTCTGATCGCTAGATCCAATAATATTGATGGAAATATTTCACCCCACTTTTCCAAGTAGCTGAAACAGTGTACGTGAATAATGTTACCTTTATCATCGTAAAACTATTTACGGAATTTGCGATACAGAATTGTTGGATATAACAAAATACACAAATGTTTAGCTAAAATTTTGGTAGCAAGCCGAATATTCGAGAATATTCAACAACTAAATCGTAAATGCAAAACAAAATAGTTTAGTTTACCGTTACGAGCGATAGACATTTCCAGGTTTCCTTTACTGATTATTTATTACAGACAATTGTTTGGAGGAATTTTTCTAAGCGTTTATTAGAGCCTACTCCAGGTTGCGTTGGCGTTGCGTAGAGATGTAGGGTCACTCTGCATCTTCTACCGCATTTACCATGGAGAGTGTTCAGAGGAGTTGTTCGGATTAATACCTGCAGCTGAGTTTCATCATCGGACGTCGAGGCAGAATACAAAATTCCACCCGTATCACCTCGACGTCCGCCGTTCCACGACTGAGCGTTTTTCAAGGCAATTTTTGCCGCGCACCACCGCTATGTGGAACCAGCTGCCCACTGAAGTATTTCCGAACCAATTCGACTTAGGGTCCTTCAAGAAAAGAGCGTACAAATTCTTAAAAGGCCGGCAACGCACTCGCGAGCCCTCTGGCATTGAGAGTGTCCATGGGCGGCGGTACCACTTAACATTAGGTGAGCCTCCTGCCCGTTCGCCCCCTAAGAGTACCGAGAAGAACAAGTACAAGATGCAAATTATTTAAAGCGACTTTCCATCTTCATCATCAGACGTCGAGGTAGAACATGAAATTTCACCCATGTCACCTCGACGTCCGTTCCACAACTCAGCGTTTTAGTTAGCGCAGTCTTGGCCGCGAACTATGTGCTACCAGGTGCCCACTTAAGTATTTCCGAACGAATTCGACTTTAGGATTCTGCGCACGAAAAGTTCATACGAATTCTTAAAGGCATTAGACCTCTCACATTACACACGCATTGCAAACATATTGAAAATCTTTGATATTTGTAGTTGTTTATTGAGTAACTGATCAAATTAATATGTCAAAGTTGTCAACATTTGTTACAACAATTAATTGTCACAGTATAAGATTCTCCCCTCCATACCTTATAGTATATACGTTAACCTCTTGTATATATTATTATATGCCTGAGTGTGTTGTCTTTATTGTGTCGTCATCTTTGTTTTAGGTAACTCTGCTTAGATTAAATTCAATTTATCAAAATTATCCTCACCGTGTTAGAACGCGACATTGGCGAAATTGCGATTTACACAAAAGTCACTATTAAAAAAATAAAGTTAAGTAATTGTCACAGCAACCATTCACTTCTAGCATCCAGCTGCATGTGATAATTATGCAATCAGAGCACGTTTGGTTCACAAAGCGGAAATTTTCAATTCATCTCTATGTAAACACACTTGACACTCGCTGAATGCTGGTATCGAGTGAATTGTGCTGACACAAGATTGTTGCATTCCGAGTTCAGCCAGCATTCAGTAAACGCTATGCATGCACCGAAGTTTTCGCTTAGCGCTTTAAGCCTTTGAAATTTAACACATTTTACTATTGTATTTGTAACCTCGCGACTATATAAAAAGTTTGTATTTGTTTAGTATAGTTTATTTATTTTTATTTAAAACAAAATAAGGTCTTATTACAGATTACCGCAATGCGGCAAGTCATTTATATCACATACAAAACAAAACAAAACACAGAACAAACACCACAATTATTAAACATAGACTAATATTTACATAGACATATTTATTACAGTATAAGAACTGGTAACTGTTTTTTTTAATTATTTGTGTAGCTCACGACTACATTTTATGAATGTTTTATACTGTGCTCCTGTCACCTGTGTGAATTCAGTCGTAACTTACCGTTGAAACGCATAAAAACCCCCGATAAATTAACTATCAAACACAAAATTTTCAATTAAACCACTTCTGAACCAAATCCTATCCTATTCAATCGTAACTTTTTTAATCCATGTAATTTGTTATTATTTTGTATGGCATTATAATTCATGAACCGTGACATTGGATTTTAATTTTTAGTTTGCTTTTTTATTTATATATTTGATATATATATTTTGGCAATTATATTATAATTTTGTTGATTCGGTTTTGCATTTCTTACGCTTTACCCTTAATATTTATTTTATTTCTTACTAGGGTTGCCTGGAAGAGATCGCGTGCTAGCGATAAGACCGCCCGTTGCATCCCTAATGATTTTTATCATTATAATGTAACGAAGTTTAAATATATATTTTTTAATGTTCATTAACTATTTGTTTAGTATTTAATGAATGTTATATACTGTGCTCCTCTGTCACGTGTGTTAATTGACGTAACCTACTGCGCATAGCGTTCTCGATAAATGGAACCCAACACAAAAATTTCAATTAAAATTCAGTAGTGACTGAAATTAACTTTAATCTAAACAAATAAATAATTCATCTCATACATATATATGAATTCTTTCAACACCTTGAATTATTCAAATGTCATCCTCACAACTCGTATGTTTCATAAAAATGCCCGGGAAATCGCTATAGCCCACAAAGCTAACCCAAATAACCTTGGACCCGACATAAATCAGGACGTTTCTGGAAAAATGGCCGTCATAAAGGATGAGAATACAGACCTTAAAATATATGAAAATTGGAATGTAACGAGTATGTAAGAGAATGGAAAATACCTTGCTCTAAATTGCTGATCCATAGTTTACAATATTTCTGATACTGTGAATAAATATGTAAAAAAAACTGTCATTTTCATGGAAGTGTTATGAGTCCCGTAAATTACTAAGTACATTTCTACATTTGTTTCTTTGATATCCAACCCGAAACAGTTATCGTTTCGTCAGTATTTGCATGTATAAAATCTTCTAACCTTTGGAGGCGGCGATTCATTTCGTATTTTGTAGGGTAACATCTAAATGTTCATAACATCTGATTCTAAAATCGTGACAGCTTTTTGTAAGGACGTATTGAATATTATATATATTTCAAGAGAGATACGGAATAATAACGTAAATTTTATTAGAGTAGTTATTTTATTTACATATTTTTTTGTCCTTCATTGCTTAGTCTGCTAACTTTTACTATTATTATTATTATTTGTTTTTACTGAGTATTGGATTCTTATTTGTCTTTTGCGACTAGCTGCTGTGGTATCTGGCAGAATGACCAGCGTTGTGGAACACCTCTGCTCCTCAGCATAATGCTGAGCCAGGGCCAATTACAACCACAGCACACACGCATTACACAATTAAACCTTTTTCTTTAAAAAAAATGTTATCTCTCTATTATTAATACTTTTTTTATGTGTTTCTGTGTGTGTGTTTTGTTAGTAATAAATGTTATGTCTACGTCTTAATTGTTCAACATTTCCTGCAGTATTAATGTGTTAACGTAGTCTAAATAGTCCTTCAGAATAATCCATCGTAATGCCGTCAAATCTGCTACTAAGATTGTGGGAGCTTATCGTCTCTCCTAATGGATATACTGTAATTAAATTATTAAACAGCGCGGAAGTGGTGTAATTAAACAAAAGCATATTGTTGTTTCTCCGAGGACAAAAGACTGTTTCATTGCACAATGCCAGATAATTAACGAAACGCAAGCTCACTGGTTGGCTTTAGAAAACCGCTTTCATTATTTGATTAAATTCGTGTTTTCTCCGCGCAATTCACAAATAAAGACCGTTAATTCGTTTTCTTCTTAAATGTCATTATGAATTCGTTTATTCACTCATGAATACGGAAAATTACTAAAAAGTAATAGACAAAAATTTTGGATACACTCAAAAGGTGTTCCACATATTTTTCGATACGTAGGAGATAAGAACTTCTTATACGAATTGAACGATCAAAGCCCAGATCATTGAGCTATACAAGCTCAAGAGAAGTTGTCGTCTAGTAAGCCTTCCTTGCCTGTCACGCCGAAAATGTTTGACTAGCTAACACTAGTTTCCCCATAATATTTTCCTTTGACGTCTGAGTGACTATTATTCATGCATGTATATCCATAGTTACCCGGGCTTTAAAGACAATACTATTCCTAGCTAAGTAGAGGATAATATCCAGTAAATAACCAATTAGTTTCATTAACTGACTCGGTAATTCCAGAGGTCGGTCTCGGGGAATGAATACTAAATTAAAAAATTGGCCCCTATTAAGAAGTTAACCACACGAAGACCTCATGTATGTCATCATCATCATAAATAGCTATACAACCCCTTGTTACTTTGTCGTACTTGAATTCGTGTATGTTAGTTATTTTTGACCATGTATTTGCGTGTTGTTCCAACGAGAATGTAAGTGCGTGTTCCAATTTCACCATGCCTCCTGCTGATGTCATGTGGAACATGCTGTGATGGTTGCAGCTCCTTACAAACGTTGTGTAATACAAAAAAAACTTGGCGATTAAAAAGAGTGGCGGAGAGTTTATTGCCAGTTCTCCTCTTCCGTTCTACGCCCTTGATATGAGAACTGGTAGTAAATGTAAAATTAGAAGCATTTAATGTATATTTATTTTTTATTGACGTTCATAAGCGTACATTGTGTTAGCTATATGAATAAATGATTTTTGACTTTGCCTACTAAAGTATATTTCAACATAGCAATTTATTTCATGCTTCGTGCGTTTAACTTCGAACACCTATTGTTTCGAGGTCCAACCAACCTCGACCTATCGTGTTTATTCTTGCCACCAGGTTATGAGTTCAGTAAGGACCTTGGGGTACCATCGTCCGCCATTTGATACACATGTTCCAACTACTTGAGCCCGTCCATTTTATGAATTGGACGATGTTGGCATTATTGATGTTATAAACTTCTTAATTGTAGCGAATAAGCCAAACACCGACGTCGCGAACAGTAGTACAGCGCCTTATGAAAAGCAATTGTTTATTTGCAGCGGAATTTCGGTACGAGGCGGTAATAGTCGTTCACAAAGACCTGAACATAAATAACTTAGATCAACTCAAGGGTCTGAAGTCCTGTCACACGGGAGTTAACAGGAACGTCGGATACAAAGTAAGTATTATAGTTAGAATTAATTCCTTGCCAGAGCCAACGACTAATTAAAGCTGTTTAATAATTCAGAAACTGGTCTAACAACAAAATAACAGCATTCTCTTTTGCTATATTAATGCTTCTAGGTGCGGGTTTAGATTGCATTTAAAACACAAACGCGATGAGAAACTCACAAAAACAGTAGACGTAAAATTGGGTTTAGTTTGTATGATGTCACACACACACATGTGTGTTAGTTATAGTCACTAAAAGTTAGTTACTACTAACATAAGCTATCTTTAGATACGACATTTGGAACATATTATTCCAATACGTTTTAACAATATTAAATTATTTGTGAATTATCCGATCCCATGCATTGGAGATATCGTTAAAAAAGACGACTGTGGAGGACAAAGTCAAGGCATAGCGAAATTTATAATAAAGCATTGCCAATAAAACAACGCCAATTCCCCTTCAATAAAAATTTGCAAATGAAACGAGAGTAGCGATCCAGATTCCATCCAATATTAAATAAAGGGATATTCTGATCTCCAACCGTGGCTAATATAAAGATTGATTTAGAACATTTTTATAGGCCTATGCTACACGAGCTGTCAACTGACAAGTTTAATTCGAATGGCCTATCGCTTCCCGACGAACAGTTTTCAAAACCGATCGATAACAATACTCAAACAAGAGCTTAATATAATAATTAACTTCCCTAAAAAAACTTCATCCAATCATAGTATTGTCTTTAGTTAACATAGCTTTTACACATTAAGAAAACACTTTTTAAAAGGATTGTAATATTGCTAAGCTATGTAATATTATTATAAACTTATAATTATTTACATTATTTTAAATTTAAATTTTTCCGACGTTTTGCGTGCTTTACAGCGTGACCGTCACCATCCAATTCATTTAGACGCATACTACATGAACCGTACTAGCAAAATTCCGATAAAAACTTTTGACTCAAACTTGTTATTTATTTAATTTAATTAAAGATTCGAGACTTAGCGCAAAGTATGACTGCCATATGTAAAAAAACGCATCATATCTTAATTAATTTAAATAAAATTAATTAGTTATTTTAAGAGTACAACAAAGAATATTATAAGCAGAAAACAGTGTCAAAATTCTCGTCGCGTAAGCCCCTTAAGACATTTAACATACAATAAAATCATGTTTCTAGAAATGGATTCTTTTACCCGAGGGAATATTATAATTTATTGGAGATTGATATTCGATACATGCCGCAAAGTAATAAGGTTTTTATACGTGAACGTAATACAGGAGCAATACTGTCTCGCAAACCTTTATATGGCGTAGGTATATATAGTATTCGTGTTCAATGTTTTAACTTAAGACTTTTTTTATATAAAAGCTTGCCAATGCTCGGCACCCTGATACATTGGTACAAGAAAAATAAAATACAATATTTAATGTGACAAGCGCTTATAGGCAAACAATATAAAACACACGAAGAGCTAAAACAAAATCAAATTATAAAGGCAAATCGAGTTCAGTGTGAAAGCAACTAAGATCATATACTTAAATACTATTGAAAAATACAAATTGTGTTTATCCTTTAATAAGACAGATAAGTACTTAAGCTACCAGTCCGGTAGATTTCATTATTGTGGATACGGAAAAACATACATGTATCACAATTCTAAGCTAAAGCTTTCTAGTATGCCTAATTAATGAAAATTTTAAATAGTCTAGAAATAGTAGTTTCAACATGACTATAGTATGTTAGATCAGTAAAGCTACTAAATAGTATTCCATTGTCATAAAATAATTACGAAAAAAATCTTCAGCGATTGTCATTACATGAATTGATTGTCTACACTTGCCAATAAGCCACACATATTGAAACGGCAATCGACGGCCTCAAACGGCGAATTTCATAAACGTGTCTTTACATCGAATATCTCAGTATTACGCAATAAAGTTTGTCTTTGGACGAATAAAGTTAAGGAAATTTAATTATACCCTTTTTAGATACCGCTAACGATGCTTATGAAGCGGGAAATATTCCCAAAAATGACTGACCGGACAATATCGCCTAAGGAGAATGAATTACGCGCCCTTTCGACTTTCTTCAAGAAATCTTGTATCGTTGGTACTTGGTCACCGGATCCAAAGACAACGGCTGCGTGGAGTGAGTACTGTTTTGATTATTGTAATTATATATAGACGTATATTTAACATTAATTTTCTCTTCATTAGTAAGTTTGTAAGGTGTATTTCAGTAATGAAACTCAAATCTGAAATACACTACACCAATAGGATAAAGGTTTTACGAAAAGTTTATAGCGAAAGAATCCTATTAACTTGAGTTGTCAATGAACGAAGTTATAGACTGTTTAGTTATGAATATTTTCATAATTTGATTGTTTTTTTAATACCGAAATCCGAATCATGACTTAGTATTATTTAAATAAACACGAACATAAACAATTCGAAATATCTACATAAAAAAATATTTTATTGTTTGATTATTGCATGCTAATTACAATGTAAGTTTTACTGGTAATTTGTTAAAACCAAGATACGATACGAGTTAAATTAATAATGCAAACAAATCACGCGTTTTTAACATTAAAAGAAATTTACATTCGTAAAATAAAAACACTTTTACTAAACAATAAGGCGTTTAATAATAACCGAGGTTCACGTAAGGGTCATCAAGAAAATGAGACTCAAAAACAAATGAGGTTGCAGCAACAAGTTGCTCTTCATAAAGAACTTTCAGAAATTTTTCACATCAATGTGAGGATACTCGAAAAACTTGGCAACTCGACAACCATGATTGATTAAACTGGAGGAATGTTTTACTACTACTCTTCTATAACTTTAGAAATATGACTATGGGATACGCTAAATAATTATTTCATGAGTTTGGAAGACGTAACAAATTGCTGTTCCTAGCAAATTTTTATTTAGCCATTTTTTTCCTTTTTTTTTTGCAATTTAACTGCTATTAGTCATCTTTTACCACGCCTTGCTGTAAATTTTATAACTTTAGACATATGTCTATGAGATATAAATAATTGTTTCATGAGTTTGGAAGACGTAACAAATTGCTGTTCCTAGCAAATTTTTATTTAGCCATTTTTTTCCTTTTTTTTTGCAATTTCACTGCTATTAGTCATCTTTTACCACGCCTTGCTGTAAATAGGTCTCATATAAACAAATTGCACAAATTTTTAACCTTTGGACATTTATAAAACCTTTTTTTATTACGTGAAAGATATCGACAAAGAAAATGAACTGTGACTTACGAAACCTGATCGACGATCCATAGCCTTCCATCCCAATAAAACCTTATTAATTACAGAGAGTCAATATAGCCAACTGTGTGCGATGTGTGAACATCCCGAGCGATGTGATTATCCAGACAACTTCAGCGGGTATGAGGGAGCTTTAAGGTGCCTCGCCCATAATGGTGGAGAAGTGGCCTTTACTAAGGTCATATATGTGCGGAAGTTCTTCGGGGTATGTTATCTTTGAAGTAGAAACCCTAACATCACACCTGTGTTATTACTTAACGCGTTCAAGTTTAAATTTTAATTAAAATTTTACAGGGATTATTTTCGCGTATATGAGTTCTACTGACAGTAGAGTTAATAACAGGTCTTTATAGAATAAAACGTATTAATTGGCTGTTGGATACATATATGCCAATTAGATACGCAAATATAAAAGATCGATTATCGATATAAAATCAATAAAGTCAATAAGTAGCCAAATGATTTTTCACCAATAAATAGTATGATTACATAATTGAGTTGAAGGTGGCAAAAAATCTTACCAAACATAGTCCCAGCGGAAGCTTGTAATATAATAAAATAAAAAGCTTACTCTAATCTAATCTTACTCTAAGAGCGACAAATATACTTTTTTGTATGCAAGTTCGATATAGTTCTCACAATATCCGTAGCTCGAAACAGTAGCTGATTATTAGGATCGGTATCCCTATTGAGAGCAGTGTTCCCATCCGTGAGGTCGCGATCCCCGGCTGTGTACCAATGGATTTTCTTTCTATGTGCGCATTTAACATTCGCTCGAACGGTGAAAGAAAACATCGTGAGGAAACCGGCTTGCCTTAGACCCAAAAAGTCGACGGCGTGCGTCAGGCACAGAAGGCTGATCACCTAAAAGTTTAACAAATGATCATGAAACAGATATAGAAATCTGAGGCCAAGACTTAAAAAAAAAAGTTGTAGCGCCATTGATTTATTTTTATTTATTGTATCCCTATTGAAAGAGTATCTTCTGCCGAATCTTGTTTACATCAACTCATGGTTCCGAAAATATGAATTTTAGTCAACTTTTCATGCAATACGTAATTGATACATATCTCGACAGTTGCCAGTAGGCACTACACCCGCCAGCCAATCACCGGAGAACCCTGACGAGTTCTCATATCTATGCGTGGATGGGTCTAAAGTACCGGTTAGGGAGAAGCCTTGTTCCTGGGCCGCTCGTCCTTGGCAAGGGCTATTGGGACATAATGACGTCCTTGCCAAGCTCTCCCCACTTAGGGAAAAGATAAAGCAGTTGGCTGATGCTGGTAAGTAGATTATGTCAAGATTTTATATACATTAAAACAAAACATATACCATAATGTCCTATTGCATAGCGAATATGATTACGTAATTTTTTTTTCTTGTATAAATATTTAATATAATTCACAGCACAGATTACATATAAGTATAATAAATACCTAATTGCGTAAAAACAAACGGCCCTTGAAAATATCTCTCATTCATCCTCTATGGACGAATCAAAAATATTTGTATGTACTTTAGAAATACATTAAAAATATAAATTCAAACGTATGATACGTAAACCGCTTAATCGGTTTTTATAGACATAGAGGGAACAGTTATTTTTTGTGGGAAAACAGCACTCGAAAGTTTATCGCGTCATATAAAACTATGTAGATATGTGGAATTTGAGACAACACCTAGGTGTACTCTTACCGAGCATTAACTAATCCATTATGTGATAGTTTAAACAATAATAATGTATCTTGAACCATAACTATAATTTAAATTATTAACTTTAAAATTAAAACACAATACAATTCAAACGCCGCGATACAAAAAATATGTTTAAAATACAGCGCATGAGTCTGAAAGCTGTTACTCGCGATGTCCTTAAATATTCCATTACGACTTATTTAAATAAAAAGTATTTGGCATTTAATTCATAATTGTTCAAGCGAACTTCATGCATACGTTTGTTTCATTAGCCACTAGAGCGGGCTGAGGAGGACGCGCCGGTAAAATCATGAATTTCGCTAGCCCTGTGCGCGCTCTTAACGCGAAGTCTGACGTTCCATACGTCAAAAATGTATTTGATTTTGACATACGAACATGATAGTTCGCGCTATGTCTCGTTTTAGAAACACAGCGGATGTTCTCGCTATCGGAGTGTTTCTGACCACGGAGTATATCTGTGCCCGGCCAATCAGTAGAAAGACTAGTCGAGCTGTTAGGGGGTTAAAGGGGGTCCTTTAAATCTAAGTAACAATTCCCCGAATGCCTAAAAGTATAGGCGGAACGAAAACTCAAATAGATTGGGTTAAAAAATAATAAACAATAACTACCATTTTCAAACAAAAAAATGTTACATAGGTGCCAGCTCCAAGCCCGATTGGTTTGTAAACGTACTCGGTCTCTCTGAAAAAATCCATCACGTAGCTGATAATATACCAATCAAACCAGCCGACTACTTGCAAAAGGCGAACTACACTGAAGTCATTGAACGTGGTCATGGACCACCAGAGCCAGTTGTGAGGCAAGTATGAATGAGGAGCTTTTGGAGCAAATAATTAATTTTAGTATGTCTCTCTCTCTCTTTTTAACATATCGTACTCAATATGACAGAAAGAGATGAATGTACATTCGTGTGTTTCGTATCTTTTAATTTAAAGCAAAACAATTGGTACCGAACAACTGTAATGGTTGGTTTAAGATATTTAACCCTGGCATATTTTCGATTCCCGGCGAAGCACTCGTAAGGATTTGTGTAGTTTATTTTATATGTATAATTATTGTATAAACCCATATTTATAGGTTATGTGTAACATCAAACGTTGCGTTAGCAAAATGCCGCGCAATGTCAGTGTTTGCCTTCAGTAGAGATATTAGACCAAAATTGGATTGCGTACAAGAGGCCTCGGATGACGCCTGTCTTAAAAGTGTAAGTTATTATTATTTTTTACATTATTTTGTATATTTACACATGTTTGATTTTATATAAAAAAAACTTTTAATACGGTTGCTTGGAAAAGAAAGCTAATTAGAGATAAGGCCGCTATGCCCTTTATCTCTTTTTGATAATTTTTTTTTTCTTAAGTGAATTGTTCAGGTGTTCCGCATCTCACAGAATAGGTGTTTTCAAAATATATTGATCTTAAGTTATTAGGTAGGTTACGGACTACGAAAGAAATCTTCGAGTTTTGCTTCAAAAACAAATAATTTAAAAAATGGATAATTAGAAGAATTACTCAAAACCTGACTATAAATCTTATTCTTTCCCTATTTCAATTCACTATAAATAGTTATGAACGCAAGCAAATATTTATCAAAATTGATTCATCAATTTCGGTTTCAGTGATATACACTTAAAGGTAGAGATTATATATAGATAAGTTATTTCCTTAGGTACAAGACAATGGGTCAGATTTGGCCTCCGTCGAAGGAATGAGGGTAGCGTCAGCCTCAAAGAAATACAACCTCCATCCAGTATTCCACGAAGTGTATGGGGAGAACAAAATACCTAATTATGCTGTAGCGGTAGTTAAGAAAAACAGTGTGTTTAATAAAATTGATGATTTAAGGGGAAAACGGTAAGAATTTTTTCTAGTCTAAAAAGACTGAACTAACACCATTAGAAATTAAAAAAAATAATCTTAGAAGGTCACTTCAACCATCACTAAATTGATTATTAATTATATATTACATATATAAATTGGAATCTGATCTTGTATGTATATATACAATGAAAATTATGTATAAATTTGGCAATTGCACTTTGAAATACCAACAAATATTTCCATAGTAGGGTTGCCGGAAAAGAAATTCGACATTGCCATTATTATGCAGTAGTAGGCACAGGTATTATCACTTCAATTACTTTTTTACAGCTCATGTCACAACTCCTTCAGTACTTTCAGTGGGCTGCAGGCTCCACTTTATTATTTAATAAACAAAAGACTCATAAGCTCTGATCAGGTATGTTTTAAATGACAAATTAAAAAAAAAAACTTTAGGCATGTCGGTTTTCATAAATTAATCAAATGTATTTTTGATATAAAAATATATTTATATAAATTATGAATTTTTAAATATCTATAAAAATATTAATTATTTTGTATTTAAAAATGATTCCTTTAATTTAGAAGTTGGTTACAAATATATATGTTTGAGAATTTTTCAACAATACAATTTCAGTGTATCAAGAATTTTGGTGGCTTCTTTGGTGGGTCCTGTGTGCCTGGTGTAGACAAAGCAGAAAATAATCCTAGAGGTAATAAAAAACCACAACATATTGTACAAATGTATCTACTTTCAACTTTTATCTAATATATTTACAAATATACTGAAACTTACACAATTCTACAAAATAGATTATATTTCTCCATCAACATTACCTTTTATTATTTTTTACCTTAAATATGTTTATTTACCAAATGTTTTAAGGTGATGATGTATCAAAGTTGAAGAAACAATGCTCAGGAGATGGCAACGCAGTCAAGTGCTTGAAAGATGATAGGGGAGATGTTGCATTTGTTTCTAGTAAGATATTACAATTTATATGTTGGGTAGAAGGAATTTAACATTTAATAAAAAATATTAAATTATTATGTTCAAGTATTTAAAAGACAAATTCAGTGCATCTATACTATACTATATACTATCAAGGTAGTTTAAACACAGGGCACCCTGATGGTCCCAGATTTGATATTTAGGGAAACATTTATTGTTATTATTTTACACTGTCTGGTAATTTTTCTTAAATTATTATGTATGGAACACCCCAGGTTTTTAGATTTCAAACAAAATCTACAATCATATAATTAAATATTCTTTAAAATCATAAAAATGTATCTTATGTTTTCTTTTAGGTGCTGACTTATTTAACCTCGATGCATCTCAATATGAACTACTATGCCTTAACAGGGATGCTGGGGGCAGAGGTGATCTTAGTAGCTTTGCTACTTGTAACATTGCAATGGAGCCGTCTAGAACTTGGTTATCTGCCAAAGATTTCCTATCAGATGTCTCTATTGCTCATACACCTTTAAGTCTAGCACAACTGCTTGATAACAGATCAGATCTATTTAATATTTATGGAGAATTCTTGAAGAATAATAACATTATTTTCAATGTAAGTAATTTTACACATTTTAAATTCAAAGCAAATTGAAAGATCTAATAAATCCATTTTCTTTTCAGAATGCTGCCAAAGGTCTAGCCACAACTGAAAAGTTGGACTTTGAAAAATTCAAAACAATCCATGATGTTCTAAACAATTGCGGAGTTGCATGAGTTTACAACTACAAAAATTTAAAAATTAATACAATGTTTAGTTGTCCATGATTTATTACACCAGAAATAAATAATACTCAAAAAGTTCTACTTAATTTACTTACAATGCTGCTAAAAATAAGCTTATTGCAACTGCACCTGCTAACATTGCATATCCAGTCGAGTAAACCTCTTTAATTGTTAAGCCTTTAGCTGTGTCCCAGTACAAATGCCTGATTCCATTAGCAAAGTGGTATCCCAAGGGTGCAGCCAGACAGGCCTTAGCCAGGAAAATAGTTGCTGGTGACAAATTCAAGCCTTCGATCATTGTCACATAATGAGCAACATCATTGGGCAGAACTAAAGCACCAACACCTAATGCTGTTATGTATCCTGATAGTATCATACCTAAAATAAAGTTTCTAACTATTATTCTAGCAATTAATTAATTTAAACACTTATTAATAAACATTGGAATAAGATCATCAAATGTATTACTACTAGTTATTGTGAACATTACACTTTCTTGCAAAAATCTAACCTGCAGCTCTGTGGGTCACCGAAAGGAGACTCGTAAGTTGGGGCTTGTAAATCGTAAGATGAGGAGACATAGGTCGGTTGAGTCGTTCATTTTTCAGATCGAAATGCTCATCTTTCGGTGGCTCATATGGTTTGAAGGATATTTTCGGTACTGTCGCTGATTGAGCATATTGCGCTGTTCTTAGCGCAGGTCGAAGCTTGGCCAAGCTTCCCAAAAGTGATTTATTGCTTAATCTACAACAAAATTCTTCATAAGATCCTCAATTTATTAATAAAAATGTATTACATAATGTTATGATACAAACTTACCTGGCACAGCAATAAAAATTCATTTTACTCAAATAAATATTATTCAACTAGATTTCTTCAAATTATAATAATTATTATTTTCGGATATTAATACAAATTTTTTGAAAGACAAAATCAGAATTATTTTAGATCTCTCTTTTTCCTATAATAGTCAATTTATTTGACGTTTTACATTTCACAGCTGACGATTTGACAATTAACTTCAGAAGAAAACGTTATTGGTGAGATTCAGCAGAAATTCGTCAGAAAATTGTACAGAATTTTGACATAAGACAGTCATAATGCCATATTATGTATGTGTACTTCATACAGATTTTATACAGTATCGACTTCCGAGTTTTAATAAAATATTGAACGATGGATTCAGAATTGCCATAATGACAATAAAGAACTGACGAAAGACGTTGACTGATATTTTAGTAACTGGAAATTTTCTGCGAAATAATCGTATTTTGTAATCAAAATACGTAAAATTTTGCAGATTATATTTAAAGCATAGGTGTAAAATTTAATTAAATGCTTCGGTTATTGCTTTTTACAACTTTAACAAGTTCTGTTATTAAAGTTAGTCATTGCACAGTTTCCGCATCTGTCTCGATGGCGCTAAGAAGTGTTGATTTTGAAATATTTGGCAGAGTCCAAGGTGTATTTTTCCGCAAGGTAAATGTAATTTATATCTCAATCTCATTCTCAATAAATCTGAAGTTTACAGATGAGAGTTAATATCAGTATTTCACATATAGCTTACCCCACTGAATAAACCCATTGTTAATTCAATTTATAATTTAATCTTTCTAATCGTTTTTGATTTTTTTATATTGAATCTTTTTTGATCTTTCATAAAAAAATCTAAATTTACCAATACGGATATCAACTCTAGTAATTATCTGAAGTATAGGCCAATATAAGTTATATTTTACCTCTATAGTATGGTACACACTCTTATTAGTACTAATTGGATTTGTAATGACTATAGTATACTCTTATACATTGTTATTAATTTTTCTCTACTCAGTACACAAAGAATCAAGCAGACAAACTAGGATTAAAAGGATGGTGTATGAACACATCTAGAGGAACTGTACAAGGGCAGATGCAAGGGCCAAATGATAAAGTGGAATCTATGTAAGAAACTATTTTTTTTATTGTTGTTCAACCAATGCTAGCATAAGTACTTTGGTTTTCATTAGAGTTCCCTAAACTTATTTGTGTTGTAGACCCCTTGCCATGTTTTTCCGTGTTGGGTAGACCCCCTACTTACCTGATATTGATTTACTGTAAATTTCTAACTGTAGTGAAGTTTAGTGTTAAAAACTTAAAGTAAAAACACATGTTAATTTATACATTTATTAATTTAATTTAAATTAAAGCTACTCAAAATAAAATTTTGTATCTGTTATGTAAAATATACATAAGATTAAATAAAATAACATAAGCAATAAGTCAATATTTTTAGTGAGAAGGATAAACCTGATAATATTATAAGATAGTATGATGTATGTAAATAGGTACTATCAGTGTATGTGTTGAGATCCACTATCGTGGACCCCCATTTTGATTTCATGGGCCCCCAATTTTTTGCTGACGTAGACCCCTTGCAGGTTGTCATAGTCCCCTAGGGGTCGATATAGACCACTTTGGGAATCACTGCTTTACATTCTCACCACTCAAGTTAGTCTTACTTCTTGAGTTGGTAGTTTCAAATACTGGAATGCTTTCATCTATTATTTGCTGCTCCTGCCCAATAACATCATGGTTACTTTAATAAATATTTGAGGTTGTTTAAGAAAGTTATTTCATTTATGATAAATTTGGATTAAGAATTCTAAAGACATAATCATTAGAGTTTCAATTACATTAATGTATTCTTAATTGAAAGAAATATAACATGCAATTTTATTTCTATTATAAAAATAGACAAGACAAATCATAATAAATTAGATTAGTTTGGCACTCCTTGGGTGTGTTTCACAACCTTGATAAAATATATTCTGAAGGCACAGTTAAACGTTTTTCCTAAATTGCACTACATATCTACTAGTTTCACACTATTGCACACATTTCTCACAAAACAAGATAAGATACTTAAAAGCAATACTAGCTTTTGATGTGTTGAAGTACAATGAGCACCTATTTTAGTATAAAAAACTTTTGCTTTTCCCAAACTTAATACTTAATTTGGTTCATGGTGGTTAAGCTCAAATTTTTCCTATGCATGGTTATATAATATATTGTATTTAACATTGAGATTATCAAAACTACATTACTATAAATTATTTTCAAAAAATTGTTTTATAGGAGCTCAGACCTATGTAATGATATTTTAGAGCAATTTAGTAGAAACAGAACTTTGTACTGCTGTATAAGTATTGTATTTATTTCCGAGATAAAATGCTCTAGCTTCAGAAACGATATTTTAAATTAAGTTTGACAGCGTCTCACGCACTAGTACATTCCGCCTTTGATAGATTATTACGAAGCTATATAGACAATTGATAAAAATATCATTACAGTTAATAACAACAACTTCTTGTGAACTTGGGAATTTGTTATTCTGTCAAATTTTAAAATATATATTCGTTTTCTTTTTTTAACCTAAAACGCGACCACTATCGTTATACATATAACATTGATTTGACACATCCATTAAGCATCCAGTTGATTAAAACACAAGGCATAGATTATAAAGAAGTAATAAACATAGATTGTGGCGTAAGACAAGGGCTATTGTCTCATAAACATAGCAGTTCTCGTTGAGATATTTCGAAATCTGGAATAATTCAGCAAGGGAGTAAATCCATGGGGAAAAACTGTCACATGAGATGCGGTGACTACATATTCCTATTATCCAATACTGTAGGCAAACTCTCAAACGTAACCTAATACTTAGATAAAGAAACTGGTGTAACTGGACTACCAATAAACCCACTGAAAACCAAAGCCTTGACAAACTCCGTACCCGTATCTATTGTACCTAAAGATAACGAGATTGAATATCTCCAAGAATATTGTTCTGAAGCAGTTCATAGAATAGGAAATTGTAGTCCTAAAGCACAAGGATAGAGGACGTAATAAAGACGTATTCAAATTGACGAAAGACGACAGGGACACATCTTGCATCAGCTCCTCGGGCTGAGAAGTGGAGTAAAACTATAATGAGTTCGAATCAAAAAATTGGAAAAAGGAAAAAAGGCGGACACTACGAGAGATAAGAAGATGTCGTGAAACTAATTTCACTGGGAGGCAAGGCCTCCCACGGAACCTCTGGATCCAACTAACCAAAGGTTCTGAGGAAGGCCTTTGTCTGAATCGGCAAACGGACTTAAGTGTTTGTTTTAATTCATTGTGTGTAAAGGATGGTGTGCGGCGCTACTCTAAGAATTCAAAAATGTAGAATAAGGAACGTATCAAAAATTATGGCTATTAATCAAGTGAATATAAAAATCATATAAAATTGTGTTTAATTTACAAGTATGTCGATTACTTCTCTACCACTCATGAATACTCCAGGCCTCCAGATCGCCTACAGTATGTGACCTATTCACCGCGGCTTTGCCCGCTGGGCTCGACCCCGTTCGCTCCTCAACATATTTGCTGCACGCTTCGAATCGAGCCCCCTATCTCCTCGTGCGCTGCAGCCCCTGTCAAGGGCTTAACAGACCACTCCCTACCGCCCTGTGTTAACAAGGGGCGAACTAATACTCTACCTGAAGGGGGGCCTGAAGGTTTTCAACGCCCCGAACAAGTCAAACACCAGGTTCAGTAAAAGCAACCAGCATTCATGCATGCATAAGTAGAGAAAAAAAATGACCGTCTCCAGTCTTATAAAAAAAAAGCAAAAACATATTTAGATTACTCAGGAGAATCGATAAGTCGGACAATTTATTGTCGTAACACGAGTGGTCACACCCTTAGCACTTTCATTATGAAAAAGGTCTAATGTGGAACATTACTGACGGTCCAAGGCTTTGGGCCACTCAGGAATTCTCGACAGAGTACGTGTCATTTCAGAGTGTTAAGAACTAGTGCTAATGATAATGAGACGCCCTGATGAACTTCTCGGTGTGACCTTGAACTTTAAGCGCGTGTTTGTAAAACTACATTGTTCTAAATTTGAACACATTTAGTTTCAACGTTCATACGTAAAAAGGTTTTTACTCTTTAGTAGTTCCATAATTACGTATATTAAACCTTTTTTTTAATTATTAATTTTATTTTTTGATGTATACTATATAATACTGTGCATACTGTGTACTTTTGCATTTTCTACCGCATTTAGTATGGATAGTTCAGAGTTGTTCGGTTACCTGCAGCTGAAATACCATCGTTGAGGCAGAATACAAAATTCAAGCTGTATCAACTCGACATCCTTGGTTCCACAACTTAGCCTTATTAAACGCAAATTTTGCCGCGCACTACCACTTTGCGTACACGTCTAAACCTACCTACTGAAGTATTTCGGAACCTACGCACTCACGAGTCCTCTGGCATGGAGAGCAGCGGTATCACTGTGAGCCGCCTGCCCATTTGTTGTAAAAAACTTAAAAAAATCTAAAATGTTGAACATATTTTCGTTTTGAATCCTTACTGGCCACTGGAATAAACTTCCGGAAAGTGTAAATAGTGCACCTTTGAACTCCTAAAATAGGTCGGATAATTTCTCAAATTCCGTAAAGCTACTGAGCTGCTAGTGCGTTTATCTACATAATAATTAGCTGGCATTGACACTCCTATACACAGCTTTCCGTAGCAAATCTACATTCAGTTTACGTCTCGAACACGAAAATAATTCAAACTTCATTACTTATCGTAAGTAATATTATACGTCACCTTTAAAATCAAAATTAATTGGACATAATATGAAATGCTCGTTTAACAAAAGGTCCTAGTCCTGTGTAGTCCCAGCCTATGCTCCGCCACACAGGTGGCGTTAATGGGTAGTAGCTTCATGTTATGCCTTCCTCGATAAATTCCCTATTCACGGTTTTTTTTTTTTGTAATTCTGATATTAGCTCGGTCAACTAAAACCCTTCAGATATATATTTTAACGCATAAAGCTTCTTAGTTTTCTTTTCATATAGCTGAGAAAAAATGACATAAGAAATGTCTATGCTACAACCATAAACGAGACTGCATTAAATAGATAAAAAAGCTATAGCCTACATGGAATCTCGATTAATATTCTGTGGCGATACGATAATGTACTTATAATCCTTATAAGTGTCAAAGTTTAACATCTTAATTAATAGGGAAGTTTGTTTCAAATAAACGTTATTACGAATTAGTTTACTTTGCAGATCCGTGATAAGTTAAAAATAATCTTTTGGGTTAACAGAAATAAATAAAAGAGAGTACCAATTATTAAAAGGCCGGCAACGCATTTGCGAGCCTTCTGGCAATGTGAGTGTCCATGGGGGGCGGTATCCTGTAACATGACGTGAGCCTCCTGCCCGATTGCGTCCTATTACATTAAAAAAATTAACGCACTCGATTTTCGGCTCAATGCGTATAGCGAATTTCAACAAAATTGCTCCATTTATTAACATTATGTAAATTTATACTATTTCTACATCTGTGAATAAAGAATTCTTAAAAAAAGTATTTGTAACATAATTTGTATATTTTAGGATGCAATGGCTGAAAACAACAGGCAGCCCCAGCAGCAAGATTGATAAAGCCGACTTCATTAACAACAAGGAAATTGACGACTACACATTTAAAAGCTTCGATATTCGACGGGATGATTAATCTGTATTTCTGAAATCCCAGCTTTCATTCCCGCAAAATTAACCAACCAGTATTGTTTACGTGGTGGTCATAATAAAAAATTTTGTTAACACTGGATACATATATCATGTATTAAATAATTACTTAAATGCCATATATACAAAAGTATTAGTTACGCAAAACTTATTCTTAAATATACACAGGTTTGTTATTTAATTAGACCATTTTGTAATGTTAGATTGCTATACAAATACCACTGTGAATCTAATTGTAGTCAGTACGTAATTTTAATTTAATATAGTATTTATTTTAAAATCCTATGTGATATTAGCTGTATATCGTAGAACGTTCTTTTAAGTCTGAATAAAGAATTTATAAGTTAGTAAATTTGTTTTTTATTACCCTTTTCGTGCAAATAGATGCTGGCGCTACAACCTTTTAGGTTCTCCGATTTGGATTGTTTCAAGATCATTATTTTTCTTAATAAAAGTAGGTAATCAGTCGTAGGAGAGAACGTTAAATGCGCACATAGACAGAAAGTCTATTAGTTCACAGCAGAGGAGTAGATCCTCTCAGGGAAGAGAGTCGCACGATGAAACCTATATATATATATGATATTTTAGATGTTAAAACTGTTTTCGATGGAGGCAGATACATCACTGCAGTCCATAATCGCAGGGGTAAGCGACATTTCTGTCATTCCTAACTAAATTATATTGTCTTATAAACACTTCAACTGGTTAAATACACGGTTCTGATTCTCTGAAACTACTTAAACTTAGAAACAAATTTTAAATAAATAAAAATACGACTTTAAAAAAGGTGTATTTGTACTTTCCATTAAATCACATCAGTGATAAGACTTGGTACAAGGCATTTCATTAAATTGTTTTCAAATACATATGCTTAAGAGACTAACTGAATGATATTTTAAAAGTAACAATGACATAATAATACTAAAATCAATCGATAAATCTATGATTTTGATCAAAAGAAAACAAACAAAGGATTTTCAAGGCCAAACATTATTTAATTACTTGTGAACTCACTGAAATTATAAAAACGCAACGAAAGCTATTTCTTTGGGCTTAAATCCAATTTCAGATATCCTGCGGCTTTGAAAATGATGTCAATAACTCATTTCGCAAATATTACGTTACTTAATACCGGAAAATACCGGCTTTATAAGGCAAATGTAGAAAAAAATCCTTAGTTTAAAAAAATATTGAATGTCAATCACATGACACAAAATGGTTATTGACTGATTTCTATGGAAATAGATATATGTGTATTTGTATAATTTATAAATTATAAAAAGTCTTGATGTTTATTCACCTGTTTACAGACAAGGCAGGTAGGTAGGACGCCATCTTGTCTAGAGAAGCGTTTTGGCGGGTTTTAAAAATTATGTGATGTGATATTTAATTTGAATTTGTAATGTATGTATGTAATGTAAAAAAAATATATAGAAGATTTAACTATATAGAAGCTATAGAAATTATTTTTCATATAAATCGTCTTAAATTTAGTCTTGTAAAAGTCCATTGCGCTAAATATGTTGATCTGTTGGAATTGATGTCCAGCGATACTTGTTTCGGGTTGGTACAAAAGGCGGGAAACACAACAATGGAATACTAAATTAGTATTTTATTTTGGGCAAACCGCAACAGACACACAGCAAAACAATTATTTATCTCATCATATAGGCATCTATTTTTAAAGATCACCTCTATAATTTTGTTACATTTTTTTAAACAATTGTCTAAGTTTTAGCCTACTCTACAAAAATAACTATAAAATTTTCTGACTATCTTTATAATAGTTAAATAAAGAAATTAATATCACAAAAACAGAAAATATATTATCTTCGTTTAGATGTAACAGAACTTTATACCTCTTAGCTCTAAGTGTTACTTAAAAAACGTATTGAAGTTTGGCATACGGAGTCAGCGTAGTTAGCGTCAATTCTCATAATTAAATATACACACGTTATCAAAATCGGTTTAGAGATGTTGTGTGACAATTCTAATTAGATAGATGATTGTTCTTTTAAAGCACCGCGTATAATGTATGAACATATTTTATTGGTATACGAAAACACGAAATAATTTAGAAATGACAGTCAAAATGCGATGCATAATTTAATGAGGGAAGTAAAACACCCGCGAAGAGTTTCGTCGTAGATCTTTCAATGCTTTCCACAGATGATATAATTAATTTACGGCTGTATTTTGAAATAAAACTTTTTTGGAAAACTCATAAGCGGTCAGCTTTTTATCCTGAATTGGAGCGCAATCTTATTAAAATTTTCCGGCGTTTTTCCAATTATTTATTAAATGAGCGCTCCTCATTATTTCATTTGGCACTGAACTACCCCGTGCCGCACATTTTTCTCGTTTTCTCATAATCAAAATATATATTCTGAAAGCTTAAGGTTCTAAATTTAAAATATTCCTTTATTTTAATTATATATTTATTTTGTCTTATAATAACTATCCAGTATAACATTCATAATTCTCGTCTTACATTTTCCAAGATTAAATTCATCGTGAAGCCCGGGGTAGTAGCAATAAAACTCGTTAAACTTCGGGACTGTTTCACTTGAAATACTTCCACGGGCTTATATCAACTTTTCCAGAAGCTATGTCATGTTCATAATCATTTGTTGATTCAACCCATTATAAAATTACAGAAACGAAATTTGCCAAAATCTTATATTGTGAATATCAGACCATCTGTTAACTAACAATAGATTTTGACCTTGAAGGTTTTCAGGAGTTTCGAACGAAGGGGTAGGAAATAATTACGTCCAAGTCAGTAACCCGGGCGTGCGTTATTGATGGGCGGGCGGCGGACGGTAAGTGGGTCAGGAGGGGCGCGCAGCCGCGGCATTGCGTTGACAGGCTCCAGCCATGGCGGACGTGCCGCCTGAGGTCCTCGAGCTGAACGTAGGCGGCGTGCACTACGCGACTACACGTGATACGCTGTTGCGCGAACCAGACTCGCTGCCCGCCGCCGCGCTTGAAGATTCCGAATATCCGCGCGATGCTCGCGGTCGCATCTTTTTCGACCGCGACGGCGTTCTCTTCCGATACGTGCTAGATTATCTTCGTGATGGCGGGCTCGTGCTTCCTGAATGCTTTCGCGAGCATAAACGTCTCGCGCGGGAAGCCAGACATTACAGGCTTCCCGGACTCGAGAATGCGGTGAGGGAAGCGGATCCCCGACCTCCTAATCGTGAGCGGGGCTGCATTACGGTGGGATATCGTGGCAGTTTTGCTTTCGGGAGGGACGGTCTCGCTGATGTTAAATTCCGTAAATTATCACGCATATTGGTCTGCGGAAAGGTGACGTTATGTCGAGATGTGTTTGGAGAAACGCTGAATGAATCACGAGATCCTGACCATGGTTTGGCTGACAGATATACTTCAAGGTTCTTTTTAAAGCATTCTTTTATAGAGCAAGCCTTTGACATGCTTCAAGAACAAGGGTTTAAGTTGACGGCGAGCTGTGGTAGCGGAACGGCTGGAGGAGCAGCTGAATTGAAACCTGGAGTTGATTCAGAGGAAAATCGCTGGAATCACTACAACGAATTTGTTTTCGTACGCGAATAATATTAACCTGTTCGCTATCAGCTGATGATGTTATCAAAACAATCTCAGGTAACGTGGGAGGCGTACGGTGAATAATAGAAGTTACCTCTTATTTTAGTATCTGTTCGATTTGTAGTATGTTAAACTCGAAAATACATTAGGTAATAGATAATGTACTTACTGTATGTCTCATTTAGACTTTTATGAGACATTAAAGAAACCTATTTAATTCAGAAATTGATAATGAATTAGATGCATTGTAGATAAAAATACATTCATAATTATTGTAATCAAATTAGATGTGTAATATAGATAATAGAGTAAAATGTAAAAATATAAAAACGTTTTGTAGACTAAATTACATATATATTAAAAATTGTAGATTTATCTATCTTTTGAATTGTGTACCAAGTACGTACTTGAAATTGTCAAATAAACATTAATTTAGAAATACATATAAATATAAAAAAATCTATTTGCCAAAAACTTCATAAAATTTGTTTATAGGAATTGTTATGAATTATAATTATTATCCTACGTAAATTAAAAATACTTTTACCTATAATTTCATTTAATAACGTGTATCCGCTGTGTTGTGATTAATTATTATATTTTATAACTATCTGTAGTTAATATATGAAAGCATTATTTTCTCTATCAATTTTAAGGTTTATTCATATAAAAGAGCGCAACAAATGTACCTTACTAAAATAGTTGAACAAAATAAGAATTTTTAATAGAAAACTATTGGTATAGAACATACATTAGACTTTCTCTTTGAAGAGTAATAAAAATAAGTACTGTAACTCTTGATATCCACATAATTTTTTTTTTATCATTCGTCGTTCCAATGTATGTTATATTTTATCGCTGTAATCACAGTAATCCTATCTATAATTTGTTATATTGTATTGCTTTAAATTAGTATTGGACTCGGACATAATCTCAAACGTAACAATTGTAGATTTAAATTTCATTGAAATAAAAATAATCATTGTAAATTATAATTATGTATCAATTATTTTTTTTATAAATAACCCTTTAAGATTACTTACCAAGGTTTACAGTAATAATTTATATAATTGTGTAATATTGTCATATAAAATAATAAGTTAATAATCATTGTATATTTTATGAAAAAAAAATATAATTTGATGTTTCCAGACCTTGTTTTATTTATTTCGTATGTGAATTCCGTTATTGAAATAATTTGAAATTAATATAAATGTATATATTTAGTAAACAAATTATAATAGAAAAATACTTACATTAATAAAATACAATATGATCCGTTTTATATGAGATACAAATGCATGCATACAGATGCAGTTGTGAAACTGTATACAGATGCAGTTGTGAAACTGTATACAGATGCAGTTGTGAAACTGTTGAAAAACTTTGAATTGTTTTTTTTTTAATAGACTTGCATAAATAGAAATTCTACGGCTATTAGTTTTAGACTTATCTATATCTAGAACTATATGGTGGGATGGTGGGTCTATATAATCTTTACTCTATATATCGCGGTATCTAGTAAGGGACATTTACTCATTATACAGGTATTATTCGAGCATTGTTTGATTACTCATCTCCCCAGGCTTTACATGGCGACGCTGCGAGGATTTAAACCTGGAATCTTCTTATACCGAACTAAGTCTCTTTCCTGAATGTTACCATAAAATCCAAGGGTAAATGTCGAAACTTCCTAGATTAAATACGTAATAGACTGGACGTATGGGAGTTTTACTTTATGGTTAGATATAAGACAAGGACAAAGCAAAAGTACTTGTTGTACTACCATTATGAATATTACTTGATCCAGTCGATATTAGCATAGACAATTAAATTAAATCAGCTTTGTTCTTGCATTTAGTTAATATTACTGAAGTCTATGGATCATTTGTTGCCTCCAGGTAACATTGAATATATCAGGGGACTTATAATAGTCATGATGCCTTAACAGTAGTGTATGTAGAAAGTCGAAAACTAAATTTGTATGAAATTAATGAGAGTCAAGCTTAAAAAAATACGAAATATTTTTTTTCATTGCCCACTTGATATATTTTTATTTTAACCATTTAGCGCCATCTAGTACCGAATAGTAAACCAAACTTGCTTGATAAAAATTACTCTTTTCGCCTTCTACTCGCTCGCAGATGGCACTAAATTAGAAATTTAGTCAATGTTAGTAGGTATTGAAATAGTTACAATAATAGGTACTTCGAATCGAAAACTCATGTACGAAGAAAAAAAATACCAATATTTTCCGGATCTTAAGGAGAGAGAGGGACGTGATCTACGATAAAACTATATAATATTAAAAACAACACCAATACGCTTGCTGCAATAACATTAGTTTCCAAGGAACTTTTTTCCTTAAACAAAACTATACTTCATCAACTTGATATAAAATCTCTCCTTTTGATCCTAATTTCAAATATAGAGGTTTTTAATTCAGTCTCATTTCGGTACAAGCTGTTGGGAATAAGGAAAAAAAAATGTTATAAAAAATTAGTTTGTTTATTTGATTCATGATTACAATAGAAATGCATTTGTATCATAATTATCTTATTTTTATCTAGAAACACTCAAGTCTATGGTATGTTACTATGCTACTGTCTAAATACATTAGTCTTATAATACTTAAGTTCTTCTAAACTTTCCAATATATCATTCATACCACGGTGAGCAAATTTCTTTTGTGGTACATTTGAATACTCTTTGGGATACCAACGTTTCACTATTTCCTTTATAGAGCTAACATCAACTATTCTATAATGTAGGTAATCATTTAATGTAGGCATATATTTTCTAAGGAAAATTTTATCCATATAAACACTATTGCCTCCTAAAGGACATGTTTTTTCAGGTACATGTGATTTTAAAAATGTTAATACCTTTTCTTCAGCATCCTTAACACTTACTTTTGATTCTTGGCTTGATTTAGTAAGCCCACTCTAAAATAATATTCAAATGTTTAATCAATGAAGATAATAAAAACGGTTATTAATTAAAATTTTAATAATCACCGACACAGAAACTTGAATTTTAAGAATACTACTATTCACTTTTTTATACTACCTCATAAAAATACTAACATTTCAGCAAATAAATGATTCAACATACTTTTTATATTAGATCTACATATAAATAATACTTACAATTTGAGAAGTTACTTTATTGTGTGTAGTATTTACTTAATAGAGCATTCATTAATTTAAATTATCAAATAAACCAATTATTATAAAAACCATGGACATTTCCCACACTTTTGTCTTTACTACAGTCATTGATTGATTTCAATCTCTGATACTAACTAAAAATGAAAAAAAAATACACAATGTGGCATACCTCACCATGTGTTGATATGCACCAGTCATTCATAGAATTCAGAATCTCATCAGGCTGATGAATAACTATGTTAGGGCCAGTAGCCACAACTTTAAGATTTTCGTCACTCACTAAACATGCTATTTCCAGGATATGATCTTTTTCTATGTCAAGGCCAGTCATTTCTAAATCTACCCATACTATTCTTTTAGATTTATTATCTAAATTAGGGCTAACATTTCGTTTTTCCGACATAATTTGATATGCTGGAAGAAAGTTTTAGTAAGATAGGATTATGGATAATATTTACACTTGCAGTTTGATCTAAGTAGCTCTTAAATTATCTGCGCGGCACCTCTCGAAGCCATTCATATACTCCAAACATCAATTGTCAGATGCGTAAGAACTAGTAAGTTTCAAGGATCGGTTTCTCAGTCTTACCATTACGTTTAACTATAGTGCGTACCAAGTTTCTATAAATGGGATAAACATTTTTTAATAGTAGATCCATTAGGAATCTAAAATCTTAAACTTCTGTTTAAATTTGTTAATATTTAAAAATTACAATATCAAAATAGACTACAGAGAATAGCAAATCTTATTCGCGATGTCAACTGTCTTTGTCCACAGCCTCGGTGAAATTCAGAAATAAGGCAGCGCACTCTGTGACTTCCAATGAATAAAACATTCCTGACTAAACCCGCACTAATATAACTCAATTAATGTAGACCTTGGTTTTTCGTATTTAATTTATTTTATAATAATAATAATAATAATGGTTATATTAAATGGTGCCAGGATGCTGGCTTGTTTTTGAATTCGTAATTTTCTAAGCATAGCAACTTGTAGTTTAGTTAAGTAGTAGTAGTTTTTTAGTGCTTACTTTCTTTGTTATTATTAATTTTATGTATAATATCTAAGATGCATAACACTTTTTACGCCAAAGTTAAATGAAGCAGTACACTATCTATGAATAAAACCAACCAAAAGCCACAGATGTTTGGATAATTCGTGTATAGATAATTATACTTTTTTAGAGTTATCTGACATCTGTATATCTTCTAGATTGTCATGGTGCCTAAAGGTTGAATTTGTTTTTAGTTTTCATATTTTTCTTATTAATTAAGAAATAAGCAATAATAAAAACAAGATGAATAGATTGGTAATGAACCACTGTCGCTGCATGAAAAAGTCTAGTGAGTATTTTATTAAATCTTTTTTGTAATATTCCAAATCAGATTCTCTAACCTTAATATTTGATTGATTGCGATTACTTAATTTATGTTTACGGCGTGATAATGTGAATTACTTTTTGCTGTACATAAGTTATTTAATTTTTTGATTATTTTATAAAGTAGAACAGCCAATAATACTATATTATATTAAAGTATAAAAATACTATATTAAAGCCTTTAGTATCCTATTTGATATAATATTTCATATTTTAATTGTTGAATTTAACTTCCAGCTCTATTATGGGAAACCAGACAATATCAAAACATACCATATATAACGCTGTCAAGGTCGCTCTGTTATTACACCACGCAACCACTGAAGTTGCAGCATGTTGTCACTCAAAAACCATCAAATACATCAATATTTTCTCCGTTTTATTTAAGACACCTATCTACAAGCAGGTGTTATTTAGAAAAGGAACCATTGAAACCATCTTCAAAGGTTGAAACAACAGTAGTAACAATAAAAAAAGAAATTGAAGAAAAAGAAAAGCTTCCAAAGAAACATGAGCCTAAAAAGAGTTTAAAAGAAAAAATTATGGCAGAACTCAGACATTACTACCATGGTTTCAGATTATTATTTATAGAAGTGCGCATTTCTGCAAGTTTGCTTTTTAAGGTACTAAGAGGAAAGTCTTTAACACGAAGAGAACATAGGTTGTTAGTTACAACAATTGGAGATCTCTTCAGAATGGTACCGTTTGTTGTGTTTATTGCAGTACCATTTTTAGAATTTGCACTGCCACTATTCATCAAATTATTCCCCAACATGTTACCCTCTACATTTGAAAGTACCAGCCAAAAGGAAGCAAAATTAAAACAACATTTGAAGGTAAAGCTTGAGATGGCTAAGTTCTTTCAAGAAACATTGGATCAAATGGCACCCCAAGCTGGAAATAGACATTCTGAATTGGCCAAAGAATTCTCTTTATTCTTTACTAAAATAAGAACTTCTGATGATGTAGCAACTAGTGAGGATATTATGAAGTTTTCAAAACTGTTTGAAGATGAAATAACACTTGATTCCTTACAAAGACCTCATCTTGTTGCACTGTGTAAAGTCTTAAATGTGTCAACAATTGGTACAAGTGCAATGCTAAGGTTTAATCTGAGAATGAAATTACGTTCTTTAGCCGCAGATGATAATATGATAGCTAAAGAAGGTGTTGACAGTTTGAATTTTAGTGAACTACAACAAGCTTGCCGGGCCAGAGGAATGCGTGCTTACGGCGTGTCTGAGGAGCGCTTACGAAAAGAATTACGGAATTGGTTGGACTTATCACTGAATGAAAAAGTTCCACCATCTCTATTGTTGCTCTCTAGAGCTCTGATGGTACCAGAGCATGTTCCTACAACATATAAGTTAAAAGCTACAATTTCAGCTCTACCAGAGAATGTTGTTATGCAAACTAAGGCGGCAATTGGCGAAAAAGAGGGCAAAGTTGATTTCAAGGTATATTTTTATATATTTTATTTGTAAATGCAATAAATACATTTCTCCATTTGATTAAAAATTTGTCTAAAGTTTTTTCTTTATATATTGCATCAGATAAAATTGTAAGCAATGTTGCTATATAGTTTAAATGACTACGATTTTCAGACTAAAATGGAAGTTATTCGTCTTGAGGAATTGAGAATTAAAGAGGAAAACAAAGAATTATTGGAAGCAGAGAGGGAAAAGCAATTGCTCGAAACCAAAAAACAGCAAAAGGAGGAACTTAAGGACAAGGCTCCCATTCTTCAGGATATTAATTCAGTATTAGTGGACCCTGCACCAGTTATTGCCGTTGACACTCCAAAGCCAAAGACAGATGAAGGATTATCAGCCAAGGACATTGACGTTATTGAAGATGCTTTAGAAAAATTGGGTATGATATCTTTTTAAGAGTAAAGGAAATCAATTTTATTTAGCTTTACATTACAGATAGTCCATGCAATTCATTTGTAAAACACACATACCAAAAATTTTAAACTGATTGACTGAAATTTGGAACTGTATTGCAGAAATATGACTTTATTTTTTCTGTATAAGTTAATTTTCTGAGCATCAGGCAGAAAATAATAAAAAACAATATAGTTAATTATTATAAAATATGACACTAAATTGAAATTAGTTTCTTTCCATATAAAAAATTAATTCCATATAAAAATGTTCTACCCTAGGCAGTTAACTCTCTAGCCTGAAATACACCTCAGCTTTCATAATATTAGTATTGTCAATACCTTTTAATCTTATAGAGATTGGCATAGTGCCATTTCACAATGGTCAAGGTGATTGAAAGTGAATGAATTGTACACGAAAATAGTATTTACTTTGACATGTTTTCTTAGGAATAAGGTCATTAACATTTTATGTATTCTTTATTATTATGTTATATTTATGAAGTTTATTCTATTGCAAATGAGGCTCGTTGGAGATCACTTTAGAATTGTAATCTACACAGTAAGAAACAACAGTCCGGTTTGCCATGAGGCAAATATTTTAGATCAAATCTTTCGTCACCATTAAACCCAGAGTCATGACCATACATTAGGTGAATGCAAATAATGTCTGAGTTGGACCAGTAAATGTTGATTGTAAAATCATAATAAAAATTTAATAATTTTAACCGCTTCCCTTGGCAATAATATGTTATTTGTTGACTGTGACATTAATAAAGAAACCATATAATGAAGTAATAATTTCAGCTGAACAAAAGAAGTCTTTGCTTTTGGAAAAGGAAAGTATTCAAGAGCTGAAGACTGAACTTTTGGACTATAGTGAGGATGTTAAAGAAATGGACGAGATTGTAAAGAGCAAACAAGCCGATATTAAACTTACAAAGGGAGCAAGAAGGTAAGTTTTTATACTTAACTAAATGATAAATGTTTTTTTAGTCATTTTTTGATAGCAAATCCAAAATTCTTGGTCTTTGCCTCTATTTTATTTCAATTTTTTTAGCAGTGGTATATGCCTAACACATGATTGTGTATACTTTGTTTACAAACAATGTTTGGGAATTCTATACATTCGTATTCTATCGTTCGTTACATTATATGAGAAAATCAATTCAAAGAGCAAAATTTCTGGTCTTTGAGCATACTATCTGAGATTTGTAGTAGTGCTTATGTTTTCTTAATAGAATTCGTATTATTAAAATCTATTATTAGGTCAGGGTTCCATATTGCAACATGATTATCAATATTATTTATGACTCATGTCAATAAACCTTTGTCCTTCAGACACGAAAAATTTCTCAAGGTCATACCCATATCGGACTTATTTAAACTATTGCGTCATACGATTATAGTTAGACTTGGCGACTGTAAGAGGTAATAATAAAACATGGCCTCCCCTTTGCTTACTTAAATCAGTCGTTAATTTATATGTTGCATTAAAGTAGTTAAATCGGAGAGTTAATTGAATCTCTAGACAGTTAATTAAATGTCGATATTCAATCAAGTCGCTAGCAATTTGACTTAAATAAAGCAGCGTCGAAAACGTTTAACTATCTGTCTGACCGAATGCCAGCGTGTTGATTAACAATATAAAACAAGATGTTAAAACAATACTTCGCCATGATTATTTCATTTGTTATTTTTATTTCGGTGTGATCGTGAAGAACTTAGAGCTTGGAAATTCCGTGTTTTGCTTTATTGTAAATGATTAGGTTAGGTTAGGTTTCTCTTGTTGCCTAGGAACGTTTAGGAAACTCGTTAAACGTTTCGTTCACTCACTTGTCTGACGGAACTTTAGCTTATGCTACTGACTAGATTAAACATCGATTTTTAATTAACTGTCTAGAGATTAAATTAACTCTCTGATTTAACTACTTTACTGCGTCATAAATGAGAGATTTTTTTATCACGGCTGTATTCTTTTATTAAATAATACTTAATGCAAATATAGATTGGTTAATCATAAACGGTTAGGGTTGCCACCTTTTTTTTTGCCAATAAAGTACGTTGATAATACACAAGAAAAAAAGTACTTTGTATCAAAGTAAAGTATAGAGTACAATTAACTAAAATAACGTACAATAGTTTATAATAAAGTACGGGTGGAAACCCTACGTTTTATTCGTACGGGTATTGATACATATTCTCGTGAATCGTGTTCTTTATTTGAAAGTGACGCTGATAAGGGCAGACTTGGGATCAACGGGTGGAAACCCTACGTTTTATTCGTACGTGTATTGATACATATTCTCGTGCATTGGTTTCGTGTTCTTTATTTGAAAGTGACGCTGATAAGGGCAGACTTGGGATCAACGGGTGGAAACCCTACGTTTTATTCGTACGTGTATTGGTACATATTCTCGTGCATTGGTTTCGTGTTCTTTATTTGAAAGTGACGCTGATAAGGGCAGACTTGGGATCAACGGGTGGAAACCCTACGTTGTATTCGTACGTGTATTGATACATATTCTCGTGCATTGGTTTCGTGTTCTTTATTTGAAAGTGACGCTGATAAGGGCAGACTTGGGATCAACGGGTGGAAACCCTACGTTTTATTCGTACGTGTATTGGTACATATTCTCGTGCATTGGTTTCGTGTTCTTTATTTGAAAGTGACGCTGATAAGGGCAGACTTGGGATCAACGGGTGGAAACCCTACGTTGTATTCGTACGTGTATTGATACATATTCTCGTGCATTGGTTTCGTGTTCTTTATTTGAAAGTGACGCTGATAAGGGCAGACTTGGGATCAACGGGTGGAAACCCTACGTTTTATTCATACGTGTATTGGTACATATTCTCGTGAATCGTGTTCTTTATTTGAAAGTGACGCTGATAAGGGCAGACTTGGGATCAAAGTACAATCTATAGAAATGTTACTAAAATAACTTTGTATAAAACGAATGTACTCAAAGTACAAAGATTGATTTCTAAAATTTATCCCTAATATTATTTTTATTATTGAAGCTTTATTAAAGAATCCATACAAAAACAAAAAACAACATAGTTGTGTTAGTATAAGTAGTTTTTTTTGTTGTCTAGCCCCTTTTAGGGCCTTAAAAGCCTTTCTCCATGTCGTTTTTTATGATTTTTCTCAATGCATTGATCAGATCTAATTGTCTTGTTTCGTATGATAGGGATCTTACGTTGAAGGTGCATATTTTTATTATTATTGTGCGAATGGAAAGCTTTTGTGTGTGTGTGTGTGTAATTTTACGTAATAACAGTAATTACATCCTACACTTTTCTATAACGTTTTTTTTTACATTATCGTATTGGTTTAGTACTGTAAGTATAGTGTATGTATTTTTTAAATTTTGCAGCCAGTTGATTTGACCTATGTAGATTATTTTTTTTTAGGTAGTTTTAATATACTACTATCTTTTCTACTATTGATAGAAAGATTACTATTTAATGAAAATAGTATTTGCTTCCTTAACAATGCGTGTAGAATGAAAAATCTGCCTTTTTTCTTTGTGTCCTTTTTATTATTATACTTTGCACTGTTTACATATATAACTTTGCTTTGTTCCATTAGTTTTGTCTTAGTGATTTTATGTCTGATGTAGTTCTGCCCGTCCGTTCTGCCATTCGATCAGATCGCTCTAAAGCGATAAGGCCGCCATTTGCCATACATTTTATATTATTATTTTAATTGCAATGTATTTATTTATTACTGCAACGAAATGTAAATAAATAAAGATTACGTACGGCCAGAGTTCCAATCCGTTCCAGGATGTTATATCCAGGTACATATTGATTTTTTTTTTAAATTTAATATTACAGATTATACCGTGCCGTAAACAATATGATAAGTAAATTGGATGCGGTGTTAGTGGAACTTGATAATAAAGAAAAGGCTCTCAAAACCACATTGGAGCAAACTAAATCCGAACCGCAAAAGGCAAAGGAGCAATTGATCCAGATCGATGAGCTGATGCATTCCATTAAAAGTCTTCAGAAAGTCCCCGATGAGGCGAAACTTAAGTTGATACAAGATGTTCTGGGTAGACTGGACGACGACTTTGATGGGCAATTGAAGATTGATGATGTTTTGAAGGTATTTCATAGACATAACATTATTACTAACAAAACACACAATAATAAAGTAATAACATTTTCTTTTTTAAGAAAAAGGTTTAATTGTATAATGCGTGTGCGCTGTGGTTGTTATTGGTCCTGGCTCAGCATTATGCTGAGGAGGAGAGTTGTTCCGCAGCTCTGGTCATTTTGCCAGTGACCACAGCAGCTAGTTTGCGCCTCAGTCGTAAAAAAAACAAATAAGAATCTAATACTCAGTAGAAACAAATAATAATAGTAAAAGTTAGCAGTGTAAGTAATGAAAGGAAAATGTAAATTAAATAAAATTAAAAATAAGTATAATTGTTAAGAAGTAGAGAAATTAATATTTTTTTGATTTTGATTTTTGTTGAGTAAGTGGAAGTTTTTTTTATAACTCCGAAGAAAATTTTATTTTAGTTGAAGATTTTTCAACAAATTAGTAATAATAATCCAGTGGCGCTATAACCTTATGGATTCACTCAGCATTCGTTTCTTTGGTCATTTCTTTTTATAGACAAGTAGCCTTTTGTGTGACATATGTCATTGATGCCATAAATTATTGGGTTTAAGACTTTATTTAATGGTTCAGAAGAAGAGCATATAATTAACGTAAATGCGGTTGCCACTGCAGCGTCACAACTGCACTAACAAAAAACTATAACTAAAAGGTACACGGTGCTCACATATAATTATCAAGTCGATGTATATGTCGCAGCCAACTAGGTTATTTAGCCGTTCAATTACCAGCTTAGCCTTTTGACTAAAGGGCGCCGTTTAATTAACGGCCTGAAAGATACAGCCGTAGCGTTTGTTACAACATTTAATAGACTGGGTGTCTAATGTTTAGGCCATCCGTATGGTACAGTCATTACTTGGCATTAATAGAAAAGATTTTTCTGTTTTTCCATATTCTCTATGAAATTGTATGAAAATCTATGAAAAAAATAGAGAATTTGGAACATAGTGCTAATCTTTGTCCTTAACTGACCTAAGTGATTTTTTTATCGTTATCGTGTTGTAAAGTCCGTAAACAAACTTATCGCCAAGGTCATTTTCTCACGTGCAATGATTAATAAGTAGGTTAGGTTAGGTTATATTTAGTCTTGAGATATATAATAAATGCGGAAAGTATTGTTTTTATCAAATTATGCTGAATGAATTGCGTTTTAGCTCTCCAAAGAATTTCTTAGTAACCAATTGATCTAAGAAATATTTTTAAAAATCACCAAAACACTTCTTTCAAAATCACAAACAAATATTAAATGATAACGACACGTTATGGTCTGTAACTAAACTCCTCTGAAACGGATTTACTGATTTTTATTAATATTTTTTTTATTTTTTTGTTTTTTTTTTGTGTATTAATCTTATGAAAAAACAAAGTTTGGTGGATCAGATTAAAAAAAAACTATTTATTAGATGTTCGTTCGTTTAGACTTGTGATAATTTTGTCCGTTTTCCAGATGTTAGAAATAATAGGCAACGAGAACGTAAACCTCTCCGAGAAGCAGATGGCGGAGCTGATAGAGCTTCTGGACAAAGAAGAGATCTTGGAAGTGGAGAGTAAGATAAAGAAAGCTCTGGAAAAAGCGGCCATCGCTGCTAAAGAACAGGATAAGAAAGAAGATGGTGAGGGCAAGGTAATTTAGGATTCATAATGATCATATTCGTTAAAGTATAAGTGTGTACACGGGTTCATTCAAGGGTTTTTATCGGGAATTGAACTCCGGAACTTTAACATAAACGTATTGTATAAAACAAGTTAAAAAAAATAAAGATTTAGGTTCATATTCGTATCTCAAGACAGAATCTAGTCTTAAGCTCTGTAAAATATGTCAAACTTTTTACAGAAAATTAAGTTTTAACAGCTCTCGAAACTAGATTTATTTATTTCTTTCCTTAAAATCTTAAAAAAAAATGTGTTTAATATTATGTGTATGTAAATCATAATTGTAATATATACCTAGTCCAGCCATAAGTTCTGTTACAAATGAAATGTTTGTAAGTGAAGTAATTAATATGATTAAAATTTATACCTACATACTTATTAAAGTCTCAGCAAAAAATAAAAAAAAATCTATTTGAAATGGCTTTTAAACAAGCCTTTAATCTGGTTAGCCACTGTTTCCAAGGGAAATTTCGCCACTTCTTGCACCAAAGATTTTATAAGAGACTCGGAGACAGTCCATGTCCTCTAAAACTGACCATAATTTGAAGTCTAAATAAAGGGTTGAGGCCTAGATGAGGGCCAGTCTTCGGCTCTTATAGAGTCCGGAACGTTGATTTCTAGTCAGGCTTGGGTAGATCGTGACTTGCAAGTGCAGGATCCTGTTGGAAAGTATATTTTTAAAAAGTGTATTCTTGATACACTTTGGCTCAAGTTCGTCAATCTTTTTTCACAATAATGTAGTTGTCTGACTCCTTGATAAGATACGCCAAACCATCACTGACGCAGGACGATGACGTTGTATCTTTGCCACCACTTGAGCAGCTTCTTTAGAACTGTGTACACTTCATTTTGCTTATTGTAGTGTTCTTCGATTGTGAAAATTGTTTCATCGGTAAAGAGGATATTTCTGTGCTTTTCGCCTTACAACCCTCTCTGAGTGTAAATATTGATGTAGAGCATGTGCTGTATATAGACTATAGGCAGTAAGCTTCAGGTATTGTTTTAAAAATACGTGACAGAGTCCTAACGGGAATCGTCATTTCTCGCGAAAATATTTTTTGCATCCTAATGGGGTTTCGACGAATACGAAAATACGCCTGATACCAAGCTTTTGAAATGTCTGGAATACGACTGACGGCTCCATACCCACTTTATGCAAAGCATCACCGCAATCCTATTTTCTTTAACACCCTATTCCATATTGTAATTTGGTAATGGAGTCGAAAAAATATGTGAAATGGCGCAAAATCGAATGAAGTTTTTAAAATAATATACGTGTTCCAAATTCCAAATAATTAAAAAGTTGAAGAAAAAAAAGTTTTTATGTAACAGTATTTATGGCCACAGTTACTATAGCTATAATAATAGCATTTTTTCTATGGAAATTATTTAAATAAATCTTCGTTGATATTAACGCCATCTACTGTAAGAAGTTGGTAACACAGCCGTACGAAACGCGTCATCGTATCGTCTTGTTTTACATCATTACTATGCATTTCGTTATAGTTTTAAACTATAAATATACCCAGATATATGACTAATATTATATTTTTTCTTTATAGACCCGCTTTAAGTTGAGTCACAGAAATGATTGGCTATCCACGGTAAAGCGTATTATTTAAATGTTGTAAGACGTATTATTTATTAGTTGGAAACTTAAAAATCACTGAGAATCGATGGATTGGCCACTTCAGTGTGTCCCAGTTGACATTCCCATTAGAATATTGCCTGTTTTTTAACTTTAGTGTCCTATTTTTTGAGTTTTATTGTGTTTTCTCACACTTTGATTGTTTTAGTTTAATTTTGAACGATTTGTCACCTAAATAAGCACATCAGCTAAAATAACCTACTTATTACAGAGTCTATACGACTTAATCCGTGAAGCGCATAAACGGCGGGTCATGAAGAAAAAGCAAGCGTCGGAAGTAGAAGCGCCGATACCAAAGAGTGATGTCAAGGCAGAAGAAGGAAAGCGACCGGAAAGCCATTGATTTGTAAACGCTAGATGTCGTTGCGAGCGAGAGAAATAGTGTCATCTCGTTCAGACGTAGGGTGTGGGATATGAGTTCTCACTTATATTAACACTGGTATAGGCGTGCGAGCGAGAGAAGTGGTGTCATCTCACTCTTATGTACGGGTTTTGGGATATGCGTTCTCGCTAATACGAAACACTGGTGCGAGTGAGAGAAATAATATAGATATCATTATATTGCGGATTCGCTTGCACATAGGGCTAATGAGAGCGATAAGTAAATACAAAAATATATGCAAAAATTATATTAACTTTTTGTTAAAAAAATTAATTGAAATTAAAGACGTCATTGAAAATCGTACCGCATTTAAATTTTTAATTTGAACCCGTTTGGCAGCGACATCTCGATAGGATAATCAAAATAATATTTAAATACTAAGTACTTATCTACTTCTGTAGGTTAATGGTTCGGTTACGAATCTTTACGTGGAATGATCGTATGTGTAGCGTTCGAAATTTTGCTATTTTATATGGGTTTTATACGTGCCAATAGGTGGCGTTGTAATCAAAATATCATTTGCAAAAGACAAAATTTAAATGCCTTTGGTGCTTGAATTGGCTATGATAATTAGCTCTTCCTTCTGGTTTGCTGTGTCAAATTAGGAAGGACTTGTATCGGATTGATATCTTATATTTTTACCTTTTATATGTCTTTTCGATGTAAACTATGACAATAAGCATTTTATTTAAATATAATCACCAAACTATTCCGTCACGTACAAAGTTTTTATTTAATATATGGTTCTGTTTTACCTTTCAGAAATTTATTATTTATCTGTGATCACCTTGCTGTAGATTGCTTTCGTTTAGTAGATATTAGCACAAATTCTACTCTTCATATTGTTCAGTATGACAAATTGTATGAAGTTTTTATAATAAGTTTGTGATATAAAAGTATGTAAATGCATTAATCTTTCATCATGGGGCTGGTAAATTGCATATAATGCAAATAAAGAATCTAAACCTGTAATTTATTTGTGGAGAGTATTATTTAAAGTGTATTTATTTGAAAGTATCTGTGAAGTTATAATTTACACAATATAGATGCTGAAAAGCCTTAAGATAATAAAGATGTCGTATTCTGTGTCGATTACCTTTTGTTTTATTAAAAAATATTTCTATCAAAATTAAAACCTGGTAACACATTCTTACATAAAATAAAGACGAACCATATTTGTCTGTATCATTGTCTAAATAGCAACAGGAACTATAATCTATATTTTACAATATTTAAGAAAAAAGCATTAACACACACATAAAACACAAAGAAAAGTATGACTAAGTTTAAAATTGTGGTGCACAGTATTAACTTGGCCTCACTCAATTTGGTCGCAGAGAATTCTCGGGCAAGGGTTGTTTGAACCCATAGAACTGAGTTTCAGTGAGGCCTTTGAGGGTACATATTATATGTTTTTATCATAGTATATTTATTTATTTATGCTTTGTTACCATAATATACATAATTAAAAAACAAAAAGTAAGTAGGTTACATAAGTCTTTATGATGTAATGCAATGTGACTTGAGAAATTCTCCATACAAATTGTATGAATTTATTTTCAAATAAATTCAAGGGCAATTTTCAAATGAAAGCTATTACAAGATGTGTCAGGTATAGGTTAAAAAAAGGAAATAGGATATACATCCTTACTTTATAGACATAATGTTTAGTAACTGTAATACTGGTATTAAAACAATGCACTCCACTACAGGACGCCATTAATCTGTAATTTAAAATGACGCGGGAAAGTATGCGCGCGAAAATCATGACAGATTGGCCAGATGAGAGTTTATATTGGTCGCCGTTCAATAATCACAACCAATAGAAACGCCGACACACATATTGACGAATCACATCATTGAAAAAATTTAATCTCATAATCACGGGCTCTCTGTCGGCCATTTTGAAATTTTTCGAAAATCGAAGCATCGTTATTGGCCGAGGATGAGACGTCATAGTAATCTTTTGACGGCGTTGCGCAAATTGTAATTTTCGACTCTCACTTATCGTGGCTGCCATGTTTTTTTTCATGCGGGGTGTGTGTGTATAGAAATTATCATGATAATTTCCCCACATAAATTACTACGGGTAAGTTTATGTTTTGATTTGATTATATATTGTTTTCCATTGCGAAGTGGACCACGCATCCTCAGTGAAAGTGTATCATGTAATACTATCGCCTTGTGAAATTTCAACGTTTAGTTTATGATCGCAGGTTGTAGAATTCACTTTTAAGTACACATAACTCAAAGACTGGCACTACTACATTACTCACGAATTTCGTGATAACTCTATTATCTAATGTTTATTGTGTTACGACAGAATCATAACTATTGCAAGAGTGCATATTCTCACCCTTGCATGAATGACGTTAATTTGGCGCCATCGACCCATTTAGCACGGCGGGGCGGGTATAGATTTCCATGAAATTCTTTGTGCCCTTGCAAGTCATTACGATAAATATAACAAACAACACGTGACATAGTTGTAAATAAATAGCCTGTTGTTTCAGAAGTAAGGGGTGCACGAAGTGCGTCATTCGTTGATCGCTAGTGACAATGCGATTGTACAAACTTTATTAAACGTGACCGCTTGTACATAACTCCAAACTAGCAAAGAAAAAGGCCAAAGACATAAGCATGTATTAAGAGGAAGGCGGCAATTTGAGGATCGATACTATAACACGGCCAACGGCGATTGAATAATGGACACTCGATTTCTGAGCACGATGATTGAATTTTATGGCGAGTTATATTACTTTGGGCAGAATGCGTAAAAACAAGAGAGGAAGCCAGGCCCACGCCGGCTGGCCTGCGACATCAAAGGAACTTCACCTCATCCCGCTCCCCATCTGATATACACAGACTCTACCGGTAAGTGTTATATGATAACGATTTTAGCTAATTCAGCAAATTAAATGCTTAACATTTATTACTGACGTATGTAAGCTTTGCATCAAGAAGAACAGTTAGCCTAAACTATAATTAATACAATACACAAAAGTCCAGTGGGAACAAAACAATATTGTATAGTGATATATACTTTTGTCTACCATTGCATAGAAAATTATCGAGTTCAATCGATAATTGGTCAAGGTTGTTTAATGATTAAAAAATATTTATTTACCAAGTATTTGTGTTTATTAAATTTAGAACAAACAAACAATTAGAACATGTCTGATATTATTTGTATTTCGATACATATGTAATGCTAATGCTGTAAGGCTTAATGTTAATAAGAACAAAGAATAATACTAATTCAAATCATTATCTTTCCATTTCATCAAGATCCAAGGACAATAAAAGATAGCAATTAAATAAAATTAGTCATCTGAGTTTTGAAAGTATCAAAGTTCAAAACTTTGTTTTATAATATGCTACTGCCCATTAAGAGAAATGTATTGTTAGTTAATGCAAAGTCATTAATAAATAATTCCCTTTAAAGTTTACTGATAAAGTATGTTGAATAAACAAGATCATTAACTTATTAGATAAAACTCACAAACCCCTAATAATTTTTTACTATTTTCTTTACTGTCAAGAGGATATGCAGTGCTCAGTAATTCTGGAAAGAGGCTGTAACAGTAAAATGAAGACGTTAAACAGTTTTAAGAGCCCTTACACAAAGGTCGGTTTCTTGTGATATCACCACTCCATAATTCAGAGGCAACATATTTTGGAAATATCAATTCGGCCTTGCGTTTTGTTTAATCAATAATCAAAAGTGAAGTTTGACATTATAATGTTGCCTGTGAAGAGCACTAAGTTTTATTTTGCTGGTCCGTTTTGTTAGCATACTTCCTTTTGTTCCTTTGTTTGAATCTTAATTAAAATTTTAAATGCATACTGACAAATCATAAACACCTTTGTTTTAATGTAGGTTGTAGGTATAACATTATTATTTTGGTATTTCATGGTTGCAATTTTATAAAGTTGAGGCTACCTTTGAACCTTAGAATTGTGAAATAACTATAGTTTTGTCATTTCAGGAGTCCAGTCTTGACAACATTGTTGATCAACTGTGCACAAGACTTCAAGACATCAAGGACCAAGAGAGCACAACTCTCTTAGGAATGCCAACTTGTTCCTTAGAGCAAACTGAGGCTGTTCGTCGATACTACGCTGCATTCCCGGCTCTGAAGAAAGCGCAAGAGTCGCCATTGCAGTACTATTTGCCGCCGCCAGCTTGGTGTCGTAAGAACGACACAAAGGTCAAAATGCAGAGTGAATTGGCAATTGCGCAGGATTGGAATTGCAAAAATAAAAAGTTTTCATTGGGCAAAGAGCGGCGCAACTCATATCACGGTCAAAAGAAGAACAGCAGAAAACGTTACAATAGTTACAGCCGATCTTTCGAGAGCAAAGAGAACATGCCGGAGTGGATGACGCACGAAGGGGTTTGGGACATTGAGACACAGGACCCCGTCAAGGAGTTCATTCGGGCCATCGCCTTCGACGAGGGCTACGCCACTTGCGAGAACACCGTCACCGACGAGATCAAGGAGATCAGCCAAGCCAAGTTTCGCTCCAACGACAACATGGTGCCGGACTGGGACGACAGCCTGGACCTCGACGCCCACTGGGTCATCGCCGAAGACCCGACCCCGAGGGCGAGGAGTCCGATGGACGAGGAACTCTACGCGAAATTCGAGGCCAAGTTCGATCGCAGCATCGAGGCTCTATGGTCGAAAGATCAAAACACTCCGGACGATGAGTATCAAGATCTGCCGATCGACTTCCAAGACCTCCTGTCGTCGCCCTCCGACCGCCTCTTCGCCGAACCGTCCGCCGACAAGAGAAGCCTGCTGACCGAGAGCATCTGGTCCACGAACTTCCCGGTCGCCCGGCCGCAGAGGACCGAATCCCCCTCGAAGATAGCCGAAGGCCTGCACGATCGCCTCCGCCCGTTGAACATAAGGGAGCCGGAGTGCCCCCGCGAGTTGGAATCGTTCAGCCTCTACGAGGGCGAGGAGCTCTACGACGCTCTGTCGACGGTCGCCGAGACGATGCGCTCCTTCGCCGCGATCAACCACAGCCGCGACAACAGCGGATTCGTCGAGGTGCCCCCGCGGCCTCGCAGAGACCGTCTCGCCCCCGTCCACCGGCCCCCTCCGGCGCCCCGACCCCGGCCCCCGCCGGACATCGACCGCGAGGATCCGCTCACTTTCTCGCGCACTCACTTCCGCCCGATACGCCGCGAGCTGAAGACGGAGGCGCCCCGCTACGCCGACGGCGACACCTTCGACATCTGCGGCGACTACGACGCGGTCGAGTTCGAGCGCAGCCCGTCCGGCGGCGTCTACCTCGAGGGCTCGCGCGAGCGCTACCTCGAGTATCGCATGCCGAACGCGATCGACTACGGCCGGCTCAACCTCACCGAGGCGCAGCGCTGCCCGGACCTGGAGGACACGAGATTCAAGCTGCGGTTCCCGGTGCGGCAGACGGACGCGGCGGTGCAGACGGAGCGCGGCGACGCGTGGGCGTGCGACGAGTGCGGCGGCTCGGCCAAGAAGATGAGGCCCAGCGGGATCGAGAGCATCTGGAGCGAGGCGCGCGTGTGCGAGTGCGCCGTGGAGCCGGGCCCGAGCGGCGCGTCCGTCCCGCCGGACGAGCTGTCGCGGGACTGGGAGGAGCTGCTCTCCGACATCAGCGCCGCGCACCGGATGTACGCGGGCGACGCGGACAACGAGCCGGGCGTCGCCGAGGACAACGCGGTCGGCTCGGACCGGAAGCGACGTCACTCGGCCGCGCTGCGCTGCGGGGGAGGCGCCTCGTGCAACCACCCTCACGCCCGCTTCCTCCACTGTTGCGAACCGGCCCTGGACCGCCCTCTCACCCGGTAGGGCTTTGCCGCCTCAATGATGACTGTAGCGAACTTCCAGTCGGCCGCGCTTCTGTAAGGATCTGAAAATGTCATTTGTGTTTAGCGAGGTTTCGCTACAGTTCTTGGCCAACTTGTCGATGAACTAATATCGCTTTACGACGGTAGAGATTTTTTCTATATTTTGTTTTGTTTTAAATATACATTACGATAGGTTGGCAACCCATCATTGACAGCCGCGTTGCGATCTAATGGATTCCGTTCGGCGTGAACGCCTATACTGTGACTGTTAATTTTTACGACGCGAACTCGAAAGGCATTTAATCGGGAAATTAATGAACTAATAATGAAAAAATGAATCGTCCCAGTATATGGTCGCGCCACACCTAGTTAGGAGACGCCGCTCGGGCAGGATAACTACGTGTGATCTGCGGAAAAGGCCTTCGGAGAGACCGCAACCGTATATATCGTGTCGAGGCGGCCTCTATCGAACTTTTCGCGTTCTATGTATCAATTGCCCGCGTTGTTTTGATAAATTCGACAAATAATCCTAGAGATACGAAAGCGCTAGGATAAAGATAACGCGATGAGCTTTAGAAGCCTTTAAAATATTTCGTGAGGCGGTTAAAATAGCAATAGTCGTAGTGTAAAAATCCAATCTCACGAGGGCGAAAGTGCTACATATCTTCGATGGAGTCATTTTATTTTTAGTTCAATATTTTGTAGCGATTTATATTATAAAGGAACTCTCGCCGGAATGCTTTCGCTCCGAAACTCTACTCGGAGTGATGAAGGAGAGCATTTCGCGTCGGGCTCTCCGGGACGATTTTAATATAATTCTTACAAAACGTCGTCCATTGTTTAAATTTGTTGAAAACTGGATTTTGTTGAATTTTTTTTCTCTCGTTTTGTGCGTTCAAAATTGTTTCCGTTATCGGCATTGGGTAGTTTAGAAAGTTTAGGATAATGTTGCCAATGTTGCAATTGTTGACGGTTAAAGTCCGATGTGTCTTAAGTTAAACGCGGCGATTTTATTGATTAGCCGTTTATTTTAGGATGGCAGGCGAAGTTTGGCCCGTGTCTGCCCTATTAGTAATTAAAGTGTAGAGTTTTATACGAAGGACAATGTTCGTCGAGGTGGCGACGCCTCTAGTGTGTTCCGATCGGACGCGGCCGGTCAAATTTCCCCAAATCTCGGGTAAATGTTATATAACGCTTGTACTGCCCTCGCTGCAGTTAGTGTTGTGTAGTATTTATTAGGCCAGTGTTGCCAGTTTGGGAAAATTTGGTCGGCCGCAGTGTGTTGACCAGATGGATGGGCAAGTTCATAGGCGTAACAGTTTATTATAGTTTATGTAATGCATAAGAAGTGTATGTTATATTTTATATCTTCGTTTTTGTTTGGGGAGTCGCGACCGCTGTGTCACTGTGGGTGACATTTTATACAGAGACCAATCTTGGGGTGATTGGGCCGATAAGCTTGCCGCTCTGTATAAATACTCCTATATATATATTTATCATTAAAAGAGCCTTCCTTAACGTTATCATCAAATTGCAAATTCTTACTATTGTGTCGTGTTTATATATTGTAATTATTTATTCATTTATTTTCTGTAATGTGATTTACTTCTGTTTGTATTAACTGAAAAAGAAAAAATAACAAAAAAATATATTTGCAAATTATTGCATCGGAATGGCTACTGTATATACATGTATTATGTATATTTAAATAATTGTGAAAATAATGTATTATAGAGGATTTCAATTGTTTATAAATGTTATATTGTTTAACTGTCGGTTCTGTGTTTACAGTGACAATGTACTCCACCTTCGATCATTGGCCCCGTGGCCCCCATTGACACTTTAAACACGGAATGTTATTTTACTTTCAACTATGACTAAAGCTATATTAGAACGGTTGGATATTTTAAACCATACAACTAATTATCATTTCGATTCATTTAATCTTATGTTCATCAGTTTGTCATAGATTCATACTATTGTACTTACTCCATTAAATATATTCGCTAAAACGAACCTCGGAAAAAGTTGAAAATCTAAAAAAAATAATTGTTAGTCAAGTTTGCATATAATATATTTGATTAGCTTTGATCTAATGTAATGTGCTAAACTTGATAGTTTAAACATCTAAGTGTCGTTTCATAGTTTGCCTGTGAAACGACAGAGTTGGCAACGGTGCTCTTTGGGGGACTCATAACCACCGGTGCTAACTCTAATATTAGCTTTTTGCAGGTCACAGACTAAGTTATTTTAACTTGGCAGAATCTTCATACCGTATAAAGTATGAAATATAACACATGGCCTAACTCAGTCTGTGGCCTGCAAGAGCTCAATCATTGAAATGAATGGCCTTATAAGCTAGTATCAATGATATGTACTGTTAGATTACTTAATCAATCGTAGCGGAAGGTATTGGTTCGAGTGATTTGATGGTAAACCCGTCGTCCCCAAATAAACCACCTAATATCGAGTGGTGTTCGAGCTTTGTCGATATGTATTGGTAATGGCAATTTCACGATCGGCGAATAATTAACATTGAGTAGAGAGCAATCTAATTTCGGACACGTCGCTATTCAGCACACGTAAAATAAAAAATACAAAAAAAGTTTGCATGTAGTTAAACATTTTGTCTTGCAATGCTCTCGGCTCGAGAACAAGTCGGCTTGTAACCGATTGCTGTCTCGCCTTGGTTACATGCATATTTGTTGCATATCAATATATTAATTTCTTTCCTTTCTAAATATCAATTAAATAATTATAAAACACTGTACTAGTGGTGGCGTTTTTAGTAATTTTCAGTATTGCCAGTAAAATAATACCACCGATAAAGAATTGCTAATTAAAATTGACTATGAGATTATAGACTAAGCAAGACCTTATCTTAACTCGATTTCTGAAGCCGTTACTAGTGGTCACTACTGTTACAGTGTAACTCAAAAAATGTATTTTTATACCGGAGTATGAGCATTGGGGATTTCACGTTTTATTATTTGGTGCCAAATATTAAATTCAGGGTTTTCAAACATTTTTAACAAATACTCCACTTCGATTTACCTTCTCAATAAAATTTGTACACAAATATGCACGTTACTTGATTGGCACCAATCATTATTGTTTAATTCATGTAGTCTCATACGTTTAGTGTAGATCGATTATTATAAAAATATTTCTAGACGATATTTAACATGCTTAGAAGTGGTTATCCCTGAAAATAGTTACCATTTTCGTTATTTTAGGTTGTGCTCACTACTCTGGTCTTGCCATCAATGGGAAGAAAATAAAAATTAAACTAATCTGTTGTTGTTTTCTTTTTTCCTTTTAATGTTTTTACTAAGAGTTCCGCTATAATAATTTATTACGTAGTTTGTATAGAGCCTATACTAATAGGACTAATAGATTCTCGCTCGAATTGTACTGGTTTTTGTATTAGACTAGTATTGCGAGCCTACTTGTTAGCAAGCATGCGGCCAACTACTTGACGACGGCTATACCTATAGTGTTTTAACAAATAAATGAGAATATATTTTTTATTTATCTTGCTCTTTTTGAAAACGAATTAATAGGAAAGTAGTGGGCGAAGTCGCCACTCGGTTAGACCACACTTGACAGCAGTCGACAATTTCGTCCTTTTCTCGCGCCTGTGTTAGAGCAAGACCGCGCGATACAAAAACCTTAGTTTACACTTTCATCCATTGAAATGCACGCGGTGCCTCGACGGGAGCGAGCCGGTTTGTTGATTTGAAATAACAGTGAAGCTACTATTTCGTCAAACAAATAAACTAAAATCTAGTTTTGGACGTAGAACTTTGTGAATTGCGGACGCATTGTGAAGTTTTACAACTGTTTCGTGTGGACTGTACCCGGAGAAAAGGTGAGCGAAATTATTCTCACTATTATTACTCCGAAAAAAAAAATATTAAGCTGGTCAATCTATACTTTGAATTCACAGAATTATTATCGTGTACTACTCGAATGAGACAGGTTAAAGCACTTGTACTGATAAATGAACTTTACTGACGAAGATGGTAGATTAGGTTAGGATAAGTTATTCAAGTTGTTTAAAGTAACGCCCTAACTTAGAAGCTTTGCCAAAATATCATCTTGATTCCAGATGTTGAATCATTTCACTAATTCCTTCGAATGTGAAATGCTTGATTATACAAGGAACACATAAGCAAAGTATAGTATTTAAAAACTTGAGTAGGTAATTGACCTAACTGCAATTATTGTAAGAATCAGCTTTATTAAAGTTTTGATACATTAAGTATTATAGTTATTATGATCTCAGTTTTAATTATCTTCAAAAATGTAGACATTAAAAAACTCGGTAAAACGTATTGTATGTACCTATGTAAAATGTAATGTCAATTCTTATTTATTTATTCGCCCTTAAACTAATGGGAATAACGCGGGAAAGATACTAATTGATGAGTTTGTTGTCAATTAGATTTGGCACCTCTACTCCCTAAACGGGGATTTAAATAACTATTAGCAAAATTTCCAGTGTTTTTTTCAAAGTTGCAAAAATTTGTGGGTGGGCAATAATTTTATATTTATTTTCCAAATTTAAATATAACCTCGATTGAGCTACCTACCTACTCCTTTTTCAAATTTGGATCTGCTAAAAACCGAAATCGCGGTAAAACATAATAATTCACATATTTATAACTTTTTATTTAGATTTAGTAGCTCATGATATATTTTCACATTTTTTCATCAAGTACTTAGTATGTAGAATTTGAATATTGCACATTAAAATTCTGTTATTAATAAAGTGTTAGACTTTCTATTATATTTATTAGACGTTTTATTATATATCAACGATTAATTTATTATATATTTTAATACGACATGAGGATAACGAAAAAGAAGCTCGCCTTCACTAAACAAATATTATTGCTTTAAATAAAGCTCAATCAACCTCCTATTAAACTTAAATTTATATATATATATATATATAGTAAATCCTACATACCTAATAACGCATATTTGCGATATTTATATAAAGGCAATGAGAACAGCATGTTCTAGGTGTAAGCTAGCTTATTAGTGATCTTTGATGCTGGAGATAGCCTTAGATTATTTCCCACAAGTAATAAATAGTACCATAATTATAACCAGGCATTGTCCAGGCCTGACCATAAAGCCAGGCTGTGGTGTGGTTTTAGATAGAAATCAGGCATTTTTATACGACTTCCATTTCGATTATAATATAATAAATAAATAAAATAGTGTGTGTCTAGATGAAACTACATAATTATGTGAATAAATTATTAAGTATAATGATGCGCCGCAAAATTTCTTATAGGAGTTATCGAATAAATTTTTTAGCACTATCTGTACAAAGCATTAAATTTGGCTATTTGTTATATTACACCTACTTTTTTTAGTAAATTGTTGGTTATGGAAATTGATGTTGTAACATTATAATATGGATATATTATCCATATTTTTAAATTGTGTTGAAATAAGAAACACGATTCTAGTGTTGCCAATATTATAATTTTATAACTCGATAATAAAATGGTAACCCCATTCGCCTGTTACGTTTATTTCCGCATAACATTTACATATTAGAACTGATCGCGATAATGCAATCTTTTGATTTTTATATTGCGTCTTTTAATAAGTACCTTGACCACTTTTTCCAGATAATCATTAATTTGTCCTTAATTATTATAAAGTCTTAATTATTTATATGTGTATTTTACAACTATTTTTTTAATTTTTTTACTTCAACTGATGTTTCGTAGGTCTTAACTACGTCATGCGTATTCTCTTTCCCGCTCTAATTTCCTGAATAATAATGTCAATTTTTTATCGAATTGACTTTGTGTTTGACAATTAACATGACCTGCAACATATTTTAATTATGTTCAACATTTAGAAGCCAAAAGACTAGGCAAACAAAGGTATTGTTTACTTTTAAAATAGCATATTTACCTCACACGTTACAGTATTATGCCATATGGTTATATGTAATTTACAATAAAATAACAAATAGATATGTTGCTTTTACTTTGATATATATTTGAAAAATGTTTAACGAAATGCACTATTATTATAATATATCAAATAATAAACCGTTAATCCATTTGTAATTAATTACGTAATAAATAGATATATATATATACATAGTTGTTATTAGAACAATTTATTTGTAGTGAAATCGCTCTAGATATTAAGACAAACGGAACGTAATCCTGATTATTATCTGTTACATCATTATTATATCAATACCTATATCAGTTTTACGTCAAAATAAGAAAAAAGTATTGTTCCGAACAAAGAAATTATCGAACGGATATTGGAAACATTACCATATAAAAATCACGCGAAATGTTAGTAATGAAATTTTTTAAAATAATTATTTATTTGCAACCATTTATTATTTATAACGGGCAATGAAAACTCAAGGGAATTCTCTGTTTTACTCATTGGAAACATATTGCTTAACACTAAAAGTGCGTATATAACAAAATTAAATGAAAACAAACAATTGAATAAAAGTGACAATATGTACTATAATAAAATTAACCTACTTAATCGAATCTCACAATAGAAATGTTAAGTGTGCAATATATAGTTCAAAGTTCTCCAATGCTAATGATTATATTTGCTAAATTGCCACAGAAGCAAAATAATCTTTTGATGGTTTTATGTTACTGTAACTGTTTAGGTTCGACATTATATTGTGAAACCTTTTGTTATTTTCGATTATGTTATCGAAATCAACCAATAAAGCAACATGCAAAGTTACGTCATTTAATTAAAATTAAAATCATAGTTGTGAATGTAAACTGTAAGACAAAACGATGGCGTCATTCTTTTGATTATTTTTAAAAAAATTGTTTGGATAATGACAGCTGTCATAACGATTCCGCGTTCTACGTTGCGTGTAAATGATCACCAGTATTTTTAATCGAGGTGCCGCTTCTAGCTTTCATAGAGCAGCTATGAACAAAATATAATTTCATGGTCAACAATAAAAGCACGAATGAAGACAACAAAGGCAAGTGATAGGAACCACGATAACTCAATGAATATCGGATCCAACATTGTTCTAGCATAGGGTGACCACATCTTTACGACCAAAGGTTATATTTAGGACTTGACGTTTAGTGACATCTTGTCATTATAATGTGACCAAATCAAGTTGTCACTTAACTGAACTTAACAAATGTACTCGACCGACTCATTTAATAAAAAGCAATAGGGGTTAAAAGCATCAAGCATCAATATTTGTTAAATGAGTTTACGACATCGCAAAAACGGGCATGTCTGTGACTTAGGTGTCTCATTCACTCGTCACACAGATAGGTCACCTTTCAGCGCGAATAGCCAGACGAACTCTTAATCTTTGCAAGGTTTTATGCTTAAAGTACGTTGTTAGCGGTAGTTGATTTAGTTCTTAGGGTAGGAAATTAAACACTTCAATGATGACTTAATTCACTATAATTTACTTCACTGATTTTACGTGAACTGTATAACTTCAAACTTGTACGAAGAAAAGGCCCGTGCGCATGTGTCACAACCTCTTTTATAATCACAACTCCCTCCTCCGACTCGACCATCCCACTTCGGGAAGATGGTCAAGTCAATTCGTAACAACTCGTAAACAACCGAACGAGTCAAATGAATACCTATTGCACATGCGCACTTGTAGCAAGATTCTTAAGAATATGTTTCATAAAAATGTTTAGAATTTAATTAAATTAATATTAGAAGCTAACAATAGTCAAATTGTATTTAAATGTTTTTGATAAGATACAGTAAATTATTAGTAAATTACAGATAATACTTTTGTATTTAAAGTTAATAATAGTGTATATTTTCTGTTTTTTAGTGTTACGTGATGTTATCTGGGTTCTTTGTAAAATTGGCTAGCTTCGGCATGGTGATCATTTATGGTGCAGTGTAAAGTATAACTCATAATTTCCCGGTCCTATATGTCATAAAACCTCTGTGTTCAGCCCTGTCGCATTATCTCAAGGCTCTATTTTATTATATGTAGAACAAGTACCAACCCTAGCATAGAACGCTCAAGAGTCGGCATATTTCGAGATAAACGAGCGGATGAGTCACGATCGATTGTGAGATACGGCTTTGTCAAACGCAAACCACCCGCACCATAAAGATTACCATTAACGGTCTAGCGTATATGGAATTTATACCTTCACACAACGCTCATGACGTCAGAGACCGCGTTGCCGTCGGGTATATTTTCAAATCCAGTAAACAAAAATCATTTCAATAAAGCGTACCTTTACCTAGCATTTGTGACGTCACTGGCGCGTGTTGATATCGGGTATACATTCAGATTTAGTATACGCCCCGGTAAGCATTTTAAAACATACCCGACCGCAACGAAGCAATAAGAACTAAACGAAAACATAACTTAGGACAGAATGTTAAAATGAATGTCCATAATGCGCGCTAAATTCTTTTTTTAATTTTATGATTATTTTTATAGTAATTAATACACATTTATTTCCAGTTTTGTTCTCGTATAATTTACCTCAATTCCTAGCCTATAAAATAAATGTCCCTTTATCTAATACGTACCCCAAACGAATGTTGCGGTCGGGTATATTTTGAAATCCTTAACATGACGGTAAATATTTTTAAACTATACCCAAAACGAATGTTGCAGTCGGGTATATTTTAAAATCTTCAACACGGCCTTACATATTTTTATGGTATACTCGAACTCAACACTATAGAGCGTTGTGTGAAGGTATAAATTCCATATACGCAACGGTCTAACTACCAGCTGTAAAAGCGTGCATATTATATTTGAAAAGATTCGCGCGCATTTTCGTAGTCGCCATCTTAACTGTTTACAAACTTTCAACTTTGCGATATTATCATAACAAAGATTTTACCTGTAAACTCCAGCTTTACTAATATTCTCGACAAGCAGGTACCCGTGTCCTTTCGGTAAATAAATACGAACAAAATATTTTTAAATACGATATACTAGACTTTTAAGTGTCACTTCTGTTTAGTACTAAAGCACCTACAATACCTATGTACGTATATGTATGCCATGTGTATAAAATAAACCCACAATTCACCCAGGTGTATGTAATCAAAGTTTTGAAAGCGATCCTTTCTCACGAGGCGGTTTGCTCCGATCCTGTCCCGATAACATAATATTTATCACCCATCACCTCACCTATCGCAAGCTAGACCACCGCGTTATAACTTTATCTACAAGATATTTACTATTATTCATTTGTTCTCACAAAAAAACAGATTTATATCCCCTCCAGGTTACCTTGCTGAACATACGAAGGATTACGGAATTTCACTCACCCTTGGGATTCTGATTCATTTAGTGCAAAAAATATAATATTGTTACGAAGACGGGTCGACTACAATGTTTCTAGGTTTTTCCACTACTTAGAGAACTTTTCAGCAGGCTGTAAATATGATTTCTGACCGTTTCAGGACAGGGTCAATCACATATTAGAAAATTGTAATTTCCATAATGTTACCCTAGTTTTCAGGAAGCTGAAACCTTTTTTCAGTCAGTTTCAGAACATGTGTAGTCGATTGGTGCAGTTTTCAGGAGACCGGTTTTCAGGCGTTTTCAGGCCTAGGTATACCCCTTTGATGAAGGAATATTCTAGACCGAACTTTCTAGGTGTGAGACAAGGACGAAATGATACGAGAGAGAGAGAGAGAAGATCAGAACTTTCTCGAAACTAGACTGAGCACTCTAGAACGCCGTACGACAAGGACGGAGCAACGTGCGAAAGAGACAAAGAGTGCGGACGTTCTAGAAATGTGCAATCGCTACTCAGTAGCAAGCCCGCCTAGAAAGTTCTCGAATATTGTTTAGAATTATTCCCAGGGATATATAAGCGAGCCGAAACGCGACTAGTCGCCTTTAGTTTTAAATGCGATAACAGGAGAGAAACACCGAAACGATAAAGTGCGAATAAAGTGAATACAAGTGATAAAGTACTGTGTGAAGTGTGCATAAGCGAAGTATTTAGTGACTGTGTTTTTGTGTGTTATTAGTGAATCTCTGCAATTAATTTGTGCCCATAAATTCCTCATTGATTTATCAAGAAATAAACCTTTGAAGAAATCTACGGCATTTTCTATCCGATCCCCTAGCTCGTAACAATATGTTGGCGAAGCGTAATCAAATTAACTTCCAGTCAGGTATGCTAATAACATAGAGTCTTCAATAGCGCTGACGTTCAGTAATATATTGTGCGTGGGTGTTTGTTAAAATGTAGGCAATTTTTTAAATTTTATAGTGTCGTAAAGTAGTGATATGATTGAGTGAGAACCGGAGATTATTGAAAAACAAGCTTTTCCAAGGTTGTAACAAACACGCCTGCAGTATATTTAACGTCACCAGACGTCCCGTTTTGAACGGGACTGTCCCTTTTTCCAATTACGAGTCCCGGTGTCCCCGAAATAAACTGTGGGACGCAAAAGTGTTCATTTGAGCAGCAGAGTATAAAAAAAATCGTGCCAAGAGTTTCATTCATATTTGAAATCGTCACCAAATATATTAAGACAAATTCGTTCTTCTGATAAATATGAATACAACTAAATATTTTGGATAGGTACGTATATTTTGTGATAAATTTTAAGCCAACAGTCTTTTTCTAAATATTAAAGCTTTAAAAAGTGTTTTTTTTTATTGACTATTTATTATATGTCCCGATTTGAGTCAAAGAATAAATGTAAGTACAAGTAAATAAATCGAGGCAATAATTATTAAGCTACTTACTTTGCCCCATTGCCAGACGATATTAATATTGCCTTGTATCTGGCAATATTAAAAACTAGATATAAGGTGGCTGGAACTACCTAGGAACAGCCATAAAGGTCTTGAAGTCCGCCAAATTAGGTTCTTTCAAAGACTAAAGACTAATAAATACAGGAAAAATGATTATCAGTTCAGTTTTTAAATGTTATTCTAGTCTATCAATTCAAAAAATATTTAAAAATAAAATAGGGTGGAAACAGTTAGAGGATGCCTTCTCCTGGACAGGGGCGTAGCTTAATAAAATTGTATATTATATGTAATAAATACCCTTGAAATCCTATCTCATAACTCCTCTGGTCTCTGCAGTCAGGCTATGGAATTCACTTCCCGTCCCTATTAGCTTAGCTCCTTCTCTATCTTCCTTTAAATTTCTTCTGTAAACATTACCTGTCCACATCGTATCCCTTTTCTTACTAACTTCTAACTTATGTGAGATTGATCTTGAATTGTATTATAGTGATTCATGTGCACTTTTCACTTTTTTCTTTTGACTTTTTGTTTTTCCCTATCATCCAGTATCAGTTTAGTTAATTTATTTGTTCCTGTTTAGTTTCTTCTTTATAACTATATGTAATATGTATTTTTGCACTTCTTTCTTCTTTACTCACAGTGGTTGCCTTTTGATTTATTTATGTTCAATTTTTTTATATTGTAATGTAAGGAAATGTTCATAAATAAATAAATAAGAAGTGGACAAATTAAGGCTTATTATTACATATAAGTACATAAGGTCGTAGGAATTGTCTAGCCAATCCTCATTAGCCCTTGGCAACGCAATAACGGACATAATTATTTCAAAAATAAATTTACAAGTCTACCAAAATCCGAGAGACAGATCGGTGAAAGTGTGATTTAGATAGGAAGAAATTAATTTAAAATGTTTGTAATAATTATGTTCTGCAAGCTAACTTCCTGCAAGCTTGCAAATTGCAATGCTAATAGCAGGTTAGGAACGCGTTTGCAAGTAAACTTACGGCTACAAGTCGGGCTTAAAGCTCTATGCTTATAATTTACATTATACGGTTTAATTTTTTTCTACTTTCCTAAAAATAATGTAGTGTTGGCCTAGTTGCTTGATCGTGCGACTCTCATACCTGAAATGGTAGGTTCGATCCCGGGCTGTGCACCAATTCTTATTCAAATATATGTGTATAATTAACATCGCTTAGATCATAAAGTCGACGGCGTGTATCAGGCACAGGAGGCTGATCACCTACTAATCTATTACTATGACAAAAGATCATGAAACAGATAAAGAAATCTGAGGCCCAGACCTAAAAAGGTCATAGCGCCACTAATATATTTATTTACTTTTCCTAGACACAATAAATGGAACATCGTTTTGGATTACCTTAGTGTTATTGAGACTCAGCGGTATACAAATAAATGAAAACAGCCTGTATTCGAATACTACATAATCAGGATTACATTAAGTCCATGTCATCTTTAACATTAGTACACGACCTACGACGGAGTGAAGGCTTCCAAATCCTTCCATTTGCACTGATCCTCGACATCATTTTCCGAACCCCTTTATTCCAGCTTCACAGGTTTCCGGTAGACATTCTATCTTTTTCATTAAAAAGAGAAGGCAATAATTATTAGTCGTGAGTGGTTCTTATCAAAACAAATTCACGGAGTTATCATCGAAGCCTCCAGTCCACGACGCAATTGTATACAGATGAGATAACAATAAATATGTATTAAACTAAATTTTGTATATGACTAAATGTATTTCAATTATAAACCTTCACTTTTTTATTTATTTTTTTTGTTACTTATTGAGAAAGATTAGCAACTTATTACATATAAACTTCTAATTACGCCATTAAACTAAAAATCTTTACATATAATTGAGTACTTAATAATTTATAGGATTTTTAACACTAAAATTATTATTTCATAGATATCAAAGAAAGGAATAAACTAACTAAAAATTAGTTGTGAAACGTTTAGTGTAGTATAACTTATAAAAACTTAAGACCTGAGTGCCGGCGAACAGGGTATCAACAGTTAACTTGTTAAACTTACCTCCTATACATAGTACAATAGTTTACAACCACTTGTGCAGGCAGATTTGTGGCCGAGAGATGCAGCAGGGGGGGAGTTGACACTCCCATTCCTAAAAAGGGACTATATTTACCTACTTATACAAAGACCGGTGAGTTTTTATACACATGGAATTTAGTAGAAGGTTCTGGCTTTGATTAATTATTAGAAACATATCGGCTACAAATCACGAATTGGTTCGACGTATCAATAAATTTGTTTTAAAAAATTTCAATTAGAAAGACGTTTCAATATCAATACAGCCAAAAAGTTTCGGATATATTGTGATATATGAGAAACCGGTGGCAAGTCGAGGTCGTTTGTTCACCTCGAAAAGGCGTGGTCATCTATTTGACTGTGTGAACGAGAGCAGACAATATCGATCTTAACGGTTCGCAGATGTAATGCGTTATTAGAGAAACTCGCCAAAGCTGTGCACCGATGCCGTTCTTGCAATCCGTACAAATTGAAAGCTTTTATTAGATTGCTTATAGTGTTCCTTATCCAAATCTTCAATGCCAATGTAAATACAAAAATAATATATTTGTTTCTCGTACACAACATGAACCGTTTCAATTCATACTATTCATGGGCTTAATCTAGAATAGGTTAATAGAACGAAGATATGATAGGTTTAATTAATAGATTATCAAAAATATAAGGAACTGCTTTGCCATGCACTTTTTAATAAAAAAAAATCCACACATTTTTTTATATTATAATACGTAAAAACATAAAATGTTACTTCTGAAATATTAATTACTGATCGGATCGAAGGCTTTATATTATGGGAGGCTTACGGAGGCTCGCCTACTGTTAAGTGTTACCGCAACTCGTGGATACTCAAGTTGCCAGAAGGCTCGCAAGTGCGTTGCCTGCCTTTCAGGAATTGGTACGCTCCTTGCTTGACCGACGTCGAGGTGATTCGGATGGTATTGGATGCTCCAGCTCTTTTCAAATAATTATGTTTTCTGTTTTGCTATTAAAAGTAAATAGCATATATGGGCGGTATGACTAAACATAACAAAAAGACCATACCAAAATGCCTGGTTATGCTTAGTCAGAGGAACGAACCTTTACAAAGTATTTTGTTAAAGTTAATTTGATCTAATACATAAGGACGCAAGTATTTGAAGGGTTTTCATCATCATTCATTTGTTTTGAGCCTGGTTACCTAATTGGTTTTGTTTTTGTTGCATTATTATAATATGTTCAAAATATATAATCTAAAATGTATTAAAAAGTATTAAGTAATAATATTCTTTATTCGTGTTGAATTTACTGTAAACAGTGTTAAGTGGTACGGAGTTTACTATAATTTTATAAACTGATATGCGAGTAACTCTATTTGAAACTAAACGGAAACACAAATATCGTTCTAGTGTTTAGTGAATTTAATGATCGAAATTAAAATGAATTAGATATAACACTTTTTTAGATTGGTTTAGATGGAAGGCATTTGCTTTTGCGATCAAGCGAACTGAGGAATCGATTCCTATCCAAAGTTAGAGCGTACTCCTCAAATGCCGTACCCACTAAAAATGGGTATCCATGGGATACTATGACTGCCTTTTTGGGCATCCCGTAGGCCAATTTGCCTTACGTTTACTCGTAACATTATTGTATGAAAAAAAGACGCCATTTTATCTGCTCTATTCGAAGTATCAAATTAAATTATATAATTACTGACCTATTATGAAAATAAATCTAAGAGAAATATAACAGAATCTAGAAATACAGTCATATAAACAAACATAAAAGCGAGAATAAATTTGCATTCCTAATTCTCAAGGATTACCAGCCCTCATTGTCCCAGAAACCTGAAACTGCATAACGGCTTATGTACGATTTTCTGTTAGACCTGCTCCAAACAGGTCCCATGTGCAATTTATACGATATATGTGACATTCGAGTAGGAGAATAATAACTAGATATACTTTTTGCTTTAGGATGTAAAGGTCTTCAATTTGTACGTGATAAATTTTGCAATTCAAATTTCATGAAGACTAAAAGTCATGACGAGATGATAACCACTTCTTATAAGGACATTGTATTCGTTTTTAAAATGTACTCCCAAACGAGAATTATCATTGCTCTCGTTAAAAAAATCAATAAAGCTTTTTATAAATTTGACAATTATTTAAATAATCCTAAATAATTGATTTGCTCCAGTTCAAACAATTTGTATGACTCAAAACTTGGCGAAAAAAGTGTAGCGGAGAGTTTCTTGCCAGTTGACTGACTTGCGAACTGGTAGTAAATGTAAATTTAGAAACAATTTAACATCTTTTCTGTTGACGTTCATAAGTTTACTTGGTTACCTATATGTAATATAAAGCTATTTTAAGTTTGATATTGATATCTGATATTCCAGGAATAAGTTTCATTAAAATACGTTTGAGATATCGCATTTAAAGTTGGGGTTGTCGTTTTTTCGTACTATTTCTATAAAATTCACCAAAAAGACGTGATTTAACGAGAAAATTACTTAAATAACGTTACATTTATAAATAGTATATAAATATATGTCTTTTCGAACTGTACTGAGGCCTGTACTATTTTCCACTTCCCGCCTTCTTCTGTGTCCGTAATTAGCGCCAAGTGTCTTGGATATTTAGACTTGGACACTGCAGTAAAATACATTAACATTTATGTACGATTATTTTTATTTGAAACAACTCTTTTCTTTTTAGAAATGCGCTGAGATGGGTCCAGGCGATGGTTCTCCGCGAAGAACTCCGGATCTGCCGCCGATGCCGCCACCTATACAACCATGCAGCGGTTTCCTTGGCAATGTAAGTGATAGTATTATATATAGTAATATATAGCATTAAATAATAACTACATTAATGTACTATACGCCAAAAAATCGTAAAGGTACATTCTTGAAGTGTACCATGAAAATATACGGTATTGATTCTGTATTTTTATAACAATTTGTAAGTTAATTATTATAAAAATATATAAACCTTACTCTTTTATATAACTCTTAAGTATTTCGTACTCTCGTATTACATATATTGTATATGGTATTTTTCTACTCGGGTATACTCAATGACATTTGAAAAAAAATATTGAATATTACAATTGCGGGTCCTTTTAAGCTTTATGAAAGAAATCAAGAATTATTAATCGTGATTTTAATTACGTCCTTAGTATCAGTGTTGCCGCTTTGACATCCACCATTTTGTTTTAATGATCGTAGCAACATTTATCAAATTAATATAAATCAATTGGTTAATCACGCAACGGACTATAAACGCTAGTGATGCCTTCATTACCCTTCAATTATGTATCTATGCCGCGCTTTAAACTATGAATAATATTTATGATGAATAAAACTCCGTATAAATAAATATAGATGATTAATTATTTAAAATACATAATAATAATATTTTTTAAACTAAAAATCTTAAATGTAATTATTAACCAAGAACTAAATAAAAGAAATGAATAATTAATTAAATTATCTGAAATAATTCTAGAAACATAATATATATAGAGTCCGTTATTGCATAAAAGTTCTTTAAAGCAGTTATAATAATCTAATACCTATATAAATTCCAAAAATGTTCTATCAAAAATTCTTGTAAATATTTTAACGACACGCCAAAATTCGAGTCTTTTTCCACAGACTAACAAACACTCAATATTACAATTAAATAAAACGTCAGTTTTGACACATAACAGATAATAAACAATCTAAAAGAAATGTTTATTTACCTCAAGAAAATCAATTTAATCTACAATTACATCTTATCATATATCATACATATTAATCTGCATATCTTCTATATGGTTCAACAATAAAGTAAAATACAATTATTACATTTTATATAATTATTTATTATGTATACAAAAAATACGCATAGTCAATCACAAATGCTAGAACGTCACGTCAGTTATACAATATTATTGCGCTGTGGAATATTTTATTTCGCAATTATGTGATCTAATTTTCGTAAAAGATTTGCTTATCCACATTTTTTTTATAAACTAGAATATATTGTCTGTGATATTTATTTTCAAAGAGTATTTCAAAATAATTAGAGTACGTTTTACAATTAAAATATGTATATTTGACATTGATATTAAACAGTATTTTCGTAATTTATAACATAGATTAAGAATCGCCATAGATTAGATTTTATAAAACCTTCACCAAACGAAATTACGTTGGTTTTTTGTATTACTATGAATATCTACCGATTCTGTATATGACTTTTAGCCGGCAAAAACCAGAACTTATAAATTTACACAGCGCTTTATCGCCTGATAGAGTATTACTTACCTACCAATTATTTATTTTAAATCATCGTAATCCTTAGGATTTGCTCCAGTTGAAATGTGTATGCTCTTACAAACAATTTGTATGACCACAAACTAGACGATTAAAAAGAGTGGCGGAGAGTTCCTTGACAGTTCTTCTTGCTCGCTCTGCGCCCTTGACTTGCGAACTGATAGTAACTGTAAATTTATTACATTGATAACATCTTTTCTGTTAACGTTAAGTGTACTCGGTTACCTATATGAATAGAGTTATTTTGAGTTTGAGTTTAAAATCCTAAAAACTACAAGGGTTAAATTAAATATTACTTCGCGTATTTCTTAACATAACAAAAACCTCATGAAAGTCAATGAATATACTAATTTGGTTGAAGTTTTCTAAAAGCATACCGGAAGCATACAAATTGAAACATTTGAATAAAAAACCGGGAGTTATATAGATAAAAATGTCATCGACTGTTTGATAAAAATTGCCGGCAAATTGATTCATTCTAGTTCACGTATTGATGTATTGTAAAAACCGTTACTTTGGTTTGTGTGGGGGAAAGTAGCGTTCATAATTTTTATGTGTAGGTAATGCATCATACCCAAATTCTATCAGACTACGTTTAAAACGGAGCGTTCCTTCAGGCACTTCTGTCCTCACACTACCAATATACCAAAGATATTTCCGAACCAATATCCTTGAAGAAAAGACTGTACGATTTTCTAAAAGGCCGGCAAGCTGGAAGTGTGGCGGCGGTTTGTTCTACTCATTTGACCTTGGATTTAAGACTGACTTATACAACATAATATATATAAATATAATATATTTTTTTCCGTTAAGTTTTCAAATTGTCGTTTTTCGAAAACGAAAACGCAAGTCACAATAATTGTCTATGATAAATATTGACGAGATATTCGTTGTCATTATCCGAACAGAATTTGTACTGAATACGTATTTTCACAAATTCACAAAGTTTCCTCCTAAGAACATGATTTGACTAAACAGGATCTACTTTTTTGAATACACATATGCTAACGGAAGGTTCGAGCACCTACGACATGGCTTTTGCTAGTTAACCTAAAACTTTAACGCTAATTTTTGTAGCATATAAATAAAGATTATTATAATAAAGGTATTAAGATAATTTTAATAAAGAAATAAAATAAAAAATGTTTATGGAATATAAAATACAGGTAACACTTATTCCACGTCATTAAATTTTAATCGGTAGTCATCCCTACTCAATGGCAAAGAAGAGAGAGGGTGTAGGCCAAGAAAAAGTGCGCGTAAAAAACCTACTATTTTAAATTCAGACACCCCCAAACGCACACTGCTGACTAACTGATAACAAATGAACATCTATTAAGATTCTCATCCCTATGGTCGTAGGTTCGATCCTCGGCTGTGCACCATGGACTATGTGCGCATTTAACATTCGAACGGTGAAGGAAAACCCAAAATGTCGACCGACCGAGCCGTCTCATAAGTCCACCCAATAAACCATTAGAATTGTATTGGAATCGATCATTTCCTTGATCTCCATAACCAGGTCAACTCGACTCGTTCCACTTCTCACGCCGCTTAAACTTTGGCCATTATCGTAAAACCAGCTCCACTGGCCACCATAACCGTCTTTTGTTTAAATTATTGTTATATGGGTTTTGTTTCACTATATATGCTAATTTAATGTCTATACTAGAATTATATTTTAAAATAAAGCCGTTTTTGAAAAATAATGTTCATGCCTTTACTGGATAGATTAAAGGACATTCCTTAATTGATTAATAATAATAAAATGCGATATTTTAGTCGATTTTAATAAAAATTGCTCCGCAGGCTTTATAAATGAGTTTCATCATCGGACATAAAGGCAGAATACAAAATGCCAACCGTGTCACCTCGATGTCCGTCGTTCCACAACTGAGCGTTACTTAAGGCAGTTTTTGCCGCCCAATATGAGGAACCACTTGCCCGCGGAAATATTTCCGAATAAATTCGACTTAGGGTCCTCCATGAAAAGAGCGTACCGGTTCTTAAATGGCCGGCAACGCACTTACGACATTATCACTTAACGTCAGATGAACCCGTTAAAAAATATTTAAAAACAATCGATTTAAACAATTGTTTTGTTTTTTACAAGATATTAATAACGATAACGAACAATTATCGTCTCATTGTTTATCTACCGATTTAAGCAATCATTGGAACTATCAAACAACTTATTTAGCTTTCGTTTGTAACTATCTAAATGTATAATTACTTAATTTACTTAAATTATCAAGCAGTTGTGAACAACTCTACGCGCAGTTATTACGTGGACTTATACAGAAGTAAGACTATTGAATACAATGGAGTTAAAATATCGGTTTTTGGAACGCCAACTTTCGACTTATATCACGATAAACGATACAGACTGTCACATATTTCAGGCCATCAGCACCTTATGACATTACACGTCATTTATTGGGATATTTCATTAAAAAGCCGCCCATCTGTCTTGCCTTTAAAAGCTTTAACGGTATTCGAAAGAAAGTGATGCGTAAATCAAAGATTTCTTGTGGTTTTCATCGGTAAAGCTGTTGATGTATGGTCCACGTATGTATGGAAATTGTAACGAACAAGAGTTTATATATTGATGTACCACTTCGTTCATACTGGAACCAATTTAAAATGTTTATTTAAACGGTAGAGTTTTGAGAGTCTTTTGTTTAAATTATTGTAATATGCCTTTGTATGCTAATTTAATGTCTATACTAGAATATTTATTTCAATAGAGCCGTTTTTAAAATATATGTTCAACTGGAGAGTTTGAATGACGTTCCTTAATTCCTTAATAATAAAATGCGATATTTTTAGCCGATTTAAAAAAATAATAAAAAGCAGGCTCTATCAATTAGTTTCTACATCGGACATCAAGGCAGAATACAAAATACCATCCAAGTGTGGTGTGTCTTAAGGTACCGCACCACCACCTCTATGTGGTACCAGCTGCCCACTAAAGTATTTAGAACAAAGTCGGTTTAACAACAGAGCGACCAATTCTTAAAGGGCCGGCAACGCACTTGTGAGTCTTCTGGCAATGTGGGTGTATATGGGCGGCGCTATCGCTTAACATCAGGTGAATCCTATCACATAAAAAAATAAAGTAAAGTTACTTTTCATGTGTGACACTTGCGCAGGCGTTTTAAGATATAAATATAATAAATTAGTAGGATATTAAAATAATAAGTAAAATGCGTTGAATTTGAACATTTAGACGGATAATATATATAGAATTATGGCTCTTCCGTCATATGTTGTATACGTGAATGTATTTATTATAATAAAATAAAATAAATCAGTGGTACAACCTTGTCAGGCTCGGGCCTGTGATTTCTATATCAGTTTCATGACTATTTGTCAATCTAATAGGCAAGTAGGTGATCAGCCTCCTGTGCCTGACTCACGCCGTCGACTTTTAGGGTCTAAGACAAGCCGGTTTCCTCACTATGTTTTCTTTCACCGTTCGAGCGAATGTTAAATACGCACATAGAATAAAAGTCCATTGCTGAGAGTCGCACGTATATATTTTTTATAATATATAACAAATTCAAATTTAACACAAGTCACAATATTGAATTTTAAGCCATTATGATTATAATGTAACAAAGTTAAATATAAACTTACGGATTTATTGTTTTAAATCGAATGACCGTTAGTACCAGAAGCGTTTTACGCGCTCCATAATGCTAAAGAACATTTCTGGATAACTCGATATTAGCAATTTCTGCGTTGAACAGTCGCCGCCGGCCATCGCAGCTTACATACAATCTTCTTAGGCCCATAAATTCACCATTGAGGCCTCTAAGCTTAGACGCTTATTAGGAATGGTCAAGATCTAGACGTATCATAAACAAAACTAAACTGGATGTCTTTAACGTGAACTATTATTTAATACAATTTTCCAAGTTACGCCTCAGGGGAACGCAGCTTTCGAATATAAATTGTTGAGTTGATCGGACCTCTTTTCGTCATAATTTATTTAAAAAAAAATATTAAAAAGAAGGTTGAGTTTTTAACACATAACTACTGTTTACTCAGACGAGTTTTAACATTAAAAAAACACTTAAGCTAATCTTGGTGGTGATGAGCGGCGGGTTGAACTTTTTTGCCTCCCGTACAAAAAGTCACGGAAATCAATGCAATTAAATTATAATAATCTAGGTTTATTAATATCACATACCCCATTTCTCTTGAAGTTCATTTGCTAACATGCCACCGCTAGTTTACCCCGTTCTAAACGACATGCAAATTACTACGCGCTAAAACATGAAAGTTGTACAAAAACAATATAACATCAATCACTGTAAACAACACAGAGCTTTGAAGTAATAATTGGTGACAACTGACAAATGACAATCCGTTATGACAGGTGATCCTTCTGTCATTGTCTAAGCTTTCACGTGTGTTGCGAATTTCACTTGTGTACTTATTGTTATATATGTAAACAATAGTCTTATAGAAATTTAAGGTGTGTGTTAGACATTTTAGTATGAATAATGTAACATGACTTCTCCACTTTCAGACAACGTAATTGATTAACAAACCTCTCAGTATTACGCTATAGTGTGAGAACATTTCAAATGAGCAAAATAATTGAAAAAATTCAATCCATTGCGTTTTTAGTTTTCATTTGTTTTTTTACAAAATCATACTAAAACCAATACATATTGATTATGAAAATAAAATAAATCAGTGACGCTACATCCTTTCATTCTCATTTGTCAATCTGAGCCAGTAAATGGTCAGCCTCCTGTGTACTACACAGGTCCCCGACTATTTGGTTGTAACGCAAGCCGGTTAAATGCGCACATAGACAGAAAGTCTATTAGTGCACACTGGGGATCGAACCTTACTGATTAGAGTCTACTATGAACATATATTTAATAAAATAATATAACTGATTAATTTGTAACCTTAAAATTGATGACATTATGTAAACAAATATTCATTAACATTAACTAATCACAACGTTAAGCGTTGTATAAAATCTATTTTATTTGAACAGTAAATACTATAAGTAATTGCCCATACAATAGAGGCCAGCGCACGACTGACCTCGGTTTAAACACATTTTGCTCTGTCTTATAATCCATACTTTATAGAAAACTAAGCAGGATGCGCTACACGCGGCTTTTTGTCTGAGCCACGGATGTTATTATAATCGTTCGTTTTCTTTTATTTTACGGTTCAATAAACTTATTACAGTTCAATACTCTTCAGATTTTGTATTAATTTAATTTATGCTTTGTAATTTTTACAATATGTTATAGAAAGTATATACATTTCTGAAACGGACATGAGAACTTAAGAACTCAGTAGTATCGCAGCACACAACGAAGGGACTGGACTTAGAAGTCGTATGGATCCCATAAGTAATTAAAAAACATATTTATATAACAATAAAAAGAAAAAAAATAGGAAATAACACTGTCCATTGAGTTATTTTTCAACACTGTTTTATAGACCGACTTTGTTACTAGAATTATATTAATTAACATACATTGACGAGCACGTTAAACAACGATCTATGCCTAATATATACTTAATATGTATAACTTTAGTGTTGTCTTTTACACATTGAAAGAAAACACTTTTTTAACCGGATTAAAGCTATTGGTATTATTATAAGCTTATAATTACCGTGACCACGAACGCTTTAAGCACGCGAAACGTCGGAAAAAATTAAATGTATAATTATGTAAAATAATTATAAGTTTATAATAATACAAATAGCATTAATAGGGTTAAAAAAGTGTTTTCTTTCAATGTGTAACTTTTCTGTGGGTACCCTAACTATTTTATTGATAACACCTTTTGTACCCTACAAACAAGTATATCGTGGATAATAAATACATAATCGATCTTTGGGACACCTGATATTTTATATAAGTACCTAGTAATTACTTATAGTATTAGATTTTCTGCACTTACCATTTATAAGAATAGATAATAGAAATATAATTAGCTAAACCGGAATATGCTTAAAAGGAGTATTAAGGATATCAATAATAAATCACCTGCATCATGAGCACACCCCACATACACCCTCGCGTACATAGCTTCACTCTCACACCATCATATAACAGAGCCGAATTAGTTATTACGTATTTAATTAAAATATCATGATTCATGTGCACTTTTTATTTTTCATCTACCCTTTTTTTAGTTTAGTTTGTTTATTATTTTTTTGTTCCTGTTTAGTTTTGTCTCAACAACTATGTGTATTATGTATTTTTGCACTTCTTGTCTACCTTAGCTAATTTAATACATTTTTTTCCTCTTCTCACCGTGGTGGCCTGGAAGCGATCGCTCGAAAGCGATAAACCGCCAGTTGCCCTCCTTTTAATTTAATTATGTTCACTTTTTATATTATGTGTAACGGAGTGTTAATAAATAAATAATAATTTTATTTATATTTTCCTTTACTTTATATATAAATGTTATATTTTTGGTTGGATGGATGTCTAATTATTTTATTATTGTACCTGACCTGGAAAACGTCGTTTTGCCATGTATAGGAAAAAAATTTTTTTGTTCAGTAAAAATAACTATCTCCTTTAATAAAAATAGGGGTTGATCGTAGAGCGGTGACAATAAAGGGTTGTGTGTATAGTATATCGTGGATAATAAATACATCATCGATCTTTGGGACACCTGATATTTTTTATAAGTACCTAGTAATTACATATAGTATTAGATTTTCTGCACTTACCTTTTTACATTTATAAGAATAGATAATAGATAATAGAATATATATAGAGATAACTTATGTTAGCTGTAGGATTGTATATATGTATGAATATATACGGTTGTGAAATTAGATTTCTCGGAAACTCGTCTATTTGAAACCATCATCGTTTCATAGTTGCATTAGCCATATGTACCGAGAGAAAGCGTGGGCGGCCACCGGCGCCTTGGCTCGACTCACTGAAACAGTAATGCAATTTGTAGTGCGTAGTCCTCGGCACTATTGAATTTGAAATATTCTTTAGCTTGTACAATTTGTTCGACTCAATACCACTTGGCCGAATAAAGTCACGGTTAGACCTGGTTAACCCGGCATAAAGAAAGGTAGGAATGCTGGTTTGATGGAATTAGAAAGGCAGGAGGAGATTCGGATAGACTTGGCGTAGGCTAAGGATGAGAGGTCTGGAAGAGACATGCACATTTACACGAAAATATGGTTAGCTTAAAAAACTAAATTTTTCGTGCATACGAAATAATTTCCCGATAAGAAAAATATTTATAGTAATATTACTTCAGCTCATTAGCTATTCTTGTTTATATAACAGAGGGCAAAATGGCAGAAGTCTCGCCTGCTGTCAAGTGATACCGCCCGCCCACAATGCCAGAGGGCTCGCAAGTTCTTGAAGGACCGTAAATCGGATTGGGTCGGAAATACAGCTGGTTCCACATAGTGTTGGTGCTCGGCAACTTCCTTAAAAAACGCTCAGTGGTGAATCGATTATTTGTAATTGCACTATTAAAATTAGTCGAATAAAATCAACTACATTGTTTGTCTATTGAAGCTAGGCCTATCTCCCACGATGTATGTGAGTTTCTCTGGCTTTGCACCTTGTTAGCGAAATATTTCACTCATTTGCTCCTAACGTTTATTGGTTAGTATGTCCCGCTTTGAATGTTTCTTGTGATTTGGTGACGTGTACTAATCGATCAGTATATTACAATTTTAATTTAATGCAATTAATTTATAATTAACGGTAACGTTGTCTATGTTAAACACTAATATAAATAATATGCATTTATAACAGGACAGCAGAGACATTAAATCTAGTACAAGCCTCACACACATACAGCATTTCAAAATCATATCTTATTATATAAATTAGACTATTATGTTTCTCACTAATGCACTGAGATAAGCTGATAGTGTGGTGTGGAGGCAGCAAGTCGACGTATCGGTTAGGGCTTTTCAAGACATGCACAACCTGTTCCACGTATATATGAACCACGGAAGAGTCCCTAGTAGCTACTATATAAATCTAAATAAATATAAAAAAATGGTACTGATTTCGTGTGACATGATACATATATATCCGCTCTTGTCTATTGGATAGAGTACGTTAATTTATTCGATACAATCTTCTATCTCGCCAGGGCTGTCCGGTTGCAGACCGCACATTGTGAACAGTAACAGTAAACAAGCTCGGGTAATCACCACAGGCACATGCAAAACACCAATTAGCGCCGGCATACCGCATCCATCCGTGTCTAGGGCTTGTAACAAGTGTTAACGGATTTCCGCCTTGATCTCTATTTGAATTTCGAATTGAATAAGCTGCCCTAAATGATGTCGAGGCTAGAAGTTTATTAGATTAATTGTTCGTGTTGACACTTTTTCTTGATATGTACAAGATGTAACCTCAAATAAAATAAAACCGACTTTTGTTACAACAGTTGCCCACACTTGTTCAAAATGGTCGAATTTTTTTTTTGCGCTAGCAACAGTGGAAAATCCAACAGAATCGGGTAATCCGTCATAAATATGAACACTATCGAATTGTTGATTAAAAAATGATAAATTCTACATTTAAAAACAGGGGTTTTTGAAACACTTTCGCCACTATAATTAATGCATAAATAACACACAAATACAGATTAATTTCAATAATTTTAAGGCAGTTTCTGCCGCGCTGTACTACTACGTGGAACCAGCTGCCCACTGAAGTATTTGAACTAATTCTTCTTAGGGTCCTTCAAGAAAAGAGAGTACAGATTCATAATAGGCCGGCAACGGACTCGCGTGCCCTCTGGCATTGGGTGTACATGACTGGCGTTATCACTTAAAATCAGATGAGCTTCCAGCCCATTTGCCTCGTTGTATAAAAAAATCTAACATAGTAACAATAATAAATAAAAATGGATATATAGAAAACTAAAATATATTTTAAGGCAGTGTACCATTAATGGTGGCAGAATTTTCACGCTTATATTGAATTCTCAACCAATGTAATGTATTTTCAAACAATTTAAACTCGACATAATTCTCTTTAGTACAAATTAATTATGTTCAGTAATTTACGAGCTATCTGTAACAAAAGCCTAATATTTGTTAGCGATTTAGTCATTACATGGTTCGCTACAAACAGGCTGACACTACCATATACGGTGTGTAACAATTGTCAAATAAATCTTATTCATTTGAAAAGGCTTTGTTTAAGAGTTAAGTAAATCGCACTTTGCACGTGTTAGCCGTACTTGATTAAAAACCTTCTTCGTGAATTCATGTATATCCGTCACGTGGTAGTTGAGTATATTTTACTGTACTTTGTTTTAAAAAGCAGAGGCACACATGTGTTGTTTTTTTTATTTCTAGATAGAATACAAAAGAGCAGTGTTGGCCTAGTGGCTTCAGCTGCGACTCTCATCCCTGAGGTCGTAGGTTCGATCCCCGGCTGTGCACCAATGGATTTTCTTTCTATGTGCGAAATTAACATTAGCTCGAACGGCTCGAAGGAAAACATCGTGAGGAAACCGGCTTTAATTAGAACCAAAGAGTCGGCGGCGTGCGTCAGGCACAGAAGGCTGATCACCTATTCGATTAAAAAATGATTATGAAACAGATACAGAAATCTGAGGCCCAGACCTAAAAAGGTTGTAGTGCCATTGATTTATTTATTTTATTAGAATACAAAAATGAGCCAATTAGCGCCTTTTTTTCCTTCCTTCCTTCTTTATAGTCTCGGGGGTAAGTGTAAGACATAGTTAAGTCTCTAGTTATATTACGTTCTTTTGTCTTATAACAATTAAAATAACGACTTTGAATGAGATGAGAAAATATTGTTAGGATGTGCAAAATTTGATAATGGCACACATTAAAAATGAAGATTGCTTTTGCTACACCCACGCCAGTGGTGAACTGAAAATTGCCTTCTTATGATAAGGTAAAGGACGTAACGTTAGTCCATTTTTCCATTTAAAAATAGTTTTATATACAATGTAATTCAAAGCCGCAGTATAGAATTTATCGCCGACTCATTGTTAAACCATTTACAGATAATTCAACCTAGACCAGACTTAAAAATAAATAACGCGAACGTGTTTTTCTGACTGACTGACATTTCAATGTGTAGACTTTTTTCAAAAATGCGCAATGGCGGACTTTAATTGATGACCTTATAGGTTTACTGTGCAATTAGATTTTGGCCGATATGCTTACTTGCCTGTGATGCTTATTACAACTTTATTTTACAGCCGGAGGTGATTTCCAGTGACACTGTTTTATATTAGTTAAGAACGACACGGGTTATAGATATGTCAGCTACTTTTGTCTATTGTACCAGAAACAATCTTACACAGGACTTTGACCTTCCTTATGAGTCTATAGGTAAACCACAGCTGGTATTTTTGAGTTTATCATAAGCAGACACGAGGCCGAATAGCTTGTACATAATTTAGTGATTACAAATCTGGAAAGGCTGAGGGGAAAACTTGTGGCCAGAAAATAGTTTTCTGTCAGTGATATATCACCTTTTTCGTTATAAAATCCCGTTTTTTTCTTTATTAAAAGGTTAACTTCACATATAGGTTCTGGGCTTAAGATGTCAGAAAGAAATAGAGACTGAATGTTAACAAAAAACTCCATAGTTATAATCTTGTTATGCCTGTGCATAATACATGTCAATTGTCAAAATAAATACCCAGCCACAGATCAACGTAATCTTGAACGAATGTCAATCGAATATTGTATAACAATTGATTTGATTGACAATACGCAACTGTACTTTCCGATTGAAATCAATTGCTTCCGACAAATCTGCAAAGAACTAACGGGTAAAAATTTAAAAAAAAAACATTTAAGAATAAGCAAAAAATATTAGATTGGATGTCAATGTGCAATCATTAATGTTTTTAATCCAACAAAAAAGTCTTGAACGTTATACGTATACGTTCTTTGATTCTTCGATTTAGGTTTATCAGGCATTAACATGAACAGTTAAATTCTAAGATATACACTTATAGTACGATTACGGTATCTACATTGAAACTAATATTGTCAGTTTTGTGTTTGTTTGCATATATATTTTATATTCAGTGCCACAAGTGGGCAACCAGGGCATGGCAGGCACTATATTATAGTTTCCCTTTGGAGTGGAGACTCTTGGGCCATGGGGTTCAAGTGCACAGGTACTAATTAAAGATTTAAGTTGGCGCCTAATAGATAGTGCCGGTGACCCCAGAGCTGGAGCTTTCCGCGCTCAACGAATATTATATAATATTATAAATACTGTAAATACTGTATAATTGATTGTTATGTTTAGGTTGATATAAACCATTACCTATTACTAGTTATTTGCGATTCCTTTTCGCCGTATTTCGAAAGTGGTTCAAAAACACGCTCCATCCACTCGGATGACAATTATTTTATTAAATAATACAGAACATAGATAATGTCTTAGATAATTTGTCAACCATTACATTTTATTATCTAACTCCTTCCATAAATGGGAAGAAGCAATCATGTTAATGAATCGTGTGAAGATTTTTAGACGCTCTTGTTGTTTAAGCTTTTTGTCTTTACGTGGACGAATTAGGAGTTACTTGAAATTTTTAGTTCTACAGAGAAAGTCTTTTTGAGTGGAAGCTTAAATTAGACTTTTGATAAAATACTAATTCTTTCTGTTTAATTGTTTTAACGGTTGAATTAATTCTCTCATTGCATTTTCTTGCATTTACCATAGTGTTTAGAGGAGTTGTTCGTACGTCGAGGCAGACACTCAATGCCAGAGGGCTCGCGAGTGCGTTGCCGGCCTTTAATTCTTTAATAATTTAATTAACACCAAATCTTAAAGGCCGCACTTGCGAGCCCTCTGGCAATGTGACTATCTATTGGTGGTATTACTTGACATCAGATGGTCTTCTTGCCCATGTTATGTATAAAAAAAAAACTTATAATAATAATTGGATAATTATATCATAATCGCATACAACATAAATTGTTTGTAAGAAAAACTGATTAGCGCCTAATTTTTTGTTTGGAGTTATAAAGTGCTTCCATTCATTCATATCCGACAAATGTTATTCGTGTAGTAAACAACTAGTACAGAACTTTCATAAAAGCCTATTTCTACAAGTCATTTCACAAATTTATTCAATTTAAAAACAATTGAACTTTGAAACAGAAAAAAAAGAAAGTTACTGAATTTGACCCCAACTTGCGTTGTTCATTGTACAACCGTTCAATATTTACGTCAATTAAATAACCCACTTTCGCTATTTAAAAATGTTATACGATTTAAGGTTCTATAACAGCTCCCCTTTGTAATGTTTTTGACGATAATCGAGTGAAAGTCGACGTAAACATGATGACCATTGAAAGCTCTTTGCTAATCGAATATGCAACAATGCTTCGTTGAACTTAAATTGAATAAGCTTGTAAAGTTAAATGCATTGTAGTCGTTAAACAAAAGCTCTTGAAAAGTTTCGATAATAAATTATGTTTTTTTTATACATTTTGCTTTATAATAAAATCTCCCAATCCATGGTTTCTGAATAGTCAAAATATATATAGAAACTTACAAAAACTTACAAGATGGCAGAAGCCTTACTACAAACTTTGAGGTTCTAAAAACCAACACAGACACAGTACACTTACATCTCTAAGCCACACTCAAAAATACAGAGAATATTAAACGCACACATATATTATGCATGTCTTATACGAATTTTATTTGATTAGATGCAACACTAAATCTAATTTCTCTATAAAAAATGTTTTAAACGTGATACGTAGTGCTGGGACTAACGACTGGATGGGACCTCCAGTCTTCGGTGGTTCATCTTGTATCTATACACCTTGCAATATGGTCTGTCTATTTCCATTTTAGCTGTAAGGCGTGGGTTATATAAACATAAAGCTTAGTTCGCATTGTTATCAAAATAGTTATAGCTTTTAGATAAAAGCGGGATATATTCTCACATTCTCGATTAGTACAAGCGTAAACGACCATGTCCGAACAATACCAGTTAATATGTGGTAGGGTTGGCAATATTAATATTATAACACCAACAAGCAGAAGCGAAGCAAGGGTCTTCGTAACCATATGGGGATGACGGACTTCTGCGTCATCAAACGGCATTGCAGCTTATAATGATGGGCAAAATTCAAGGCAAGAGTAGGCAAGGTATCCGTCGAGGAGCTGTTAAGAGTAGCGCCATTCAAGTTGTAAACAGCGGACCTTAATAAAGTGGGTTCAAATAAATCTGAGGTTAAAGAATTAATGGTCAAGGAGAAATTTTTTGCTCCAGGACTCGTACCCGGGAGCTTTGGGTACGAGAGAAAATAAAATATGAATTTAATCATGTTCTTAATCTGCAGGGCTCTATAGGGACTTTTTTGAATCTTCTAGACCGCTCTACGCCCTTGACTTGTGAACTGGTAGTAAATGTAAATTTATATAATATATAAATATAAATATATCTTTTCTGTTGACGTTCATAAGTGTACTTGGTTAACTATATGAATAAAGTTATTTTGAGTTTTGAACGTAAGTTAATATTAAGATTGGCATCGGAATCACAATTACGTGATAAGCTTGTTGCTGTAGAAAATTAATAAATATCTATTGTGCGACAACCCTATGTATCGAGAAAGCCTGCCTCAGGTTGTAGTACAGTGGGGCACCAGATGAAGGTCAAGCAGCGAAAGTACTTGCAAGCGAAGTACGGTGCGGGTTTGTTTCTTGTGGAAATTAATTGTTTTTACATTCCTGAAATACGACTAGGTGATTTAATCATTAGCTTTCCAAGGATTTCTCCCTATTTTTGTAACTATTTGCTCGATATCAATTGCATATTTATCCTCGCAACCATCCTCTAATACTTGACTAGTATGTGCACAGACAAAAGACATATATTAAGCAGTAAAAATATGAGCTACACAGATTAAAAAAATATAGTCAACTTTGTAAGAACTATTTTTTAAACAATATTTATTCTGTTGTAATTTGTTTTTTTTTTTATAAGAGACTTCAGTTTCATAACAGTCTTACTCAAAGGCTTAGGCGCTTTGATTCATTCTTAAATAATTAAAAGCGCTTTTAAGCCTTCTAGACTTTTCTAATTTAATAGAAATGAAAGCGTTGATTACTATCGAATTACATACATAAATAATATAAATCTTTTAAAAGTGACGCGAGTGTAGGTGTCGGGCTATGGACCTCTACTCAATAAAACTCAAAAACCCCATCTGCTCGCTATAGACGGGAGGCACGGTAACAGTTTCCTCAGCAACCTCATCCTGGCAACACTTATGTGCCGTGTTTATTGGTTGTTTTAATTATATCGATATTTTGGAGTAAACTGGGTCAAAGTTTTTATTAAAAACATCGTGCCAAAAACCAGTTCATTTGCTGACAGATCTTGATAAGTGAACACGATAACAGTTTTTGAGAAAGCTTAATTCACGTCACGTTGAAGATGAATTTATTTATTTCCTTATAGATTTGAACAACTTCAACAAAAGTTTATATTGCAGTCATAAAGTATTAAGCAATTTTGCAACGTTATTCATTCCTTGGCTTAGTTTGACGTGACGATATAATAAAAAACAATAAATAACGTAGAAATTATTAACAAATGTAGTGAAAATATCAGTGAGAAAGTGAGGCTAGTATTTATTGTTTTATAATTAGATTACATAATATATATACAACGTTTCAGTAGCACAACTAAGTTGTCTAATTTTGCTCTGGAGGCTAATGGCGTTCTATTTACGTACAAGATTTTATTTGTATTTTATAGCTCAAATCTTACATGTCTAGCAAATTTAAGAACGATATTTTAACACACAGTACAGAGGGCAACGAGCCAACGCGCATTTGAAAAACTATCTTTCTTCTCACACTGTTAATTTTTGGTAATATAAATATAATCATAAAACCTTACTATTACTATACCTATCTTACTTATTATACTTTGAGCGTTAAAATTTGCATACCATGGACTTTCTAAACATGTATTACACAATATAGATATTCCTACAAATTTTTGAAAGAAATTAGTTTTAAAATATTGAAGCGAACAGATCTGAAATAGACATTCTTTGATATACTTACTTTGCGGAAAAAAACCTATTCCAAATGAAAATCATCCAAAATTACTGCATTATATTAAAGTTCCACTCTCAATAAACTGTCAAAACTGCGTCCATAACAACATTAGTAAAAACGATTTCTGGTATGGCGTTGTTCTACCATTTTCCATAGAAACGAGAGCTCAAAATTGCAGCTCATGGACACCCATTTTAGTGAGTGCTTTTGCCGGCATTAAAAAATATACTACTTTGAACTGAGTGCGTGTTATGTTCAAATTGTGCTAGAACCCGTAACGTATGCAATAATTGTGCAAAACAGGTAGTCTCATGACCTTTACACGCTTGTAAATTACGTCAAACTCAGACGCATAGCCACAAAAAACAGTACAATGCGTATTGTCTTCGTTCAAGTACGTTATAGTTGCTGGATACGTCAGTTACACATTTTATTGCTCTGCGTAGACATGTAACATTCCGCTGCGAACGGAGTTTCCATTTGCTACTGACTTTTCTAATGTCACTGGCATATCAGTTCTAACGCGACATGTCACAATTCTAGCCAACCAAATACAGAATACTCTCACTAAGAAAAACTTAAGCAACACATTATTAATATCACATGAAGTTGTCAAGTGTCAAGAGTTGTCGGCTGTCATTTGTCAGTACTTGAATGTGTGCACTAAGTCGTCGTTGAGGAAGATGTTTTTGGTTATCTTTTGTAGGTTTCAAAGATAAAAAGATAAAATTTATTTTTACGAAGTTTTTATTTAGACAACAATTTTATTAACTACTAAACACCATTTACTATACATCCATGTCTTTCAATCTTGAACTCCGTCGCCTTCCTGGTTCCGTGTGCCTTTAGCGAACAACCGGACAGTTCAATATGTTATATAATTACAATGTAATTGGCAATTGCTACTGATAATAATAGAAGTCTTATGTACGTAATGAAACTGCTTAGGTCATATATCTATCTAAATTAGTACCTCAATAATTTATGTAATATCAAGGTTATCGCTGATCTAAAACGTTGTAATTTTCATTATTGTATGGTTAAACGGCAATTATATCAAAAACAAAACAAGTTATTTTTTAACAAATTCGAAGAATTTCTGGGCAAACGGGGAGTCAGGAGAGAGAGAGAAACATCTTTAATATGACTAGCAGTGTTTTAGCCTAAAGCTTTTCTCGGTGAATATACTTTTTTGTAGGTAATATTAGGCAAACGGGCAGGAGGCTCATCTAATGTTAATGCCTTCCACTGCGAGCGGAACGGACCCATTACGGACTCCGCTACACTCGTTACGATGATTTTCATACACGTCGTCTCCACGTTGGTGGAAGCACATGTTTGAAAGTCATCGTTATATAGTGATACCGCCGCCCATGGACACACACATTGCCAGAGGTCTTGCAAAGCATTGTCGGGCTTTTAAGAACTGGTACGCTCTTCCCTTGAAGGGCTTTAAGGCGAAATGATTTGGAAATACATCGGCTTTCACATACTGGTGGTGCGCGGCAAAAACTTTAAAAAACGCTCAGTTGTTGAAACGACGGAAGTCGAGGTGACACGGATGGTATTTCGTATTCAGCCTCGACGTAATCGTCTCAGCTGCTGGTATTAATCTGATTATTTCTGTCTTTCGCTTAGTTGAATGTTACACACACTAAAACGTTATCAAGATTTTTCCATGGCGGTCTTGAACGAGTTGTTAAAAAATAGTCGTTGCTTCGGTATACGAAACGGTAATTATAACTAACGCGTCACGACTTTGCATTGGACATTTATTGTTAATATTTTGGTGATAATGTAGCGTTCTACTGGTACAAGATTTTTCCAAATCCCACCAGTTATATAGTTTACGATTATACAAAAATATAAATATTGATTATCATCAAATAAAAAATAGAAATTGGCAGCTAAAGTAACGTAACGATGTATCATGTCAAGAACAATGTCTAAATAAACAATTAATTAGTTAATTTAGAACTGATTTCTGAACAATAGTAACATTGAAAACAGTTTTAAACTTACCTATATATATACTTACCTATATTAGAATGATCGCTTCCCAGGCTTTTTCTTTTTTCTTTATCTTCTATTTTTAATTGGCGGCTTAATGAGAATACATTATGATGTTACCAATTCAATGATTTGAACAGAATAAAAACGACTACCCCATACTAAAAAAAGATGTGTGGGTACTTTTATACACGCGTTATACTTCTTTGGCGTAACAAGATAAAAATCTTTCCATAAATACACTACGTTTGTGGAAAAAACGACGCTAACAATAGAAAAAGGTATTGACATTGAAAGTTTTATTATGACGCATTATCTAGGTAAATAAAGTTTATTTCAATATCATAAAAAAAAAAATCTACACAATTAAATAAATGGCTGTTGACTATGCTAACTTCATAGTGTCGGTTTTTTGTGAGTGTGTGCGCGCGCATCGTAAAAGTTTACTATCATCATTTTTCCCTGACGCGCCAAAAGTATAACTTCAAAAAAATAAATAATAAAATGGGGTACCTAGACTGCCTTAAACCCAAATCAACAATTCTATTGACAGCGAGTGCCATTGAAAAATATTTCTCGTTTAAAAGAATCATAGTCTGTAATATACACTCAAACCTAAGTAGAGCAATCAGTCGAGGTTATTTAAATGTTGAAATCAAAAATGTATGGGTTAATATTGACGCGTACAATGAGATGGTTCAATCTGCAGAGGTCATGGGAAGGCAATCTAATACAGGCATGCTTGTCAAATTGAATACTTGTGGTATAGCTGTATATAAAACGAGATACGTTTGTTTATTTGTTATATTTTACGTATTTTAAATCTAATATACATGAGCCTTATTCCATATTATCTCCAAACGCGTTTCGAACGAGATAAACAATTTATTTAATTTAAGAAAAATCCTATTGCGTTTATTATGGAAAAGCTGGCAACACCCTAACACAGGTATTTTTTTACTTAAAAGGGTTCCCAAATCTTAAACATTATAACGAATTGTTATGAAATGAAAAAAACTCATTTTTATTTGATTTTATTTTAAAAATCAAATGGATTTTAAGGATTACACACTTACTCATTACACATTCCCATACATATTTCAACCAACAAATTGTTAGTAAATTGTCTTGGTTATTACATAATGTTTTAGCAGACATTAGCTAAATAAAAAAATTAAAAATCCTAAAAAAACTATCGATTTGTGTATTTCCAAAACAATTCGACTTATAGTCCTTCATGAAATGAGCGTACAATAAATAAAATATATGTAAGTCAGTAAGTAATAATAATAAAATATAGTAATAAATAAAAGGCTGACAACGCAATCTCTTTCAATGGGAGTGTATATGGGCGGCGATGTCATCATCATCAGGAGAGCCTCCTGCCCGTTACATGAAATAATATTTCTTCGAATCAGCAAATATATGTTGTTATGATTTAATTGTCATTTAATCAAACCATAATGGAAATTAAAAAATATTTGATCATTTCAGCGATTTCTAGACTTGATAAACTTATATATAATACAATAAAAACTTCACCTCACGTAATTAGAAGATTAATTCATACTCAAAGATTATCACATTCCAACAGTATAATTGATACATGTCAATCTTATATCATGGGTAACGCTCATTACTTGTATTGAGAATATGCATAGTGCTAAATCTACCTGTATTATTAGCACACCCCTATACATACATACACACACTCAGGTACATAACCTAATTTTTAACAATGATAGTAATAATTCTATTAAAATTAATGAAATTCTGTTATAATATTAGTAGTAATAAGGTAAAATGAAATAATTGTATTATTTGTATTCCTGTCTATGACAATAAAAGCCTTTTGTTAAACTTTATCTAATTTAACTTTATTTAACAAATTTCTGTAAAGTTGCATATAGTAGATCATTTTTCGAAAAATAAGGCCATAAAGAAGTTTCAATTCTTATGTGAACACTATTACACGCAAAAATTTTTTTTTGTTATATGTAATTAAGGTTAGCCGTAGGATTACGAAAATAAATAAATATATAAACTTCTTTTGTAATGGCAAAAAGCTGAATTCTCTATTTATCTCAAGAAATATCTTTAAGTTGCAAAACGTGAATAGGACATATCCGATTTAAACACTTAATTAGACTAGAATTTATTCAATGAAATAGCTATAAAGCCTGCAAATTACCACGGCAAGCGACGTCTCATGAGAATGTAGTCTCTATTATATCATGTACAATCACGTAAACGCTTCTATAACTCCGTCTGGATACTTAAAGATTTTGAAAATTTTAATTAAAGTTCACATGAAAAATCAGTACAAAAAAAAAACAGTTCTAAATTTAAATTTAATGCCACTTTTCAAACGTATGTGTAGAACGGACCAGAAGAACGCTGGAGTTTCATTCCTTTGTTGTTGACACCCCTAGGTGAAAATTACGATAGTTGTAATGTAAAGTATATTTAGGTAAGTATTGTTCTTATTACTTAATTACGTTTATACGTAATCCTTACAATCAAATATACATATTTACAATTTTCTCAACTTGCTTTTTAATAATAAAAAATAATAAAAATAAAATTTAAAAAGTTTGGTCCCTGCGGCAGTGTACCTATAACGCTGGCAGCATTTCCTCGCTGTATTGAGGTGCTTATTCTTTAGTTAAGGCAGTATAAGTATATTTTAGTTACCCAAGCCTAAATCTTGGACTTGAATCCCAAGTTTTGCACCCAGATCTTTTGTCGGTAAAGTTTCGACGGTTTTTTTACAAATATACGTTGTTAGAAAGAGTATTAAGAATATCCATAGCGTAAAATAACCTGCATCATGAGCTCACCCCACATATATACACTCACTTTTACACCATCATACAACACCAAATTAGTTATTACTTAGTTAAATGTATTGAATTTTATTGTTATTACGTAATCCATCAAGTATAATTTTCTGTTATATCGAATTAATGCTAACTGTAGTTTAACGAAATAAATATAATATTTTACTCGAGTTAAGCGACATACTCTTAACCGCAATTACGAATGACGAATAATGAATTCTCGGATACCATAAAATCCATTTAACTGTGTTATAAATAACTATAGGTATGTTAAAACATAGGCATTCTTAAGACTCTATTCTATTGATAAATTATCAAAACATTAAAGGCATTACAACAATTTCTCAACGCGCAGATACAATTAATGGTACGACGCTAGCGCCATTCTGCGTCTGATTGCCTTTATAGATAAAGGAATATGAACATTATCTTCGCAAATACACCAATGTATAGCGTCCATTTGTTTGTAAACTATCTATGAAAATTAATGCTCTTTTGCTGTATCTTATTGCTATTTGTTATACCAGTACTATCAGCAATGGGTCTGGTATCACATTTGCGAGCTGTGATCTTCAAGTTCTTGTTTCTTCACTTGAGAAATATAAAAGATTACAAGTTCTTTGTCCCTAAACAACATGAAACCATTGTTTTAGTCTTCATCTTGAACTGCTGGAGGTTGGCTTTCGATCAAATCGGCTTTCTTTTGTTTGATGCAACAGCACGTATCTTATAAAGCTGTGACGAGGAAGAGCCTAGTCGTCAACGTGTCCGATGTTGTCAGGAGGCGACATCGACCGCTGCTACTCTTGGTACCCTCAACGAAATCTAACCTCTTTAAAGTATGGAAATAATGAACTGCATAGATCAACAGACGCTTTTAATTGTCCGTCGAGTGAACTGACAAAAGGATTCTTCATGTCAGTTCCTATACTGAAGTTGTCGTTTTTGTAAATATTTTTAAATGTAGAGTTATTTATTTCTATGTGTGTATTGTTATCGCATTGCAGTGACATAACGTTATGATTTTTTCCTTCTAATGATGCGCCCTTTGTCCTAGATGGACAGCCTTGATCATTCCATCAGGCTTTTTGGTGGTAGCGGTGCAGAAATTAGATGTGTACCACTACCACCAATTAATATTAAAACTAAAGGCACGTAAAGTTATGAATAATAAACCCTCGAATCTCCAAACACAAGTACACTTTGCCTTTGCTGATAGTGTGTAATGGCTCCTCCTGAATCATATTGTCACCTCACATATTAATGGAATCCATTATGAAGATAAATATTCATAGCTACCATTAAGGTATTACGTTAGTTTTTGTGAAAGCTATATGAATATTCAAACCGTATGACTGTCTCAAATTATTGAATAGTGACTCTAAAGAAGACGCTAGTATCAGCCAGATTATCTAATGTATAAAATCTCGTGTTACGGTGTTTGTAATTAAACTCTGCAGAAGTGGCTCAACCGATTTTCGTAAAATTTTGTGTGCATATCGGTTAGGTATGCGAAACGGACAATATCTATGTTAAGGTTGGTCTACCCCTAAATTTGTATTTTTGAGACAAACAATTTTGTGTTTATGATACACTATACAAAAATACATACAATGCTTAATTTTCAGCCCCCTACGATCAACCCCTATTTTTATTCGGTATTTAACTTATGACTTGAACTCTGATGTTTATATAGAGAAAAATTCACAGAAAAAATCCCCAAAAAGTTTTCGTTTCGGAAAACCGAACTGTCTCTGGGGTAGCATAGCAAAGTGTTCCATGTTGGTATGTACTAAAAAGGTAGGCTAAGTAAAATCATATTAAGGAGAAACGAACTTCGTGGGTGCAGGTAGTATTCTTTATAATATTGTTACGAAGACGGGTCGACTGCAATGTTTCTAGATTTTTCCACTAGTTAGATAACTTTTCAGCAGGCTGTAATATGATTTCTGACCGTTTCAGGAGAGGGTCAATCACATATTAGAAAATTTTAATTTCCTAGTTTTCAGGAAGCTGAAACCTTTTTTCAGTCGGTTTCAGAACATGTGTAGTAGAGTGGTGTAGTTTTCAGGAGACCCGTTTTCAGGATTTTTCAGGCCTTGGTATACCCCTTTGATGAAGGAATATTCTAGACCAAACTTTCTAGATGTGAGACAAGGACGAAATGATACGAGAGAGAGAGAGAAGATCAGAACTTTCTCGAAACTGGACTGTGCACTCTAGAACGCCGTACGACAAGGACGGAGCAACGTACGAAAGAGACAAAGAGTGCGGACGTTCTAGAATTGTGCAATCGCTACTCAGTAGCAAGCCCGCCTAGAGAGTTCTCGAATATTGTTTAGAATTATTCCCAGGGATATATAAGCGAGCCGAAACGCGACTCTTCACCTTTAGTTTGGAATGCTGATAACAAGAGTGAAACACCGAAGCGATAAAGTGCGAATAAAGTACTGTGTGAAGTGTGCATAAGTGAAGTAAATAGTGACTGTGTTTTTGTGTGTTATTAGTGCATCTCTGCAATTAATTCGTGCCCATAAATTCCTCATTGATTTACCAAGAAATAAACCCTTGAATAAATCTACGGCATTTTCTATCCGATCCCCTAGCTCGTAACAATATCATACATTATCACATGAAATAGAAGCGGTAGGAGGAAGCGAATGTAAAAGGAAAGCCATAGCCTGAGTCAGTTGGAGGAAGCCTTTACCCGTGAAGAGGTTCCGTATGATGGTACTGAAGGTAGCTAGGATATAGGATACACAAGATAAAATATATATCAAAATCTAAGTTGTCATTATTATTATTATTTTGTGAGGATTAAAAATGTAACGGGCTTTTGAGTTATTATTATAATCTATGAATAAAGAACTAATAGGTAATGTTCTGTATTTTTTTCTATATGTCCCTGATGAGCATGCATATCATGAACGTGATTGAATTAAGAGTTGGACGCACACATTGAATAATATTTATTTGTAAGGCAAAACTTTTCTGGTACATATAGAAGTCTATGCTCTATTGTCAATACTTTCCGCAGCGTACGCAATAAAGGTAATTTCGTATAGAACCTGATTTTAAATATTCTTTAGCCTATCTAACGTAGTTTTCTTAGTGAAAGAAGTGAAGCAGTATCAGCCCAGTAGTTTTGGAGTCTGGATGCAATGCCAATAAATATTCTCTTTACAACATTAGGATCTAGATATTTCAAATATAAGAAAAAATAATATTGTATTATACATTCGAAATAACTAATGCCTGAGGTCGTAGGTTCGATTCCAGGCTGTGCTCCAATAGACTTTCTATATGCCCATTGAACCGAAAACCGAACTTGGACGGTGAAGGAAAATATCGTGAGGGAACCGGCTTGCCTTTGACCCGAAAAGTCGACGGTGTGAGTCAGGCACAGGAGGCTGATCACCTACTTGCCTATTAGGTTAACAAATGATTATGAAAGATATACATAAATCAAATCTAGACCTACAAAGGTTGTAGCGCCACTGATTATTTTTTTTATTAATTTTTCGCTAAAAAACAATTAATATTATTCCCTTATTTCTATAAATTTATATACCACGGCATTAAGTAAGACAATACTGTATATTTATGAACATGTCAGCGAGAAGTAGACTAGACTGGTCGCTCGTGACTTGGAGTCACGATTTTTTACCATTTTAACTGTTTCCCAATGATCGGTAGCTTGTCACTCGTATAATACCTGACTTGCGACATTTTTAATTGTTTAAAACTTTTTTAGGTTGCATAATAGGGCTATGTTCTCGCTGTTAACAAGTGTTTTTGTTTTCCTATGTGACTACCCTCATGAAAATGAACGAATAAGAGTTTTTCACGAAAAATCTAATTTTCCGGACGTTATATTTTTAAAATAATCAAATTATAATAAAGCTAAATAACACATCGTTTATTCGCAAAGAAACCGGTAAATTTAAATCGATTGATTATAAAAAATCCGCACAATCAGCAAATTATTAATACTATTGAAAAGTGTGGCGGAGAGTTCATTGCCAGTTCTCCTCATCCGTTCTACACCCTTGATTTGAGAACTGGCAGTAAATGTAAAATTAGAAGCATTTTATGTATATTTCTTTTTTTTTGACGTTCATAAGTGTACACTGTGTCACCTATATGAATAAATGATTTTTGACTTTATAAATATAGGCATGCAAATGTCATACTAATTTTCCTAATGTAATAAAAAACTTATAATATCATATTAATTAATTAAGCTTTTTATAATTGTTGTCAATCTTATGGTCCAAATACTGGCCCCAGATATAAAGGCACTGTGCTTTTAAAAATTTTAACATTCTCCCTTTAATTTATGTCACACTGCCTTACACGGCAGTGATCTATAACTTCTAGGAAGGTGATAAAATAGTTTGATAGACATGGGGTAATTTTTTTTTAATACATCGTGCTGCAATATCCAGGCACCACGTTATTCTAGATAAATTATTATTAGAGTATATTCAAACAGTATAAAAGTCCATAGTAATTAAAAAAATATTTAAGTATTAATAACAGCGATTAGAGCAGTGTTGGCCTAGTGGCTTCAGGGTGCGACTATCATCCCTGAGGTCGTACGTTCGATCCCCGGCTGTGCATCAATGGATTTTCTTTCTATGTGCGACTTTAACATTAGCTCGAACGGTGAAGGAAAACATCGTGAGGAAACCGACTTGCCTTAGACCCAAAAAGTGGACGGTGTGTGTCAGGCACAGAAGACTGATCACCTACTTGCCTATTCAATTCACAAACGATCATAAAATCTGTTAGAATGTTTTGGAGTTAACAGATAATTGTGACTGTCAATTAATTATAGACAAATAATTTGCAATAAAATAAAATTGCGACCTTAATTAAAGATCTAAGCTATCCTATTTCCTAAGTTGGACCAGACTGCTTACGGTGTGCCAATTTAATTTAAAATCGGTTAAGTAGTTTAGGAGTCCATCGCGGACAAACATCGTGACAGGAGATTTATATATATTAAGATTATTGGACGGTGACCAACAGCGCAATGGCGTCGAACTTAAGAAAATCAAATAATAATTGTAAGATTTCGTAGTTAATTATATAAGAATGTCATTAAAAGCTCTAACAATCTAGTTTTCCGTATGTTATATTAAAACTATATTCAATAAGAATGAAAATCCATTATATATATATATATATATATATATATCAAGAATTATTGGAGGATGACTAACAGCGCAATGGCTTCGAAATAGAAGCCGTAAAATAAATCTCTGTTACAATTCCAAGTTGAGAAAATCAGTATACTAATTTGAAGAAGCCATTTTAGTTGTTTATAATGTAAGCCTCATAATAATAATTATACTGTAATACAGCGTAATTATTGCTCTCAGTTTATTTGCACTTCGCTATCATATAATTTTACGAGTTTCGATTATAAGCACATTGGCATTTAACAGTAATTAATGTTATAACGATAGCCTTAATTCTTACGGCTTTACGTACAATAACATAAACTCATTCACATTTAGGTCGTTTAAAAATAGATAAAAGACAAGAACCGTCACTGAACATAATAATAGGCAAAAATGAATAACATAATAATAGACAAAAATACAAAACATAATAATAGACAAAAATACATAACATAATAATAGACAAAAATACATAACATAATAATAGACAAAAATACAAAACATAATAATAGACAAAAATACAAAACATAATAATAGACAAAAATACATAACATAATAATAGACAAAAATACAAAACATAATAATAGACAAAAATACAAAACATAATAATAGACAAAAATACAAAAGATATTAATAGACAAAAATACATAACATAATAATAGACAAAAATACAAAACATAATAATAGACAAAAATACATAACATAATAATAGATAAAAGATAAACATTTAACATTTATTTAACACATTTATCTATTCCAAATCCATGCCGCCATTTCTGTGTGCAGTGTGCTTCTCTCTGCCATACATAATGTTTCCTTAAGCTGATCTACCCACCTTCTAAGTGTTCTTCCTCTTTTGCGTTTAACTATGGCACTAGTTTAATACATTTTCGTTCCTGTGACAAAACATAGTTAATGAATGTTGAATACTGATTATCTGCGAAATTTGCCAAAATTTCGGGTTTTAGCTACCTACGTATAACACAAATTATGAAAATGTTGACATTTTCCACCTTACTAAAGAGGATGTGAGAACATACGTTAAAAAGCGGAAAGTCTTTGACTTTATATAGAAGTAACAATTCAGTTTTTTTTCTTTTAAATATTAAGTTGTCGTTTGTAGTGTTCATTTTTTTTAAATCATGTATGTTTCTGTTATGTAATGTGTATATTTTAATAACATTTATCCGTAGAAAAATAACTCAATCGAAGCGACATCAAATGTCAATAAATTCACACAAAAGCTCACCATTTATGACTCTATGAAGTTGTATAGCTTAAACAAATTATCGTATTGTCCAATAAAATCCATTAGCACTTATAAGGATATGTGGGAATCACTAGAAAGTTGTCATAAAACCGGATCAGCACCGAATTCGTCTCGCGAAAACACGTGCGATCTCAACAGGTTTTTAACTTTTAGGGTTTACCTTAAGATTATTTATTGTAACCGGAGAATTCAAGATACTCAAGAGCTTGGTGAAGTGTCTTATCGAGGTGAAATTACAGAAATTACATTTCACCGTTAAAGAGACAAAAGTTTTGATAGATTTTCGTCGAATAGTTTCTTCTTAAACTTGTACTTAGAATAATATTGTGAATGAGGACTGGAAATCGTAACAAATTTACGTTAGAGACAGGCAGGTTTTGTTTTTTGCATCATATGTTCTGTATTTACTTTATATAATTGGATTTCGATAATGTTTGATTTAATTTATTACTGTAAAAGTGGAAATTTCGTTACTGTAATTTTTTGAACGCGCTGACAGAGTTATTTTAAGCTATATATACAACTTCTGGACTAAGTTTCTGGTCTATTCTTATGCATATGAATCTACCTTTTGGAAGGGACAATTTTTCTTTTAATATTTTCAATTTGTAATTTTGACTGTCACCACTAGGTTTCATTCAGTGATTAGACTGTGACCATGCCTTTTGGATTATATGAATGATAAATAAATAGTGATTGACAATATAATATGAAAACTTTCTATTATTAATCACTATTTATCATTTCTTTTCAGTGAACAGAAATTTTAAGTTAGTTAAATTATTAATATGTACGATTTCTTTCAATTTAAAGTGAAAAATGGATGTAAAACCTTAACAATTCTACTCGCGTGAAAGCCATCGCTCGAAGAAATCATGAAACATAAGGCGATTTGAAACACAATATCTCGTATTATATGAAGTTCAAGTTCACACAGGCGAATCCCATTAAGGCACCTGATATAAATAGAAATAGCAAGTGTACCTATCAAATTCACTTGCGAGCCTTCTGGCAATGTGGGTGTCCATGGGCGGCGGTATCGCTTCACATCAGGTGAGCCTCCTGCCCGTTTGCCTGCTATTACATTAAAAAAAAACTTGAGTCTAAGATGTCACCACAAATTAGACTTCCAACGATTTATAATTTGTTTATTCATTGATATACGAGAAATGTTGGCCTCTCATGTCCTGAGGTCGTAGGTTCGAATACCGCCCGTACTTCGGACTTACGATGAACTTTCTATGTGCGCATTCAACACTCGCTCGTATGATGAAGAAAAACATGAGGTCTAAGGCATACCCCATACAAGAATAGTAGTCAAACGCAGAAGACTAATCACCTACTTGCCTGTTATAAAAAACGATCATGAAACAGAAACAGAAAAGCGACCCTAACGACGAAAAAATGCGTTTTTTGTCGTGTTAAAATACGTATGTAATTGTGAAATTACCCTTATAATTAAACAAAATCGCAAAACAGTATTTCTTTTAAATGATACACAAATATAATCAATTATATAATTCCTGACTTTATTCTTACACACATCGTAGTAATGATAACGTCATATTTCCTCTGACGATATTCTGCATCTCTTTATTTCGATTTAATTACAAGATTTTGTCTATACTAACCGTAAATTAAAAAAAAAACTATCGTTTACAATACGGGCCGTATCGTCGGCATCAATCAATTTTCATTGCCCACATCTATCAAGATTGTTATCAGTTAATCAGTTAGTCGATTTACTTGATCGTTATAGTATTTTTCCCAGGATTGTTACGCGATTGTCGTGGGAATAATAATGTAAATAATTTATTTAAATAAAATAATTCTCAGTATAGCCTTCTCGAAGTATAGCCCTTTAATAATGATTTGTTTAAAACTCGGATGTCAACTGTCAATATTCAAGGTGATTCGTATGCCAAACAGATATAATATTGACAGGAACTTTCAGTTTGAGGGGTCTAAATTAATTGTTTATATTTATAATTGTTTTTGGAGCAAGTAAGTTCTAAACTGGTACCCATGGTGCAATTAACGAAACAGAGGAAGACAAAATAGAATGTGAATAGCAGGAATGGCGAGATTTGGATGAGGCCTTTGCGAAAGGACACACACATACCTTTTCTTCGTTCTTCGCACACTCCAGTGAGCTTCCGTTCTGCCCTTCAGGCGATTGACCACCCCGCGACGGCCCAAGCCAAGGTCCGGCATAGCTATTAGCATACATTATTATGAAAACCTAAAAAATATTGATATGTCGGTACTGTTGCACATAGTATTGTCTTTTGTTAACATAGCTTTTACACATTAAGAAAATACTTTTTAAATGTGTCCGTCACCGTGACCACGCACACTGTAAAGCACGCGAAACGTCGGAAAAATTTAAAAGTATGTAAATAATTATAAGTTTATAATAATAATACATAGCTTCAATCCGTTTATAAAGTAAATATGTTTTCTTCATGTGTAAAAGGTATCTTGACAAAAGACAAAATATAGATATTTCAAATTAATTAGTATGTAATCTCTCTTAAATTGCCAAATAGGGTGCTACAGTTACAAATGCGCGAAAAAAAAATTTGTTAAAGCAATGAAAAATTAAATATAAACAGGATTGTATGACCGTTTATTTGTTTGTAATTTGTATAATTTTAGCAATTTCGGACCGTTTACGTTATAATAAGGATTAAATGTATTTTCATATTTTTGACCGACTTAAGTTTATTAACAAACGGTATAGTGTTGCTGTTGCAATAACGGTACACCTTCATATTGGCACCTATGAGCTTTGCGAATGCTTTGTTTATAAATTATAATAATTACTTGCAAATAATATGCATGCATTGTTTAGAAATTTCATCACCGCTAGCTTTTACTGTAGATGATTAAGAAATGCTTCGGAACTAAGGATATTTGAGCAGTATTTTATAGTGCATCTCAAAACGTCTGGATTTCTTGATAATATCTTTATCTCCAGTAATATCCAGCTGATAAACTTTACTAGGAAGTGACCTGAATAAAATCTAAATTATTCTGATGTATTTCCGATCCATTATGGTAAAGAATCCTTTAATAGGAACGCTTTATTTATTCAAGCATTTATATGCCCACTGATGGTCACATGTCAAATAAATCCTAATAGGAGCCCCTATAAATACGAAATAAATTCAAAAGCTATGGGGTCAAATGGATCTGTGCCCTCCGAACTCGGTTCATTGAGCATAACAGCGCCATTCAACGGTAGAAGCCCGTAGCGTTCAGTGCCAAGTCTAAACACCGAACGCGTCACACGCGCGGATCGTGTATCGGATACGATCGTATATATATTCGAATTACGAAAACCTTGCATACTCTGCGCGGCGTTCGGCGCGAACTTTGACAGTTGTTTTTGACATTTTATTTTATTTTTAATTTAAAAAATGTGTTAGGCCTGTGATTCTGTTGATTTAACATCGTGATTCCAATATGACGTCTCTATACGAGGTGAGTGTGACATTTACTGGCATTTAACTTTTTGTTTAGTAAATTGATTTAATGACCTTGTTAGCGCTTTTGTTAATTGCCTGCAGACGCAACAGTTATTAAACGAACTTTCTGCTTTGAACTTTTTAGTTGAGACGTATACCTACTCTTTGTAAAAGACGTTAAATATTGCATTATAGCTTTATCACGATCTTATTACAGCGTTCGTACTTGTATAGTTAGAAATGTATGTTTACAAATATTCACCGGATACGGTGTAAATATACCGTTGTGATAACTTATCTTTAACTTTTTTTATCTATAGATATAGACTATAAATTTCGATTCTAAATAAACACTATTACAAAAGCAATTTCTTTAAAAAGTTATGAAATTAATTAAATAAAAAATTAGGGGTAAATAAGTTTGGCTTAAATTTAATAATGACAAGTGAAGTTTTTGTCAACTACGTTTATTTATGCCAGATTCAATATTGTCACCGACTAACGCAAATACGATTTTTTTTTCTAAAGAACTGTCACTTTAGACTTAAGGTTTGGCCATAAAAGCTGAATATTCTATTCGTGTTGGTTGGAGTTGCAGCTGTGTTATCGTTTGCCGGTCTTACGGTCGATTTCCATAAGTAAATATTTACACAAGACTTATTCAATGCTTATCGAATATTTTAACGGTTTTTCAACTACACCAGCGGTTTTTCAGCTACAACTGCACAAGATTAGGGAAGCTTATCATAATGCAAATACAAAATAAGTTACCAAAATATTACAAATTTAAAAAGGTCCAACAGTTGTGCGGAAGTATTAAGAATTACGATTTTACTGTGAACAGAGAAAAATGTCGACTAAATTAAAAAATATACTTTCTACTTTCGAACTATTGACACAAATAAAATACCGAATAAGTAAATAAGTAGATTAACTTGTCTATTAATCTTATTAGCGTATTATGAAACGGTAACGTGCTCTAGTACTAACCGACTTTAAAAAAAAGGACTTATGATAGCGTTTATACGCATCTTTCGCGTAATTCTGTACAATTGTATTTACGCTATTATAAACAAATAAGTATATTACTTATAGCTAGTATGTAGTTTTTTATGATACAAGCGTACATTTAAGGGGAGCTCGGTGGTATGTTTTGACATTACTGTGTTTTAGAAAGGTCAGGGCCAGTTGACAACTAAAGGTAAACCTCAGCACTTTAATGTTACTAAGAGTCAACTAATAGTAATATTTGAAAATGTAAATTTTATCGTAATAATTGCGTAGAATGGAACGTAAGTCTGAAACAGCTATAAAGCCTTTATTGCTCTCATGTCACAGTTTTTGTATAGACTGGCCATCCTGTCTCAAACTATTTATAGTCTATGCAGAAATGTGTTAAAATTTTGCTGCGCATTTACTAAGCCGTTTACAAAACTTTCGGTTCGTCGCTTTCAAATACTTAGATTACGGTAAAAGTAACTGACACGCCTGAAAAGTTTTTATGCGAAAATTGTAAATATGTTTAAAGTGTCAAGTGTCATCTGTCAATGTCAACTGTCAAGAAAAGCGTAGCATTGTGCTTTATTGACATCCCCAGGTGCGGCAATGCACGATTTGGATCGTCGTTTCTTGTAATAACAGATGCATCTTTCCTAGACAGTTTAATATGGGTTCATTCACATAAGCATTCACTGGACAGGCAAGCTCTCCGATAGGCCGCGACTTATTTAACATCAGGTGAAATTGTGTTCAAACGTCTGTGCAGTTCTTTATTTTTTTTAAAAAATGTGTGCGTGTACTAGTGTACACACGAAAGAAGTGAAACTTCTGTATGACCTTATTTTTCGAAAAAATTATCTCCTTTATCCAACTTTACAGAAATTGGTAAAATAAAGTTAAATTAGATAAAGTTTAAGAAAAGGCTTTTATTATCATAGATAAATAATACAATTATTTCATTTTACCCTATTACTACTAAGATTATTACAGAATTTCATTAATTGTAATAGAATTATTACTACCATTGTTATCGTTATTATATATTTTTGTTACTAATGCCTTCGAATCTCTTTGAATCAACCGTGATAGGGACAAGAAAAATATGGCGCGTCACGGAAAAATGTGACGCGCAACCGAAAAATGTGACGCTATTTTTTTTCCAACGCCGATAAAAAAGTTTCACTTTAATAGTGCTTAGCCTTGTCTAAGTTATCCTATATCTAACTACATTGCGATCACAGCAACAGCCTCTACCTCTAACCTAACATAGAAGTAACATTTTCCGATGACAACGTCACAACTGTACACAGTTAATTCGCATAAATTATCATCGTAGTCACGATACAAATATATTATTTCAAATGTTTGTTTTGCCTATTACAGAGTGCAATGCACTTCGCCATAGAACTGGCTGCTTGTTAGTAAACAGTGCTCACAATAGTCGAGCCATTCGTTACCAAGTGTTGACGGAAGTCTGAACATCTTTATATTCTGGGCTTTGAATGTTCTGTTATATTAGGTGTGAAATTGTATACAATAGTGAGGATTCTACATTGTCTTGCTATACCAATAAATTGCTTTATTTATGTACGGTTCCTGCGTCATCGGAGTGCTTTAAATAATAGAGAATTTTAGTTTTCCTCTATATTCGCGTATAAAAATATAAGCGAAACAATGAAATGTTAATTGATATGTACCGAATGTAGGCATTGTAACAGTTGAAGAGTGTGGCCACATCTGGCCTATACTCTCGGGGCGTAACTCCAACGATTTAAAAAGTCGCCACGCTTATAAAACTAAGAAAGCCTGTGAGCAAAATGTACAGCCTGTGAGCAAAATGTACAGCCTGTGAGCAAAATGTACAACCTGTGAGCAAAATGTACAGCCTGTGAGCAAAATGTACAGCCTTGGCTCGTACAACTAAGCTTGAACTGACAAAGACATCCAAAGGTTGCTAATTTTATTAAACAGTAAATAAATAAAAGAGATAGTGGAACATAGTGGTAAAGATGGACAAATGGAAGAATTCGAAAGAACATAAACTTAATGCGAACCTTATAGTACTTGAATATAGTCTATTTTTTTATTTATTCAAAACCATTCTTATGTCCTGCAAGAACTTATTACTTGGTGATTCAAATATAACCACAGTTTATCTACGGTAATAATTTATGTAGAAATGTTGGCATTGAAGAGGCTCCAAAAGTACTAAACACTTTCTTTTTGTAAACATTATTAGATAAAAGTCGTAAAATTTTGTAATCACAGAGAAAGCTCTCAATAAGCTTAAGCATAATGATGGGTATCGCACAACTATTTTGTTAAGTAGAGAAAGTTGTATTGCTTTATCATTTCGATATTGAGTACTACATAAGTACTGTTTCAATATTGTTTTAACTATTGGACTATTATATTGGACTTCACAGTAAATTAAAAATCTGATACCTTTATTGCTATAGAAAGGTATATTTTATATTATCTTCCTACTAGCTTCCCAAACTTCGTTTCGCCGAAATATGATTTGTAACTTAACCTACCTTTTTAGTAGCTTTATACCAACATATGGAACATTTTGTAATGCTAACCATTGAGACTGTTCAATTTTTCGAAATAAAAAGAAAATATTTTAAATATTTTTCATAATTTTGTAAAAAATACTGGAATTCGTCCAGCCTTTTCCTAAATTCTGGTCCAAAAATACTGGAATCTTCGAGTTTATTTATTTCTATGCTTATAGTAACATTATACTAATACAATAGGAAAGTTATAATAATAATAACAATAATAATTAAGCCTAATTTATTCCTTGAAAAATTTACAAAGTAAACATAAAATATAGATGTATATTTTTTTTTCAAGGACCTCTTATTGAGGAGGATTGATGGAGCCAATTGGAGGAGGCCTATAGCCTCCTCCAATTGGCTCCATCAATCCTCTCCACCAACTTTCTTAAGCTCGTCAGCCCACCGTGCAAGATAGGAAAGTTATTAAAACAAAAAATTTACTAAGAACCTAATGTCACATATAAACAAGAAAACATAAAACCTTAACCGTCTTATGACAAATGAATGACAATCTGCAATTAAATATATATCAGTCTTACATACTAATATTAAGGGAGCGCAAGTCGCGCGCAAATGGTTCTTCTCTGAGTAAATTAGTACGCGCTCTTAGCACTGCTAACAGTTGCGACCTCTTACCACTCTGAGTGTAATTATTTGGCACACGTACGTCTCTCTCGTATCTCTGGATAACAAAGATACACCTAAATAAATCAACTTAAAACCTATTGATTTCCATAAGTAACAGGTAGTACTGATAACCTCCTTAGTTTGAAGACGGTTGATATACAAATTTGCATGGTAAACTGGTGTATAGTATTGAGGTGACGTCACTCAGTGACTCACTGTGTCCATTCACAAATCCTACAGATTCCTCCAAGAGATAAGAACTGGTTATCGTGAGGTGATCAAACGATCAAAATTGCTATTCAAAGTTTTATAGGACAGGATTTGTGAACAGGAACGAGACAACTGCAAAGTTGCTAGATCTTTCGATTTAATTAATGGAAATAATAATTATTAATATACACCCTCACGTACATATACCTATTGTCACATCAACACACAACACACACCTTGTTTAATGCTCGAAGTTTGCCGGTATTTGTAAATGTATTGATAGTTTTGATTGATATTTCGTTTTACAAATGTTTGAAACTTTTTGTAAATATTATGTATTCCATCATTGGCTACATCTTTAGTATAATCGTTTTTTGATATATAATTTATGTTAGTAATAACAAATAAAATAAATAAATAGACACTGTTCTCTTTTGTCTTTTGTTTTTTTTAAGTTAAATAAACGTGAACATGATTCAAAGATTAGATAAATGAGGATTGTATTTGTACTAACACCTGCGACGCCATTTTTTTCACTTTTCATATGTACAAATTGTATGAATTAAGCACTTTATTCTTACGATATTATAGCTTATACTTATTACCTCAGTAACAGTAACCCCGATATCATTAACAGCTAATCTATATAGCATACTGACCTTAATATACGATGCACCGCGGCATAAGGTAATAAAATTTATGCTTTTAGTGGTATTTTAATTAAATACCCAGTTAGAGAAAGAAGACTTGCGATGGAGCCACGCCTGTATGTCAAATCCAAGACGAGAGCTTCGTTAGTCAATGTTTTTCGTCTTAGAGTGTAGAGTGAATGTTAGAGGATGCCTCAATACCTGAAGGATTCCGATCAATGATACTGAAGGAAGTTAGGATATTAGGATAACAAGAGAAAAATATTTATGTAACAAATCTAAACAGTACATTTGTAATCATTAGAAATAAATGTCATTGAAACGTGCTTTATTATATTAATATATCTCGAGATTCGGCTGGAATGTTTTGCCAAAAATCTATATTATTTTTTATATAATAATCTAAATGTGTACCAGGACTTCTCGAATTCGCGTTAAAAATACTTGGCGGAAGACATTAGCGAGAAGCGTGCACAATTAACATTTCGTGGTATATTTTTAAGTAATTATAGTGTGTTAAATTACACAATTACATTGTTCTCGTGCTCTTCGTGGCCTTCTGTGTGCAGTTCATGCATTTTTGTCATAAGAATTACTCTCAATTATATAATTTAAACCGTCGTGATTTAGTCGTTATTTTGGGTTGAATTACTGGAAAATTACGTCAATTTAAACATAAATTATAATTATGATAAAAACGCAGAGGCTTATCAGTGCTTGTTACATTTTCTGTTGAAAACATCTAATTAGGTATCTTTTTTAAGTAAATAACTAAAAACATGTTTTTTTTAATACTTATAATACATAAACTGTTGGCCAAGGCGCAATAATCCCAAAAGAAGAAGACAACTTAAAAGTTGGATCGACCGTTAAGGAACCAGCAGGAAATACATGGCAGAGAGTCATACGTCATTCCTGACTGCACTATTCCAGTCAATAATAGCGGCATTTGGAAGAAATGCATAAATAGGGCACAAAGATACCTAAAAAGAAATATAAATGTGTTTAAGTGCAAAAGAATCTGAAATAAAAGGCTATTATTATTATTTAAAGAAATGTTGGGAATCACCACTGTCGAGGAAGACATTAAAAGATCAACCGAAGAATACGAAAGGAGACTTCAGACACACGTCAACCCCTTTCGGGCCTCTTGGAAACCACAGACTGCGTGTTTCGCCTGAGAAGGGCAAGACTTGCCGCAGTTAGACAGTTTGCCAGTTACGGAGAGAAAACAAATCGTTGAATTTGTTAATTGCCTCATAATTATCTAATCAAAGTCATACCATTTGATTTATGCCAAGAACCTGACTGAAGATGGGTGAAACAAAAGAAAACAATGTAATAAATTATATATTACAAATGTAAATAACAATGACTAGGAAACTTAAACAATTAGGAGGGCAATCACTTAGGTCCTATTTTAATAACCAGATTTTTGTTAATTCAACATTTAAAATCATTAAATTGGTATATTGCGATGGAGTAGTCAGAGCCAGCCACAAAGTCGTTTTCAAATAAATAACAGCATCTTAATGGTCTTATAATGTCAGGATAAAAAAATGCGAGATTATTGTTGTAAATGATGCCTTACAATTAGACCATAACTAAGGCTGAGTCATTGCAAAAAAGCCTACAATACTGAGTGGGTTTGGTATTTGAGTTAGACCAAATTTTATTATGCTAATTTGCCAAAAACAGTTTTATGTTTCATGGTCGCCATTTTAGTGCATAGTGTATAACGTTGGCGGAATTAATTTATATTTTGAAATATGGTTGAAGGCAGACAAATGTAACAACTGTATTGTTAAGGATAAATTTGGCTTACCAGAACTTTTTTTTCATATTACTGTTTTCTGTCATGTCATGTCATCGTAATGTTAAGTTATGCCCACTGACATTTCCAGAAGGCTGGCAATGGCGATGCCGGCCTTTAATATGAATTGTTACTCTCTAATCTTTTCTCTTAGCCAAATTGATTCGAAAATACTGTGTAACTCTTATTAGCCATAGAACAGAGAAGGCTTTGGATCCCAATAATGAGATTTTGATCCACGCTATCCCAAGGATATTGAGAGCGAGCTTGGATACAAAAACGTCGGGAACTGTATCCATATTGGAAGTTTAGGAACGAGGTCGCTAGTGTTTTTCAAATATTAATCAACATATGAACTCCGCTGATGACACCAAAATGAGCCTTGGACTCCAAAACTAGAGTCACCATGGCCGTTTTGCACCATTTGGCATTTGATTAGAAACACCTTATAACAGTTCCAAGTTATTGCTATTTTTTACACTCTTTCTTGTGACTACAATAAATATAAAGGAGTGTGGTACTAGTGGTCTGAGCGTGCGACTCTGGCTCGCAAAACTCCTACGGCTTGTCAGGCTCGGAACATATCACCTACATATAAAAATGTCATGAGATTAATACAGGAGTCCGAGGCCAAGAGCTAGAGGTGTTTTTTTATTATTGTGTAATTTGCTCTTGTATAAAATTAGCAAACTAAAAATAGGTTTAACAAAGTCGGTATTGATTAATTTCAAAGGTGATACTTATAAAACTATTTTGTTTTATGTAAGGTGATCGCTGTAGGCCAAAACGTGGGAGTTTCTGACGCTTGACTAAGGTTACAAACATACTCGTGGGATAAAGAAAATAACTAAGAATCTTAGTATAGAATTTATATACCAAATATATTTAAACTTATATATATATAGAATCATATTTTTTAATGATAATTATCTTATTAATAATACCTACTATATAATTATAATTAAGGCTGTAACGATACGTTTATAATATAAATACTATGTGTATTAAAGATTCATTTACACGAGTTATATTTTATATATTTATTGTCTAAAAAAACTTGCGAACGTTATGATTGAATGCTTTTTTTAATTAGAATGTATTTGACTGTATAAATACCAGTAAGATTTTTTTAAATACATACTTTATAGTAAAAAGCGCTGCGTCCAAAGCTCAATAAATTTAAACATAAGTCACTTCCGGTGTACATAATACGTACGAACCGGAATCAATAAAGTATGTTGATCCAACCTTATTTGAATTGAAAGATAAAAATGTTGGCGTGTTCAGCATCCGGCGATACAATTCTCACAAGACTTCATCTATTTTTAAGTATCAGGGACTAGACATATACTACCTTAGAAGAACCAGTGTTAGAGAATTTAGGTTTGGCTTCAGATGTATCTATTTCGTGATAATTTAAAAAAAAAATACAAGTTGGTGTAGACTATACAGGACACGTAGCCGCTGTTTTTTGGTCAAAGGAATGCCGATTTCCTCACAATGTTCTCCTTTACCGTACGAACGAATTTTAAAAGTACTTATAATTCAGGTATAATTTATAAAACTATTCTTACAAATGGAGAGGCTGTATTGGGGGATTATCACGCAGTTTTTTTTGCGATGAAGTCGAAAAATATTGTCTGGAAATTAAGTAATGTCTTAAAATTACCAAATCTGTTTAAAAATATATCCTGATATTTAAGAATACTTAAGATAGAATACCTCTTAAATATTGATATAGTCTAAGCATTCGTTTTAATGAAACCTTTTTACAAACTAAACTTACACCAAATCCTACCAAAACACCGATTCAGTTGATTAGATTATCCATTATATAGAATCGACAAATAAACGTTTTCATGGTTTCCTAGAAATCAACTATCGTAAATCGATTTAATGTCATCGAACTTGACCTCATTCTTATTACATCATGCTTTTGTTCCAGCTATTTAGCACAGATTATGCTGTAATCATAGATAATGTGATGTTTCATTACGTTGACTGTTAGATTATACAGATCATAATTAATGTTACCGCATCCGTGTAAATAAGTAATATTTACGCAGTAATAACAGTGTTTATGAGTACTGTTGGCTTCAGCGACGCTCAACCCTGAGGTCGTAGGTTCGATCCCCCGGCTGTGCACCAATGGACTTTCTCTGTATGTGCGCATTGTGAGGACACTGGCATGCCTTAGAGTCGACGGTGTATGTCAGGCCCAGGAGGCTGATCACATAATTGCAAATGATCATGAAACGGAAATCTGAAGCCCAGACCTAAAAAGGTTGCAGCGCTACTGATTTATTGAAAAAAAAAAACATCCGAAATCACGTCATACGTTTTTTATGAAAATGTTTCCTGCTGCGTAAATTATGTCATTGTTACTAGGTTCAAAATCCGCTCCTCTATAGCAAGCGATTTAGTTGTAACCAGTTCAATCCAAATCAAACTTTCCAATTGACCTTTGCAAATGTGAGCTTATTGAACCATATAGTCCAAGGGTAACGGGTGACTTGAAATCCGGTGGTCACGCAGTCGATAATTGCAATAAAATCAATAGAATACTGTTATCATAAGATTATGTGGCGCCACAGATTAGGCGATAAATCTGTATTTACTGTCGCAACCACTTAAAATATCAAAGAGCCGCGATTAATATAGATTATAATATATGAGAGAGAATATAGTAAAGAGGTTTTGTGGCGAGCAGATATCAACTCTGAGGTCGTAAGAATTCATTGTGCTGCTGTGTACCAGGTCTTTGTAGTATAGTCCTGGTAAACAGATGCAGGAAGCCTTTTCGCTAACAATTACTGATCTAGGCAACAAATACATGGCGAAGACCAGGTTGTAACAACAAGACAGTGACTCTTGCTAATTAGAGAATCGATATCCGGTAGGTGTCTCCCCTAGGGGATAATCCAATTGTTTAAATAAAGATTATGCTCCTCCCTTAAAGGCCGACAACGGACCCACTAAAACGCATGTTCATGGGCTACGATGACTGCCCTTTTTGGTGTCTGGTTGGCGTCTTGCAGGCTCGTTTTGCCCTCTATAAACAATTATTAAGTAGATTAACGTGTAAGAGTTCTCACAATTTTAGATAATTTTGTGGCAATATCCGAGTCCTTATATTGCGGAATGATCATATCAAGCCGATGAACAATATCTATTGCTTGTTTCAAATTGTTATTGCATTGACATCATGGCCCAGGCATCGGCATGGTCACGAAGTACGATTCTCAGAGCGGTCGTTCAACCGGAACTATTTGTGCTTTTTGTCTAAAACTTATCGTTATGGAAAGCTATGCACGGATACCAATGCTTTAAAGATTTTTCGTAATCGATTTTCTATTGGGATTTCCCATGTTTTCTCGACTGGGCCATCTGTATTTTTATTTATTGTAAAATAAAAGCTCATGACATAGCAATTGTTGTTGAAAAGAGCATTTTGAATTTTTTATACTTATAAACGCACCCGTAATTTTTTCCTTGTTCGCTACTTTATTGTTTTTTATCAGGAAGCTCACCTGATGTTGAGAGATACCGCCGTCAATGATCTCTCACATTGCCAGAAGGCTCGCAAATGCGTTGGCTGCTTTTTAAGATTTTATACGCACTTTTCTTAAATCCTAAATCGAATTAGTTCCAAAATACTTCATTCGGCAGTTGGATCCACGTTGGTGGTGCGTGAAAAAAACTGCCTTTAATAACGCTCAGTTGTAGATCGACGGACGTGGAAATGTCGTGTGGTCTTTCGTAAATGATTCTGCATGACCTGATTCTGAATGATCAGCCTTCTGTGCCGTCTGTTAGTTTGCGGTGTTAGCAAGAGGCATACAAAACATAACATACTATGACCATGGTTACTCGCCTATAGATATAGAATATAAATATATAAACATATATATATGCATATTTGTAAATTTCTTAATATGATTTCTGAAATATGGAGATTTGTATGCAAAGATTTTGCAGGAGTTATAACACCATTTTTATACATCGTTACATAACAGATAAAAACAAGCACCGGATAGCCTTATCGTTAACAAGCGGAAGGCAAGGAAAAATAAAAATTGCATTTTTTCTATTCTGAATTAATCTCCAACAGTTCGTAAAACTAAGAAAATTGTTCAGGTATTGTTAACGGTCTGGATAAAATGTATTTATATACCTAGGTATATAACATGTATACACATTGAGATTATATTTTTTTGTCGACTCGACTGCCCACGACAATTTTTAGATATATCCTATTTAGTCCAAATTGTTTTTTATTCGGCATTAGAAAACAAAGCTAGTTTTGCGATGTTATAGAAATACACAATGGCTATTATGAAATAACACAAATGGGGTATTGTACGGCTTGTTAACATGCGTGATAGCCGGGATCACAATAAAACAATGGTTTGGACCACCGGCTGTGCATATTTACACATATTTGCATATCTTAAAGCATTTAATTCTAATTTAGAATCACAGGTATGCGATGTTTTATACGTACACAATTAAATGTAGTTGTGACCTCTGTACGCATTTACGCACGTAGATACGTGTATCACAGATTCATCTGATCGGCCTTCTGTGGCTGACACAGATAGACTGTCTTTTACATGATCTATCTATATGTTTGTATGTACGCACACATAGCTATCCACTACTTAACCGGGATTCGAAGGCGTGAACGACAAACACTGCTTGTACAATTGTTCTCTATACTCGTACATAAACCGCCTGCAGTAATATTTTGTATAGTATCCATAACACCAATAGACATTCGTAATATCAGACGTTACGCAAGTACGTTGCCTGCCTTTTAATAAATAGAGTTTTGTTAATAGAGACTCGAAGCCTGATCTAATATTACATATAAATGTACATATGCAATGTATCTGAGTATTGATGAATGATGATGATCACGTTTAATCAAGTCGTATTCTTCCTTCATGTATGACTCATATGCATTGCAATACATGTTAGGCAAGGCATTATTGTAGACGCCCGCGTTGAGATTAGATCGCCTACGCCCTTTAGATTAACTGACGTGTATATTTTAAGCGACTAAGAAAAAACTTAGTTTATTCGATGTGTATTTTATATGACCAACCTGGATTTTGATGATGATTTTTATATCGAATTTGTTTCAAATTAGTTGACCGGATTAAAGAGTTACATCGAATTCGAAATTCTATACCACCTATACGTCCGTCGTTCCACAACTGAGCGCACGTGACCACCACCACTATGTGGAACCAGCTGTTCTGTTAAATATTTTCGCACCAATTCGACTTTGTTCTTCAAGGAAGAGCTAGCCCGGCAATGTGAGTGTCTTTGTGGGACGGTATCACGTAATATCAGATGAGCCTCCTACCCGTTTGATAAAAAAAATGTGTGTGTGTTGTCAGCTACGACGCACGATTGGAGTTTACTCCTTACGAACGATAATTATGATATATATCGAATAGACAAAAAGGGTAAATGAACGCATCTGCTAAAATGATAAGAGAAACAAACATATATTCAATAAAGCGTATTACATAAAGTATGTTACAAAACAATATAAATAATAATAATAATAACAATAATAATTGTGTTCAATTTATACAAATCCAATTTTAGCGAGAGAATGAGATGGAATCATTCTTTTACACCTTCAATCCTACAGATATATATATATATGTTTATATCTTTCTACGTAACGCCTCAACTTTTCGTGTTACACTTGATTTTACTCCTCATAAAATTTCCGTACCGGGCCTTATAACTCAAATCGTTTCTTAAGGAGTAAACTCCAAAAATCAGTATCGTTGTTACTTCCATTTTCACTTCACACTACTTAAACATCTCATCCGTTCAATAAGTTTATGTTAAACTATATAAACCTATTATTCTTTTAAAAATCTTGTCGTGTCTTAGTTTTGTAACTCTATACTTATATCTCGATATTATAATAAATTGTAATATACTTTATGTTAAGCGACATTATTTTACATTACAATTGGAGAAAGTCAATTAATCTTAAATTAATTCAAAACATTTGAAATCTAGATTTTCTTTTATTTTCAAACTAGTTGATCGCTATAACTCTCACTTTCTCGTGTCTGATTAAATTCCGTTCGCCAAAACAGAATTATATCAACTAATAATGCGAACATTCGCTCGCCAATTGCATTGTATTTTGTTGATTTATTTTATAAGTTACAAATAAAATAACGTCTATCCGATACCTTAAGGGTGTCCGAATAAAAAGTTGTTACTCTAGTTATGTAATCTAACATTAGTTAAGTTACATATATATATTTTAGTAAATAATTACTATCGTTAACCAAATGTTCACAATCGTTGCCCACTTAAAGCCAGATATATATAACATTCTTGTCTTCGATTCCATTCAATTCAATTCAAAATCATTTATTCATATAGGTAACACAATGTACACTTATGAACGTCAAAAACAGAAATGTATATAAAATGCTTCTAATTTTACATTTACTGCCAGTTCGTCAATCAAGGGCATAGAACGGAAGAGAAGAACTGGCAATAAATCTCCGCCCAGCTTTTTAGAATTTCCAAAAAGGTCTACTACACTTATATTGAAGTATAAGTATTAAGATAAAAGATTATTGATGTACCTAATCGTATATAATCAAATGCAAAAATATTTATAACCTACGACGGTAGTTTATATACTTGGTAATTTTAACTTAAAATAAACGAATGTAATTTCATATATGACAATTGTGTATTGTTTATTTGATCACTACCCTTACGCCAGTTATTTACCAGCCTCAATTCTGCTTATTTAAATTGAAAACATTATTTTTATTTTGAATGGTATTTTCGACTCTACAATTGGCAATGGTTTACTTAAGAACCCTTAAATAGACCTAGTAGTTTCGTTAGTTTGTTAGTTGTTAAACCAGCGTCACAACCCCACTTCGTCTAATTTTATGTTAGTTATAAGCCCATGTAACCAATAAAAACTAGTTGACACCTAGCTTCAAACAAAGTGTTTTATTTAACATATATTTAAGCATATCTACAATCATAATGTTTCTTTTTAATCACACGTAGACATCCTTATAAAAACATATATGTTTTACCATAAATACCTACTCAATAAAAAATGAGTACTGTTTTTATTTAAGGCCTGTCCATTAATCACGTGAAGTTCGAAAGAGGGGGGAGGGGTTTGACTAAAATCACGTAATATCACAAGGGGGGGGGGATAGGGGGTTTAGTAAGATATTACGTGTACTTATTTTTTTGTCAAACGTGTGATTTCTACAATATATGTTTTTCGTTTGATTACACCATTCCTTTAATATTATTTTTATGCCAGTCACATACAACCTGCAACCTTGCTTCTGTCTAAGACATTTTTATCATGGTCCTCAATTTTCTTGAATACGATTAGATTATACTTTATCCGGTATAAACTATAATATACTTAAAAATAATATTATAAAATTTTTACGATTCTTTGTAGGTACTAATACACGTGATTTTTGGTGAAGGGTGGGAGATAGTCTTAAACCTCCACCATGGGGGAGGGAGGGGTTAAAAAACGTTAAAACAACATCACTTGATTAATGGACAGCCCCTTACGGGGCAAGAAACAGTACAGTGTAATAATTAAATATGAAAATTAGTTTAAGAAGACCACAAAAGAGAAGTTTTATCTACATAAACATAGTTATGTAGAAAATTTATAGACGTATAAACATTTAAATTTAGTTTAGTTGTCGTATATTTTTAAAGTTTCGTCGATTTTATAGGCAATCAATAATTATTTAAAAAGCACAATTTACATCCAAACTACATCGTAAAATTTAAAACATAGTTTGCATAAAGGTCTTTATGAGTTAAAGAAAGTCGTAAATCAATATTCTAAATAGGCATAAAATTAATTATTCTTGTTTTAAATAATAATTTTATAACGTCTAAATACTTTAGAATCAAGTTAATTTTCGAATTAATGGGAAATTCTATAAAGTATCCTTTATTTTGTCGGTATTTTCGAGCGAATGTTAAGAGCGCACATAGGTAGAAAGTCCATTGATGTACAGCCGGGAATCGACACGTCCTGAGGGATGAGAGTCGCACGCTAAAACCACTAGGCCATCACAGCTCTTTCGTTATTTACTTAGTTAATCTTTCAACGAATTATATTACAAAAAAAATATTGATATATAATAATTAACAATAAGTAATTATGAAGATTAGGAATACTTAGATTTATTTCACAAAATACCTAATGGTCGTAATTGCAACGAAAACCATTTGAAGGCTTTGCGCCTACAACCTGTCATAAAGATCATGCCTACGCGCACAGCTAGCAAATCACATGCGAAAAGAACAAAAGCTTTTGTTTAGGTAGTACTAATGTTACAAATAGAGGCAACGTGTTATGAAAGAAAATTACAAGTTAATTTTTTGTTACCTTAAAATTTAAGATTTTTTATTTATTTATAAGTTGTGCATAAAATTATACAAGAAAGTATGACATCACTAATTTTACACACATACATATCAATTATATTAGAACATAAGCAAGCTAGCACAGGAAAAAATTAAACAAGCAATCACAAAAAGAAACTAAAAGAAATAGAAACTTGAATATCATTAAGAGGATGATAAACGAAGGTACAGTTAGTTGGAAGATTGTTGTAATATATATCGTTAATTTTATCAATGTTAATAATTAAGTTGTAAGATCGAGATAACCTATTCACTGGACTAAAGATGCAGATTCGAGCCGTAGGTTTTGTGAAGGAGTTGATGATTTTTTGTCTTACTGCAGTCTTAAAACGCCGGCAACACACTAGCGAACCTTCTGGCTATGTGATTGTCCATGGGCGGTGGACATCATAACACTTAACATTAGATTAGACACAACGTTTATTGCTACAAGACGAACGTTCTAGTAGTAACCACTGGTTATGGACTAGGTCAAAGATTTGGAGTCATACTTAGAGCTTAGCCTTGACTCTCTTGAACTCGGGGTTAAATCTCTTCTTCTTTTGGTGCCTCTCCGTTACTGGTGCCCGTCAGTCTCGTGAATCCTGTGCCAGATGCAGCAATGTATTATGTACCCGTTGCAAAACCATGATCTTTGCCTTCTACCCTGAATTGCAACCAATTTAAGTTAATTAAGTTATTTATCACATTTGAATAATTTGAATGGTTTTTAATTAAAGTTTATTATATTAATCGTTAACCTTTTCGTCTCTTCCTTAAACTAAAGTCATGACATTTGAGTGCAATAAATGAGTTTGTTTATTAGCAACAACAAAAAAAAAACAAACTGCAGAGTAAGACAAATTACACTAATCTAGATCGTAGATTTAAATGGTATCACCAAAATTGTTCACTTCGTGAATGGCGTAAGTCTGGTCACGAGTTATGAAACGGGTCAAGGATAAACTTTATTAAATAGTTTGTATACCTCAATACGCAGAAAAACAACTTACAACTTAAATAGAGACATGACACGTAGCCCGTTGTACAGATGACAGATGGTCTAAAACAGTAACCGAATGAACTGCTCCAAAAGGAACAAACCAACAGAGCGATGGGCCGACGGGGTTGACGGAGTAGCTGGAAAAAATTGGATGACAATGGCACAAAATAAAATAGGGTCGAAAATGTTAGAGGACATCTCTCCCGGACAGGGGCCGCAGTAATATTTTATTTATTTATAACTATTTTGGTTTAATATATGCCAATAGAGATGGATGAATAAAGGCTTATTATTTGTATGTATATCTCTGATGTAAATTTCTCTATGAATATTCATACTTTCAAGAGTGAACTAGGAAAATAAATTTTAAATATTTAGGAATAAGATTATAGTGTTTCATTCAACACACTGATGACCACTCGTCTCCATTTCAATTCATATCTTTTGAATTATTGCGTTTCGTAACAGATATTTTTGGTCCTTCCAATTTTCCCTTGCACAATGTTAGCCTTCCTTCGAATTCTGTTTTAAATGGTTAAATTTCGGGTCAAACTTTCCATATTTATGAATAATACTGTAAGTTTATGTTTTGATATTATGCACTTATATGACTTAGATGGATCGATATTATACAGAATATTTAAATATTCACTAACAAATGACATTGTAACATTATCAATGAAACATTTGTAAAGCAAGACTATCCAAGCGCCAAGATGGGGTCATGAGCGCCGTGGTCTCCCCTGGTTTGTTTGTACCAAGACATACTGGTGATATTGAACAATAGCCCTGATAAGTGGGAATTCACAATTCTCAGATAAATGATTGCGCCTACAGGCTATATTAGTTGCTATTATGCGGATACAATGGACTAATCTAATGAAGGACAATTGATAAGTGGAATGATAAACGGCCTTTCGAATGCCAGTCTTTGTGTATGATAATTTTCTATTAATATATCGTGAAGTGTTACTTAGTGTGTTTTTTGTTAGAATTAATTTATATCAGAGGCATTTACAGGCAATATTTTTGAATATAAGTAGTAATTAAATTTATCTAGCGGGTTATTGATATTTTTTTTTTAAATTAACTATTTCATCCATATTACTCTTTTAGTAACAGTAGGATTTGAGTATGAGAGACGATGTAGTAAAGGGACTACAATGAAAGCGCAGGAAGGCTTCCGAAGAGGCAGTCGTAGTCAACAGAAGGAAGAGGCCTACATATCCTGAAACTGTGAAGCAACTCTCTTATTAAAAATAAATTGTGTAACACAAGCAAGAGCCAATAAAAACATATATCTTCTAGAGTCTGGCTGCGCGTCAAAATGTAGGCGATGAAAACTTCTTTAAAAGCTCGTAGATTAACTGAATGTTGTGTTTACTTTCCTTGACGTTCGTTTCGGCAACTTTCACCGCCCCATAAATGATACCTGTTCCGAGCATCTATTGATTGTCATTATCACTTATAAATAAGCTTACGAAAGTGAATTTGACACGGAAACCCGAGATTTTATAATTCACCCTGCTGCATCGGGTATATATTAAACACTAATAATATGTTACGCCAAGTACACGTTCGAAGAATCATTTACATTAATTTGAACCTATAAAATCATCCACCTATAATCAAGTGGTAATAAAACAGGAAATTGCTAGTAATTGACGATCGTATTACTATATGGTAATAAAAGAACTTCTTAATTTTGTTTGGTAATAATTGAATCTGCGTATCACAATATTTACGATTTCAAGGGTACAACAAAATTTGAATAAAGAATTCTAAGGACCTCGTAGGGGCAGGGGGGGACGAAAAGGGCACGCGTGCTAAGCAGATGCTTCACAGTCTCTGCATCTGCCCGACACGTGCGATTCTGACCCTAACCTAGTGTAAAAAGACCGGTTTGAAATGGAGGTCACCTGCCGAATGCTCTATATTATACCGGAATTGTAACGAGATACGCCCAATACTTAAAGATTATACTCGTAATATACTGATTTCCCACAAATGCCTATAATATACGTATATGCGTAGTAAACGTTTCTTATACCACCTTGCAATAATGACGGTTTACACAGCACAGAGCAGAATTTCGCTCTATCTTCATTCTTCTAAGTGATAAACACTTGCAAAACAATAATTTCGTTTCTTCAAAACCTTCCTTTATTTGTCAATTTGTCTACCAAATTGGGTTTACCCTGGGATACAGCGTTTTAGTTAAAACAGTGTAAGTAGGGTGAGGTTATGACATCGTATGATATTTTAATAACTCTAGAAATCAGAACTAATGACTGATATAGCAAAAGGTAGCCTGCAATTGAGATTAAAGTGTTTTATGCAATATAATTGCACAGGATGTTATAAAACTTGGTTTTTGCAGCGTTTTGATGATAGGAAATAACTTTATTTTATTTGCTGATGGAATTTATATGCTGCAATCGTTCTTTAGGTAAGATACAAATTAAGTGTTAGCATAAATTTTCTTTATGGGGCAAAAGGAAAGCGGGATAAATACCAGAAGGTATACGTATTAAGAAAATGTTAAGATATTTTCATGTCGATGAATCTATTTCACGATTGGTTCCACAGTGGTGAAGCGTGGTAAAAATGCCTTAAAAATAATCCAGAAGGAACCTACATCTCTATCAATATTTTTTATTTTATTTATGCTCACATCGCATGAGGATAATCAATCTTATGATATTAGTTAGACAAAGGATATGTGTGAAAATGACATGAGAACTTAAGAAGGTGCAGCGCTAAGTCATGCAATTGCTCACAATCTAATATCCCGCAGCCCTGTTTCTTTGTGTATTCACATCTTAAATTAAGTTTACCTTGTGTTGGTTATGAAATGTCGTAGAAAGAATTCTAGCTTGTTAGTAAATATTTTGCTTTGTATTTTTTTTTGTTAAGGGGGATATACTGTGCCTGTGACTAATAGAAATGTATTGATGTTTTATTATAGATCACTATTGTATGCTCATATTACGTAGACTTACTGAAGAGCCTCGTTTCATTACAATACTCAGTGCATTAGGACATACCAATACTAAAGAAGGTACATTATACAATGTAATTACATAAATAGCACACAAAGAAAAAAGTAATTAATTAAAACTGCAAGATTGATAAAAGGCCTCGGCGAAAGGTCTCAGAGTTGCTGAAAATTTCCATGGAGTCATTTTTTATCACAGATTGTAAAAAATCAGACGTGTTTCACGGATATTTGTTTCTAGTCAACCGTTCTTAAGAAGTGACTTTTACCCAAATTCTTTAAAGATTCCAATAATACGTTAACGTAAGCGTGTATGGCCATACATTGTCCTAACAAGGGTTATCTGTCAGACAAGTTTGTTTGGCCTTGTAAAGCGTCTTGTTGATTGTAATCGCCTAATTTACGATCGTGTGACGTACTGTATTTTCTTTTATGACCCGGACATTGGTTGAAATGCACTTACAGTAGCGGAACTTTGCGATTTTTACTAAGTTCTACCCACATTAGTATGTTTATATGACGTAGGTTAAATTTAAGAAACGATATGTGATTTTTTAATGAGGGTATATGAAAATTTGTATGTAAAATTTTATTTTGGTGCAATAAAATTCAATTTCTATTCAATTTAATTGATTCAAATGCCATTGAAATCATTGAATACAAAATAAAACAGCACATTTTTGTACCAAAGGAAAATTTTACTTGAAACATTTTGCATCAAAGAAAATTTTTACATACGTCTGAGATTCATCTACCCTCATTAATAATTTTCGTGTATCCTTTGTTTAAAGAATCCCAATCTCAATTATACGTACCCCGTTAAACCAAGGTCCTGTTTTATTGAAATAACTACATAGAAATTAGATTTACTATGTCAACCTATGGTTAACTAATTATTGAAATCGCTTTGGGTAGCGAGTGGTAAGTGGTAAGCTTGCTGTTAACTGCAAGGCATATCATTGTTTTTTTTATCCTCTAATACCATTTATTAAAAACCTAAACATAACAATCAAATATATAGTATTTACAATTTTCTTAACCTACATAGTAATAATGAAAATAATGAAAAATTATAAATAGAAAATTAAAACAATTTTTAAAGTTTGGTTCCTGTGGCCTTTAACGCTGGCAGCATTTCCTCGCTGTATTGCGATATTTATTCGTATTTTCTGTTATTATATTTAATGGTAGTTTATAACTTCCACATCCAACAATTATTGTTATTATTTACCGGAAAACATTCTATTATGAAGGTTTTTCAAGATGAAAGATTACATTATTTGCTTGCAAATAACAGGATGCCATTACTTATAATTTTAATTTACATTTCTTTAAAAAAATGCTTTAAAGATTCTAATTTACAAAGTGTCGAGACGTTCAATGTTGACGATCATAAGTGACATACAGTTACCCTTTTTAAATAGAAGTCCTCCGACCACGTCTCTATGGCTCATTATTATCTCAAAACTCAAAAACTACGAAACGAAATATTTTCGTTTGAACTAATACATAGAGAGGTTCCTGAGGAATCTCTAGGTGTATGATTCCATATGGTTTTTGTTTCTCTTGTTCTGTTTGATAAACTTATAAACTAAACAATTATGTTACACGGAAGGATAAAGACAAGAATGTAGTGGCTGTGATATCTTCTTCGATACTTGGACGGCTTAGGTTGGTTACATGGAAGAAAGTTCTTAATTTTAAATGGATACAATACAAGTTTTTTTTATATTAAAAATTATACAGAGCAAGCGATGACCTTAATTTAACAAAAGTTTGACGTCCAATATAACCTGTGTCTCAGTTCAGATTCCATATGATTTAATGTAAATTTACTGATTGTTCAAGAAAAAATCTCGATACAAATTCACAACGTCGAAGTTACGGAGGCTAGTAAACCCTATAAAAAGGTTTCACTGATGCGTAATTAATTAGGAATTTTTGAACAGGAATGCTGATCAGGGCTCTGATGCGTTTCGTGACTTAACACTTTTTATAATTCGCACGAGAGATCCTTATATATAAAAACTAAATCATTCTTAATACACTTTTAACTACAACATGTTTTTAGAGCGGTTTTTGCCTAGAGTTTTGAGCGACTGTAATTTCGGTAGTGGGTTCGAACTCCGGCTGTGCACCAATGGGCTTAATGGGCACCTACGACCTCAAGGATGAGCGTTATACACTGAAGCCAACTAGGCCAACACTGCTGGAGAAGGCTAATTACCTACTTTATTATTAATAAAAAAATATCATGAAAAATACTGAAATCTGAGACATTAGCCAGAGGGGTTGTCGTTCCCGGCTTCCTCCCTATTTTACGAATTACTAAAAACGTTTAATAGTCTAATAGCAATATTTAACCATTTGTTAGCAGTAAACTGTTTTAAAAACGTAAATACCTAGTTTCTTTAACAAACAGCTATTTCTTATTTGATTTTTTTTTGTAATGATTTGTTGCTCAATTATTATCTACCCCACATAAAAACCCTTCGATTTAGTTATGTTAGTTTATTCAGTATGTATACGTAAAATTAAACTGTTACGATTAGCCTCACGAGATAAATCTTATCCATAGACTAGATACCTAATAAACTTTAATGTCATTTACATTAAAGGCTATTAAAACAAGTTGCAATAAAATAGCGTGTATAAATCTACCAAGCAACTTGTTGACGAACTCAATACCAGTAATTAACTACTACGAGTTTTGGTTCAATTAACATCACTTTTTTGACACTTGTATCACATAAATAACTCAAAATAGGTCCCCAGGCTGAGTCATTCCGCATATATCGAAAGCCTGGGATACAGCCAAAGGCTACGTCTGGACACTACCCGCCTCCCACATTTCCCATTTGTAAGACAAGGATAGCTATGTTTATGCCACTGTGGGAGAGCCCTGAGGGATTTGAAAATCGCTAAAATTCAATTGTTTTACGCACGCAAAACAATTTACGTCTAAAACGCGTATAAAAAATGTAATAAGCGGTTGTTATTATAATAATCTATTTCTGAATGTACACAAATATTTTAAGACAAGTTACAGTGCGATGGAATGGGGAAACGTCATACATAGTTCAGTTCGTCACATTCAACGAAGAGCGATTCGAATCGTCGACGACCAATCACTTTCCGTGCGGCTTGATCCCTTGGCGTTGCGTAGAGATGTTGGGTCTCTCTGCATCTTCTACCGCATTTACCATGGGGAGTGTTCAGAAGAGTTGTTCGGTCTAATACCCGCAGCTGAGTTTCATTATCGTACGTCAAGGCAAAATACAAAATACCATCCGTATCACCTCGACGTCCGTCGTTCCACAACTGAGCGTTTTCTAAGGCAGTTTTTGCCGCGCACCACCACTATGTGGAACCAGCTGCCCACTGAAGTATTTCCGAACCAATCGACTTAGGGTCCTTCAAGAAAAGAGCGTACCAATTCTTGAAAGGCCGGCAACGCACTTGCGAGCCTTCTGGCAATGTGAGTGTCCATGGGCGGCGGTATCGCTTCACATCAGGTGAGCCTCTTGCCCGTTTGCCTGCTATTACATTAAAATAGTTCGCGCTAAAGTCCCTTTTCAGAATACCCTAAGTCAGATAGAGGAATAATAGTTTCGGCGAAGTCTCCTTACAAAACTTCTCTTCAAAATGAGAAATATTGAATTCTCTTCCAAATAAAATTTCCAAACGTTTTACATCTTAAATTATATGTATAAGTTCTAATAAAACTAAATTTTAATGTATAATATATAATACCTACTTACATTGAATAAGTTCTAATTAAATATAATTCTTATTTAAAATGTTTTAATTATACCTTCTTAAGTTAAATAAGTTCCAATAAACTTAAATTTTAATTAATAATACTAATATTAAACCTACTTACATTAAATGAGTTCTAATTAAATTGAATTTTAATTTAAAATTCTTTAATTATACCTTCTTAAATTAAATAAGTTCCAATAAACCTAAATTTTAATTAATAATACTAATATTAAACCTACTTACATTAAATGAGTTCTAATTAAATTGAATTTTAATTTAAAATACTTTAATTACAGTAGAGAAGATATTCTCATTTTATTTATTTTTAGATCACTTTCTATCAAAACACAGTTACCCGACATATGAATAAAATAAACAAGATGATAAATTCATGGAACTTATGCAATTATAATCAACAGGATAGAGGTCAAACTCCTATGATGAAGTGTATCAGCGGAGGTATGAGTTAATAGCATATAATAGTAACAACGGTGATTTTGTATGAAGGTGCAATAAATCATGGAAGCCACCCAGGCGTGTCCGATGTGGGTCGACCACAATTCTATACTGGTGAGGTATAGTGATGAGCAATGTATCGATAATCGACTAACGATGTCTATTCAAACGGCTATTTGAATATGCTTAAAAGCTATCTGAATTTTTTATGTTCTAAAGTTTATATTTAAAAAAATACCACTTAACGAGAAACTTAAGTTATTTTAAATTAGTGCTTTAAATGTATGTACGATGTTTTGATTTATATATAATCGATCTAGATGTATAATTGTGACTACAAAATAACGTATCCTATTGGATAGTAAATGCTTAAACTTAAACTTTTGGCGACAGTTTTTAAAAATTCAGCACTATTTAAAAAGCTTTTAACTATCTAACGATTTGACAGAAAGCTCTAAATAGCGCTAAACTATGTCTGACATAAAAAAGTTCAGAACGCTTCTTCGTATAGTGCTATCATTCGGAGGTTAGCGATCATTATGACTGATGGTGCTTTGACCAATTGCTTAAAATTCAACCAGTTGTTCGTGACCAGGTCTCTAACTTGCCTTGAATGATTAGTCGAAGGAACTTGTATTTTTGTTACGTAACCTGAAGAAAGCTTCGATCGATATTTCACCCCGTCACTAAAAGAGCTTTCTAGTGCTTTTCGCGCTGTCGACGGAGTCAGCTTATCCTCCTAACATCAATGCATACACAATGTAGATTCGGTCACGTTTCCAATTGAGATCTCAATTCTTGTAGTTCTGGACACGATCGTGAAATATTATCACTGCGCCACGTATAACCCAGAAACTGAGTTTATTTGGTTCATGTAAACGAGACAGTTACTGATATATTTGTTCTCATTATAAATTCTGTTGTATGTAACCAATATGTTCGCGTGAATTGTTTTCTTTTTACATCCGATTATATTTACTATTTCTTAAATTTGTAGTAATTTATCGTTTCAGTTAAAATTTAATACATTTGTTGGTGTGTAGTTAAATTGTTTTTTATTTATATTTTTTTTGTATCGTTTAGTTTATATTGTTTGTTCAATTGTTACATCTGGGTATTTAATTTTTTATATTATTATATACATTAAGAGTTTTAGTTAATTAATAACAAACGTACTTTATATAATTGATGTGAAACTTCTTTATCGGCGTTGGAAAAAAATTGTCGTCACAATTTCGGTTACGCGTCACATTTTCCGTTACGCGCCATCTTTTTTATTGTCCCTACCACGGTTGATTCGAAGAGATTCGAAGCCATAACAATATCAATGATAGTAATAATTCTATTAGAATTAATGAAATTCTGTAACAATGTTAGTATATCTGTATTAATTCATGCCTATGATAATAAAAGACTTTTGTTAAACTTTATCTAAAATAACTTTATTTAACCAATTTCTGTAAAGTTACATATAGTAGATAATTTTTCGAAAAATGAGGTCATAAAGTTTTAATTCTTACGTGTGTACTAGTACAACATTAACGCACACATTTCTGATTATAGAATTAATTACTAATGTGAATTAATAAAATGATTGTATTCCAAATGGCACTTTTCTGTGGTCTTTGCACAAATACGCTGCAAGCCGAAATACCTAATTAATTCATAAACTAATAAAAGTGGAAAAGCCAGATTAATTTTCTTTAAAACTTTCAATGTGATACTATTTATTATTCCTTTCCTACTAAAGATTAGAAAATCTAGCCTAGAGTTAGCTAGATCAGCACTTTCTTCATCCGTCTCCGTAGGCCAATTTGTCAAGTACCAATATTAACCTAGCTGAAAAACAAAAGTAAACAAGATCCGCCGTTAAAATTGCCACTTCGGCAAAATTACTGGGCAAAACATCTGTGTTATTTTCTACTTAAACGTCGTTAAAAGTAGGTCGTAAAATTTGATAACGACTCAATTTACGTAAATAACACTGACTCCTGTAATATCGGGTTCAATGAACCCTAGATTATTTTTTTGAATGGAAGTTCGAAATTTAAATATTTGCTAGTATGAGTGATGGGTAGGGCATAATGTAATCATGTGATAACGAATGATGGGTGCCCTTATGAGAACTTTTGATAGGTATTTTGTCTTATTAACGACACAAAATCTGATAAAAAGCCAAGAGGCTGATTGCAGATGACAATGTGCTCTGGTACATAAAACCATGCTGGCGGTAATAGCGAGAAGGATTTTTATAGAAGGTTGTTTGAGCTTGTTTGCACCTGGCAAACAAGCTCACCTAATGTTAAGCGATACCACCACCCATGGACACTCTCAATGCTAGGGGGGGGGTTCGCCAGTGCGTTGCCGGCCTTTTATGAATCATCAATAATAATAAAATATTTCCGAATAAATATTAGGATATTGTGTAATAAACAAATAACTATAATATTGTGTAATAAACAAAAAAAAATAACTATACTTACGATTGTCTGCTTTAACAAAAAAAATATGATGATTATTATTATTATTATAACGCGTGCGTAGAGTATCGTACCTTGAATAGGAAAAGCGCCTTCTGTACATCTGATAATTGTCATAAAAATTCCTCATGTAAACAGAATAACATGAAAATTTTAAAAACAATACGTGGAAGGTCTATGGCCCTTTTGCTTCTAACTTCCAGGCATATGTATTTCATACCACTGGTTCAACCACTGGTCCATTTGGAACTTAACCTTTATTACTATTGCGCGTCTGTTGCGTACAAAATGTCAAATCCGTGCAGTAATAAAATAGATAAATGTATTATATTATTTGAAATCACCGTTGCGAATAGGATTCGAAAAGTACTATACAATAATGTTGTAAATTTAATCAGGCACGGATTTAGAGGTCTGGAGCCCTCGGGGCAACATAGGAATGGAGGGCCCCTGGCCTTAAATTATTTTCCAACGTGTACAATTTTTTTTTTAATTAAATTGTTTATTGTGAAACCAAAAAGACTCTTTTAGAATTAACCAAATAAAAATATATCAAACGAAAATTTATTGCAAGCTTTATTATTCGGAATTTAATACTTTTTTTCCGGAGGCTCTATTGTGGGGACTCTTCTTTTGTGGAGGCCCCGGGGCTGTGCCCCGGGTGTCTTTCCCTAAATCCAGCCCTGAATTTAATATATCTACTTAGTCATACAACCACCTATGTGTTTGACGTGACCTGACATGCAGTTAACATACAAATTGAAATATATATTTAGCTACGCGCTTGCTAGACTTCTAGCAGTGTGAGTGTCCATGGGCGTCGGTATCACTTAACATCAGATGAGCGTCTTGCCCGTTCGTACATATAAAATAAATAAAATAAACAAATTTTGTTATTATCAGATTTGGCCCCCCATCCGGAAGACCTTAACTTTATTTTTGCAAGCGGATTATACGTAGTCGACTTTTTGGGTATATAGACAGAATACTAGTAGAAATTACATTGATTGATTTTTTTATAAACAGTTAAAACACATTAAAAAAATATGTACAAGTTATTATTCTCGCAGCGGCCTTGAATTGCTTTACAGATAATATATTTTTTTATGTAAAAGTATGAGAAACACAACTAAAATAAAAAAATACAATGTAAGGCGAAAAATATAATTACAGCAATGAATTTACATGAAGACAAACTAATTACAACGGCTCGAAATCCGATGCTGGAATAGATAGTTGTAATGTAGTTCATAATAAAAAAATATGTAATTTTATATACGTATATTGTCATCTATTGGGATTACACCTTTCAAATCTCGACATGTAGGGTGTAATTATAGTTATACATTATGTATGTACGTTTTTGTTATGGTTACGCTTGATGAATAGATAAATTGTCTTAATACTGTTCGCATAATGGATGAGCGAGCGTGTGAATCAGTATTTTCTATAACGATTAGAAATGTTCCTTTATTAGATCAGGGCAAATATTACAATACTTTGTACCCGTTTTGATTAGGTGCGAAACGTGATAAATAAGTAATTAGTTTAAGTATGTTTTGTCACTTTTATTTATTAACAAAGTGATAGAGACAAAGGATTTTAATTATTGATATATTTTTAATAACTGTGTAACACATAAAATAATTTCACACTTGTTTGTTACAGGGAAAAACGGTTATCCGACCGATAGCGTTCAAGCCGTTGGGCGGGCGGCTCTCTGCGGGCGGGGAGCGATATGGGTCTACTCCAGTGTTGGCGAGTCGTCCACCGTCACTTATGACTTTATATGGTAGTAAGTAATTTTACTTTTTTATTTAAAAAAAATATAATTTACGTAACATTCTGTTTTAAAACGATGGAACTTTTAAATGTATTACTATAAGTATTTTATTATCAATAGCATTTACGTTTAGGTTCCTCAGACGTCCGAGACGCTCGTTGGTGTGGGTCCCCACAGCCAGCATCGCTGTCCGCCTTGCCACCTCCTCCGCTCTCCGCACCTCTTCATCAAAGGCATCACTCCGCTATAGTGTAAGTCATTGTTTTTATGTATTTATACTTTGTTACCATAATATACATAATTATACAAACAAAAAACAAAAAGTAAGTAGGTTCCATAAGTTATTAGGCAACAGGCGGCCTTATCGCTAACAAGCGATTTCTTACAGGCAACCCTAGTATGGGAGAATTAAAAAAGATACACCTACAGAGGGTAAAGTACATGAAGTGCATAATTAATTAGCAAAAAAAAAAACTCGAAATAACATGCAACTTTAGTTAACTAAAATTAAATAAAAGAAAATCCAAAGAAAAAAATATAAATTTAACTATAATCAAACAAATGATTTTAGCAGGGTAATAATTAGGTTAATTTTGTATGGGTATGTGGTTCTTATTTTTATTTAAAACTGGCTGAACCAGCGAACTTCGTACCGCCTAACAGTCAATGAATGTCGTGTTACAGATTAGCTGAACTTAATTTATGATTTTATTATAGTAATAGAAAGTAAAATAAATATTAAGTTCACTACTATTACCGAATTGAAATACTCAACATACACTACAAGGTTTTTAGGTCTGGGCCTCAGATTTTGTATCTGTTTCATGATCATTTGTTAATCGAATAGGCAAGTAGGTCAGCCTTCTGTGCCTGACGCACGCCGTCGACTTTTTCGACTATAAGGCAAGCCGGTTTCCTCACGATGTTTTCCTTCACCGTTCGAGCTAATGTTAAATGCGCACATAGAAAGAAAAGCCATTGATGCCCAGCCGGGGATCGAACCTACAACCTTAGGGATGACAGTCGCATGCTGAAGCCACTAGGCCAACACTGCTATATATTTAACTTGATTTATTTTCGTTAGTTTACACAAAATAAAATTCTTAACGCATGGAAATATATTTGACAATCCATATACCTTTTGAGTGACTGATATTATTCCACATTCCACAAATATAAAATACGACATTATCCGAATATTGTTTATAAATTATAATCCATGTATTGTATTGTATATAACCTTGTAAAGTTAATAATAATAGTTTAGACTTTAACTTTAAGTACTATAAACACTAATCGGCAAGCTTCTGTTATATATAACAGAAGCTATAAGCTTGTCCTTGGACATAGGCCTCCTCTAAGTGCTTCCACTCTTCTCGGTGTACTTCTCGGCTTACTTATATCATCTTCCCATCTTTTTATTTGTCTCCCTCATTTCTCTTGTCATACCGAGGAAGCCTATACAAATACAACAATCATAAACCGTAAAGCAAGCCAAAATCCGGCAGGCCGTTCTAGAGTTATAAGTGTTGAAACAAAAGATTTGTTGAAACGCGTCCAACAAAAGAAAACAAGTCCAGACACTATTTTGACGTTTTCATTCGAGGCTAATTATTCGAAATCTAAACTAATATATTTCAGCCAGCAATAATGACGTCTATATCATTAACTCAGTATTAAAAGCCTCGGATTCATTACAACCACGCACCGCGTAATATTTTTACCAGTAATTGCCGGTACTAATGATATCGCTGATGTAGTCGAGTAGACGAGAGCTTAACCGTGTACCATCGAGCTGGTTTGTTAGATTAATGATTAGTGACGGATAATTAATGGTTAATTACTTGAGTGCGATGAATCTTATTTCTTATTCGTGAGGCCGATTCAAGTTGATAACGACAGCGGTGTTAGAGGGATCGAGAAATGTATTTTTTTAATACTAACAAAAGTTGTTTATATACTGTTAATATATATATGTATGTATTTTTAACAAATTCTTATAGATTGGTGCCTGTGGCAGTGTACACTACACCTTAAATTCTGGCAGTATTTCCTCGCTGTATTGCGATACTTATTCGTTGAGCGACCAAATCACCAGCTCTGACTTCGATACTATGCACCAGGATTTCTATCTTCCAATATTTACAAATATAACAATATTACTTTACTAGGTACATAATCGTCAACTTTTAAGGCTTGGACAGTGGTTAATGGTTTAAGTTAAACCCGCTCTGCTCAACATCGTAGACGCGGTTGCTAAGAGATTTACACTAAACAATGCGACAAACGATTATGGTATGAACATACCGTAAAGACATTCTGTCGTTTTCATGTTAATGCTAAGCTAACGATTATATCATTTATATCGAATACTACAGAAATGAAAACTAGTTATGTGGCCTTTTTAGGTATTTCAACTTTATATACTAAAACAAAAAACTTAATCCCTTGGCTTTGCGTAAAGATGTGGGCTGCCAACATTTGCTACCGCATTTAGCATGGAGAGTTCAGAGTTGTTCGGGTTAATACCTGCAGCTGAGTTTCATCGTCGGACGTCGAGGCAGAATACAAAATACCATCCGTATCACCTCGACGTCCGTCGTTCCACAACTGACCGCTTATTAAGGCAGTTTTTGCCACACATGTGGAACCCACTGAACTATTTTCGAATCAATCAAGAAAAGGGCGTAACAATTCAAGTACCGTTAACGCACTCGCGAACCTGGCAATGTGAGTGTTCATGGGCGATGGTATCACTTAACATCTGGTGAGCCTCCTCCCTGTTTGCGTTATATAAAAAAGCTTTTAGAGTGATGAGTAACTACGTTAGTTCTCTGGTGCAACCTTGAAACCGCGGAAACATTATCCCTGTTGCGAGCTGCATGTGGTGAGACACGCTAACGTAAAGCCAAGTACTACTACTACTACTATGTGACAAGATTTTAAAAAAATACACATGGTGATAGAATTGTATATTTAATTCTGTTAAGGCTTTAAAAACTCAAATTAAACATTCATAATTTAAAGAGCTCGCCAAAACACTTCTCTGGACAACGTCAAATAATAACGTAAAAGTTAAATAACACAAATACACCTGTATCATTTTAAAGATAGTCTTAGAATTAGATAGGCTAAGAGATATTATAGACTGGTACTCTTTCGAATCGACTAATCCGTAACAGTTTTTGGCTCACGTGACTGACGTATAAAATAAATTATTTTTGGATTTTTTATCAAGATTGATTGTACTCGTTTTTCAAGCCATATTTTATATAGATGTCATTGACACTTTATCTTTCCTACTGTCAAATAACCTATAATATATTCTGATGTGACTGATCGAGGAACATAATTGCGCACAGAACAATAATCTTTTAACCAAGGTATAAACACACGACCTCGGGGTTGAATATCGCACTGTCAACTTGCTATCAATAGTGCTGGATTAAATTTCATGACTTATTATATTATTGCAATAATTGGGAATTATTATACGCGTTAAATAAAGGTTTTACATACATACAATTTGTGTACATGTTTGTTTTATAAATTCCCTTATTACATTGTTTTTAAACAATTGAACTTCACAATAGGTTGCTCTGCTATGAATCATCTGAATTATTATTCTTATTATAGAATCAAGGTTGCCAAGGGCTTTATCCTTACATATTATTAAACTAAGTACGCGTCTGTCAGTTTGAATGCGAGAAACACAAAAACTACCAAACTGAATTTTGTACAGTTTAAACTGCGAGATAGTGTGATTCTCGCAGGCAGGTTTGGGGGTATAACTTAATATAACACATATAAAAGACCTTGCAATACACAAAACACGAGAGCGATACTACCAGCAGTATAGTAGTCAATATACGTAAAACTAAGAAAGCAATATTAAATTCGTATGAATAATATAAATAGTATGTCTTTAATTACATAAGTATTTATGTAGTTCAAACTAATGTTCAAAGTGGGTAATAATGATGGGTAAAATATATTTATGATTTAACCCAATACCATTATTATAACCAAATCAAACGAAATAGAGCTAAATTCCTTGAATTAAATAATAGAAAATATAGTGTGGCAATGAGAACTTCATAACAATAACTGTTATCTTGAATATGATAAAACTTACTCGATAGTACATCTGTCGCATCAGAAATTGTTTAAGACATGAACATACCAATGACAAATACCTACAGAAGCAGCAATTGGCCTAGTGGCTCAAAATCTTGTCGTCGTAGGTTAGAACTCGGCTGTGTACCAATGGAACTCTCTTTAAGGCATCTATCCCAGCACGCATTGCTGTGTCAGTGCTTGGGGGTGGACTGCGGTACGCAATGGAGAGCTGGAGCACTGAGGCGCGCCGGCCCGTAATAACAACTAGTTATGTAAAACATTAAATTAATGTAATTTTATCAATTATTTTTCTGAAATGGATTACTTGGCTTGCGATAAAATATATCGTGTAAATTTCAAAATCATGTTCTATATACATTTTCGTCATAAAATGAATTCAAAGTGTCAAAAATTGGCTATGTTAGGATTTTTTTTCTATCCAGCGAAGTTATTTAAATCGTGTATCGATCTTTCCAAAGGGATACATAATCTACTCAACTCCACCATATATTTTTTCTATTCGCCATACATCAAGAAATGTATAGAAACAATGTACTTTTTTTAGTTTTGCGACCTTATAGGCTCTTAATTTGATACTCTCCCATGATGCCAATGTGGTGAGGAAATCAATGTGCCTCAGACCCAATAATGAGAAGGACTACAGAGTTAAAAGGCCGATCACAAAATTATCAGGATTAAGGCTTGTAGTTCTGAGTTTTTTTCGTCATAATTTGTTAATGAAGCCAAACATTTATTGACATATAACCTAGAACGTTAGTTTAGATTACTAAATTTCGTAACTGCAAACGTATTAGTTGCAAAACTGAATCTCAAACTTAAATTACTGCTATCAAAATCAAGGTAAGTTTTGCAATATTTAACAGCTAGAATAGCCTGGATATTGTGATTTTACTCATGTCCGACTAATGAACTATCATACAAAACATGTAAGTAAAAAAATATTTACTTTTAAGTTTGTAATGGAACAGCTGTAATGTAACCGTGACAAAGGAATTTATTACTTAAAAGGGTTCCCAAATCTTACGCATTTGTTTTATATAAATCGTTCAATTCTTAGATGAATTGATATCCCATTTATTATAGGACCTTGCTAAATGTTTTATATTCGAAAATTACACTAGTTACTATTACACTAGCTATTACACAAGAACAGAGTTTCTTTCCCTTAATAGACACTGTAAGTAGTGTCCAATAACCTTCTTATGTTAAATAGCCTTTTTAGAAAATTAGCTTAGTTTTAAATCTTAAGTTAGGCTAGATCGTAATGTTAAATGATATCTTAGTTTCTGAAGAAAGTCTCTGGTTTCTGGACCAATTATAATATTGATAAAACATTCATGTATATAGATGGTGTAAAATAATATTAACGTGAGACAAAAGTTAGACATCGATTATGTAATTTTATTTTTAATTTATGAATTATTAGTGTACTGAATGATCTAAAGAGATTGAAATGGAGTAATATTCAATCAATCCAGTAGTTGATTTAATGACATAAAAACATAATGTATGTTTGTATATTATTACATAAAGCCCTCCTTAGCTAGTTTTTCGACATGTGTCGTATACTAGTTCGATATCCTGAGAATATGATAGCAACTGGTTCCCAGGACGAGACAATTTGGACGAAATGTCAGTGACTCAATACTAATTAAACTTATTAATGAACCCTCCATTTGTAGAGATATTTGTGAATGAATGGAGCTCTAAAATGATGCTTGTTGCAAACAAATTAGCTTTTTAAAACAGTTTTCTTTAATTCAGTTGTATGCGTTTGACACAAATTATAATCCATGAAAATTATTGTGAAATATGTTTCCTCATAAAGTTAAAAAAAAACTATTGCCATAATATTAAAAAAAATGTAGCAAATTTTTTTTCCATCCATGTCCATGTAGAAAATAGATAGATCGATGGATACAGAGAGTACGTAAAATTCTACTTAATACATACATAGTGAAGTCATAATCTTTAACTATTATTTTAAGTTTAGTTCCTTTGTGTTATTTCAGAAAGTTCTTTGACTTTTGACATTTGACAGAAGTCAAATGAATAAAGGAATAAATACTTATATGAATAAAATCTATTACACAAGGCAATATATATATATCAATTCGTATAGAAATATCATCTCCTCATGAACTTAAATTATTATGATCTGTGATATTAATATATGTAGGTCTCAATTATTCAATTACTTAATTTTATATGACTATCGATATTCTATCATATTATATTAAGACGTAATTCATTTATGTATACAGATAAATAGTCGATAAAAAATATTGATTTTATAAAAATCGATTAGAGACTTGTCACTTTGTTCCATTACAATACATAATGATTAAGACAATGCCTAGTAGTAATTAGTGGTTTGAGCCATGGACGTCTCTATGGGTCTATGTATTTTAGACTAGCTTTAAGGTAAACGTATTTTATGACATGTGTCATACACACAAGTCTCAATTACTTGTCTATAAACGAAAATGATAACAGACACACCTGCAATCTATAGCGCCATTCGATTATTATTGATCATGGATTATAAGAAACAAAATAATTATATTTATATTATACTATAATTATAATCAGCTGTCACTAATAAAGAATTAAATACTTATATGAATAAAATCTATTTATCAAGACAAAATATATACCTATTCACTTAAATTATAATTATATTATTAAAATAATATTTATAATTTTAATAAGATTAAATTAATGATCAAACATCCTATTTCTTTTATAATGCAAAGTGTTCTAACAAAAAAAAACATCGAATTAAAGTTTAAATGACAAGCCAAAACTCTTTTTCACAGACTAAAAAACAAATTAAATAAAAACATTAGTAACACATATAATAATCAGTTAACACAGACAATCAATAATCGAATGAATCTAATCTTAGAATTATAATTATTTCTTTACAAACATACTATATTTATATTTAAATATTTTTAATATAAATAATAAGTTATCTGTCGTATACTAAAAATTACACCATCCTGAGTAACGCAAAAAATAAAAAAAACCCTAAACAGAATAAAGAGGATGAGGAAGTATTATGCGAAATGTCAAATAAATCCAAAAGCAAGAAAAGAGCTTACCAATACGAAAACAGTCTTTCTGGCATTGAGTACCCATACGTTCTATAAAAATCTATTTGGTCATTAATAAAATATTATTCCTATTAAAACAGTAAACTATTTTTTAGTAGCTGAATTTTGAGTGGAGTATTGGCTCTTAGCATATGTGTTTCCGATATACTGTCGGGACATGTTTAGCTCCATGCAAATAAATACAAATGAAATCGCGACACCTGTGATGCAGCGCGCTGATTCATAAATTAAGGCAAATGCATAAATTCCAAAAAAAAATATAGTTTAAATGGTCACCAAAGTTCAAGTATTTGTCCTATTTTACGCTCAAAGTTTACTGTAACTAAGAAATCTTAAAAAAATGGCTTTGCTATTGTGATATTATAAAAACGAATAAACAAATAAATTGTTTATTACCGTGGACATTTTAGCCGTTCGGTATTGCTCATCGCATTCATACAGCGCGCATCGCGCCTGCCGCGCGTGTCTATTATTTTTTATTAAGAAAATGATTGTTAATTGTCAGTGAAAGTGACAGGGATGTGCTCTGTTTAATCTGTGATTACCATGTACAGGTGAGGGATTGCTAATTATAATATGTGATTTGGCCTATCAAATTGTATTTTTGCAACAAATATTCTAATATTTACTTATTTTAAATTCTTATGAATTATTGTATAGTATATATATATATATGAATATAAACTTCATGAGTTTAAATCACATGAAACTTGTTTTATACTCATCCCTAACTTCCAGAATGAATTAACACTATTCTACTTACATATGAAAATGTTTATACATTTGTTAATTTAGACATTTTTTTTCTCTCACACAAGTAAACAAAGTTTACCAAAGGACGGTATATGTAATTAAAAGATACCTTGTCCCATACTTGTAGGTTATTGAGTATGTATGATTCATGCTTGAAATATTTATCAAGCCATCTACCAGACTTAACCTGCATAACTGATTATTTAAAAATAGAACGCATTATCGAAACAAACAATTTCCCAATTAAAAAAAGGTTTTAATGAAATTGTAATCTGTGAACGTGACCAATACGCGAAATAAAAAAAATTGTACCACCTATCGTAAATTTTATACAATAAGTTACGTGTTTTTATTAATGACATTTTATGATAATTGTTACTTGTGACACGCGCCCAAAACAAATAAATATAAGCGCAAAAAACACATAAAAAAGAACTAATCTATATTAAAATTTATACTAACGATTTTCGACCTCATTCATAATTATGAGTCAATTGACCGCACCACAGATAATGCACAATTTCCTTCAATTCTATTATCTAGTTCGCTTCCTTCTATGTCTAGTTATGAACAAACATATCAATTTACTACCGATATAATTATAAAAAAAAATATTGCTTTTGGATATTTGTGTATTAAATATTTTGTTTTTTTACTCCGAAAAGTCATTCTAATAGTGAAAGTATTTTTACGTATTTGATTATCTATTATAATTTTGTTTTGATGTGTACGTACTGTGGTAATTTAGGATTTGAGATTTCGCATGGTGGACTTTTCTCGTAGTTATTGGGAAGTGATTTTGGGATTTGACGTACATACTGACGTGTGTACGTCAAAGTTGTACAGGATTTTGTCATTCGAGAGTCATGTATTGGAATCTCACCCAGACTTCTCCAGATAAGACATATACGTATAACCTACATTGTTAAGATTAGATTTTTTACGCGCTGATTTTCTTCCTGAAGTTAATTTAAGTTACACGTGCGCTCGTAAAACGCATTCGTGTTAATTGCCATTAACTGAGTTAAAAATACAGAAGACTCACGATATTTTGAAACTCAAGGGACCAGAGAAAATCTCCAAATCAGCAAGAGTTCAAAATAACAAGGGATCAAATAACCAATAAGGGAAATTCGTGATTTATTATTTGTATATCATTAGTATGAATTTAACCATTGTATACACATAATCATTTTGAGTGACCGACTTTAGTACTTTAACAAACGACAAGAACATATCAACCCCTGAAACTAATAAAATCTACAGGATTAATTCAAATTTGTCAATTACCCATTAATAAAGTGCAAACCGTGTGGATATGATAAAAAATCTTAATTAATTAGTTCGGATGAGTTTCATCATCAGACGTCAAGGGAGAATACGAAATTCCACCCGTATCACTTCGTCGACCGTAATTCTATAACTGAGCGTTAGGATCGTTCAAGAAAAGATCGTATCAATTCTTAAAAGGCCGGCAATGCAGTCACGAGCCCTCTGGCATTGAGTGTCCATAGGCGGTATCACTTAACATCAGATGAGCCTCCTGCCCGTTTGCCCCCCTTCTATACAATAGTCCATGGTTACAGTGGATTCTGGTCCTTCCGCTATAACTCGGCTACTCCAGAATGGTTTTGGTCTGCTCTTATCCAGCCGAAGACAATCTTCACAATTTGAACGATTACTTCCTAACAAGCGAGGTCTTCAAAAATAATTCACATATTGTAGCAAAAGAAATCAATTATTTCAATTTAATTGTTTGCGAAATATTGTTAAATAACAGTTGATTGGTGTCCGGTTTTGGTGTTTTAGCACATTCCAATTAACATGTTCGTAATAATGAATACCTTTATTCTTATTTTTTATCCTGCAGAAATTTTAATCGCATTAGTCGCTGCGTATGAATTGGATTTCAACTTGGACTTACATTTTTTGACATAACTTTGAGGTTTCAAAAACTTACACCGCGCACGCTTGTAACTCACACTCTAATACAGAACGTATTATACGCACACACACCCATTCACATACCCATACATTCACGCATAAATAAGGTCTTATAAGACTTTTGTTTGAATAGATATAACACGATGATTTTATATAAAAAAAATGTTGTGAATAATTGGACTTTAGTCACCCACAAGACAGAGGCTGTGGACTAGATCAATTTTGCCACAAGCGTATTTCTATCATGAATAAAGTATCAATAATTATTAGTTTTTTTGTCGATTTTTGTCGAAAAATTGTGATATAATGAATCATAATTATACGTACCAGGAAGTTTAATTTCATAATATTCCTCAAAAACCCCTATAAATTAAACATTAAATACAATGTGTAAAATAACTGTTAGTAAAACCTTTCGAGTGTTGCAAATGACGCGTCTGCGCAGTTCCGGTACATCCCAGCGCATTGTAACCATTTTGAATAAAACAATGCCTCCATAGGGCTATATATACTTATATATTAACAAAAGAGTTAATTAAACGTAACCTCGTATGTATGTCCTAAGGAAAGAGAATAAAAAAAACTAAGATTATTGAACTAGTACAGCATCTTTTGTTATATTTGTGTCTTTACTTTATCATGGAACATTACGATCTAGCCTAACTTAAGACTAAGTTAAGCTATTATTATTTTTATTTTATTTACTAATAAGGATATTTGAGATAAGAAAGGTGTGCAACAACAGTACTACAGTGTCTATTAAAGGGAAGACATTCTGTTCTTGTGTTCAAATTTTTCACTCACTTTTTAGCACTTAATGCTAACGTGCTCTAACACTTTAGTTCCTACATATTGTTGTCTTTTTAAATCTTCTCACTAGGCCCGTGTTGTGAAGGAGATGACACGGTGGAGTCTTATGTTCTTGGGCTCCGGCAGTCTTTTTTATTATTGTGGCGTGGTCCTCTACTTTCAGGTCCCGGTAGAGATAGTTGTTGCGAATGTACCAGGAAGCATTGAGCATCTTAAATAAATTGGAAATGGTAGCGTTTTTTTTTGATATATTATACAATTAACCATATTTTATACCAATTATCACTCATGTGTGAGAATGTATCAGTGATAATTGCGCACAGACAAAGTTTTTCTATTGTCATTTGACTCGCGTCACGTCGATACGTTAGATCTAATAGTTATTGTAATAATAACGTTATATTTTTGTAACACCTTACAACGAATTGCTTTCGCATCCACTGCCACTTTTTACAGAAGTTAAGACAACACTCGCTGAACAGAAATGCTGCGCTGATGTCGAGGTACCTAAACTGAAGCTTTAGTGAGGTCAAATACAAATCGTACTAAAAAAATGATATTGTAAATTGTATGACTGCTATAATAGTTGGATCGCTCTCAAAGGCAATATTGAATAACTAAATCATATTATCAAAGATATTTTCTATGTTAGCCTACGATCTTTTCAGCCCACCTAATAATTAATGTATTCAATATTTTACCTATCAAATACGTCGTAAACGTCTTGACGAATTTGTTTTATACAATGAATATAAGAAATACAATTTTATATCAATTAAATTCCATTATTTTACCTTTTATATACAATGACGTGACGAAATTAATTCTATTGATGTGAAGGAAGTAGTTAGTAATTGCGACAATTATTTTTTACAGAATGCATTTTAAAATGCAATTCCATTTCTAGAATCGTTTGTGTGTCACGCAATGATAACACGGATTTTGATAGGTGTTATCTGAATTCCTTTGCGTTATACGGATTTATTTTTATTCCTGAATATGATAAAACTTGTATTACTTTATGTACCTTACCTTCAGTAGGTATTTATGTATATATACTAGGTCTTCCTGAAAGAAATCGCTTGTAAGCGATAAGGCCTAGTATCGTGTTTTTTTATGGATGTTTAAGGTAACAAAATCTAAATATATTTAAACACCAATGTTAGATTTTCAAATTGGATAGTTCTAGTTTATTTTTCTTTATTATTATTATTTATTTTCTGTATCAAATTGTTATTTGTGCACACATGTCATTGATGCACGCATGTATCGTCTATTTTGTCTGTTGTGTGTTCTGTAAGTATATGATTCGTTACAGCGACTTTTAGCAATAAAAATATATTACAAATATTCAAATTTAACCAAGTATGTTTAAATAATTTTATTCTTATTAATCTCATCGATAGTTGTTACGCCACGATGCGCAAGCGAGCCCTAAAATCATACTAGCGCTAATATCGGGAAGGCTGGATTGCCCTTACATGTCATTGCAATGTGCCTTTTTTTTAATATTATGGTTGAATATACTTTAAATCTTCTAACATCTATCTATATGTATGATAATATGGTTACTAACTCAATATAAACTTATGGACGTATCACTGTCTGCTTGAATAAATAAATTTTTATATTGACATAATGAGAATTTTATTTTCATGAGAACTTATTATGCCAATTGCACGCTATCGGACATCAGTTTTAAATTTGCAATATAGTCTCTTGTGTGATTTTCAAGCCCTTTTAAATTTATTAAATACAATAATAATCCGAATTTTTATTAATATTATTAAGTTCGATTTGCATGTGAAAAATATTTTAGCAAAACATTAACAGTTTCTTACTGTTAATAGAAATTGTCAACAAGTATCATCTATTATGAAACCTTATTACTGAATCCCATTTTAATTTTCAATTCCTTCAGAATCCCAAATGTATAAAAAGGAGATATTTATTCTACCATCAGACCTGATAGACGCTGTTCACATCTTAACAACATTTTTTTTTATCTAAATCATTCCCAAATCTACTTGAGCAGACACAATAAATTAGCCTTTTCCTCAGTAGTTGCCTGGACATCGCTCGGAAGTGATAATGGAGGCTATTCTCATTTAATTATTTTAAGGGTATTGTATATTTTGCAACAATTAAATAAAATTTCAGCTATATCGGCCCAGCACTAAAGATATAATAAAAACTTGTTAAGGATTAAATACCAAAAAACAAAATGAATAATATTTATTGACTGTAACATAAAACTACACAAATTTTTATGCTGTTTGAAAAGTCAAAGAACTTTTGAAGACCAGCTGATCCAGCAGGTTGATAGATGAGATAAGGTCTGCTAGTAATAGAGAATTTCATAACGCTTTAAGGCCAATTTGAGATGATCTCATTGATAGAGTGAGCTTGCAACACGCCACGCTTCGTCGCTGAAGCAAGGCGGGCTGTCGACCGAGACTTGCCTTGGTTTAAGATTCTTTAGATATATAGGAGTAGACAGTGAAAATATTTTATATAAAATATGTTAGGAATAGCGCATAAATTACGAACGTTGAACGTTAATAGTATATCATAATAAAGGAGGTTTGCTCTCTAAAGATTGCTTGTTACCATGGTTACCAATCTCGATGAACATCGTAACCATGGTTACAGTGTAACTAAAATATTTAGCTCAAACTTTGGACATATGTCAAGAACAAAATCCAATACTTTTTTGTATATCATCTAACACTGTATAAACATTTTTTTATTTAAGGTCAAATATTATTGGATGAATAAGATATGGAATTTAACATTTTAATACGATTTATTTTATCGTAATTAAGGTCATACACGCTATTAAACTACTTCCAGTAACTAGGGAAACGCGATTAACTGCAATTTGCAATTGAAAACAGAATATGATAACACTTCTTTCTGTATGTAATACAAAACACGTGTCCTAAATTGTCTAACTTGAAAAGGATACAAAAAAGCTGGTTTACCTTTTAGTGACGCATTAAAAATAATAATATTTTAAAAACTTTACCGTTTTACGACCATTTACAATCGTACGTTACGATAAGAATGCAATTCATGGAGACGTGAATGATCGCGCTCGTTCATCGTTTACTATACGATAATTTAGTCTAATATTTTCGTGGTTTTCGAGACTAAACAATGAAACCCGACAAATGAATGATTTGTTCAACGGATGTAGACGTGATGTTTTTACATTTTTAATTTTCCGATGAGTGAACTGACAAAAGGTTTGCTTCATGTCAGTTTGTATAGTGTAAGAAGTAGTCTTTGGTAAATATTTTAATCTATTATCTATGCATTATCTAAATGTAAATAATTACCGCATTGGAGTTATCTGTATGGAGTAATATTATTTGATATATTTTGTAAAATAAATAAATAAAATTAACATAAATCGACGTGAAAAAATATATAAATATAGCGCACTGTTGGCCTAGTGGCTTCAGCGGGCGACTCTCATCCTGAGATCGAAGGTTTGATCCCCGGCTGCTGCTAATGGACTTTCTGTCTATGTGCGTGTATAACATTCGCTGGAACGGTGAAGGAAAACATCGTGAGGCATGCCTTAGACCCAAAAAGTAACCTACTTTGATCTACTTCACCTGACTTTAAAAAAATATATATATAAATCATAATCTACGAACACCTTTATAACTAATAGCTTATATAACGCTGACTACACTCGATTTTTATTTGTATAACAATTTTAAATGTATTTCTATTAAATATTCGCAAAAGTATTGTCCTGTATCTTTGAAAATCTTGAAAATCTTCGCGATTTGCGTCATTCTTACAATTGCGACTGTCACCGAGATCGGCAATAAGTCGTTGCTTTAGCGGTTTTTTAAATTGTTGCCACGCTCTGAATACTTATTCAGATGCGAGAGTTATAACGACAATTACTGGCTATAACCTTATCTTTTGTACTTAAGTTTCTGAATGATGTTTTTTCGTAACTGTTTTTGTTTTATGCTCTATAAGGCACGAAGGTTGAATATATGAACGTTCAAAAATTTAATCTTTTAAAGCCCGACGATGGGGACAATTTGAGGGGTCTATTCGAAAATCTTTACTAAAAGAAGAATGTAACATTTCAGAACAAAGTCCAGTGGCGGTCTGGTGGACAGCAAGGAGCCTGTGCCTGCTCCTTCACCAGCTGACTCCGGAGTCTCCGAACTTGAGAGGGATCAGCATGATTATAGGTAAGACTGCATTTATGTCAATTGACATGACATCTTCGACACTAAGTTGTGGTCCATTTTACCGTTAAAAAATTCCGGGTCGAATAGCGTCGCCAACTCGAACTCAAATATTTAGTTTGTTTTGTTATTCTTACTTATAGAATATATATTCTTCTGTCATCTATGATCGATTATTAAGGGCTGGTTCATTTTTATTATTCATAATTCAAATGGACTTAGGAGTGTCATTACGGACACATTTACAGAAGATATATATGTTATCTGTTTATTTGCTGTATAGATAAATAACCTAGATACTGACTGCGCCATCTTCCGGGCTGATTTGTCTAAATTTGTCTGCACGCATACAAAGAAATTCATTCAAATCCGTCCCGCTGTTTAAAAACAATTATATATAAAGATATATCCAGCTCCTCTGGTTGAGATTTCATATGAAAATATCAACATAAATATGTGTTTCTCTTAGTATATATAAAATATATCAATAATCCAAAATCGTTACTAGTTTTACAGAGGAGCCTGCGTAATAACGACGATTGCTATTGTGTCAATAGCTTATCTTAATTATAAAATATTTAAATAAATAATACTATCTCGCTTTTATCTAGCAACCGCTTTACATCTAATATATTAAAAATCGTTCCATTAATTGAGTCTTTATATAAGACCGTTAACAGGTTTCGTTTGATAAAAAATTATAATATAAGGAATCTTAATGATATTTGTGAATATAATTTAAGATAGTATGAGTCCTTTATTTGTTCGTGCAGATGTTTCCTGATTTTATAAATACTTTCTATTTGATTAGTTACGTAATTCAAAACAATTTAAACCGGCGTTTTAACTTTATACATAAGCCACATCTTCCACCTTGAACCTTTGATTTTAACAGTTTCCTTCCCTTTACATAGTCTGAAAAACCGGCTCTTAGGTAAATTAATGTGTCCCCCCTAGCATTACTTTAGATAATTATTCGATTTATATTAACATCGATTTATCTGAAATACGCATTTGTTTATTTATGCTATTTCAAATAATCCAATTGAAAATATTTTTTTATGTAGATATAATGAAAGGCTATACGTTGTATAACATCCCACTACGGCTGAATATATGCAGCTAAAATCACTGAAACGCTTTTTATTAGATATAATTATAAATTAGTTGCTATTTTACTAGATACAAAGACTACAGGTGAGAAAATATCACTTTATAACGAAACTGTAATCTTATAAAGGGGTTTTTAACAATAACTTTGTTTTTAAAACAAAATTAAGTATTCAAAAAATTTATTTAAAAGATATCTGTAAAAAGGCTACCACGAAGATGTTTAAGTTGATTTTTAGATCCATTTTTTAATCACTTTTTGAAAATGGTGGGTATATTTCGTTAATGACATGACTTAAAAGATTTGTGGCTGCAATCGATGCGATGAAAACACAAAAAGTAATCGGTAAATCTTACGATGAAGTCTCAATCAATATGACTTTTGTAAAATTGAGCTGCTTTTTTTTATATACAATCTTTTAAGATTTAATAATATGAAAGTATCTTTATCAATGATCTCAATTTCAGTACAACAGACCGCTTCCGCAACCACGACGCACGTCTACGTGCTCCCCGACTCATGCTACAGACGTACGGTGGAAGAACGAGAGACGAAAGAGACAGTGAACTAGCTAGAGTTAGAAGAGATAGAGCGCTATTGAGGCAGAGATTAGAGGATACAGAATGGAGTCTCTGTCAACGAGCTGGAGAGATTGCTCTATTGAAGACACAGCTTAAGGATGCTCAGGTGTGTATTAAAGTATTATGTAAAATATTGTTAGAAAATTCTTACAGAACCCTTACTTGGATAAGGAAAATTGAAATTGACGTTATTAAATTATATTAAACTCAGACTCAAAATAACTTTATTCATATATACAAGTACACGTCAGAAACGAAGTTAAATTACATTTACTATCAGTTCGCAAGTCAAAGGCGTAGAGCGAGCAAGTAGAATTAGTTAAGTCATTAAGCTTCTTGAGAACAAAAACAGAGCGACATCTGTATAAAATTATATCGGAAACAAAATTAAGAATTGTCAATACTGCATGCACAATCCGTAACATGAAATTATAATTTCTCTCTCAAAATGTATTACTAAATCGCCTTATTTCATTAATACACATGTTCTATTTGCCATTTATCGATATAAAAAGAAAATAACGCAAATCAATAATCGGTATTTTCCTATTTACTTTCTCAATGATGTCTCTTTCTTTTCATAGAGCTCGAGTAAATAAACGCTACAACATATAATGCGTTCGTTCATGGTTTATTTAGATAATTGTAATGGCCCTGGTAATGATTGACTGACCCACCTTCGCAATACTGGTATTGCAAATATCTTCACTACACTATCGTGAATTACTTCCTTGATGTAAACTCTCTTTTCAGAACGAACAAACTACTAAAGGCCACGAGTATCTCACACTCAAAGCTGATTGCCGCCAACTCCGTGAAACCCTTGACAAAAAAGAAAAAGAGATAATGAGACTCCGAGCGGAATCGGAAGACAAACAAAAAACAATAAAAAGACTGCAATCCGATGTCGACAGACTTACTAAAGATCTAAAAGAAAACGTCACTGATTTGAACAAGAATAAGGAGTCCAGCAAAAACGAAATAGACAAGTTGAAGACTGAATTGAAGGAACTGAGACAAGAGCTGTCTGACGTGTCTCTTAGTGGATACGAGGGAATCGATTGTGGAAGGACTATGAGGGGCATTTACGAAGTCTGCAAAACAGAATACTGGTCGGCCAACGACAGTGCGCTAGACGCCGAAGTACAGAGACTTAACGGTGAACTCCCCGACCCGTGCAACGAAGCCTGCCCAGCGAGTGCAATGGTAGACAGGCTGAAATGCGAACTAGAATCTAAGGAAACCCAATTCAACAATGAGAGAAGGAAATGGTCAGAGGAAAAGGACAAAGTGCTCCGGTACCAGAAGCAATTGCAAATGAACTATGTGCAGATGTTTAAACGCTCGCGCACCCTCGAGGCGGAGATCGATGGGCTGAGATTGGAATTGGAACTTTGTAATAAAAACATGAAGAACATGAACCACGGAAAGACCATTGAGTTGTAAACCAAATGTTTAAAGTTATTATTTATTTAGACTTTGTAAATATTCTTGCCGATGTCGACTTAATACTCAATAGAGTAAATTGTACATTGCTAGGTTAGAGAGATTAATAGTATTTTTATAAGAGTTTTCATATAGTTAATAAAAGTACCTTTATATATTGGTGTTTTAATTAAATTTATAGTATGCAAGCTATTTATTTGTCACGCTAATTATTCATACGAGTACGTCTATTTCATTCGGTGACATACTAAGTGAATTTATATATATATATATATATATATGCGAGAATAAATAGTGTAATAGAAAGTATTACTGTATTAGTCAAGTGCCACCACATCCATTGGCTTTAGACTTCTGTAGTAAGTTTGTTAAGTAACTTTGACCACAGTTCCTGGGTCCGGGTTGGCTGCTAAAATGGCTCGTTTTGAACTCTAATCAAACTCAATACAACTCCAACCTCCAACCAACAACAACCAACGTTATTGACCTGTTTTAATAATGACATTTTCTTTGCTGTATTAAGATCACAAATATAAAATATTCCACCACTACACGTGACCCGTGTAAAAAGTTTCAAGAAATATCTACTCATATGCAACCGCATAGATTACGAGAACTCAACTCAACTTTTTTATTATCGGTTAAATTAATTCAAACTTGCTGACTTGCTTGGTTTTAATTAAGTTTAGACAAGGGCGATAAGTTGTAGTTGTAAGGAAATTACAATTGTACACAGCTTACTCCAGATGTTAAAAGCAGGATCGAACAGTTAAAATAATATAGCTTCAATGGAGAACCAGAGATAACATCTACGTAATAACAAACGGGCTGGAGGCTCACCTGATGTTAAGTGCTACCGCCGCCCATGGACACTCACACTGCCAGAAGACTCACGTTGATGGCCTTTCAAGAATTGGTACACTCCTTTCTTGAAGGACCCTAAGTCGAATTGGTTCGGAAATACTTCAGTAGGCAGCTGGTTCCACATACGGGTGGTGCGAGGCACAACTGCCTTAGAAAACAGTTGTGGAACGATGGACGTCAGCGTGATACGGAAAGTACTTTGTATTCTGCCTTGACGTCCGATCATGAAACGCAGCTGCAGGGACCGAACAACTCTGAACCTCTCCATGGTAAATGCGGTAGAAGATGCAGAGAGACCCACATCTCAAAGCAATACAAAATGATCAAGCCGCTCAGAAACGGATTGGTCAACTTTTGACTACAACAAGTTTTTTCCGCTACTGATCGACGACTTCCCTTATACTACGGCCAGCGTAAAGAGTATCTCCTGCTGTCATCCGCAGAGCAATGTTGCTAAGTTGCAGATTACATTTTTTATTAAAAAATATTGTAGAAGTAATCATCTAGTATATTACTTATCCCTTTTTATTTTTAGTCAAATTATATCAAACCATAGAGTATATAGATTTAAATGTTGACACTATTTATAGTTGAAACCTGTAAAATTTTGAGTTTATGACGTACATACATGATGTGGCCGAGGACTTATGTAAGGATGAAAAAGAAAGAAAGAAGAAAAAAACGGATTAGTGCAAAGTGTTTATTCCTTAATGTATAGAAGACAAACTTCAACAGACTGTCATGTCATGACAGCTATTAAATATTCTGACAAAAATATGGACGTAAATTAATGTATGTAAATGAAAGTTTAGTAAACAAATATCTAATCTTATAATATAAGTATTATATGTTGTAGTGTAAATATTGTATATCGTAAGTTTCGTATTCGTATTCAAAACTATTTCTATTACTAAAATCACAAGTGAATAATTTATTTCATTAAAATTATAATTCAAACTTAATGCGATTTATATATGTGTTAAGACTATATTTCTAGATTTGATCCAGAAATTTTTAAATCACTCTCCTTTGTGAATAGTAGTTTGGAGGTTTTTGTCTCTGGCTGCATCTGTAACGTATAGTAATCGTTTATACCGTAACGTAACATATTTTAGATGTTGTACAAAATATTTATGGTTATAGCTCTGACATTTTTAAGCGATTTCTAATAATACTCTCAATTAGTGTGTAGTAGCGGTGATGCCACTAAAGGATAATAACATTAAATTTGGGATTATCGTTATTGACATTTACAAACGCAGGTTGTGAATGATATAATATGAAACTTAGGCTGTCGTCGTAAAACGTCGACTGCAATGTTTCTAGATTTTTCCACTAGTTAGAGAACTTTTCAGCAGGCTGTATTATGATTTCTGACCGTTTAGGAGAGGGTCAATCACATATTAGAAAATTGTAATTTCTATAATGTTACCCTAGTTTTCAAGAATCTAAAACCTTTTTTCAGTCAGTTTCAGAACATGTGTAGTCGAGTCGTGCAGTTTTCAGGCGTTTTCAGGCCTAGGTATACCCCTTTGATGAAGGAATATTCTAGACCGAACATTCTAGGTGTGAGACAAGGACGAAATGATACGAGAGAGAGAGAGAGAGAGAAGATCAGAACTTTCTCGAAACTAGACTGAGCACTCTAGAACGCCGTACGACAAGGACGGAGCAACGTGCGAAAGAGACAAAGAGTGCGGACGTTCTAGAATTGTGCAATCGCTACTCAGTAGCAAGCCCGTCTAGAAAGTTCTCGAATATTGTTTAGAATTATTCCCAGGGATATATAAGCGAGCCGAAACGCGACTAGTCGCCTTTAGTTTTGAATGCGATTACACGAGAGAAACACCGAAGCGATAAAGTGAATACAAGTGATAAAGTACTGTGTGAAGTGTGCATAAGTGAAGTAATTAGTGACTGTGTTTTTGTGTGTAATTAGTGCATCTCTGCAATTAATTTGTGCCCATAAATTCCTCATTAATTTTTCAAGAAATAAACCTTTGAAGAAATCTACGGCATTTTCTATCCGATCCCCTAGCTCGTAACAATATTATTCTTACAATTTCCATTGATAATAATTTAAAGTTTTCACAGAATGTTCATTTATGTTATGGAAAATCTATAACGTTTGTCTTTCTTAATGAAGCTGAAAAATAATCATTGACACAACTTTACGATGACGCGAGTTATGTTATAAACATTGGTTAATTTTCATATATATATTTTAGTTAATAATTATAAGAGTAAACCAAATGTTAGCAATGAAAATGAGGCCTTTAATTTTTCTCACAATCACAAATTGTTATATAACATTCTTGTTTCTGATAATTTCCAAAAAGGTCGAATATACTTGTATTGAAATGTCACCCTTATGTTAGTTATAAAAGCTCATATTTTAAACGATTAAATCTTGTTGACACCCAGTAACAAACAAAGTGTTTCATTACACATAATATTTGTACATATGCAACAACCGCCACTCAACTTAACTCGCGATTATATAGTTTTTTACTCTACATATATAGTTTTTTACTCTACATATATAGTTTTTTACTCTACATATATAGTTTTTTACTCCACATATATAGTTTTTTACTCCACATATATAGTTTTTTACTCTACATATATAGTTTTTTACTCTACATATATAGTTTTTTACTCTACATATATAGTTTTTTACTCTACATATATAGTTTTTTACTCCACATATATAGTTTTTTACTCTACATATATAGTTTTTTACTCTACATATATAGTTTTTTACTCTACATATATAGTTTTTTACTCTACATATATAGTTTTTTTACTCCACATATATAGTTTTTTACTCTACATATATAGTTTTTTACTCCACATATATAGTTTTTTACTCCACATATATAGTTTTTTACTCTACATATATAGTTTTTTACTCTACATATATAGTTTTTTACTCTACATATATAGTTTTTTACTCTACATATATAGTTTTTTACTCTACATATATAGTTTTTTACTCTACATATTGTTACGAGCTAGGGGATCGGATAGAAAATGCCGTGGATTTATTCAAGGGTTTATTTCTTGATAAATCAATGAGGAATTTATGGGCACAAAATTAATTGCAGAGATTCACTAATAACACACAAAAACACAGTCACTAATTACTTCACTTATGCACACTTCACACAGTACTTTATCACTTATATTCACTTTATTCGCACTTTATCGCTTCGGTGTTTCGCTCTTGTTATCGCATTCAAAACTAAGTCACTAGTCGCGTTTCGGCTCGCTTATATATCCCTGGGAATAATTCTAAACAATATTCGTGAACTTTCTAGGCGGGCTTGCTACTGAGTAGCGATTGCACAATTCTAGAACGTTCGCACTCTTTGTCTCTTTCGCACGTTGCTCCGTCCTTGTCGTACGGCGTTCTAGAGTGCTCGTCTAGTTTCGAGAAAGTTCTGATCTTCTCTCTCTCTCTCTCGTATCATTTTGTCCTTGTCTCACACCTAGAAAGTTCGGTCTAGAATATTCCTTCATCAAAGGGGTATAACTAGGCCTGAAAACGCCTGAAAACGGGTCTCCTGAAAACTGCACTACTCGACTACACATGTTCTGAAACCGACTGAATGAAAGGTTTCAGCTTCCTGAAAACTAGGGTAACATTATGAAAATTACAATTTTCTAATATGTGATTGACCCTCTCCTGAAACGATCAGAAATCATATTACAGCTTGCTGAAAAGTTCTCTAACTAGTGGAAAATCTAGAAACATGGCAGTCGACCCGTCTTCGTAACAATATATAGTTTTTTACTCTACATATATAGTTTTTTACTCTACATATATAGTTTTTTACTCCACATATATAGTTGTTTACTCCACATATATACAGCGAGAAAATATTGTAGAAAGCGGAAATACTTTATTTAGCAGTAGTAACAATTTATTTTTTCTTTAAAACATTAAATTGTTGTGTAATATTTAAATGTACTATGTAATATGTAAATCAATTAATGTACTTTTATTCTATTTCGTATATTTTGTTAAACAATGTAATCTGTTTTGGCTTTGTATATTGTCTAAGTAATTTCATTTATAATTTGGATATATATAGTAAAAAGATTACTTAGAAATACAAAACAAAAGTGTGGTTGCACCATGGAATATTTTTGTCGTGTCTTTCTCTATTTTTTTGACAGTTTGCTGTCTGAATTGTAAATAAATCTTATTTAATGTTATAAAGAAGATTAAGTAAGTTAAACTTGTCTAAAATTGTTTTCATTCAAACGGCAGAATTCTTTTAGCTTCTGGAGCTGCTAGTGAAGTGAACTATTTTCTCTTAAGAATTACCTGAGATACAGATGTAACAACGGTTCGCTTTTTAAATATGTGCCACCAATGTTCCAAGCCCACAGTAAGGCAAACGAGGCTGATTGCTACGAAGGTAACAATAAATACTCCTCCAATGTTCTGAATAGAAACTCCATAGGATTCGTCCACTTTCTCACACTGAGCGGCTTCTGGATTATCATTCCACCATTTTTCTTTGAGTGCTTCTAGTACACGATCGTTACTCAACTTTAATATGCTAAAAAACATGTTTTTTATAGAACGGGCAGAAGTCTGACTGTCAAGTGGAAAGGCAAAACTTTAGTTCTTTCAAAAACTAAAATTATGGTATACGAATATTTGAAAATATAGAACTGTAGTTGTGAGTGATAATTATTAGTCCACAAGATTATCAGAATAAATAAAAGAATGTAAAGCTGCCACCGAATTTCTTTAAAAAAAAAACTTACACTCGATCGAATTGATCTTTTAGTGGTGATCCAGTTTGAACCGCGATGGCGTAAGGTTTCTTAGAAAATTCATTTCCAGCCTTTTGTAAATCACAATTTATCATGACAAGATATCTGTAAAAAAATATTTTTTTTTACCGCAATCTAAGTATCTCATTTACAACGTAGACTTATAGAAGAATGAAAAGTGTACCGTACAATATAAGACAGGCTGACCTGGAGGCCCTAGATTTATTTTTAGAAATAGGATCCCGCTGGCCTGAGGTACCCACGACTACCACAATGACGACTTCTTCATGACGCGGACCACAGTTTGGGCCGAGGTCGATATGTCTTAGTCTGGCCATAAATACTGGTAAAATTGAAAATTAAAAAATATTACATTTTAATTTAGAATCTGCCATTTTTATATCATTGCACACATTTTGCGATAATAAAATGGAGTGTGGTGATAAAGAGAGCCGAATCGCTGTGCGTTGCATTACACAAAGTAGGTATAGCGACAAATGCAATTTTTAAAACTCTCCATACGCTTGGTATTAGTATAATGTTTGTGTACAGGGCTATTAATAGATACAACGAGACCTCTGTCCACGTAGTGTTAATACGAAAAAGGTGTTTAAAGCAGTAAGGGAAAGAATTCGAAGAAATCCTGTCCGAAAGCACAAGATTTTATCTCGAGAGATGGAGATAACACGTTGAACCATGTCAAGTCTTTTAAAAGATGACTTAGGACTTGTAGCCTATAAGAGATTTAAAAAAAGAATGGGATGGTAAAATTAAAACAACTACTGAAGCGGTACTCCAAGGCAGGACACAGAAAATGTTTGCTTACAGATAAGATTTTTTTTTTAAATTGATCAACATATAAACTTCAAAGCTCTCCAATTAGTGGACATAGTGCACCGTGGGCACTATTCGAATTCAGTGATAGTTCAGTGGGGATTAGCTATGAAGGAGTGACTGAGCCATACTTGAAAAATGTATCAAAACATCGGCACAAGTGTATCAAGATACCATTTGAGAAGGTAGTGAAGCCCCTTAACAACGCCGTGTTCAATAACCAAGAATGGTCCTTCCGCCTGGTCATAAAGCTCAGTCTACGCAGTCTTGGTTGGAAACAAACGTTTCGGACTTCTTCAGAGCTGAAGATTGGCCATCGTCCAGTCCCGATTTTGATCCGCTGGATTACGATTTATGGTCAGTTTTAGAGACTATAGCATGTTCTAAACGCCTTGATAATTTGGAACCCCTATCCGTGCGATTGGCAGTGAAGAATTTTCCCATGGATAGTGTGCGTGCTTGATATCTGGCCTCAACGTTAATAGGACTGTATTGCAGCCAATGGAGACCACGTCAAGCTGTTCAAAGTATTTTATATTTATGTATTAAACTAATACACTGTAAAAGTAATAAATTTTATTTGCAATAGAATTTTTCTTTACTTTGTTTCAGTATTTATGGCTAGACTAGGTATATCAGCACAGCTATCAGATACACTTCGATAGCACGATTCAGGGTGGACATCACATTGATTGTAGCCGCAAGCTTTTATTTCAAAGGGACTCAACCAAGAGCACTGCTAGAAACCACTATTGACAAGCAGTTTCAAGTTGAACTGGATGAACCACACTCAGATAGATTCTAATCATATACCAATGATTTATATTTTAATAATAATAATCTATAATGATTGATTGAATTCATTACTGTGTCAAAATGAAGAGAGGGCTAGTGTACTTTCTTTTTAACTAAACATCATTAATTATTATGAATCTTTTTCCGAAAAAAAATCTTTATTACAAATATAATAAAGTTTTTTTTTTAAATTTACTTGGAGTACTCAGTATTGGGATGTTCAAGAATGAAGGCGATGTAGGATTATTATGGGTGCTTTCTACCCTATAAAGACATTGAGTCAAGATGCAAAACCTTAGACTGTCCTAGTAATTTAATGATTCACAATGTCATGAAATTACTACGTAAAACAATTATATCTAGTTTCAATACATTAACTATTATATTCACCTAACATCACTGGCATCAGTAATCCACGCGAAGCCTTCCTGTGAACTTTTAGAAGCTTCAACTCTAGCAAGAGCTTCTTGCTCCGTATTCGGCATCCCGGCTTCTATCATCGCATTCCACATTTTCGTATATTTTTTACTAACTGGATATTCCAAAACATCAAGCCCTGCTCGTTCCACGTCACTCAGGCTGTCGTTCAGACTCATTTCTTTCCATATCCTGTTATAAAATAATGAAAAAAAAATTTGGTTGTTCTTCTGTTGAAGCTTTGAGATATAAACCTTCGAACGACACTTTAATGATAACTTACTCATAAAACATGGACTCAATATTTGCCATTCTTTCAAAGTATAACATGGTAGGTGATTGTTTGACGGGTGCATACTGGATCTTGTACTGTTTAGAAAGACCATCCAAAGACTCTATTGGAGTGTCCATACGCGAGACGGACAGGAACGCAGCTAAATTCGCGCAATATGATGATACCATAGTGAACCTGAAACATTGATATTATCAAAGTGTAACAGTTATTAACAATTATTACGCAGTCGCAGAATTTATTAATTTATGTATTCACAAGAATGTTAGGAACATTACTAAGCCAATACGATAATGTCATATAAAAGAAAACGAATTTTAATATAATATATAATATACACAATATCGCAACTCACTCTGCGAACATATAAACTCAATAGAGTCGGATACCTTATTCAGTAAGTGCAACGACTTTGTTGGGATCTGTGCAACAGTCTGGTTCCAGCCTTTGGTATCGCAAGCAACCTAGGCCTTTGCCCGCACAACACACCCTCTAGGCACAAGAAATACCGATTTCTTGCAGAACACTTATATAATGAATGTAAGTCCCAGAATATATCAATACTGTATTATTACCCAAAAAGCCACCAAGTAACAACCAATATCCGTCCGGAGAGGTTCTTCGGGGCCACCCCTCCGCCTTGAGGCGTTAATGACGTCATGCAAAAAGATAAGCACTCCGTCAGCGTGAACTCGCGTTTCTCGTCATCATCTTTATAAAGTTCTCGGTTATTCCGGTAACTGTATGGGCTCCATTTTTCAAATACCCACATGAAGAAACTGAAAAAATTCTTCGTTTACAAAGCGTTTGTTCGGGTTTCAATGTTTCAAGTTAGGAAATTTAAACAATTAAAACATTTCAATTAAAAAGCTCATCCCTTATAAAATAAATAAATCACTGGCTTTTTAGGTCGGAACCTTTACTTTCCGTGCGGCTTGATCCCTTGGGATCAATTTTCTGGAATGAGATGCGTTGCGTAGAGATGTAGGGTCTCTCCCCATTCTCTACCGCGTTTACCATGGAGAGTGTCCAACGGAGCTGTTCGGTTTAATACGTGCAGCTGAGTTTCATTATCGGACGTCAAGGGACAATACAAAATACCATCCATATCCCCTCGACGTCCTTCATCCCACATGTGAGCTGTTTCTAATGCAGTGTTTGCGGCGCACCACCTCTATGTGGAACCAGCTGGTTCTGGGCAGCTGCCCACTGAAGTATTTCCGAACCAATTCGATTTAGGGTCCTTCAAGAAAAGAGCGTTCCAATTCTTGCAGGGCCGGCAACGCACTTGCGAGCAATGTGGTCAGGTCAACATCAGGTTCCTCCTGCCCATTTGCCTGCTATTACATTTAAAAAAGAAACTGTTTCGGTCTGCATGTGATCAGCCTCATGTAGCTGACACACGCCGACATTTTGGGCCTCAGACAAGCTGATTTCCTCACGATGTTTTCCTTCACCGGTCGAATGTACACAGCCAGAGAACGAACCTACGACCTCAGGCACGTTGAAGCCACTAGACCAACACTGCTCCTGTTAATCTCTTACACAATTATAAAAACCCCAATGGAGCTTTCGTAAATGAGAAATCAATAAGGTATTCGAAAAAACTATTTTCCCGGTTGTTGTATTTCAAAAACGTCGTGAGCAATATTTAGTTGAAAGCGATTCATCATTTATTAGGATACAAATACTAATGATTGACAGTGCATTTACATGTCAGTATGATGTTAACGAACGTACTTATAATATGAAGATAAATGATAAACTGTGTCATTATTAGACTACGCAATTATGAATCATTATGACCTTGTACGACGGAAAAGCTTACAAAAAGGAACACAAGCTTAGTTACCACATTGTAAATTGTAAGTGTAATAATAATAATGTTGAACAGTAAAACCTTTTTATTCGCGTTTTTATTATTCGTGTACTAAAAAAATGCAACCCAATCCCTATATAGCCTAAAGATTTCTTTATTTGCGGATTTAATCAGTACATACATAATAATAAAAAGGATTCCAGTAGGTATCTAACTAAATATCCTTTGTAAACGCCGTCAAATGGACTATATAAAATAGACAATAGTAAAATTGACCTTATTATAAAATATTATAATAACTAATGTATGTCTAAAGTATGTTCGCCGCCTTCGCCGTGATCGGGCCTATGCATGTGAATTGGCTCTGAGCTATTACAGGGAAACTCCCCGTAATAGACGAACTAGTAAAAAAATACATAGACAAAAAACAAAATACGGGGAATATCCCGTTCCATTCGATAGTCGCGCAACGCACATATGTTGATTGATGATTCCAACATTATGATTGGATTTTTTAATCTCGCCTACTGTTTTCAGTGAGAACTGGGGGCCCTGGGCAGCAGCCCATAAAGCCCTTAAGTAGATCCGTCCCTGGGCCTATGGAATTAAGTCTTATTTTTATGAGGCAAATTTCAAATCCCACTGCTGAATATCAGTCTGAATTGAAGGAGATTTTAAAATATGCCAACCAAGAAAAAAATACTAAATTGTTTAAAAAATGGCCTAAGTCTGATGATAATATTGTCAAAAACTTCAAATAAATTGTTTTTTTTAAGTATTTGTTTTTTATTTTGTCACATAGGAATGTATGCCCTATAATCCCATGTAAATTACCATTCTGTTTTTGGGGCAAATGTATGGAACACACATCCGCCGCGAATAAAGAGTTTTAACAGTCTACAGTCTCAAAAACATGCGCAGACACACGCATTTATACATACTAAATGTCCTATAAGACTTGTGTTCAAAAAACTGTTTTAAACGTACCATGCACCACTGACTAATTGTTATCTAGTTACCCACAAACCTGGGAACCCCCAGTGGAACGTTTGAGTTCTGTCACAACATATTTGTCAAAAATAAAGTTTATATTGTTTTTATATTATTATTTGAGCTGTTCATCTATCTATTTAAAATCAAGTTTAATGAAGTTTATTTATTTATGAAATAAACAACATTTAACTTATATATAATGCTATATGTATAGTATATGTTACAATCTATCTGCTATAACACATATGACAGTAATGATCAATAAATGTTACAAATTTAGCACTCCAATTTTAGATTTTATTTGTATATTTTTGCTTAACAATGCTTATTTTTAAATTGATGAACCCACTACTGAATATATCAACCTCTGCATAAGTAGTGTTTATCGTGTTATATTCGTGAAGAATTGGAATGAGAGGTGCCTGAACTTCTAGGAATTATGCATACGGATTTTGGTAAATATAGGTAGAACAATGTACAATTATGTACGTTAATAAAAACATTAAAATATAAAACCTTACCTAACAAAAAAATAAGCGGCGAGTATAGAGAACCAGACGTCATCTTCTAGAACAGTTAAAAATTTGAACAGTGATGATGTCTTTTGAGGTACCTTCATCAAAATAGCGAGTCCAACCAAATCGTAATATGGTATTGTAAAGTCCACCACGTCCTCCCTCTCTGCCATAACTGATAAAGAAGACAGTCCTATGTCTGCCCTCTTTTCCATCAATTCCTTTATAATTCCATTCCAATTCCCAGACTCATCGATAGCTCCAAATTTACCGTCTGGTGAAAGACTAATTTCGTAATCGAATTTAAGTATCTGACTTATTTCGTCCATCAAATCTATACAATAACCTTTAAAGCCCTTAGGTGCTTGCTCGTCTTTCATTACAAATGGCGTTTGCTGGGAATACAAAATAAAGAAATCAGTAGCGCTATAAATATTTTCGTTGTGGGTCTCAGATTTGTGTATCTGTTTCATGATTGCCACTTCAATAGTAGTTTGAAATATCTTAGTATTAAACTTTACGGAGTTAACTTTACCGATGCCGATAGCAAATAATACATTAAATCGCGCGATAAGATCTATATGCAGAAACATTTTTTCAATTTTTGTCAGTGTTGTTCCCGTTTTCACGTATTACTTACCAGGGCAGTAACAATTTTATAAGCCAGTGGAGCGGAATAATTGGTCATATATACATTTGTTAGGTTTAGGGCATTTGAGAAACCAGATATCCACTTTCCTAACGACTTGGTTCCTATTAAAACACCATCCCTTATCGTCACAGCCGATAAATTCGTTGTGAACTCCAAGTAACTTCTACCGTTCATTGCACCCCCATTTGGCATAAAAAATGGTGCATACGTTGGAGCTTCTTTGATCTGTAAAATATTAGTCAAAATGCTACGGCTTTAATGAACAAATCAGTCGAATTATTAATCCATGATTAACAGGATAGAACACTGTGCAATTCGTGCTGCGGCCCAAAAGGCCATGGACTGCAAAAAGAACCAATAAGTCCATTTTTAACCAGCTAAAGATCACTACTGTCGACTATTATTTACAAATGGGTGGTAATCTACTTTGGCCATATTGCCAGGAGAGATCCGAATAGTCGCGACTAGCCGGTCACGGTAGGGAGGAGTTAGGGCAAGACAAGTAGAAGTTGATCGCCTACCCGTTGGTCTGACCTAATAAAGACAATTATGGGTCTCAACATCCTCAACATCACGTGGAGGCAGCATGTCGACGCGGAAGTATCGGTTAGAGCTTTTCAGAGCTTTTCAGGCACGACCTTCAGTTATGAAGACTACGAAAAAGAAGAGAGAGTAACAACATTTAAACATACTTCTTTAAACGCAGTTAATAAGTCTATCATCCTCATGGGTGTGTTTTTACCATCAAAGTCGTCACAACCCATGTATTCCATGCTCTTTGGCCACTTGCCAGAGTCAAGTAGTGATCTGTAAATTCATAAGATGTAAAAAACCACATCGCGAATCTGAAGTCAAATGTGAAAATTTAAATGCGTTATAAAATGTTATTAAACTTGTGCAAAATGAAATACATAGAACGGACTATATAATGGCATATGGCCTATATCCAAGAACAAGCTGAAAAATAGAAATTCAAGGGCTTGCTGATTAGTTATTACTTTTTATACATTTTTGAAGTGAAACTTCTGTATCGGCGTTGGAAAATAATTTACCGTCACATTTTTGGGTTACGCTTCACATTTTTCCGCTACGCGCCATCTTTTTCTTGTCCCTACCATGGTTGATTCGAAGAGATTCCAAGCCATTAATAACAAAAATAAATTATAACGATAACAATGCCAGTAATTCTATTACAATTAATGAAATTCTGTAATAATATTAGTAGTAGGTAATAAGGTAAAATGAAATAATTATATTATTTGTATTCATATCTATGATAATAAAAGCATTTTGATAAACTTTATCTAATTTTATTTTATTTAACAAATTTCTGTAAAGTTGCATTTTTCGAAAAATAAGGTCAAAAAGAAGTTTCACTTCTTACGTGTGTACACTAGTACACGCACACATTTCTTTTATAAACTAGTATAAGTATTTTACAGCGATAATAGCTAATATTATTATAATATTGGAACTTATAATAATAATAAAGGTTAATTACTTGATTGCCAAAAATGCTCGTAGAGACAAATCAAAATAGAATGCAGATATGATCTCTGGCTCTCCATTCATGTTGTAGTTTGTTTTTAATTTTTCTAATCGGTCCTTGCTGCTAATATCTGGAGTGGGTTGCATTAAAACAATTGTAGCATTCTTGCATTGACAACTTATATTACCCTTGTCCAGAGTTAATGCAAACCAAGCAGTTTTTCTACCAAAATACTCCTTTTCATTGGCGGCATTTAGTACTTTTTTAATAGTTGGCAAGCTACCGATAACAAAAAAGTTAGTAATTCCAAGCTCTCGTAAACTTTGAAGCTGCGTTTTAATATCATCTTTACTGAAACTATTCAAGGGTGTTATCAGGTGTCGTGTTGGGATATTAAATAAAAGAGACTTATATTTGTGATCCATTACTGCAAAGAATGTATCAGTATTAAAATCTCAATTATCCATAAGTTTGACAGGTGTTTAATAAGCTATATGTTACCAACCAAAAAAATCATCGAAAATAACTGCGGCGTTTGTAATATCTTGCTTTATAATTATAGCACGTATCAACTCTGGTAGTAGATCCGCCGGTGGCATTACTTGCAACAGGTACTGTGTTTGGTTAGAGTTTAGACCTCGCCACTGTCGCAGGTCACCTTCTTGGCCAAAAGACCCCGAAATCGTGGGCAAACCTAGCGCTGAAGTAAATGATTTAATAGTCTCTGACCCGACGCCAGTCGTTGTGAAATCAAGTACTACGTGTGGTGGTTTCTTTCCAGACACCATGTCTGTGTATTTTCTACAAACTGAAACGTCAGATATAATTAAATTAACCTGAAAATAGTTCCGCAAATTTGACCTTGCTCAGGCGATAAACGTGTTTCCTGTAAAATTGTTATTTTAAATATCAATGTCTGCCGCGACACCAAGCGTAGCAAACGTGCGAGTATAATAAACTCGGAAATAAATTAGCACATCAATTCAAATACTTACCATTTTCTAAAAACGCCTTAGCATCAGTCCGGTTACCGACGACAATAATAGGATCGACAGCAAGACCCAAACTAGGATTTCTCCTAACATACTCCTTAGCTACTTCAAAAGATTTCTCGGCCAAAGCGTTATTTTCTTCGTTAATTAATACTGAAATTTAAGCAGTTAGATCACGTATGCGCAACCATGTAAAACGATTTAAATTAAGTACCGTTACTTACAAACGTTGATATTCTGAGTCGTTTGTGAAAACGAATAATGAAATATGGTTAGGATAAATGTTACAAACAGTAGCATGTTTTGATTTCGAGTTTCACATGTAATTTTCAGAATAATACTGACACACTATTATACCACTAATTGGGTATACGCTCGGTTATAATTTCCCTATTATAATTACAAGTTACTTTAATGGCAAACTAGTGTGTAGCAGAACGATTATTATAAACATTTCTTGCCCTCGAAGTTATATCAAACAAAACTTTACGATATTTGACCATAACGACAAGTTCTTGATAGCATTCTCAAGAATTTAGTGAAAATTATGTGACCACGTATGTCTTGGACCGAAAGTAACGCATATATAGGTTTCTGTGTCGGTTTCTAAGCCGAAATTTTAGTTTATATAAGGTTTATATAGTTCGTCGTAGGTACAGAATAAATAATATTTAATCATTTTTTTGTTTAGATTTCTAAGCTCCTAGCTAAATTTATAAGCAAAGTTGTGTTTGATAAGAACGTAATTTTATTCAGGCTACGTTCTTTCGTATTTTTATTTTTAGAGAAAATCATTATTAATAAAAAGTCAATATCATAAAATTATATTAATATATAAATTATATTATCATATAATGATGCGATTATCAGGAAGTGTTCTGATCGAGTAACTTGACCGTTGATGCTTATTGTTGCTTTGGTTAATATGTAATTGATATAACGCCTATTTTTTTAAAAGAAAACATTTCTTTTGTGCTCGCCCTTTACCCCCATGACGTCCACTAAACCCTAATGACGATGTCCATATCGATGGAGATATAATATATTTATCCGACATATCTTTATACAAATTTCATTTCCTTGTTTTGATACAGGCCCCTATCTCGGCCTGTGTACTAACAGATTTTGCGAAGGAAGACAAAAGAAAATCAACTCGTCTAAAACCCGTGTTTCACGACCATGTTTTGTAGTGTCTGCGCGTCTAACCACTCTTGACAATACGCTACGCTATTTTTGGTGACGGCCGACGTTAGTGGGTAAATGAAACAAATAATAACAGTGCGAGTATTTATTTCTCACTAATTTGTATTAAAAATTGGTGCATAGTTGAAACACGACATATATCCAAAATTCGATTTAATTTTAACATTTTCAAGAACTACATAAGCAATTTTATTTTACGATTTATAAATCTTCAGTAAAAAGTGCGCTAAAACGTTATTCGATTTAAAATCCATGTGCATACATCCATACATCACATTTATTAACGTTGTCATTAGAGAGAAAATTTCAATATCTTGGTCTTATATTATATTAAAGCCGTGTCAGTTGAGGTAGTGAAAATAAGCCTACTTCCAATAAAAATAATAAACAATAAAACATCGAACAGCAAACATAATAGGTTTGATTTCATATGTCTTTCGACTCGAGACAGGAGCATGAAGCCATAGAAACTAAAACTTTCGTTTAAGATCAGCTAAGTTTAGGTTTCTAGATCTGATTGAGAAATTCTCGATTTTCTTTCCTTCATTGGTCGAAAATTCATTCTTTGACAGTTTAACTGGCTGCACCTGTAACATAAATGTTATTATTTACGTTTGCAGGGACGATGAAAGGTAAGCCATTAGCCAACCAACAGCTAGGTTAAGTTAAAATATAATAAACAATGATCAATAACTATAAATTTGTGTTTTAACTGTTTTTGGTGCCAGCGCTACCTGTTGCTACTGTTTGGCGTTAAATACATTACCAAATTTTACAAGCTATCACAACATATAAATAGATGGCGCCACATACACTTTAAAGCCAATTATAAATATGAACATTGGTAACCTTCAAACAATAACATTAGCCGTTCAATTAAATCACTTGGCCATGTATGGAAATTGCACAGAATCTGTATTTACATAGTAACAATATATCTCTATTCGCTTAAAGTGAAGTCGTCACATTGAATTATAATCAAAACTCAGAGATTTGAGAGAATTATTATAGTTAGGCCGTTAGATGGCGCCAGACGTTATTAAATGCCAGGCCCGCTTATTTTGTATTGTTTTTAGCACACCTGAGTGACGTCTCCAATGACAGCTCGCTTTCTCCATTTGTACCACCAGTATTCGACGCCTAGAGTTATGCAAGCAAGGCCGATTCCCATGAAAATAACTATGAACACGCCACCAATATTCTGTATGGAAATTCCGTCCGACTGATCGTCCTGTTTCTCACATTTCACGGCTTTGGGGTTATTATTCCACCATGTTTCTTTGAGCTTCTCTAGTTTTCGTTTATTCAGCAATTGGAGTATACTGCAATAATTTATACAAAGATCAAGTATAATACTGTAAATAAGTATTCAGTATTCGGCCTATAGGAATCCAAACGTACAACAAAAGCGAAAATTGTGTCATAACAACAATGCTATTATTTGTAATAATGTTATTTTAAAAAGAACTAACTGTAGTACATTGTAAAGGTTTATCGTTCACCAGCCGTATCATATAATCTTTTTAATTAAAAAAAAAATTCATATTGTACCCTCAATTGTACATAATTGAAAAGTTTTGATAATTTGGCGCGCTTTAATCTTGTTTGAATTACCTACATGAATGTAACAAATGCAATTAATTCGTAATTCGATATATTTTCTTATCGAACGACGTCCAGTTTCGCGGTCATTTAGAGGGAAAGGCTAAAATCATCGACGAAAAATTCCAATTCTTAAACGAACTTGCGAGCCCTCTGGCATTGAGTTTCCAACGGCGGCGGTATCAATACAAAAAATATACCTAAAAGTCTACCGGATAGTATTTGACCCCACTGTACGTCACTCGAATATTGTGTTTGTTATTTTATATCAGTATTATTCTGTTATTCAGAATGCCAAGGTCAGAATTAGCCGAGATTATCAATGTTTACTGGTACGCAATTTATTATTAAACAATTTCAATCGTAGCTCGTAAATTAATTTAAGGTTTAACTTGAAAAACTATCCACAAAACAACCTTAAAATAATGAACTCTGTACTGAGAAACTTGGTTGGTTGGTTAGTAGGCGACATCGACCGTTACTAACCTATTGCACACATGTAACAATGCTTGGAAATAATAAACTTCATAGTTTGACAACTGACAAAGAATGTTAGATCCTGTTTGAATTAGGTATTTAGTAAATTTTTAAATCTTTCAAAGTTAGATGTCGTTTTGTTTCTTCAATGTCTATGTAATAATATTATATTATTAATATTTGACGCATTATTATTTTTAATAAATAAATAAACTTTTAAAAGAAAAAGAGATATTAATATCTTATTGCCAGTTCTTCTCGTATATTCTACGTTTTAATTGTATTTGTTTGATTGACGTTCACAAGTACATATATGAATCATTTATATTTTGATTTTTTTTGTAGAACAGTAGGCAAACGCCAGGAATTTGGCCAAATGATAATTAGTGTTTAATTTGTTAATTAGTGTTTCAGTTACAACAGAAACGGTTTAAAAAATAACATATTCAAAATCTACCTCGTGTAGACATTGTTTTTCACCAAAACCGTTACAGCGACCTTGAACCTGATAATAACCAGCGAATTTTACTTAAGTTACTAAGTGAGTTTTAGCTGCTTTTAAAATGTATCAAACTTAAATACATATGATATTTTGAGTCGCTGAGCTACTTTAATCTGATTTAAGATGATTTTAATATATATTTCATTGCACTTGGTTGTACGGTGAACATATCAAAAGCAACGTGCAGAGAAAGAAGGTGATAAATAAAATATAAAATAATGAAAAGAAGCCTAAATGTCTGCCCCAAGTCGCACTAGAGAGTCGTCAATATAAGATTGAGGGAATAATCTGGCCGCGAGGTAAATCATGCTCTATGCATCTATTATTAACTACTTATACTATTATTCAGTACTGGCATACCTCTTGCATTTTCACTATGCAAGCTCGTCGAGTAAAATTTATAATAGCGCAAAATAAATTAACGTTTTAGTTCGTTCTTTAAGAGGAAGGTCACTCGTGTATGTCAAAATTTATTGAGTTTTGGCATGTCTTAGGGCGCGAGTTGTTCCCACGGGACTGTAAGTGCATGCTCCTATTTCACCCTGCCTACTGCTGATAGAGGACATTTTTTTAAAACTATTAATTAGTTACGATGTCATGTTTAACATGGTGTAATGGTTGCAGCCCCTTACAAACATTGTGTAAAACAAATAACTTGGCGATTAAAAAGAGTGGCTGAGAGTTGATTGCCAGTTCTTCTCTTCCATTCTACGCCCTTGATTTGAGTACTGGCAGTAGATATAAATTTGAAGCATTTATTATACAATGTTTTAATTTTATGTTTATATTTCTTTTTTGTTTTATACTTTTAGAGATGTATCTGTTTGTCTCCCAAATTAATAAATAAATAGACAGTTCTTTAGATGCGATAAGAATTGTACAGAGGCAAATACAATTAACTAAAATTTATTGGTTTCAGTCTTCACAATTGTTCACCATATATATCAATCAACACCTGACTTTAGAACGTACTGACTCGAATAATAATTCGTACGTAATAGGCCTTAGAAATTCATGTTACTGTATATCGTCTATCGTTTCAGGAAGTACATGTTAAGCGTAAACTAGGGAAGTGTGTAATGTTAAATAGTTAAGTAATAAAGTTAATTAAAAGTAAAACGGGCTGATAACGCGTCTGTAATAAAACAAATTGAATATAAAGAACTAAATCGAAGTATACTAAAGTTTTCGTACCTTTCTGTCAAAGTGTCTAGCTTTCAATAATGACCTAAGCACTATATACATTTTTTTCTCTACAAAACGCTTCCTCAGAGTTCAAGGAATAGATCAAATAAACTCCAATAATTGGTCCAACCGTCTCCGAGCTTTGCGCTTTGCAACATATTTTATATGACTAATCATAACAATCAAATATACATGTGTATTAACAATTTTACGTAACCGACATTGTAATAATAAAAATCAATAAAAATAATATTAAAATTACTTACGCATTATTAAATTGATCCTTCAGTGGTGAACCTTGTTGAACTGCAATAGCGTAAGGTTTTCTGGAGAACTCGTCTCCTACCATTTGTAAGTCACAGCTCGTCAGGACTTGGTATCTGAAGAAATGTAACGTAAAATCAAATTTTTGCTCATTTAAACGATGGTCAGAGTTTCTTGTAGGTATCATACTGTACAAGGGTCAATCTTACTGTTCGAGCAGGTTAATAAGATGTAATAAACTTGAATCTATTTGTCACAATTATTTCCTAATATTTATTTAATAGAAAAATACTGTTCTCGAGTCCGATTCCGATGAAATAATAAAATAAATTTGTTTATTATGGAATATAAGATACAGGTATTAATTTGTATTAGACATCCCTACTCATCGGCAAAGAAGACAGAGGGTGTAGGCCGAGAGAAAAAACCGGCGTAAAAAACTCTTGGTACTCACTCTTTTTTTGGTTATCTTTTAGATATCTATTTCTCTCAATATATAGACAGAAATGAAATATTAAAACTCCACCATCTTACAAACTTAGGACTACAATATTTATTTATTTATAATCCTGGATTCTTTGTAAAATCGGGAATTTCAAAATCAAAACTTTAGAAAATATATTGTTAAGTGAATAATAATTCAATTCAATATGCTTACCTCACATCAGTAGCATCACCAAGCCACGCGAAACCTTCGCTTGAACTCTTCGAGGCTCTGACTCTAGCGACAGCCTCCTCTACTGTATTTGGTAGCCCAGCTTCTTTCATTGCCTGCCACATTTTCGTATATTTGTCACTAACTGGGTAATCCCATACCGCAAGCTTAGCACGTTCCACATCACTTAGGCTGTCATTTAGGCTCATTTCCTTCCATATCCTGTTAAATCAGTGTTTCTTAGGTAAGTTGATGATCAATACAGAAACGTAAAATTATACACGTTCCTAACAACAACCTACTATGCTAAAAACTCAGTTTTGTACCGCTCAGACGAGGCATACAACGACCACTATGCCAGCCTTGATTTGTTTGAGCTATCGGAATATGCTTGGAGTATTGAGAATGTCCATAGCGCTACATAACTTACATCAGCACAAGCACTTACGGCCCTCACTTTCAGAACACACCTGAAGTACGTATTACCAGGTACGTATTATGTAAATGTTTAACCTTTCGCAAATGTTTAACCTTTTTGTATTATGTATTCCATCTTTGGCCATATCTTTAGTATATTTGTTTTATATTCTTTATGTTAGGTGTAGGATTATTATTATCATTAAAGCTTTATTGATATGCTTCTTAATATGAGTATTAGATGTGTTAGTAGTTCTAAAAAAATTAAGTTAGATTTCATTTTTCGTTTAGGTTTTGTATGGCTCCGGTAAAACCCTCCTCTGTAGTAATACGAAATAAATAAATAACAGTATGTAAAAGTCCTCGCTACCAATCTGAATCACTGAAGTGCTCTCTGACGTGGCAGTTACAACGTAATTTTAACTAAACAAGTAAAGTTCAGTAACGATAAAAAATAATTTATTTGAACTTTTTAATATTAAAACTAAAATACCTATGATATTTCCATCGAAAAATTAATGAATAGTGCAAAGAATTGGTTTTTAAACTGGTTCGGTTTTAGGAAACGCTCGATTCGGTATTTTACTATCTCTCGGTTTATATAAAACTAGCCACGAAAGATGGCTTGTCTTAACTATGAATATTAAATTCAAATTAGTATTAATTATACTAATACTAATATAAATAAACATTATTCAAAAACATAGTTTATTTTTGTAGTCTGTGTTAAACGATGCTGCACGCATTCTGTCAATAGCTGACAGTTACTTAAAACAACAGACAATTAATAATTAATATTGTTGATAAGTTTTTCTAAATTTTCTAAGACATTAAGAAACTCATCAAAAAGGAATTGGCGAATTTGTTCCATCCGTTCACGTGTGATGTTGACATCATCAAGGATCAAGGGAAACACAGGTTACTTTTTCTTCAACCTTATCTCTTAGATTAATAACTGATAGATTGAATCATAGATTTTGCAAACCTATGAAATAAAAAAACGTATGCAATGTTAATATAATTCTTTAAATAGGTCTGAATTTCGGAAAACAGAAGAACAGCATCGCAGACAGGATGGCTCTGGCTGGATTAAGAAGTATTTAGGACTTAAACGGTTTAATTGATGAATAGGTCTTGTAAAATCAACTTAATTATCATGCATACATTTAATTAACCTAACCGTCAATTAAATGGTATGAGTTTTTCGTAATATTTATGATTCATATTTGATTTTATTCTACATATATTTATTAACAATTACGCCAGATGTTTAAAGTTAGTTAAGTATTGTTCGGGAGTTTTTGTATGTAGCGACGCCTCTTAATCACTACGATGACGTCATACCCTGAAACGCGCTATCCATAGTATTTCCGGTAAGGATATATACAACTTTAACCTTCGCCACTGGGGACTTCAAGCGTCAGTGGTTAGACTGGTCGAGTAATTTATATTGCAGGAACTGTGCACAACTAATAACTCGTACAAAGTATTGTCATTAAACTGGATGTTGGAGTTACTCACCAGCTCTAATTCTTGTATAAGGTCCGTTTCAACTGATATGAAAATCGTTACACTTTATTGTTAAAAGAAATCGCTAATAATAAACTGAATCGGGTCTCAAAAGTTTTTTCACTTTTCAGAGCCTACTGACATAGTTTTTAATGCAAGAACCATAAACAAGTGCTGTTTATGTTTTTTGCATTAAAACAAAACAGTGAAAATTCCATATACAATATGGCGGAAACGATGTTATCGAGCTGGCTTCGTGACCGATAAGCCTCTGATAAGAGTTATATCAGTAACTATGCCATAATAATCTCAAGCGTATGAAAAGTAAATAAATCATCTTATAAATTTCTGAAATGAAATTACTATTCCTAGTAAATAGAACACGCAAATGTTACTTGCATAAATTACTGAACTAGATTGACGTTTCGCCCTCGGAACCACAGAGGGCATGTTTGCACGACAACTGTTACAGACTTGAACTCATTTCACATTTTCGTATGCACTTAAAGGCCACAAATAAATGGGCTATTTGACAAGATCTTTTAAAAACCATTTCAAATTATTTATTAGTGACTAAAGGACTTACAAAGACTTATTAGTCCAAGGATTTAAAAAATAAATATTCCTAATTTCAAGAACCCGCCAAAATACGTTAGACAAGATGGCGTCGTACTAGTCCCTGTGGCGTACATTAACACGAAAATAAACGTAAAGTTTTTTACGTGTTAATTCTTTCTTAACTTACTTTTTGATTAAACATCGTCTCTGACTGACGTTATTTTTAAGTATTAATTTTTAATACATTAATTATTATTTACTGACATAACGTTTTTAAAGCCATGTTTTATACAGATTAAAGAGCAGAGTTGGCCAAGAGGCTTCCTCTCTCATCATTCAGGTAGTAGGTTATTTCTGTCTACGTGCGCAATTAACATTCGATGAAGAAACCGGCATGTCTTAAATACAGTCTTACATGTGTCAGACCAATTTTTTCTTGACGACTAACTATTAAAAATGTTATAATGTAACAAGTACTTACTCGTAAAATTTAATCTCAATATTGGCCATCCTTTCAAAGTATGTCATGGAGCTGGACTCGTTAAGAGGCGCGTACTGGATCTTGTACTGTTTGGAGAGGTCATCTAAAGACTCTATTGGAGTGTCCAGACGGGAGACTGTCAGAAACGCGGCCAAGTTTGCGGTATATGATGCTATTATGATGAAGCTAAAACAGTTTTAATAGATACAAAAATTAAATTTTCTTATAGGTTACATATTGAAAGACGAAAGTTAATCGTTACATACGTTTTTTTTATTTTTGCTTAAATTATTTATTTGACCCACGGTTACATTTATTTACAAAAAACGTATTAAGCATCAATAGACATACGATGGCATAATTCCCAAATTTAGGGGGAATCAAGATGTCCTGGGTGTTTTGAGGAGGTACATTTATTTAGGGGGTACCTTACCCAATATGTTTTTTTTAATGATATTAAGCCTAGAACCCAATTAACAAAGTAAACCAATACCAAGCGTGGGTATAACTAAACTATCAAGAATCTATAATACTCTAAAACCATTGTAGAACAAAAACATTTTTAATGGGTATGTTTCGATCATAGTGTCGAGGAAGATATTTTACCCTAATTACCGGGAATCGTAAAGCGCCCAATCATAGCAATTAAGGTTAAACCGTGTGGACAGTAGACAAATCTGCGAATATTAGTGATAACAAGAGAACTTACCCAAAAAGCCACCAAGTAGCGGCCAAAAGCCGTCCAGAGAGGTTCTTGGGTGCCTCCCCTCCACCCTGAGGTGTTAATGACGTCATACAGAACCAAAGACACTCCTTCAGCGTGAACTCCCGTCGTTCATCATCATCCTTGTACTTCTCCCGATTGTTCTGGTAACTGTATGGACTCCACTTATCAAAAACCCACATAAGGAAACTAAAAGAGGTTTGATTCATTAGATTAAATATCGCTAAAAAACCTGACAGCTTTAATTAAAAGATCATAATAATTTAGCCTCATGTATTCCTTGAAACATTCAGACATTTAGCTACACCGCTGGCATGAACAATGGCAGATGGACAAACAGGGTAACAAGATGGAAAGGAACACCAGGGAAAAGAAAAAGAGGTCGCCCTCTCGCACTCGCAAGACTGGAAGGAAAGTGCTCAAGTTAGAGAGAGATCGGACAATTCGTCCGTCCGTCGTTCGTCCAATCCATCCGGGATTGGACGAAGCCTATTCTCTCTCCTTGAAATTAAAAGAAAAGAGACAACAATATGAACTTCATAATTATAAACGACTTTAATGAATTGGTAATATTTAGATGAGCTTTTTTATTTCTAAATAGACATGAAATATTTCACGGCTATAAACAGTTTTTTATTTAAGAATTAAATTTGTGTTTTTAGTATTTTTCTTTACTTATTATTTATTTTTCCCATCGTTAAATCCTTTCGTGAACTTTCTTCAAATATTTCAAGATCATAATTAGCCAAATCGGTCCAGCCATTCTCGAGTTTTAGCGGGACAGAAATTCATTTATAATTATATATTTTTCTTCGTAGTCTCCATTACTGAAGATCGTGCCTGATACGTCGAATTACTGCCTCCACACCACTCTTTCCTCAGTTTGCATCATGGCATTAGGGATTCTGGGACTCATAATTGTTTTAATTTGGTCCGAACAATGCGTAGGCAATCGACCCCGACTTCTCCTGCCCACCAACCAGTTTGTCGAGACTATCGGTTCTCTCCTGGGAATATGGCCAAAGTACCTGGTCTGCTTCACGTCTTTATATAAGTTACTACATATATGGGCGTTCCTAATCCTTTATATGAAGCGTAATAAATCAATCCCCATTTTAATCGATGTCGAATAAGTGAGTGAATTTTTTTATGTTTTTGTCCACCGTAGAATGTTCTGGATAAAATGATTTAACTTTGCAGAGAGTGTGTCTCATTAAAAGGATTTTGTAATCGCTCGTAATGTTACTGTTTTGCACTATAACAAAAGTGGTGTTATGCGGTGTAAAAAACGCATCACTTGGAAAGTAAATGTTTTGAAGCTATGTTTGAATAAAATCTATTAAAACTTATCTAATCTGGGGTACAAACTGTAACTGAAATGTATTGTGATACCACGCAGTTTAATACTTTGGAGACGTCAATTGTTATTAGATTTCGAATATAATTCTAGACAATTGATTTGTTTTAAAGGTAAAAAGGTTTATATAGCGGTGTTGCTACCTTGTTTTATCAAAGATGAAAAGGAAAAACGCAAATTTCTCTTTACAATGCGGGTTAACGCTATTTGTTATCCTCTTCATAATGTTCTATATTCATTAACTTTTTTAATATAGATACGACCTTCGCGGCTCTGTGGATACTACATATTACCAGGTCCGGTTGTAGAGGTCTGGAGGCCTCAGGGCAACAAAGAAGTGAAAGCCCCTTGGCCCCAAATTATTTTCCTAATAAAATAAACATTAGTTTATCAGTCGAGATTTTCAATCAATACTTTATTGTGAAACCAAGTAGATTCTTTTAGTATTTAACAAACAAAAACATAGTATTGTCTTTTCTTAACATAGCTTTTAGACATTGAAAGATAACAATTTTTAAACCACATTGAAGCTATGTATTATTATAAACTTATAATTATTTTACATAATTTTAATTTTTTTGTTCCGACGTTTCGAGTTCACGAGTCACCGTGACCCTATAAAGCACACGTAAGTTTATAATAGTACATAGCTTCAATCCGGAAAAAAGTGTTTTCTTTCAAACAAAAACAAATCAAAAGAAAAGTTGTTACTAGTCGGAATTTAAAACATTTGCCTCCATTTGGGGCTGTAGCCCCGGTTGCCCTCTCCTAAGTCCTGTTCTGCATATTACAAATTGTTATTCTAGTTATATTGTGTATAATATCCGATAATAAATTGCCTATAATTATTAATAAAGTTCCTAGAAAGATACCAAAGATAAGAAGTAATAAACAAGGGAAGTAATGAACATTTAATATAAATTGTATTTCTAATTCGGGCTCAGTGTAATCGTTAAAAAAAATTACTTAAAAGGGTCACCAAATCTAACAATTGGAACGAATAAGGGCGTTACCAGGGGACAGGATAAGCAGCTGATTTTTGAATAACAGATAATCTTTTTTATGAATTAATTTGTCATAATCTATTTATAGTGCATTTTTATTATTATGTAGGTTAAGAATATTGTAAATAGTGATATTTAAAAAAAAACCTAATTATTAACAATTCAACACCACGGTTTCTTTGTTGAAGCGAATAAAAATTGCGAGATATATTTAACTTCATTTTTGTGATTGTTTTTTTTTTTGGTAAATGTATCGTAAATAAGATGTTTATACAAATTCCTTCCGTCATTCGATCAATTCGATTTAATTAAATTAAAAGAATAAGCTTTTAAATTCTTATCACGGAATACGTAACACGCGCGCATTGTTATCAATAAAATAGTCTAGGTCTATTAGCCCAGTTTGTATAATCATTGTTGTCGCTTCGCAATTATACAGGTCACAGAACAACTTGAACTACATATATATATAAAGACTATTTTGTTGTAAATATTCATATTAACAATTTATTCTATGTAAAATCGTCTTTCAATGCAAGTCGTACATGAACGAGCCATAGTACCTGTGAAACTCCGACACAGCTTGGCTGATGTTACGAAATTTTCTTGTGTATATTCTATTTGAGAATTCGGTGAAAAGGATGGCCCATCCCAACCCACTTTTTAACCCACAAAAAACGATATAAGTACTAAGATAATAATTTTTATACCGCAAAGCATCAGAAAAAAAATTGTTTCCTGTGGTGTTTTACCACCACCATTCAGCCAACAATTTTTGATAAAAACGCAAAGTTGGGTAATACAGGTAATGTCCTTAGTAAGACTTGACAATGTACATGCGAAATACATCTTGAAGTTTACGGTTTGTATGTCATGGCTTAAGACGTCATCCGTGTTGACGAGTACGCGCTGAAGGTGATTCGCTTGATTGTAAAACATATAGTTCCTATATAATTATATATACTTGTATAAGTTACGCTTTCTACACAACTACTAAGAAAACAAAAGAAGTTTATCGGTGATTCGCAACTTTTTGCAGCTATTTTATAGACAATTTCAATACAATGTCAGTTAAAGTTAATTTCTGGGTATTTATAAAAAATGTTTTTCCATTATGTTTATAATAAAAACATTTATCATATACAATAAATAAAAGAATTATTGTAAACATACTTATTGTATAGTTTTAATCATTACTGTCCTATTAACAAAATTATTTTCGCTAGCAACAAGATAAAGATAGCAAGCTTTAAAGCTGTCAACGAAAACGTTCCCGGTTCAAAATAGCGTTGATTATACGACATTGAACTACTCTTGAAACTGGCACGTATTTTAATCCATTTCTGAAACAAAGTGAGTCACGGAGCGTGTTAAATACACACATAAATACGGTACGCACACAGAAGTATTAATTAATGTGTGAATCTGTGCATGTATTAATTTACAAGATGTGTTCTGTCTTGACAGAACCGAACATTGTCTAATTTGCATAAACTACAGTATTTCGAAAACAGTTTTACAGATGGAGCTAAGGAAGGAGCAATAAAATAGCTGTAGACTGTTACTTTAAAATGGGATCGTAATTAATTACGTACAAGACTTCAAACATCAAACGCGCCGTAAATAGTACACAAGAACAGAGTGTTCTTATGTGTATTCTCCCTTCCTTTTTCTTCTCTCTTTCTTTAAATAGAGACTGTCGTAGTGTGTAACACTTTCTTATGCTGAATATCATTTTTAGTAAATTAGGTTAGTTTGAATTTGTTATTATTAGCCCAACCCCGCGTATTCGAGTGATAGATGTAGTGTCTAGAACTGTCAAACCAATGTTTATGAAGTTTGATTTATTTGACAATGCTCAAGGTGGATTGACTGTGGTTAATTTAAAAACTTATATAACGGAGTTATGTAACCAACATAAGTCAAGTTAGTTACTTAAAAGCGTAAACAAAAGTAAGCAATCATCGCAAACTTGAAGACAATATGAGCCCTTTAGTTTTCACCGTACTCATAAATTGTAATGTCCAATGACATAAGTGTCACTTAGATTTACGAAATCTTTAATAAGTCAAGTTAGTTTTTTGTTAATCCAGCTTCACAAACCCACTACCCCTAATTGTATCTAAGTTATAAGCTCATGTTGAAACAATTAAAGCTTGTTGTCACCTAGCTGCGAACGAAGTGTTTCATTTAACATATATCTGAACATCCCTACGACAACCGCAACTAAATTTTACTACGGAAATACGATTTTTTAACGAATCACTAGCTTGCTCGCGTTTGCTTTATGTACTCTTGCGTCTAGTTATATAAATTGGCATGTAAATGTTTTTAAATTAAACTTATTTAACGGATAAAATCTGTTAGTTAATCTTGATAAAAAAAATCATAAGCAAAGCTTGACTTTCTTGAAAGGGAATGCTTATAGAAATGGCCGCCCGATGAGTTGCACTACTTTTGTAACTTTAATTTCTCTTTGGAGCTCTTGTGCACAGGCGCCTTCTAGTCCAGCTATAAGTTCTGATATGTATTATTATTAAAACGTGCACATATACGTGGCTTTTACGGGCCTTTAATCTGTTTGACTACGAATCTATGGATTTACGCACTGTTTTCAAAGGGAATTGTGCCACTGCTTGTTCCAAAGATTTTTTAAAAGTCTTAATGTCGCCGTGTCATCATTTAGGTTGGGTCGGTCGGTCGGGTTGAGGTCTGGACTAGACGAGGGCCAGTCTTCAGCTCTTATAAAATCCAGAACGTTGGTTACAAGCCAGCCTTGGGTAGTTCGTAACCAGCAGAATCCTGCAAAGTACCAATATACCTTATATTTTATAAAAGTTTATTGCTGAGAGGTCCAATGATCCAACATGATCCAAGGCTGTCTTGATAGACTTTGGCTGTAGTTTTCATTCCTTTTTCATAAAAATGTAGTTTTGTGACTCCTTGATAAGACACGCCCCACAAAACCATCACTGACGCAGGATGATGACCACGTTGTATCTTTGCCACTACTTGAGCAGCTTCTTTAGAACTGCGAGCGAACACTTTATCATTTATCTAATTGTAGTGTTCTTCAATCGTGAAATATTTTTCATCGGTAAATAGGTTAGAGGAAGGCGTTTCAATCAATCCACTCTCTTAGATTGTAAAGATTGATTTAGTGTATGTCCTGTATGTCAACGATAAGCTCCGAAATTCAGGTCTTGTTTTATAATACGCTACAGAGTCCTAGCGGAGAACTGCATTTCTCGTAATATGATTGCTTCCTGGGTTTCAACGAATTCTGGCTTTAACAGTATTAACAGCCTTTGTAGTTCAAACAACACGCGGCCGGCTCAATCATTTCTGGTCTTCGACAGACGTGTTGTTATTTCTGTTGATAGTACGATTGGACATACGGCTGATACCAAGCTTTTGAAGTGTCTGGATTATGACCGTCGACTATACCCACTTTGCGCACGGCGATCACGATCAAAAGGTTGAGAGAAAAGTTTTTAAGTAACAGTATTTATGGCTGGACTAGTTATTTAAATATTTAAGTTGGCGTCAGGTAGATAGTAAGACGAATCTCGCTCAACGAATAAGTATCGTAATACAGCAAGGAAATGCTGGCAGCGTTAAAAGTCAAGATGCCACAGGGATCAAACTTTTTAAATTTCTTTTAATTTTATATTTATCGATTTTTCATTATTTTATTACCATAGGTTAATAATATTATAAATACTGTATAATTGTGTGTTGGGATGAAATATAAATATGTAGTATCGTTATTATATGTGCAATAAAGTGTTTAATGTTCGTTGACAATTGACTACTCTACCATGAAGCCGCATTTAGTTTATGGCTCATTTGTTGCTTAATTTGGGTTTCAGCTACGGTTAAGGTTTTCACGGTTATTGAGTCCACACTTCAAAAGTATATTGGAACGAGGTGAAATGAGAATTTAAGCAAACAAAAATATTATAGAGGAAAATAACTTTCGGCATTTTTCAAAGCGAAATTGGATCAATAAAATCCATCAAAATCCTGTTCAACCCCAAAACTCCTTCCTATCTCAAAAATGATTTCAAATTTTTGGCAGCCCATAACTATAGCTTACTCTCTTCCGAAAACTATACCCTTGAAATCCCATCTCATAACTCCTCCTCTGGTCTCTGCAGTCAGGCTATGGAATTCACTTCCCGTCCCTATTCGCTTAGCTCCTTCTCTATCTTCCTTTAAATTTCTTCTGTACAAACATTACCTGTCCACATCGTATCCCTAGCTTTCTTACTAACTACTTACTGACGTGAGACTTATCTTAAATTATCGTGATTTATGTGTCTTTTTACTTTTTTTTTAATGTATCAACTTTTTCTTTTTGTTTCCTGTTTAGTTTTGTCTTAATAACTGTGTATAACATGTATTTTTGCACTTCTCGCCTATCTTATGTAATTTAATTCTTTTTTTTCTTTACTCACAGTGGTTGCCTGGAAGTGATCGCTCGAAAGCGATAAGGCCGCCAGTTGCCCTCCTTTTGATTTAATTATGATAATTTTTTTATATTGTATTGTAACGAAGTGTTAATAAATAAAAAAATAAAATAAGGATTATACAATAAATCGAAAACCCTGCCATTACTGTACTACTATTGCTCTATACGAGTAAGTCTGCAAAAGTTTACGAAGCCTGTCTTTGGTCGAATTATCTAGTTAGAAACATTATAAAGTAAACATATTTCTGTGTCTGTTTCATAATTTTATAAAGCATTTAAAATACCTATATACGTAAAGTTATGAACGTGAATCAGATTTTATTTTTTTTACTAACTGCGCTCAGATTATAGATTATTATACCAGATGTTTTTTTTTTGTTTAAATAATTCCATCATTCGTATTACGTAGAACATGAGCCTGCTATACATATATTTCTTTAATAAGATACAATAGATGATTACTATGTTCCTTCAAGAGCGTTTAAAAAGATTTAAAATTCACCCGGGTGATTTGTTATTTGTAACGTAACGAGTTTTTAAGTCATATTTAATATTACCATTAATTATTGTGCCGTGTTTGGCCTTATTTCTATGAAAATAAGAAATACAGCTAGCCTATATTAAACATCGACCCGTTTATTATATCTGATGGAGACTGCCCTATTTCCATGACATTTCCCACGATTACACGCGCCACAGGTAAATAATAAACCTGTCGGTAACGGTAACAATGTCATAGAATATGCATTCGATGATACATAATCTATGGTCGTTTTATTTTTCTATAAACCCTACACAAATATTCATAAGTTTAGTCACTTGTAACAATAAATACAATTGTAGATAATTTTATACGAAAACTGTATCAGTAAGACCGTCCATTTCCCATATCTGACATGGGACCAACACATTACTATTAAGTCTATAAAAAAAACATGCTTTTTACTCTATAATGTTTCTAACTGAATAAACAAAACTGAAGTAAAATATTTATTGCTCAAAGTTTTACAAATGAATGTACAACGCTTACGAAATCACATTAGCATGTAAATAATAAACGGTTTTGTGAATATTTGTAAAAAGAAATCTTCTAGGCATGTTACTTAAACAGAAAGATTCATAATAGCATTTCTGCTTTTATTTCTATGTACATTGTAGGTATCTGAAAGTACATACTCTGCGCATTAAAAATAATAAGTTAAGGTAACTTTTCGTGCCGAAACTGGTATTAAAAATAATTTTTTATTCGATGTAAAATTTTTAGTTGAACGCGTAATGACTACTAAAGGGGAAAAAGTAATTTATTTTTACGGAAAATCTATATATCATAAAAGAAAGGTATAAGCAACCAAATCATATTACACTGCAAAGGATTTGCTCCTGAAAGCTAAAATGAGAGTAATTTAATATTATTTCCCATGATAATTCACTTTAATGACGTCATTGTAGGGTGTCGTAGGTTTATTAAAATTTTAATCGGTATTTCCAGGGCTTCTTAATATTTTTTTTACTTATTTGTAAGGGCTTATTTTCTGATTATACCTTAAATGCAGTATTTTGACAAGCATTGTAATTTTATAGTATTCTTAAACTAATCGGGGCATAGTTGGTTCACCACGACCACCATTGGCATTCTCAAATCCACCTTCATACGAGCTATGCCGTAGCTCGTATGAAGGTACCAAATCACGAACATTTTGAGTAACTACTTAACATTCGTTAAGTATCGTTTAGCTCTTAAAGGACCAATACTATATTTAAAAGATTAGAAAATGCGTCTTTAATACTTAGAGCGTTTTACACAAAAATGTGTTCAGCAATTGTCTTACATGGAAACATTCCCGGGCTATAAGCAACAGTAGGTATACATCGCGGGCTCACGTAGTACCAACATAACGGGTTCTCAATACAATTAAGGTTGAACTATTCACTGTTTTAGCTATTTGTCTGATCGCAAATGTCAAAGGACTATTTAGAGCAGAATTTAAAGGATGTAGCTTATTTTGACGTATTATGATTCGTTTTTTAAAACGATGGAAACTGAACTCACAGAGACACGACCATAGAGCATTTGTAAGCTAAACTTCTAATTGTAAACCTTTCAAAATCGGTTTTCAAATCGAGTAAATGGAACGAGCAACGATGTAAAAATCATTTTTTTTTTTACTTTTTTTTCTTACATTTATATATATATTGCTTAGTCTGTAGGACTTGGCGCCAATTTAGATCCCAATTCTTTTGTAGATGTAATTTATCCCTTTCTATTTTGATAGGACATATTTTTTAGGTTCTATTTAACTTAAAAATATAGTTCACAGCTAAATCCATGGGTACTGAAAATTTTGCGTCATAACCAACTTTCGCTCTCATAATAAAAGAATGAAGTTAGTGTGTGCAATAGATACACAGCTATCCAATTAAAAACCTAAAGCGGATAACACATTCATTATCACTGCAACTCTCACGGTCGAGCTATTCTATAAATAAGTGCATTTAATAAATTAATACCTTACCTTGTAAAGAAATAAGCGGCGAGAATAGAAAACCACACATCATTCTCGAGAACCGTTAAAAATTTGAACAACGATGTCGGAGTTCGCGGCAATTTCATCAAAATAGTGATTCCAACCAAATCGTAATATGGCACGGTAAAGTCCACCACATTCTCCCTCTCTGCCATAACTGATAAAGAAGACAGTCCTATGTCTGCCCTCTTTTCCATCAATTCCTTTATAATTCCATTCCAATTGCCGTTTTCGTCCATATTTCCGAAGCTTCCGTCTGGTGCGAGCATTATTTCATAATCAAATTTAACTATCTTTCTTATTTCCTCTATCAGATCTATACAATAACCCTTAAAGCCTTTAGGTGCATCCTCATCCAGTATAATAAAGGGTTCTTGCTAAAAATTTAACATTGCTAAAGATGCAATCTAAACTAATCAGTGACAATGTACATGCAAAAGTTATTGCCCATGGGGCAGTTAACAAAAATGAATCCAGAATTTTATACAAAGATGTTGTTAATTAAATTCTCGCTTTAGAGAATTTTGGACATTCCAAAAGATAAGTGAAATGTCAACGAACGATAACGCCTGTGCTAATAAAGACGTTATTTACACAGTTGTTTAAAAACAAACGAATAATTCTATATGCTAGGTACATAAATTTTAACTACATATTGAGAATTCATTGTTGATACACCATACCACCAAAGTGACAATCCTGTACACCAATTGGGCGGAATAGTCAGTCATATTTTCTGGATCGGTTAATGTTAAGGGATTTGAAAGACCGGCCTTCCAGGATCCTAACGGTTTGCTCCCTATTGAGGCACCATCTTTTATCGTCACGGCTGATAAATCTGTTGTAAACTCCATGTAACTTCTACCGTTCATTGAACCGTCTTCGGGAATGAAAAACGGCGCGTACGTTGGTGTTTCTTTAACCTGTAAAGTAGTATTTATAACGAAGCGTTTATTTCAATCCTTAATTGAATTGTTACAGATATGACACATACCTCTTGAAATGCAGTTTTTAAATCTAGCGACCTTGTGGGGGTGTTTTTACCGTCATAGTCATCACAGCTCATGTATTTCATGTCGTTTGGCCACTTGCCAGAGTCAAGTAGTGATCTGGAAATTAATAAAACGCATATTCTCACGGAAAATCCCGAGCTATAATTAGATGTTCTACATTGCACGTTTGTGTTAAATTTAGAAATATAGAACGCACATTCGTATAATGAAAAGGTCATTACTTGATTGATAAAAATGTTCGTAGGGACAGGTCAAAATAGAACGCAGATGTAATCTCTGGCTCTCCATTCATGCTGTAAGTCGTTTTAACTTTTCCTAAACGATCCCTACTTTTTGCATCTGGAGTGGGCTTCATGTAAACAATGGTTGCATCCTTGCAACCACAACTTATATCGCCCTTGTCTAAACTGAGTGCAAACCAAGCGGTTTTTCTACCAAAGTACTGATTCTCATTAGCAGCATCCAGCACGTTTTTAATAGTTCTTAAGCTGCCGATTACGAAAAAGTTAACAATGTCAAGTTCTCGGAGACTTCGAAGTTGCGTTTTAATCTCATCTTTACTAAAACTTTTCACGGGTGTTATCACGTGTCGAGTCGGAATATTTTGTAAAAGAGACTTGTATTTGTGATCCATCACTGCAAAGAATGCGTCACGATTAAAACAGGTGAACGACCAACAGCTGTTTCATGGTAATATATTATCTGTTACCAACCAAAAAATTCGTCGAAAATAATTGCGGCGTTTGTTATGCCTTGCTTCGTAACAATAGCGCGTATTGATTCAGGAAGGAGATCCGCCGGTGGCATTACTTGCAACAGGTACTGTGTTTGGTTAGAGTTTAGACCTCGCCACTGTCGCAGGTCACCTTCTTGGCCAAAAGACCCAGATATCGTGGGCAAACCTAGCGCTGAAGTAAATGATTTAATAGTCTCTGACCCGACGCCAGTCGTTGTGAAATCAAGTACTACGTGTGGTGGTTTCTTTCCAGACACCATGTCTGTGTATTTTCTACAAACTGAAACGTCAGATATAATTAAATTAACCTAAAAATATTTCCGCACATTTGACCTTGCTCAGGCGATAAACGTGTTTCCTGTAAAATTGTTATTTTAAATATCAATGTCTGCCGCGACACCAAGCGTAGCAAACGTGCGAGTATAATAAACTCGGAAATAAATTAGCACATCAATTCAAATACTTACCATTTTCTAAAAACGCCTTAGCATCAGTCCGGTTACCGACGACAATAATAGGATCGACAGCAAGACCCAAACTAGGATTTCTCCTAACATACTCCTTAGCTACTTCAAAAGATTTCTCGGCCAAAGCGTTATTTTCTTCGTTAATTAATACTGAAATTTAAGCAGTTAGATCACGTATGCGCAACCATGTAAAACGATTTAAATTAAGTACCGTTACTTACAAACGTTGATATTCTGAGTCGTTTGTGAAAACGAATAATGAAATATGGTTAAGATAAATGTTACAAATAGTAGCATATTTATTTATTTCGCGTTTCCCAGGTGGTTCTCAGATGAGCACTGATAGACATAGGGGGACTGTGTATTGTGCTTGTAACCACGGCTACGTCCGGCCTTGATTCACCCTTAGTAATTGATGGGTTCTACGCTTATCATTTTAATAGCATACAAGTCAACGTTATTATTAAATTGTTGCTATGATAATATTTACCACTTACCATAAAAGCAACAATGGTAATATCACACAAAATTTAATCTTCGATGTACGTTTATAAGAATCAAGTCATTGATCTTAATAATTATTCTAAACATTATTAAATATTGTGACCACATGTATTAATAATTGGTAAGTTTACTTACAAATGGTTTACCATTTTGATTTTAATAAATCACGCAATGCGTTAAATTATTATTTTATAATTTGAAAATTAATTTGGGATTTAAAAAAAACGTTACACGTCGAGTTAATGAACCTCCTTACGTTTTTATGAAGTCTGTTAAAAATAATTAAAACAAATAATTTAGATTGAACTATTTATTGCCAGAAACATTTAAAGTTAGTCAATAATTCCTTACAATCTGTATCGGAATAGATAAAGATCTTATATTCGAAGTTTTCTATCACATATTTATCAAAGCAAAATAAATAAAAAAATATGGTAAGACCCATAAGAAGTACAAAAAATAGCACACAGTTTTAGTATGTCAATAACTATCACCTTATACGTCAACTTTGAACTTCGTAACTTACAATTATTACGTCATAAATATGAAAATGGTATAGAAAACTGATTGACAAGTGAAAGCTGGCACCGCCAACATCACGTCGAAGAATGTCTCGAAATAAATACATAAGAAAATAAAACGTATTTTTAATTGTTATATGAGAAAAATACTAATTCAGCAACTACAATTTCACAACACAAATTCGTAGTCAAGGAATGTTTTACTGTTAAGTATTAATGCCTATTAATTAATGTGCGACATTTTACTGCTAACTTAAATTTACAAATGAATTATCTAAATTTAAATCTTAGTTTATCTAAACCTTGTATTTCGGAAGCTGTTTAACGCGTCGTTCACAGAACGGATCGAATGATCTCACCGAGGTGAATCCTTTGGCAGTACTGGCAGACTGTTATGACCGATTTAACTTAAACCCATGCCGATTCACGCAGAACAGCATACAACACCGAATTCAATTCAAAGTTCAGTTCACTGCGATGCACAACCCAAACATAAATTTACACTTTACAGGTACATTTCACAGGTAAGTTTAATCGTAATTAAACCTTAGTAGTGTCCATAGAGCACAACTCTTGTAAAAGGGAGTACAAAATAGGTATCTATGGTTTTGTAGAAGTACAAGGTAAGAAGAGTTGGGCCCTAATGAACAAGATGCATTGCAGTAAACCAAGCAGGACGAAAGGTTTAGGCCTCCGCTTCAGCGGGAGGTGCTTCTTCTGCAACCTTCTTTTTCTTCTCCGGCGTCGTCTTTTCTGTTACGTCACCGTTGTCGGCAGCAGCAGATTTCCTCTTCACACCGGCGTCTTTCTTTTCTGTCTCTGTAAATGTTTGATAAATTTTAATATTTTAACTATCCAATCGACATTTGATTTTTGATTAGATATAAAATTCCAAATGAAAATAGGTAATACTTTAAAATGAGAAAATCACCTTCAGCATCACCGTTCTCAACGGCATCATTGCTTTCGTCGCCATTCTCGGCAGGGGTTTCCTCGGGAGCATCTCCGCTGCCATTCTCCTCCTTACCGTTACTTTCTGGTTTTTCCTCTACAACAACCTTTTTGGCGGGAGATTTTTTTACTGGAGATTCTTTTACCTCCGTTGAGGTAACCTCCTCGGGCGCGACTTCTCTGTAAAAATAATAATTTATTAGCTTGAATTTAAGCGTGTGGTGGGTTACATCTCGATTTGTTTTCTCTAGAAAAAAAGATTTGCTTATGTTTTGTCTAACAATTTTTATTTATCTTCGGGCTAAACAATGTTATTGACTGCATTTTCAATTAGATTCCACGGCATAACACTATAAAACGGATGTATTATGCAGTCAGTCGCGTAGTTGACTAGTTGCAACTAGAAATATGCAGTTAACGCATCGACCGACTTAATACTACAGAACAGGAAGCAAGGGTGTAAGCACTTGTAACAAAAACAGCTAGGCAGTTGTTGCGCAAGGCTAAATGTGGGAAAGTTGTAAGGAAAATAAACGTAAGTGCAATAATTATTAAATGAATAAATTGCTCGTTGTACTAGATTTCTATAAGACGAATGAAAAGCGTTAAAAATAACTTATGACAACATATTGCTCTCGCGATAACGTAACTCCGATGTTGCAAAATAATAGTACATATTCATAAATTTGAAACGGGCGCGTTAGGCGCTTCGGTGACGCTACCGCGCCGGAACGCTGCGCAGCCCGCGCCATCTTGGAACCGACGCACCGGCCGCGGCGTGCTTTCAATTTTCCCGTGCAATTAAACCTTCTAGAACCTTGTCTTGAATGCTAAAATGTACTTAACACATTTATCTACTAATACAATTCAACGCACTACACAATAAATTACTTTACATACTTATATTTATGACTTACAAGTTTCCCGCGTGTTGTAAGTTGGTCATAAACTAACATTTTAAAATATAAATACACAATATCATCTATCCCTTTTATACTGTTATTAATAAGTTTTAAATAAGCATATCAATCCATACCTACAATTAAAATTATTAAGGTAGCCATTTTGGTCACGTTTACAAGCCGCCAAAACTGTATATTTTTTAATTTAAAACAGAACACAAAAAATTAAAAAACTTACTTTTTGTCGACAGCTGCGTCTGCCATATTTATTTCAATAAATTTAAAATAAATTAGTAATTGATGAAATGCTTCAGCACGTGCTCCGCACTTTGCACTATAACGATCACCGCACGCTACAAACACCGACGATCAAATGAAGGAGGAAGGAAGAAATTTTCGGTCGCAACGTTTCGCATACGCGTACGGTTTCGCGCCAACCTCGTTTATGAGATATCTATAAGAGGACGCTATGCGATGGAAAAGGATAGCTAACTATATGCTTATTCCTCTTAAACAACCTTGAAATAATGGAGGTGAGCAAGATGTAGTAGTCTACCTTTCTCAGTCTACTCCTGTTAAATTTTAGATTTAATGGGAGTTGGGTTATTTATATTACATATATGTATATTATATCTTCCTTTATTTTTCATTGAGCATCATATCAAGTGACAAACAATTAATGTTTCCCACATTTACAAAAAATGTTTTATAAAAACTAAAACCTATGCTATTAAACTTCTTAATGATGTATCTACACAGCTAGTTAACTAGTTACTACATTTTATTACTATACTGTATGAATGGTTCTAAAAGACTACAATCAACTGCAAAAAAGTATACCTATCTAGGTAGGTACTTCGATAATTTTTATTTTCCCCACCACAATCGGTATTATTTTGTAAATCTATCAAAAATGGGTCAAGAGCTACTAGAATATTAAAACACGTACCTAGGTAAGTTTACTGACTAACAGATAAACTTTTTAATACTGTACAATTATAATCGAAATAATTATGTTCATAGATTTGCCTATTTTATCTAGCGTGGCGGATCTTTATTTTTGTGAGAAACAACTTCTGTTTCGGAAAATGTAATAATACCTCTTTACCATCATAAGCCAAGATTTTTTCAAAGTCAACGACCTACTACCTTTTTCCAAGTAAAATATATAAGTACAAAATTGTAGACCTTATCCCGTTCGAATACAGTATTGTTTAAAATAATCTTTTGTTACATTATTTTCGCTGTGTTCGTCGTCGCTACTCGGTCCGGTGACCATCTTCTTTGATAATATTCTGAGTAGGTTTTAGGTAACTGAATATTTATCAAAATTGGAGTGGAAAAATAAAATATTCATGAAATTTTTTTTGGCGAATAAATGGCCAAATCTTAAAATTATAAAAAAATGCTAGGGGACTTCATAATAGGTTACAATAATCCTTTATATATTGTATGGTATTATTTGAGATCGAATCGATACTATTTAGGTATTTACGAAAGAATTATATATTTTGGATACCAACTTTGATTGAGCATAATTTTAACACCAAGCAAACGATTCTTATGACCTGATTTCAGCTTTAGGCGTTTTGTGTAAGATGCTGATTTTAGGTAAACTTATTCGATTTTTTTTTAAATTTATAAACAACAATTCTTGTTTCCTTTGTAAAATTTGCATATTATGTGTATTTTTATTGTTATTCACTTTTACTTCACTAATACTCTCTGCTCTAGGTTTACCTAGTTATGCTTTAATCGAATAGATGGCGCTATACCCTATAAAAAAACTATTTTCAGTTATTTATTATTATTGACATGCAGGGAAATACATGTTCAATTGTTAATACATAGTACAATACAGTTTATTTACCAGAATTGTTGGACAGACCTGTTTAAAAAGATAAAAAATTGAATTACATCATACTTAATAATAGTTAAAATGCGCCACCTATTTAGTTTCATGAGAAAATTTTAATACGTTGCCAGTAGTAAAATCTGTTGCTTTGGTAGTAAATAGTAGTTTAAGCCAATAATTGCCTTCAAGATGTTCGGTCAAGCCAAGTTTCATAAAGATTTTAGTTGTTAAGTTAACATTGTAGTTAAAAAAACCTCAGAAAACATTGAAATGATATCGTTCATGAGATAACCATGAACGATATGATATATGATAACGGCATCAAATTTGCGTTATTTTTAACACGGGGCTAACGGGCGGCTTACCTTATGTTTAGTGATGTCGTCACCCATGGACACCATCATGATAGATGGTGTTGAAACCAACCCGACCCCAACGTCGAATTGGTTCGTAAAAACTTCAATAGGCGGCTGGCTTCCACATAGTGTTGATGCGTGACAAAAACTACCTTAAATAACGTTCATTTGTGGAACGAAGAACGTCAAGGTGATACGGGTGGAGTTTCGTATTCTGGTTTGACGCCCGATGATTCCTTCCAAATCTCACCTGCAGGTATTAATCTAAACAATTACTCTGAACACTCTCCATGGTAAATGCAGTACAAGATGCAGAGAGACATCCCTAAGGATAGTCGCTCGGATATAGGAAAGTGATTGGTCATGGACGATTCAAACCACTCTCCATAGAATACGGTCAAGTGAAAGGAGCTGGCACTGGGGAAAACCCGATAAAAAAAATTTAAGTTACTAAAATTTATTGTTATATTTTATTTTAAAATAGTATTAGGCAGCAAACAATCTAAACTGTAACACTATATGCTATCAAAATAGATTTCTAAAGGCGATATAATTGTTAGGGAAGTAGGTATGAATTAACCTATTATAAAAAATATACCCAAATAAAAATTATTTGTTTCCCTAAAATAGCGTATAATCCAAATTCAGATTGTTTTATTATTGATTAAGCTATTGCCTGATTTGCATTTGTTTTCTTTTTAGATTAAAATAGAAAAAAATATATTAGTAGAAATAGAAATAGTAGTTTTCATAAATATAAAATGGCAACATTTTCATAATTGACCGCCTCTCGTGAGTGGATGAATCGTTCGTTCGCTCTCGCTCTGCCGATCGAGTTTCTGAGGAAGCCATTTTATTTCTTGTGAATGTGACGAAAATTTTTACTCAGATTTCGAGTTTAAACTTATAAAACGTAATAATTTCAATGAGTGCCTGTTATAAGTGTCTTTTGTGACGTGTGTATGTGCCAGGAACGTAAAGAATGTATGTGTTTCAAATTGGTTTGTGTTGACCTGCCTATTTCTTACGTTCGCTGAGGTAGGCATCGATTAGTACAAGGTAGTATAACGGCAAATTGGGGCATTGAAATAAGTTCTGGTTTGCGCCATGGGCAACAATGCTGCCACCGCTAACAAAAAGGTGGACGCCGCCGAAAGCGTCAAAGAATTCCTCGATCAGGCCAAAGAGGATTTCGAGGAGAAGTGGAAGAAAAATCCTACCAACACCGCCGGATTGAACGACTTTGAAAGAATAAAAACGCTCGGAACAGGCTCATTCGGGCGAGTTATGATAGTTCAGCATAAACCTACGAAAGAGTATTATGCTATGAAAATATTAGATAAGCAGAAGGTCGTGAAGCTGAAACAGGTAGAACATACGCTGAACGAAAAACGAATTCTGCAAGCTATAAATTTTCCGTTTTTGGTGAGCCTTAAGTTCCATTTCAAGGACAACTCAAACTTGTATATGGTTTTAGAATACGTGCCTGGTGGTGAAATGTTCTCCCACCTACGTAAGGTAGGTCGCTTTTCGGAGCCACATTCTCGATTCTATGCGGCTCAAATAGTGCTAGCGTTCGAGTATCTACACTATTTGGACCTCATATACCGTGATCTGAAGCCTGAAAACTTGTTAATTGATTCGCAAGGCTATTTAAAAGTAACTGATTTCGGCTTTGCGAAGCGCGTGAAAGGTCGTACGTGGACTCTATGTGGAACACCTGAGTATCTGGCTCCAGAAATCATTCTTTCCAAAGGTTATAACAAAGCTGTTGACTGGTGGGCACTTGGGGTACTTGTATATGAGATGGCAGCTGGATACCCGCCCTTCTTTGCAGACCAGCCGATTCAAATCTACGAAAAAATCGTGTCTGGCAAGGTGCGCTTTCCATCACACTTTGGCTCTGATTTGAAAGACTTGTTGCGCAACCTTCTCCAAGTGGATTTGACGAAGCGCTATGGAAATCTAAAAGCGGGCGTAAATGATATTAAAGGTCACAAATGGTTTGCTAGCACTGATTGGATAGCTGTCTTCCAAAAGAAGATTGAGGCACCTTTCATCCCACGCTGCAAGGGTCCTGGGGACACCAGCAACTTTGATGATTATGAAGAAGAGGCTCTCCGCATTTCGTCAACTGAGAAGTGCGCGAAGGAATTTGCTGAATTCTGAGCGCCCTATTGGAGCCTGCGTGCGGAAAATACCGTGAGTAGGTGTTATGTTTTAGTGAACCTTCCTTGACATTAGTCATGGAGAAAGATGAACATCTCTTAGCATAAACTTTTGTGCCCAATGTTGACATCTGAACTGTTAAATTGGTGAGGATAGAACTGATACCTGATATGTGGCATTTGCTTACTGCCAGATTGATAAGAAGGCTATATATCTATCCTATGGTGATATTTATGTATAATATCATTTATGATGCCACGAGAAATGTAAGCCCTCATTTTCGGCTGTTTATTCAGTTTAGTAGTCTGCCTTTAACGTTGATATAGTTAGCTTATTAAAATTTCTATTGTTTTGTAATGTGGATACAATGTGTACTGCAATTTTTCTTGTTGCTTTTAGATTTGTCAGACATGAGAAGACATTACTTAATTATTGTTGTTATAGATATCACTAATGAAACAGTCTTATATTTGAGAATTGTGAGGTTTTGCTAGTATGCTCTATGTTTAGGTACCACTAATTATTTCTGAAAACAAAACTTGCTTTTGATATTATCATTTTAAGCAAATGGTGATACATGTCCCTTTTATCCTAAGTAAAAATTGTTTTGATGTAAGTTGTAATTTGGAGCTTTTGTTATTGATTTTATTTTTAGAAAATGTATTGTTGAATCATTTGATATTTTAGTTAAGGATAACTAAATAAAGATAGATGAAAGAGATTAATTTATTACCATAATTTGTATGTAGTGTTCAGTTGTGCAATCCAAGCTCGTTTGTGATCTGATGTAAGGAGACCTTAAATTTTAAGTGTAATTTTATATAGTTCCTTTTATTAGTGAATGTACAGTAACCGAAGATTAACACAGCTGCATAAAAAGCTATCTCTCATTAGCATCATAGTTAAAGCAATAAATTTCCTAACATTCTCCATGGATAGCAACCTTTAATTATTATTGATTTCTTAAGTACAAGATAATAAGAGAATTGTGCTGTAATATTGCATCCATGTGAGAATGTATTCTAGCAACATTAATAATAGGTAATATAATTAGGTTGTATGATATACAGGAATTCAAAATATGAATTTTGCCTTGAATAGGCAGTCTTAAGAAGAGTATAATTAACCATTTTATCTTGTATAATGTGATGTTAGCGAGAGAATAGTGTTTTGCTATTTCATTTGTAGCACAGTGGTCAGTTTGATAGCTATTAGGTGTAGGACTTTGAATCCAGGCTGTACAAATATAATAGTTACTTGTAGTGAAATTAACATGTGGTATGTGCGCGTATGTGTCAATAGTCATTAGTTTAGGTCCTGGAAAGGTTACTTAACTTGCACATTCATCTACATGTTTAAATATTAATTTACGCTGAATCCAAAGTCATATCAAACTTATTAAATCTATTCAGAAATTCTTGTACTAGTAGAGATACTGACCAATTTGCTTGTCTTTTCTTCTTTTACAGCTTAGCTAAGTTACCTATGTACTAATTTACTTTAGATTAAATTTTACTGCAATTTAATGTCTTTACTGGTGGACAGGTGTAACAAGTTATAGGGAATGTATAGCAACAGCAGTATTTGATTTGATAGACACTATTTCCTGCAGTAGATATAACAATGTTATCAGTATACTTATCATACTGTCACAATCACAAATGAAAGTTAAGTCTAAAATTTAAATAAATCAAGACAGTAGTGTAATGCTTGCAAAAATAATGTGCCATTTTTTGTGAATTACACTTATTTTTAAGAAAAAAAAAAATTAAACGGAAACCAATGTATTCTATATGATTTAGCACATTTCAAGGTAATTTGTTTTGAGACTTAATAAACAGGATATGCTAAATGGAAAGAGTTAATGAATAAACAATTAAACGTTTTTGGAATTGTTTTTTGATTGATGGAAACCTATTACATAAATACACCAGTTAGACATTCTTAGTGTAACATTTCTATAGTCATGTCTTTAACCTGTTCCTGTTAGGGATACTTGCGTTTAAAACTTATAAGAAATTTGATGATGTAACATTAATAATCATTGTATATAAATAGAGTGATTGGACCCACATTTTAGGATAACATTCAATATTGGCTTTATTACACTTCATTCCATTAGCTTTCAAAATAACTCATTGCCATGTATGCAGATCTTTCTAATGTGAACATTTTAGTCGTTTGAATATTAAATCCTAGTGACGGTGTGTATTTGAGAGCTGTCTTTTTATATCTGCGTACTGATTTATAAAATGTTCACGTCTAGATCTATTGTATCGAGTGCCTATAGCATTGAAGTTCAAGTGTAAAAAGTCAGTTAATTTCAATAATTATTTGTCATCATGTATTGATCTTCCATAAATTACGATGAAATTAAAATATCGATGTAACAGTAAATATTTGTTTGATTTTTGTCCTATATAATGTAATACATTTCGTTCAAAACTAAAAATCTTTTTTATCTGTGTAACTCAAAGGTTGAATATATAAAGTTGTCTAATGGATCACACATTTGGCAGAACACGTCTGTTCCACGTGGGGTCGTTTGCCGTAATATGCAACTTCCTCATAAAGTGGATTTGTACACTGGTCTTGGGAGCCAATGAAATATAGAATTTTATATAACCTTATAATAATACCTGAATTAATAATATAGTTCTATAGAAATTTGTAATTGTGAAAGTGAATTATAACGATATTAGTTACGTAAACTTTGAGATATTGTTTATTTATATTAGCATACACATTAGATTATCTATTCTACATGTATATTGTGTATGCGCTACCAATGTGGGCGACAAACGTCATCCATTGATATCTGTTTACGTACTTTTATGCTGTCGTCATCATAATATGCATTTAATGAATAACAGTCAGCATGAAAATGGAAGCTTGCGTTATTTTGATTAAACATAATGAGATACTCTATAATGAAAACGACTTAAGTGAATTGTCAAATGTAATGCAGATTTAATGATGTCTGCAGTTAAATGATTCAATCATTAATAAAACATCACAAACTAGAGCTTTAACAACGAGCGCAGTGGTTGACGCTCAGTGTCTATAATATCACACAAAGATTCTGTGTTATATTGCCAGCGAAACAATGAGTTAGGTATGACACTTTTCTGAAATGTCTGCCCCCCTATATATATTGGCATGATTAATGATTGTGTGTAATTTACATTTTTATAATTATTCCTATCTTTTATATTCAATATGTATGTGAACTCTTTAAATGTTGGGGATATTTTGTTTAGTGTGTGCTGGAGAACAAAACAATTAGAAATTATTTATCAGTTGACGTTTTTATTTATCATAGTATTGAATGTCAGGTAAAATGTCGTCTATAAATACTATAGACTAGCATTGACCGTCGGAGCTATGACGTGCTGGAGACGTAACAGAAATAGATCCAGCTGTTCGTTTTTACGTAACAAACCAAACACGAATAAAAATAAACATTAGCTTCCTTAGTAAAGATATTTAAAAAATTAGAGCCAGAAGATAATTTTTAAATAGCTGCCATGATAGGTATAGGAATTAGGGTGGGATGTTTCGCTTCATGTTTAAGATTACTATATTATCATTGTTACTCTTGGAATTCATAAATTACGAATTGGTTATTTATGGGCATTTTGTACAAGTTATATTTGCCGTTGTAAGATTTGACTGTCAAATAAGATACGGTTTTTAGTACTCTCTCTCTAATCTCTTACTGTCAATTAGATTTTATGTTGTGATGATAAAGGATAGCCCATACCTTCGCCTACTTGTTAATTAAATTGTAACTCTCACAGATGTACTTTATCATTAATTAAGAGTCAACATCCTTAAATATTAAGAAAAGCTTTTGAGTTCACCTAATCCAATTGGTACAAAAACATCTTTTAAAGCAAGTTATTTTCTATTTGCAATGATTACTTATTTAATATTTTTACCACATTATTGATAACGTATAAATCACTAATGGTACTGTATTAACCAAAGTACTGCTATTTCTTTTTATCACAGCTATAACACAATTTGACAGAATGAGATGACTGTCGTTACTCTAGTTTACTAAATATTTAACGCCGATAAAGTATAGAGGACGGCCACTTATATCCGATTCTATATTATCTGTGTAATTCATAGATTTACCCTGAAAATAATATTCATATTTAAATCACTTACCACGAATATATCTTATATATTTGTAATAATGGTGTGTTTTTCTCATATTACGTTTGTAATCTCAACGTTTTTGATAAGAAACGTATTTTACATACTTTGCTTGTTAGCTCTTAGATTAGATTGATTAACATACACCGAGTGTTACAACGAATGATATAAAGGAAACGTATAATGTCGTATGTATACAAAACTAAAATAATCCAATGGCGCTATAGGTTCCGGGTTCTGATTGTATGTTTAATTTGTAATTTTTCCTTTAAATACACGATACACGGTAACACGTCGATGTAATGTCTAATTCCTCCCTATAATTTCCCATACGAGCGATTCTCTGAAATTCGTCACAGACAGAGTTAAATATGAAGTTGAATTGCACTATTTTAACTGAAGTACTATTTTATCTCTGTTTCTGTATACGCTATGATCAGAGACACGTGAATACTTAAGCCAAAATGGTGGAATTATACTGATTTATTTTATAGGAATTAAGAGGTAAATTTGTGGTTTGTTTTCTGTTTGGGGATCGCATTCATGATCTACACAAGTGATCACATGTGTGATCAATTTGATACATTGGGTGTCATTGCTATAGGAAGGTAAGGTAAGGTGGACTCAATTTCCGCACTTAGACGCGTAGTTGGTCCGTTGTGCGTAAAAGCCCTGGCTAATTTGCCAGCCTAACTCCTTCCAGAAGCACAGAAGCCTCCCGGGCTTCTGATAGGAAAAATACATTCATATATCAAAATTCTGTTTGAAAATAATATATATAAGAAAAGCTATTTTAGCGAAAGCGAGACCCTTTCCAGGCACCAGAGAGAGAACGTCGTGTGTGTAAGTTATATGTTGCCGAGAGACTTCCAGATTACAGCATGAACAGTATTTTATGTGAAAGTAAGTATGGAGAAACATGGCTTTGAAAAGCGTTATGGAGTATAAATATCATTAATTTATATACAAAACAATTAAATCATTCATATTTATACGTCAGTCACGCGACACTAAACGGTCACTAATTAAATGTAGCTTGCTAGTACATTTGATGTTTTCGTTTGTCTGATTCTAATACTGTCTTAATTAAGAGTTTAATTTCTTTGAAAATTTCCATCATAATATAAAATATATTAGTGTAGTTAAGAATTATACACATGAGTTTGTGTACGTGTTAACAAACATGATACGCCATAGATACTAGTGCGAAGCCATCTTGCTTAGAAATGCGATTGGCGTGTTCTATAAATTATGAATGAAAAATTATTTGTGTAGGTTCTAAAGTCAGTAATACATAATAGGTAGTAATTTTTAAATTCAAATAGCCTATACAGCTGCGAAACTACACTAGCTCAGAAAGCAAAATAGTTTTTTTAAATGTTGTATCATTTTTAGTCTATGCTAAGTTGCGTCCAAACGTCTTCTACGTTTGGATAATTGTTTTTTTTTTCATAGACAATGGACCAATTTGAACGCCACCGTAGATTCTTTATAAGGTTATCAATTAGTGACCACAAGTAGTTTAAATTTATTACGTTCATTATTCCATTTAGAATTGCTTTGAGACATAAATAATACATTTCTAGGTTCTTATCGCTTAAATTGGCACGGTCGTTGTACTGGTAATTGCCTACTCATAAAGGTATCGTATTTTTAGTTGCATATAGGTTTTAGTACCATACATGTAGAATTCTATGTTTGATCATGTGGATTCCTATCCTCAAATTGTTTTCAATTGAAGATCTTCGTTATACACAATATGACACAAATTCTTGGATACATTTTGTACAGTACTTTAATAAAATAAAATATTTTTATACACAAAACTAAATCCGATGTTAATATTGAGTTTCGTACTTTACTGTAAGAACTATGTGGAACCAGCTTCCTATTGAAGTAATTCCGAAATAATTCCACTGAAGGTCCTTCAAGAACAGAGCATACCACTTCTTAAAAGCCCGGCAATGCACTTTATAGCCTTCTGGCAATGTGAGTGCTTATGGGAGGTATCACTGAACATCGCGTGAGCCTCCTGCCAGTTTGCCTCCTGCTGTATAAAAAACACATTAAATTGGGGGTTGTCGTAAGTGACATTGGAGTTGCCAATGCAAATTTTGAACTGTTAAATTAACGAGGCAAGTAGATTTTGTTTTAAATATCGCCGGTTGCAAAATGTTGAAAGCGTGGATGGACGTGGTACAGCTGGAATGATAAATTTCTTGGACGTCAGCCTAATTCTAAATTGTATGAAGCGTTGTTCTCAAATCCGGTAATGGCGTCGGGAACATGTGGGCGATACTAATTTATATGAATCGGGTAGGCTTGAGGTAATTCATTAACCAATTGACGCCTAATTACATAAACGAGACTTCCATATGTCAAAATTAAATACGTTTGTTAATCTATTAAATTAAATATTAATTCATATTGGTAACTACGTAGTTACACTTATAAACGTCATTATTAAAAATGGAAGGTCTAAATTCACATTTACTACTAGTTCCCAAATCAGGGGCGTAAAACTAGAAGAACGAACGAACGAATTGGACTAAAATCGAACACGTTATAAGAAACATATTTTACAAGCAAAATAAGGATCATTACCGTTGATTTTTATGAAAGGCGACTAGGCTCAGTTGATATTGTGTAGTTAGTGATTCATCAGATTTGTATACTTCACGATGTAATTTAAAATATCACGATAATGTATGTGATGAACGCCTACAATCTGGCGAGGAGCACGCACATCTACACCAATGTTTTGTATTTCATATTGAAGGGCATAATAAGATGTTTATGTGTACGAAAAGTGTTATAGAACGTAATATGTGTAAAATATGTTTGTTAAAAACCTTGTGGAGTAAAAATTTATTTATAATAAACCTATGGTTCATTAAACTGATTTATATAAGTCAGTCACGTGAGGCAAAACCGTTACAGCAGATTATTCGATTAGACCAGTCAATAATAATTTTGGCTGTCTAATCCTCATACTATCTTGGAGCTTAATCTTGTTGGAGAATGTTTTACAATAACACCTAATATTTGTAATTTAAGAACAATACGTTAATATTTGACGGTTTTTACGTGTGTGACAAATGTAGTGTGCGACGCCATCTTGCCTATAGAAGTATTTTGGAGGGTTATTGAAATGATTAATGTTAAATAAACCCAATATTTAACAGTGTCATAGAAATTGTGTAGATATAGTCACTAATAAATAATCTGATTAAAAAGCATTTTCTATGACCGATATAATAGATTAATACATTTTTAATTTGAAACACTTGTAATCTGTGGTTTCGAGAGTAATTGTCAGCTGGCTATTAATCAAATTAGCAGATTATTATGACGCAACACGCGATGACCTACAACTGTACACAGTACTAATGGATGAACAAGTACTTTCTTTTAACCAAGGTTATATTCTGTAACGTTTGATCGTGTTTTTTCGTCGTAATTCTATCGTCTTTATATACGCAGCACAAATTAAAACAAAGTGGGCCAAAGGCTCACCTGATGTTAAGTGATACCGCACATGGACACTAACGCTGACAGACGGCACTTCCGGCGTTTCAGGCACTTTATGAATTGGTATTTTATTGAAGGACTATTTTTTTACTTTTGGGAAAATCAATTTATAGAAAGCGACGGGGCAACTTTTACAACTTTTGCGACGCGGAAACTGTGGGCGTGGGGACAATGGGTCAGGCCATCCAACTCCGTGTCCCCCGTCAAGAATATCTGCTGCGCTACTGCGAAACCAACTTTATTGAAAGACCCTTAGTCAAGTCAGGAAATACTTCTATGGGCTGGTTTCTCGTAGTGATGCGCGGCAAAAAGTGCCATAGATACCACTATTTTTAAACTATAATTTATACAAACATCGTGGAATTAATTTTCAAATTAACGTCAATCTCAAATGACTCCATCCAAGTTCTAACCAAAACCAAACCCGGTAGAAGACTGCTTGCGATGGGAATGCACAAATAACTACTATTGAATCTAATATATATTGAATAACGTCTAAATTATCCATAAATATTAAGTTGTGTAATAATGTAAATCATTATACAATTTAATTTACGTATGTACATTAAATTTTATAATGAAAACATTTTAAATTACGTATACTGCTAATTGGGACTATTTTTTTACATTCACTAAAACTAAATCCATCTAATTACTGTCAACTTAAACTCTGATTTCCTCATCGCAGAAGATACGATAAACAAAAGATTTTCTTAGCGGTAATGAGACAGTTTTAATGACCATAGCCAGATAAAAAGTAGGAAACAAGACAAGACAAGTCTCGAGTTAAGTTCGGTGGCAGTTGTTGTCGATATGTTAAATTAATTTGTTTTTTAAAGCTGGATGTCAACTGGCTTAAACAAAATAGGAGCTTATAACTAACATAAAATTAGGGTGACACCTCAATAGAAGTGTACTCGACTTTTTAGGATATTATCTTAAACAAGATTGTTATATTACAATAACTCTTTTAATTATGAAAATATATATATATAACTTAACTAATGTTAGGTTACATAACTCTCATTACATGCGTAATTAGCTAACCTAACAACATCTTATACCGACCCTATTGATATTACAAATATTTTATGTTTTAAATAAATAGATTAATTTGCTTGGTACCTGATATTCAGGCTTATATCCACAACAAACTTATAGAGATCGACAATAGTTCGGACTGCTCCGAGAAATGCATGGTACGATCTTGCCGCTTTTTTGTTCGGCTTGGGGGATAGATATTAAATGTTTTCTTATATCTTTACACTCAACAATGTCAAGGATGAAGTAGGGTTGTCGAAATTTATTTAAATTCTATAGATTGCTTTGATTCAATTGACCAACCCTTATATATGACGTTTTTATTTTATTAAAAGTAAGATTAGAATGAAAATGTTTAAGATCTAGCTTTATGAATGTTCATTTGAAACATACAAAAATTCCCCTCCCATTGTCACTCGCGTGCGATAGAGAGCAAAATACATCTTATTTAAGTAAAGAAAGTTCAAAAAATTTCCTTCGAATAAAGTTCACAAAAGATCGTTAATAAGTAATATTATGTTGACTTAATTTTCTACAATACTAGTGAATAGCTTCAACTATGGTATGTTCATTAAATTGTTGTCTGCATTGTCTTAGTGTTCTACGTGTTGACACTATGTTCGTGTGTCCGAGATACTGCACTTACACTTATATTCACTACACTAGGTTTATTAACTCAAAAGGTTTCGTTCTCTTAGGCGTGTTATTCCTGTTGCGTCAAGAAGTTGGATTGCCTCAGCATTCCATACATTACAATAGCATTACACATATTTTTGCATCTAATTCCAGTTCTCCTTAAAGGCAGGTTTATATTCTATACTTAATTTTTTTGTTACACAAAAAACGTGTGCATAGTGGTCGAACGCTCGACCACAGAGTAATCGCTTAATATTTTTTCCCGAAACTAGTCTATGGAACAAAATTTCTTTACCCGAAAATATTGATAGTCTAGGCATAAAAGTACAATTTATTATCACAGCTGAAGATTCCATGCGTCTTACGTAACTAGACACTGTCGAAATGACTTACGTCGAGCAAATGGAACTCGTTTTATGAATGCTCGAAGGTTACGAATTTTGGTGATGTAGGAGTCTTGAGTTATGAATGCATTGAGTAATGATTGTGAGGTTGAGGCGAAATTGTTAGCGTTTCTTGACGTGAATATTTGGTATGTGTGATTTAGGTGTTTGGACAATTTGGTCACTGATGTAACTAGGTAACTGAAACGCCTTCTATCTTAGATACGAGTTTCGGATCTATGCCAGTAATTTTTTTAAAGATACACTTTTCCATATTATAATAGATAACACGAAGATAATAGCCAAAACAGATTACATTGATAAACTAATATACGAAAGAGAAAACATAAGTACATTAATAGATAAAAAAAAAGAAAATAAACAAACGACAGTAGGATGTTTATAATATAATTAAAGAAAAAACTAAATTATTACATTATTCTACGTAATAATTCCTAACATATAGATCAAATTGGCATTTTGTCGCACTGGCCACTTTGACTGAAAATATTTTATGTTTGATTAGGAAATATCGCGTTATTTGCGAGTACTAGTTACCATAGCACCAGTGGTGCTGAAACGGCTCGAAGGATTAATGTAAAATGTAATATAAAGCCTGGAGATTCGCCGCGAAAGCAAAAAACGGTAAGGGACTTAATACTTCAATAGAGGAAAATATTTCGGCTATGTTTAAGCCACACCTTAACAGTGAAATTGATTGCGTCACTTGAACCATTTTAGCATTGTATACTATTCTATTGTACCCAAATTGGTTCCTAATGAAAACTCATTCAAACGCATTTTGAGGGATTAGCAAGATAAATATGTATAGCGATAAGTTCAGATAATAAAACATGGCAATGACTATATTTTACTAAAATTGATACGCGATTAGACTTGGTTTTGGTTTCTTTGTTTGATAACATTTTAAGACACTAAAGCTTTTTTCGACGCCCTTTGGTGTGTACAAGCATAATAGGTTTTGAGAAGTGTTCAGAAGGCCTAGTCAAAAGAAAGACCTTCGGTAATGAAGAGTATGAAGAAGAAAGTTCGTCTAGGTTTTATTACGGAAGGATTTTCCACTTACATTTAAAACGTGATAATGGAAGGTGTGTGGTGAGAGAACGTTGAGGATTTAGAGGTATGGATGCCTCGGGATAATAAAGGAGTGGAGGCCCCCTGACCTCAAGTTATTTTCCAACAAAAATGGAAAAAAAAAACATTTTTTAGTCCGAAAATTATTACATACTTTTTTCCGAAGTCTATTGTGGAAGTCTCGGTCTGTAGCCCCGATTGCCCTCCTAGTTTAATAAATGGACTACCAGTTCAGTTATTAGAAACATAAAAAGAAGGTCGAACAACTTTTTTTATATTCATTTGTCTCGCTCCTAAACAAGACTGCTATGGTAACATTTATACAAACCAAAGCGGTTTTCTAATGTAACATATCATAATTTAGATTATATTATTCTGATAATAAATAAATAAAGTAAGAATGCTTTGGCCTTTGGTAGGTCACAGACGATATTGTTTAGTTTCATTTGCATTCACAGTTTACTATCTACTATCGATATAAATACTACCAAAGCTGTACAATGGTCGGGAATGCCCTGAAATAACCTTGAGTTTCCTTCGCAAGGCACGAGTTGAATGCACGTATTTGTGAGATAAGGGTGGTCGTCAATACAATACATTTATCAGCGATAAGATGCCACTTCAGAAGTTAAACGAACACCAAGACTCAGAGTGAACGATTTGAACCGATAGCCAAAGTTCATTACATGAATTTTCACGTTCTTTTACTCCGTTCACTTTTGCTCCTTTGACAGAGGCCGTGATGTTAAATGGATTTTAAAATGATGTCTGTGATGTGTTGCAATTTAACAAACTTCTAACGTTTGATTGAACGTCAATCTGGGTTTTATCTGTGAAAATAAAAATCGGTTTCACCAGTAGATAAAAATGTTTGACTTTAATATGTGTTATAAATGTCTCTCTAGTAAGAATTAAGTTTTTAAACTGTCAAATAAAATACAATGCGCAAACCAACCCGAGTGTTGTATCAATTTGTATTACCTGTAGATAGTCAGTTCCTTGTGCAGAGGCTCAGAGGAATTAGTCACCCACGTAATCTTGGAATGCTTGGCTGTGCCTTCCTAGCGATCAGATATCATCATTCTGGACAGAGCTAGGCTTGCTTAATTAGCCTGGATTTTGCCCATAATTTAGATTTTTTATTAACTTGGTCTTGGACACTTGCATTTTATTCGAATCGTTCCAGCCTCTAGTCCAAATATTGATAATAATATTATTATCACATTGATAAAGCGTTAAACGTTCATTTACATTGTACAAGTCGAGGTCACCAAATACCTAATACCTGTTACCAAATGTTCGATGGTGAATATCTTTATACTTATAGTAAATAATAATAATAACAGCCTTTTATTTCATATACTTTTACACTTAAACACATTTAAATTTCCTGCTGTTTCCTTAATTTGTTCTATCCACCTTTTAAGTTGTCTTCCTCTTTTTTATTTATACTTATATACGTTGTGGAATTAAGGGAATTCAGAATTTCTTTCACAGGCTCTTGTTATGACGAACAGGACCAAGTGGTGCTGCTACTTTTATCAGCTGTTTACTGTCATTGTCATTGAATGTGTTTCAATTGTCACAGAAATCGGAAGAGACTTGGAGCGATTTTAAGAGTGAGTGTCAAGACTTAGACAATAAGAAGATAATTGGAGATGCCTTCCGCCCCAATAGGAGATATAAAGTTACATTACAGTGAAGTGTCTTTAGTGGGTTAGGTGGGCGTCTCTCAGATTAGTTGGGGTTTGACTGTAGTCTCACAACCCCGTTTGTCTAAACCACATCTGTGTCTTTCCTTCTGCTTTCAAGCACCTTTTATAATCATTGTTGATATAGTTTTCATATTTTCGTGCCAATTGTTGTATCTGTTTATTTTAGTTGCGTTACTATTCTTTTATAGCATTTTTTCTTATCTTTAAAACAATTCAAGGACAAATCTATAATTATAACTTGTTTATATTTTTTGATATAATCTTGTATTTTTATTAGTAGGTGCCTGTCATTTTTACTTATTGAATTAATAAACCAATTCTTATCTCTTAAAAGGAATATATTTATTTCGTATATAAATTATAAATAATCATTATACGAAAGGTTTAGCCAAAGCTTGAATTAATTATATAGAGGTTCAAAAAATTACGAAAGGAACAAATCAATAAAACTTACTAAATTATTTAATTAGGAGTACCTAATTCGGCTGTGTTGTTTGTGTTAAAGCGATGGTATGTACGCGATGTTGCGTTGAGTTGTGCTCATTTTGCTTGTTATTTAGCGCTATAATAATAATACCTTTATAATAATTTTTTTACAGTTAAACACATTTCTATTTTAATCTTCTTTTAGGTATCTGTGTGTCCTTTTTTGGCAAAGGCCTCACTCCCGCGATTCCTCTCTGCACCGTGCCACTCTCTGCCATGAACTGCCTACAGTTTCTTTAAATTAGCGCTATGGATATTCTTAAATATCCAGTTATAAAGGAAATAGGTGAACGCTAGCGGACATTACATAGTTGAAATATTCAACCTTATACATTGTACGGCGTCTTATCTGCTAATGGATTTTCTAGAATTGCATTTTGCAAACACTTACATAATTAGAAAAAGGTACAATGTACCTGATTACATAGTGAGATATATAAATTACATTAAATTATGTTAGATATATATTGGGTACACAATTTAGAGGATTTAGAATAATTGTTATCATTAACTTTTGTTTGGGACAATTGTTAGCCTTGTGTCTTCCGCGTGTGACTTTCTGCTTCCATCTCCAGCTGGCACCAATGGAATTTCTGTGTGCGGATTTAACATTCGCTCGAACGGTGAAGGAAAACATCGTGAGGAGACCGACCTTAGACCAAAAAAGTCGACGACGTTTGTCACAGACGGCTGATCCCTACTTAACTATTTGATTGACTAATGATCATGAAACTGATATAGTAATCTGAGGTCCAGACCTAATGAGGTTCTAGCGCCACTGGTTTCTTTGTTTGTTTAAGACATTGAGGCTAGATATAGCACATTGTAAGAGAAAAATATGTTAACTGATAGTTTATACACTACTGTATGTTTTTTTTCACATGTTAACATTATGTCACGGGAGGCTGATGACCAACTAACTAACCTATAAAAACCACGAAACACACACAAATCTGAGGCCAAGAAAAAGGGTTATAACACAAGTGATGTTTTACATACGTTTAGATTTTCTAACGATCCGTTTTTCATATCCTAAATATATTATGATCTATAAGTTAATTAAGATAATAAACGTATAAATAAAAAAACAAATAGGTTTATCGCTCAATTGAGTTTAAAAAAATCGGAACACATTGAGGGGTTAGATTTTAATCATAAACTTTTATCTTAACAGGCACAGATAGACCTAAAAGTAGATAAGAAATAAAACAAAAATATGTGCGTGTACTAGTGTACTCACGTAAGAAATAAAACTGAAATGATCTACGATATGCAACTTTATAGAAATTGGTTAAATAAAGTTAAAATTAGACAAAGTTTAACAAAAAGCTTTTATTATAATAGACATGAATACGAATTCATTCATTTCATTTTACCTTATTACTACTAAGATTATTACAGAATTTCATTAATTATTATAAAATTAATACTAGCATTGTTATCGTTATTATATATTTTTGTTATTAATGGCTTCGAATCATTTCGAATCAACCGTGGTAGGAACAAGAAAAAGATGGCGCGTAACGGAAAAATGTGACGCGTAACCAAAAAATGTGACGGTATTCCAACGCCGATGAAGAAGTTTCACTTCAATAAAAGTAGCCTTCATTCCAGTACTACACTACACTAAGCTTCACTAAGTCTATGCTTTACACTAGTACTCGACCTCCAACGGAGTGCAGGCCTCCTCCAAATTCTTCCACTTGCCTCTATTCCTGCCATCACAAGTGTGGTCAATGTGACCGGCCCATTTCCACTTTAACTATTTTGTTTGTCCTTTTTTGTTTGTACGGCTTCGTATCACACCGTTTTTAACTTTGTCCTCAAGTTTCAAACGATATTTCAAAAAGTAGATTATAGATAAATGAATTACACAACAAAATAACCAATGGAATTTAATAATAAATAATTTTGAAGGGTTCTATAATTGTAAATCACAAAAGTGTGTATAATAACGATTGTATATCACAAGTCTATCATCAGAATCATTCAGCGTGTTGGCAACAGCTCTTCCGAACCGGTGAGACTTGTTGACAAATGGAAATTTCAATTATACTTTAATATTCTTTAAATGAAACGGATAAAACGTGATGTCCGTTTCGTTTGATGAAACACTCAAAATGTCAGGTAATGTAAGGAAGTTTTTTTTAATTGTAATACCGTAATATAAGTTATTAGTTGTACAGTCAACTCAAACTCAAAATAAATTTATTCTTATAGGTAACCAAGTACAGTTATGAACGTCAACAGAAAATATGTTAAATTGATTCTAAATTTACATTTACTACCAGTTCGCAAGCCAAAGGCGTAGAGCGGGCAAGAAGAACTAGCAAAAAACTTTCAAAAAGACATAAATAGGACTGGAGCGAATTTATAAAAAGCGAATTTACATTTAACGAGTGTTTTAATATATTAAGTGATATAGTAGTGTCTAAGTATAGTATAGTATAGTCATATTCATGGTGTATGTATCGAATGGTCTGGGTTCAAATTCTCAGCACAACAATAATCCAGGTTGTATTATGTGTTATTACTGTCTCAATACATAAGACAGACACTCAACAATTAAAACAGGTCCACAAATAGATGGATTTATACCAATGTTACAGGATTTAACACAAATATTATGTTAAAAATTTAATGACTGTGTTTCGCAATTCGAAAGAGATAAAATTATTACTCAATTGCCTATTATGATCAAATGCAAGTGATACTTCTAATTATTTTTATATATGATAAACCGAAAGAAACTTTCCTTCAAGAAATAATACTTATATTTTTTATGTAACAAACAAACGGCTCACCTGATGTTAATTGATACCGCCGCCCATGGACACTCAAGGCCAGAAGGCACGACTGCGTTGCCGTGAATATATGTGTTTTAGACAGTGTTATGAGACACTTTTATTTTAATGCTAATGTAAACCTTAGTCTCAAAACTTGATTAGTTACCAAATATTTTTTTTTAAAAATGTCTCAATTGGCAACACTGCCAATATTTAGTAAACTGTTCATCAAGTAACAAATTGTTATATTCAACCGTTGTTCGTAAATCCACTGTCCGTTTTGGGCCAGAGCCAAGATGATAAACTCGTCTTAGCTTAAATTAACTCTGAGAATGTACGATATTGTCCACAGTTAATTCCTTTTATTATCTGTCAAAGGTTTGACAGTAAATCGGATACTTTATTAACAGCTAGAGAGAGCGTGTTCATTTACCAATCTATAGTCTATTACCGTCGAATTCCTCCGTTTCGGTGAATTACATTTTGTCGGCCCAAAAAAGTATTGGGTTGAGGTCTAGATTTTGAAAAGTTTCTTCATACTTCCATTTACATATGGAAATCGGTCATGGTTTTTCATTGCGTCGTGAAGTTCCAGTATCCAGTAAAATAAAGAAGTAATCTTTGTTTACATAATCTCGGCAGATGACTAAATGAATATTATTACGCAGGAATACATCTGCCGCATCCAGAAAGTAAAAATGTTTGCTTTTAGATGTATAATACTTTTAATTATGGTAAAAAATATGAGCTTAGGGTTGCGACGCTAACAAAAACTAAATTGACATATCTCAGGGTTCATAAATTTATGGAACATGTTCACTTCAGTACTGTCGGTCGACCTTTTTGCACATCATCGGAAACAAGAATGTTGTATTACAATTGAGTGTGGAAAAAACCTAATTATTACTTTAATATATGTACTAATGTTAGGTTACATAACTTCGTGTGTATATTCAATACGGTCTCGGGCACCTATGGAAGTTTTTAATTTAAAAAAAAAGTTCTTAGTTTTCAGACCAATCCTTTGTGAATTGCTTGTAACGTTGTTGTTATAATGGCTGGCATTTCAATGTTTACGGAACAACCGTAACAAAATTCGATGTGCCAATGAAACAATAGAATTTGCAAAAGCTCCGTCCCATCCGGGTGCTTGGTAACAAGGTAAGTAGTCTCTTTTACCGACTTATCGAAGGAGGTTACCAGTTTGACCTGTTTGATACCTGTGTAAAGTGCTAATTTTTGAAACGATAACGATAATGCCGATACGATCCTAATATTGTTAGTAAGAGAGATTCGTATTTCTAGTTCTTCTGAGATACGTATGTGCCCAACATACAAATAAGACAAATATAAAAACCATAATACATACATTTACATAATTTTAACCTAAGCGACAACATATATTTTTTATAGCACACTAGTAGTTGGTCAGGTTGTCTTCCTCTTACTCGTCTCTTTTACGAGCTAATAGTCTCTATCTCTCCGGTAGATCCTCTTCTCATCTTTTTATTGAACGGACCTCCTTTTCCCATCTCTAGGATACCATTGTACGACGTATTATGTCCATTTTTTTTCGACCTCGTGAAATGTCCAGTAAACTACTAACTCCACTGTTGCAATATTGAAGACCGAATTATTTTTTTTTCCTTTTCCAATAACTTTTTTTTACTTGTTAATATCATAAACTTCAATAATAATACGACGCGACATTGATACAGATGGACGATAAAATCAATAATTTCACTACTATGGTTTGTAGAATCATTAAATTGTGCAGCATTCTGTGGCATGGAATTTTTTCATATTGCAATACTATTTGTTGGCAAAGGTATTCGTGCCGGTCTGATAAGATCTCTAGACTAGTATTTTATCTAACTTACGAGAAATATTTATCTGCCAATCACAAACCAACTAAAGATTTCATATTTTATAAATTGGGACTAGGGTCTTATTTAATAATATAGTAACGGTAGTGAGCTGATCAATAAAAAAACATTTTAAGTTCCTATATGTCTGTCTATACCTAAATATTTTGCTAGTAATTTTTACTTGTTACTATTGTTTTTCTTTTTAAATTTATGTTTGCCATAATTGTCATATATTTTAGAAAACATAGCTTGTAACATATATTATATAGCATTATATATGACGTGGTGAACTTTAACAATTAAATAAATGCAAACTGCTTCGCAAGTATAAGTGTAGGTAAAGTTTTGGGGTAACACACTCAACAACTTTTAGGAGTCTACGCCGAATAGAGCCGGTAATGAGCACGCTTTTCGATCAGAGACGACCCGAGACTATTGCCAGACGTAAGCCCTCTCTTCAACATTTACATTACATTTATTTAACATTCGTTTCATAGCAATTAGCATGTATTTATTCTAAACGGCATTATTATTTTTATGTATGAAACACACTTGCCAAAATTGTAGCGAAACTATAATTCTCCCAACTGTTTAGTTACTAAAAAAACAAGCCAAGAAATTGTACCATAGATTATACAGTCTAGTGGCCGTGACGCACGTTTATCTGTTATTTTATTTACATAATCTTTGTTTGATGCAAGTTGGCGCCGAAAAATATACAATCTCATTTGAAATATTCTTTTTTCGACTTTAATAATAATCTGTTTCATTTTATAAAAACAAATTAGATTTTTTCTAATTAAGAGATTTATTTAAATTAAAACATCAGCAACTTTCACTTCGGTAAAGTAAAAAGACACTCACTTACCACAGGTAATAAATCATTAAGGTGTAGTATTCCAAGACCAAAATGTTTTAAATGTTCGATTCACAATCGGGAGTCAAGATCAGAATACATTTGAAAGAGACAATGGAATAATAAAGAGTAAGGTGTATGATAACAAAACATTCAACGTTTATTAATAAGAGGAAAATTGAATTGGCAACACTAAATATTGGTGTGAAACAATTTAAACGATAGTGTATTAGTTTAGCTTATGTAAACGAACTAAACTGTTTTGAAGTGACATCAATGCTATTGTTAATTGGTTATTATTTTGTAGTTACGTTACATTTTAGAGACTCTGTCATCGGTTGTTAAGCGAAAAGCAGGATGAGGTTTTAGTGTGTGGCTCCAATGGGCTGATTGACAAGACTTGAATAACGTAGTTTTTAGATTTTAGTGACAGGTATCACTTATCGTGGGATAAGATTATGTTCCATAACAAACATATTATTTTTATTTTAACCTTTTCTGATGACTTATTAGTGACTTGAGAATCTATACAATAATTTTAAATTCTGTGAACACCAGTCCCGACGAATCATGCCTGTAAAATAAATTTCATGTTTGTTACGATCGTTACACAGATATCGTATGTTGGTCAAAATCAGTCTGCGACCAAATTAAACTACAAGACAGTATTAGGATTAGACAGCCGAATACATATAATTTATAAACATGACGTTATTGTCGATTCTATTCTGTGACTGTTTTGTGTCACGTGACTGACGTATGAAAAAACGTTAATTTGCAAAATACTTTACGCCCTTAAGCCTTTTATGTCCATATTTTATACGAATTTACTCAATAACTGAGCAGCGTTGGCCTATTGGCTTCTTCTCCCTCATCCTTGAGGTCGTAGGTTCGATCTCCAGCTGTGCACCAAAAACTTTCTTTCTATTTGACATTCGTTCGAACGGCGAAGGAAGACATTGTGAGGACTAGACATTAAAAGTCGACGGGCAGGCTGATCACCTACTAGCCTATAGGATTGACAAATGATCAGATGTCACCTTGCCAATATTCTGCCAGTCTTTTCCTACCATTTCTATCAAGTCATCAGCCCGCCTTTATACCATTTAATAAATTAATTGGAACCGGATGTCTCTATGTTTGTCAATAGTCTGTAGGTCTTTTCGTGCTATTTCTATGAAATCATCAGTTTACCTTCTTTTTGACTATTTAATAACTAAATTGAAACCTTTATCTCTATTTTTGTCTGCCAGTCTTGCTATTTCTATCAAGTCAACCAAATATAGTAACCAACGAATAGTAAAGTTGCCAGTACATTGAACGCGGATGGCAAAGACGTCACACCCTAATTATTATGTGTACATAAACGCAGACATAATATGTACAGTGTTTACACAACGTGGTGACGTCTCTAATTTTGCACACGATTATCGAATAAATTTTGCGTGTATTCGATCGCGCACACAGTAATTAAACAATCAGAAATATACGTAACTTCATATTTACGTAAAATGTTCTTACGGCCGTGAAGCTTGGACAATTAAAGAAGATACTCGATAAGCTGCATCCAGGTCTTTAACCAGAACGTTCTTAATCGAGTTGCAATGTCGAAAAACCTATACAGAACATTAAAAAACTAAAAGTTGCGTAACTGGGCCACGTGTTGACCGCTTCAATTGATTATTATGAACAAATCCAGGGTATACGGCGTGTTGGTGACAGAAATATTAAGGGCTTAGGCAACAACAGGCTGGCTAACGTTAAGTAATCGGTATCAGTTATAGGAAATTGAAGAAGCACAAAATAGGGTTGACATGACAGAAATGCTTACTACTGACTACCTTACTACCTGACCCGGTAAACTTCGTACCGCCTCAGTCATTGTCGTGTTACATATAAGCTGTAACTTAATTTATAATTTTATTTATTGATTGAAGTTTACATTATACTAACAACATAATGCTATATTTATAGCAATTGTCACAAGCTATCTTACTAAAATGTAATTACAATTTAGTAAAAATAAATTACAACAAAAATTAATAAAATTAAATATACTAGTCATTTTTTGCTTGTTAAATTGAAACTTTAAAAGAAAGTTATACTAAATATATATATATAGTTCACTAATTAGTATTGGATTTCTTTTCTTTTAGTTACCGAAAATTTACAACAAATCAACAATCAGTTCAGGCGTTCTTAAGTTGTAGATGTTTACAAACCTGACTATATTATGTCCATATTGTGCGGCCGAGGAACCAAAAACCAATCTATTACGAATATAAAATATATACTCAGTTATGTATTATATCCTTGCATCGTAAATAAAATTTATCATAACACTATATTAGATAGTATAACACTATAATTAAAATGACAGACAATACAGAGAGACGCCCGGTCTGTCTTTTGGCCTTCACAGAGCAGGAGCAATGTCATATAGAAATAGAATTTTTTAAAGTTTGAAAACTTGCCAATGAAGTTTTGACGGACTAAATATACGGTGTCATTGAGCGTAAAAATGCTAATACCTTATGATTAATTCATGCCGCCTTTTATATTTTGTTTTCGCTTTGTGAATTCAATTGAATATGGGTATCTAACCTGAATACTCAACAATGTTTTTTTAGTACGCATTTACGTATATTTAAAATACTATAGTTTTATATAAATGGGGAGCAAACGAGCCGTAACAGCCATAAAAGGCAGTTAAGCGGCCTGTGGCACCCATATTAGGTGGTGCGTTGCCAGCCTTTGAGGGAGGGGCTACCTGATACTATGCGAAACCAGCTGCAGTATTTCCTAACCAATTCAAGAAATGAGCGTACAAATTCTTAAAGGTCGGCCACGTACTCGAGAGCCCTCTGGCATGGAGAGTGTCCATGGGCCGCGGTATCACTTAACATCTGATGAGTCTCCTGTTCTTTAAAAAAAAGCCTGGTGGCTGAAATCCCCTTAAATTTGTTTGGAGGTGACGTTCTCCTCCTAGTCTCCTAGGCACCGGTGTTTTAGTTTCCGCATGGTGAGGCTATGTTTCGTCATGTTTTTTTGCAACCAACACCCAGCACGCAGAAATTTTTTATGATATTAAATGTTTGTGGACATTTCCTACCTTCATTTCTTCAGCTATAAATCAAAGTAAAACTTTCTCTACAGCTGTGATACTTTTTGACATTCAACACCTATTGTCTTCAGTCACCGTGACCACGCACGCTGTAAAGCGCGAAGCGGGAAAACTTTAAAATTATTAATACATAGCTTCAATCCGTTAAAAACGGTGTTTTCTTTAAATGTGTAAAAGTTAAGTTAATAAAAGTCAATACTAAAAGTAAAACACGTCAATCAGCCAAGATTTTCTCAACTTTTTAAATAATTTGTTCGACTGAAAAACTACTTCGAGGTGCTTCTTCGCTTGAACCCAGCACACCAACGCACAACCGTAGAATTTGGAGAAGCATTAACCCTTAGTGTTATTTTCAAGTCTTGAGACCAACTTCGTAGTAAAAAAAATCTAGCAGAGATATTTTGTTACTCACTTTAATATTGTCCATTTTTAAAGAAGACGTTGCGACACGAGGAAAAAAGAGACTACTATTTTTAAAAACAAAAGAAGTTATTGGTTTTTATTATATTTAATCTCTGGGCTGACAGCCAGTATTTTTTTGAATGTACATACAGAACATTAACTATTTATTGAACACCACGTTCGTCAATATCTACGCTTAAGATACAGAGAGGCCTATATTCTATAAGTAGTCCTTGGAAAAAAATAATAAGAATAATTTATATATAGGTATAATTATGTTATACCTCCTCCTTTACCCTCCTTTTGATTTAATTATGTTAATTTTTATTTTTATTTTGTAGTCTAACGAAGTGTAAATAAATAAATAAATAAAATAATTATTTGTGTATATAATATATACAGATCCTATGTACAGAAGAACGTTTCCACCAAGATATTTTATTGAACACCACGTAATTTTTTAGTAAAATCAACACAAAAAACACAAGCTCAAAATAATCTTATTCATATAGGCAACCTAGTACACTTATGAACGTCAACAGAAAAGATGTTAAATTGATTCTAAATTTACATTTACTACCAGTTCGCAAGTCAAGGGCGTAGAGCGTCAAAAAGAACTGACAAAAAACTCCGCCACTCTTTTTAATCGCCAAGTTTTGAGTCATACAAATTGATTGACCTGGAGCAAATCATTCCCAAGGATTAGGATCATTTAAATAAACGTCATAATTTATAAAAAAAACTTTATTTATTAGTTTAATACAGTTTCCTCAAATATTAAAATAATAAATAGGTATGATGATGCAAAATTATGATACATGTGATAGCGACATAGATAACGATTAACAAAAACATGTTTTCGCTTCGGAAGCACTGTTTTATATGTATTCAATACAAAATTATCATACGATAAAAATGTATCATAAAACAAGTTAAAATATAAATAAATCAGTGGCGCTACAACCGCTTTAGGTCTGGGCCTCAGATTTCTGTATGTGTTACGTGATAATTTGCCCAATTAATAGGCAAGTAGGTGAACAGTCCTGTCCCTTCCAAACGTCGTCGACTTTTTGGGTCCAAGGCAAGCCGGTTTTCTCACGAAGTTTTCCTTCACCGTTCGAGCGAATATTAAATGCGCAATTACAAAGGAGTCCATGGTCCACAACCGGCAATCGAACCAACGATCTCAGGGATGCGAGTAGCACGCTCAAGCCACTAGGCCAACAAATATCCCAAACAAAAGTAAATTATTTATTGTTTTTTTTGTATATTATATAAGTATATGTTAAGTGATACCGCCTTGGACACCCACATTGCCAAAGGGCTCGCAATGCGTTGTCACTTGCCAGCCTTTTAAGATTTGGTACGTCTTAGAGGAGCCTAAACTGAATTAGTTCGGAATTCCACATAGTAGTGGTGCGCGGTAAAAAATGCCTTAAAAAACTACTTAGTTGTGGAATTTCGTATTCCACCTTGACGTCTGATGATGAAATTCAGTTAAACACACTTTATATTCTATTATCAACATTGTCAGAATAAGACAATCAAAATGTCTCTGTGTCTGCCAATTTAAAAATCATAAATTGATGGGTAGATCAATTGTTAATTTTTTGTAAATATTAATTTACTATGACGAATCTAAAAGCAGCAACACGGGAACATTGTTTTGAAATGAAAAATTATTACTAATACTAATTATACTTTACGGATTGTTTGTAGCAGCTTTAGTTTTTTTATATATAGCTGTAGAAGCCAACTAGCTTAATAAGCCGTTTAGCCTTTTAACTAAATACTGCTGTTTAAATATCGGCCTGAAAGATATTTAGCCGTAATGGCAAGCTGGACTCAGTTTCCGCACTTAGACTCATAATTGGTCCACCTTCCAGAAGCACAGAAGTCTCTTGGCCACTTCACAGGCTATAATATTTAGCCGTAGCGTTTGTAACAACATTCAATAAAGGCCATAAGCCATTCATACGATATATGGCGGATCATGTGGCGGAAGTAAAAGAGTTCATCTGACATGAAAAATAATTATTTTAAAATTGAATTGCTTCAGTCAGTGACTGCTAAATTCACATTAATATTGTTACTACACACTTCCATTGTTGTTTTTCATTAAACTTGGAATACACCAGCAAAGTTGTGGTTTGCCGACGCCATATTGACAGTTTGAAGAGTTTCGTTTCGTTTGAGAGAGAATTTGGAACTAAATTTAAATTAACAGTCAACAGGCTAGGCAAGTAATGAAACCTCATCGCTCTAAGTCATTTGTATAGCTGGTTGAATATCTCTCAGGATGCTAGTTAACCGGCGCTGTTTAGTTAAGAGCTAGGCTGTAGATTGAACGACTAATTAAGTTTGTTACTTGCGACATAGCTATCAGATATATTTTCGTACTACTCGCACTTGAACATCAAATCAAACGATTTTTTTTTTAAATTTTAGTTTAACATCGTCCACTAGAAAACCGTAAACTATGCTTACTTGTTATTAACATGTGTGTTGGATAGACATTTAAAAATTGTAGAATGTGTATTCATAAAAACGGATGTAACATGATAACTTTGGTGGAACTAGCCCACAGAAATATTTCCGAACCAATTAAACTTTGGGAAAGAGCGTACCATTCCTTGCATTGCATTGCATATCGTACAAATATATAAAAATTATTGTTTCTTAATAATTATTTTGTCCCATATATATTCAGACTTAGACCTTTGTTTAATTAAATAAATTAGTTATCACAAATATAATTTAAACACGGGTTTATTTTAAACTGTTTTAAAACTAGTTTCATTCATGCCAACCCAAATTTTATTATTTTCGTGAACAAATTAATTCTTAATACAATGAGACGCTCGTAATTATTCCTAATAGATTTTAATTAAAATTTTACGACTTTGTAATGACTATGTATTTGAAAAATAGTTACTCCATGGCTGTCAAACTATTTATATTCCCAGAAGTATCGAAGAAAGATCACTGCCGTGTAATGCTTTCAGGGGGGATTCGATTAGATTTTTAAACGCATCATTAATTCTGACAAAACTTATACATAATTTATCTGTTATTGTTATTATGATTTAAAAAAATTAGAAATCTTTATGACATACTCGATCTAACGCTAACACTAGTCTCTGTGGGTGACACATAAACAGCAATTTAGTGTTATAAGTAATTCGTATAAAACCTTTAGTATGCATATGCGCTGTTATATGCGTGCGCTGTCTGAGTTAGTTTTTGAACCTTAGTGAAAACGACATTTGCATGTCAATCTGAATATAGCTGATTTTGCCGTTTTTTAAATAATTAATTAATATTAATCAATCTGTTTGTATCACTTTCTTTGGTGTTGAGACTAATACTACTTTGTAAAAGATTTGCATAAAATGACACGATTGTTTAAAAATTCTAAAATAGAACCTCGTTTGTTTTTTTATTTTTTTATTATAGAACAAACGGGCTCAGTTGACGTTACCATACCCATGAGCACTTAATACCCGAGGGCTCGCGTGCCGGCCTTAATGTATTCATAAGTGAATGTAAATTTATAAAATTTGGTTCATGCGCTTTAATACTGGCATCATAATGCCAAGGTATGTAAAAATGCAACCGTCGTCACAAAAGTGTCAAATAACTCTAATAAAACAATTGTTCCAATTGCACTCTCGATCTCGAATGGAAATCATTGCTTCATGACGTCTCACTGCCTCTTGATTTATCATTTAACGTAGAGGATTCTGCCGACTCGAAACTATTGTTAACAATATCTACTGATCTAATAAATAAAACATTAATCAGTGGCGCTTTAGGTCTGTTATTAGGCCAAAGATTTATGTATCTGTTTCACGATTTTTTGTCAATCTAACATGCATATGTAGTCCGACTTTTTGGGTCTAAGGCAGGTTTCCTCACGACGTGTACCTTCACCATTCGAGCGAATGTTAAATGCGCACACACAAAGAAGTCCATTGGTGCAAAGGGGGTCTGCCTCAGGAATGAGAGTCGCACGCTGAAGCCACACTGCCAGAGTGAGAGAGCGCTGCTCACAGATATAATATAAAAGAAAAATATTATAATAGGTAGTTTATTATTGCATAGCTTGAAATTCAATCGAAAATCGCCATGTGGGATATTGCGAGTTTAAGTATTGGAGGTGTAAGTTTTTTGACATATTCAACCTGACAGTGACAAGACATCTATGGAAAATAAGGGATTAGCTATGAAAGTGTACCTTATTCTGCGTTTTTATTTATCCTTTATTGTATTATAATCAATAATAATATTAAGATGTAATATGTTTATGTACAAGTTTTTAATTAGCTGATGATGTATTACTTTATTTTTTCTCGCGTGTAGTTTCCCAACCTTTTACTTGAAACTGGCATAAAGTTAAAACTAATGCCATAATATAAAAAGTATACCTTATTTGGTATTCGTATGTCCTTATAAGGTACTGAGTATTGTAATGAAGCGATGCTCTTCAGGACACAACTATTTAATATGGTACAATACTGATATATATTCAAACATCGATACATTTATATTAATAATGTAGACACAAAAGCAAACGTAATAAGTAACGAAATATAAATCTAAATAGATTTTTTAACATGTTCATACGATAGATTTCGTGAAAGAATGTATAAAATTGAATTCAATTACATCAAAGTAATTAAAATTGCTATAATTCTCCAAGTGTACATCAATTAACGCTGCAACATGATATAATTATTACTCTTCTTATATAACAGATTCGTGTTCTATAACCCTCTATATGTTATGACTGTAAGTAAATATTCTAAGTATTAGGGGACTGACGCGCTGAAAGAATGTGCTTGAGATGCGGTCTCCAACATGTTGAACCGACCTAGTAACTGGTTGAAGGCTGTCTAGATGTGGAAGTCCTACAGAGTGGAGAAATATTGAAGGCTGCAGTTCCATGACAAAATGGTGTGGATAAATACAGAATGAAATGTGAAATGCTCTGGGTATATATCTATTTTGTTTGCGAAACAGAGGTTCAGGAAGAAATTAATAGCTATCATTGATATTTCTTACTTTCTTTGTTTGTCATTTTGTATATGCCCACACCGTTTTGTCACGTTTCACTCTTTCTCCGCTGTCTTTCATATCTCAACAGCCAGTGACTAGGTCGGTTCAGCATGTTGGAGGCCGGTCACGTAAACGTATGCCATGCCTCTCCACATTCCTTAAGAACGCCAATATCCGTAGCTGAATGTGTGACTAAAGTTCTGCATTGTAAGTTCCTTGATGACGAAGTACCGAGACCTTTCATGGTATATTTGGCCCGTCCCCCATTTGCCCCCTGTTTTGAAAATAATACGGATATTTGACTATTATAATTATTTTACCCTCAAAGGCCGGGAACGCACCTACTAAAAATAGGCGTCCATGGGCTGCGATGTCTGCCCTTTTTGGGCGGCCCAGGCTTAGGGCCTCTATTCAATAAAAAAACTCTCGTCGACAAACATTTGTAGCGATACGTAATTATTGCGTATGCTCTATATGTGGAAAAAAACGTTTATATGATTCCTGCGCAGACACATAATGCTTAAACGCTGCCAACTAAATTTTCAGAGTGTATATTGTGTGTAGCTATATTTCTAGTATATGAGTGCGAGTGTATGAATAGGCTGATTACCATAACAAATAAGCGACCATAGGAGATGTAACCGAACGCTGTAAGTGTTATACAAACAGGTTTGCAGCATGTTGTACAAACTTGTACTGATTTATCGGAATTTTGTATAATACGATTTCAAAGAATTAAAACTATATTATTATTTTTCTACAAATATTATATAGATTTAAGTTTACACCAATCATCAGCTTCAGATACATTTTAAACGACCTGAAGGCAGAGGACGCTGAAGGAGGATTTTGTAGAGACCTACACTCCTTCGGAGGTCGTGTGTAATAAACGGAAACTTAATGTAACTTAAATTACAGTCTATTTTAAAAAAGCTATTTATAAAACCGAACCAATTCTTAAAAGGCTGGCAACGCACTTGGGAGCAATCAAAAAATTATTTAAATAAAAATTCTTTATTTGTTCAGATATATGTACAATAGAATTCAGATAGAGGCCTCGCTAGAAAGTCAGAGACCTGTGACAGGGAAGCTTCGCTCTTTAAATTTACAAAGTTTCATCAACCAACACAATTGGTTAAAAAATATATTATGATGACTATGTAATTTGTTTGTGAAAGGCGAAACAAATGTGTGCGCGTGTTGCATGAAAAGATGGATTAAGGAAAAAATTATATTAGATGATTTAACAATGCTTCTGTTTTGTTGTAGTTGAGTGTTGCCAATGGTTTAAAGTTGTTTTACAATTATGTAAGATTATGAAAGCTAAGGGTTTTATTTAAACTATTATAGAGATAAGCTGAGCGATGTTTGTATTGCTTACGTGCAAAGATTGTCTTGCAAATTGTGTAGCTTATTATATTATGTTGGGTCCTTTTTTGAGGTGTGTCTGTTCTATGTGGAGAGGTTGCGTGTCTCCTAAGGACACAACGGAGAATATAGAGCTCGCGTATGGTCAGTAGTTTGCAAGACTTGTACAACTCTTCAGTTGGAATATTTTTTTTTTAGTAACATTATTTTTATCAATATGATGGCACTTAACACTAGGTGAGCCTTACTGAAACAATAGTTTAATTAGAAATATAAGGAATTGTTTCAACTGTCCTCACATCGTATTTCGTACACATTATGCATGCGACCTAATAGTTGTTGAAACTTGAAATGGACGAGACTGATCTCCTTGACTTCGTTTATTGAATGCTAATATATTTGCTATTCAGTGCTCCAGTAGACCATTCTGACCAATCAAAGTGATACAAAAAATGCAATGAAATGAGTATTTCAAAAATGTAATTTTAAAGGTAGTAAGTAGGTTAGGTTCTATTAGAACTAATTTGACTAAGGGTCCTTCAAGAAAAGAGTGTACCAATTATTAAAATCCCGCACTTATGAGCCCTCTGCCAATGTGAGTGTACATGGGCGGCGGAATCACTGAACATCAGATGAGCCTATTGCCCGTTTTCCTTGTTACATAAAAAATACCGCCATGGGAGAGGCGTTACCCATCTGTCACTAGTGTGGGTTTGCAGACACAGCGAAAGAGGTTTGTACGACGGGAGCGGGGCTCCCTAATCCTCGGATCTAACATTTCCAGTGACAGTGAAAGCTATGATGTAGTCAGACGATGGCCCATGAAAGACTTTTAAAGCATTTTGTGAGGACGTTGTTAGTTGTTACAATTAAAGAGAACGCGGAGAGGGAGTGTGACCCAGTTGAGACCCATAACGCAAAGGAAGTCATAGGGGGACAGCTACGCGATTATCTACTCCACTCTGACCTTCGTACTATAGCAGTTGTTCAGCTGACGCCCAAGCAGGCACGGATTATGGTAAACTGTTAAATATTGAACTTAGTATTGTCTTTTGTTAAAATAGCTTTTACACATTAAGAAAAACACTTTTTGAACCTATTAAAGCTATGTATTATTATTAAAAACTTATATTTATTCTTATCTGTATTTATTGCCCCGAAGCAGATAAAACAACTTTCTCTGCAGCTGTGATACTTTTGACATTTAACACCTTTTGTCTTCAGTCATCGTGACCACGTACGCTGAAAAGCACGCGAAACGGCGTACATTAGAATTATGTAAATATAAGTTTTTAATAATAATACATAGCTTTAATCCGTTCAAAAAGTGTTTTTCTTAAATATTGAACTTGCTTAATCGTCATAATCTCTGTAAATGTTGCCTCACCAATTATTTTTATAAAAAGATGCTTATAAAGATTGTGTTCAGTGAGTAGTGTCATAAATAAGAAACATATTCCTATATATCTTTTACGTAACACAAAGTTCAAGCACTTGTGTACAAGCATTATGTGGAAATGTATTTGTGATATTCCATTCAGACTTCCAACGAAATAAATTACGTCAATTCACATTGAGTATTTAATCAATCACTCCAGTAATTACATTTATGGAACAGTATATTATGCATAGTAACAAGTATTTATCATAATTAAAACGGAATGTATAATCAGCCCAATTTGCTATTATTATTATTGTCGACCCAAAAATCAACTGTTGAACTACCCATTCGCTTTCACATGTTCAACTACAAAAGGTATAAGATTCATATACGGGTTGAGACCGAAAAGACAATTGTAGATAAGATAATATATAATATAAGATAATTGCAATTCTAGCAAACAAATTGACTATACAAAAGCTGGTGTAAAGCTAATACCTTTGCTAAATATTCATTTATTACATTTTGTTAATTTTTGGCCGATTCGATCAATAAATTCCAAACGCGAGTTATGTAGCCTAACATTAGTTAAGTTACATGTATATTTTAGATATAGGAGCGTAAACAAAATGTATGCAATCATCGCACACTTGAAGCCAATATGAGCTCTTTACTTTGCCACACGCATAAATTGTGTTTTAACATTCTCGTTTCCGATAATGTCCAATAACATAAGTGTCATTTACATTTATTAACATTAAGATAAGCCAAGTTAGTTTCTGTTAGCGTCGCCTCCCTACAACCCCTAATATTGTGTTAGTAATAAACTCATATCTTAAACAAATAAAGTCAATTGTTAAACAGGTTCAATGTGTTTCATTTAATGTATATCTGAACATATCCATACAACAACAACCACCGAACTTAATTCGCGCGCTTAAGTTTTTCACACAAAATTTACGATGATACGTTTTGTTCGAACTGCGTTTGATCTCGCGATATCGTCTCGAAAACATCCGGCTTATCAGGCTATGACAAGACTTGAGAGTACACCTGTCCACAAAAACATACACACTTGCACAGTATTTAATATTTGATCGCTTGTCTAACTTAATTTAAAGTTTAAGGATGCAAAAAATATGTAAAATAAAATAAATCACACTAGGTGGGTCCGTGAGTCCCACCTGTGTCCCACCAGTAAGAGAAGTAGCCGGGATTAATGGAACAGTCATAGCAGAACAAAATGGCGACATTTGGACACTTGTTGACTCGATTATTGTTTATTATTGTATAAAATAATTTAAGAAACTATTGTGTATACAGGCGTATTTTATATTTAAATTTGATCACAATAGACATTAGTCCCAATGGCCGAATTTGAATGGACTACTATATTCAGTATCAAAAACTATAACAAATCGCTCCTCGCATCAAAACATCGCTCAATCGATGTCATACATATTAAAATTCAGTAAGTATATATCATGTAAACAAATAACTTCGGGATACTTACGCGATGCTTACTGTAGATTTCATAACTTTTTGTTTATTTTATTTTTTATGGCAATTGCAAATTGAAATTAAATACATTATAGGGTTTCTAATCTAATCACCTCGTAAATACTAATAAACCTAATAATCTCGTAAATACTGAAAAACGATGGGAAAACTTACTATGTCTAAAGTGGAAATCGCCTAATTAGGTAAATGTATGTAAAAAGTTTTAATGAAAGGCGCTCGCCGTCTCAAGATATAAGGAAAATCTTTAACAAGCCCTCATTAAGTTAATTAGCACAGGTAATTGATTGAGAGTTGTGTTAGTGTAGCGGTTAAGTCTACAACGTCGTGAGTTCGAACTTCGGTTGGGATTTTCTCGCAACAATTCAAAGCAAACTTTCGTAAGGCCATCTCTTTCTATTTACCCAAATATCCTATTGAGAGAGCAAGTTAAATCTATTTTATAAAGACGGTAAGATTTCTGAGACAGCAACTAACACGTAGTAGACATAGATATGTGTCAAGCACAAAAGGAGTAGCATATATATAGAAGAGACGATATTTTTAAACGATGTTAGGAAATAATCGGATTCTTATTTGGTGACTCTAGAATTTCTGGGAAAAACCACGATAGACCGAAGACTATAAAATAAAGAGATGAGCATTGAAGATTGATTGCGAATCAGCTGTTTTTGTCTTTATGTTAATAATTTGTAAAAACACTCCTCTTTTCCACCCACAGCCACCACATTCCGCCACAGCATCGGAAAACTTGGCGGCGAAATATCAAACGACTCATAGTTTTGCGGTGATTTTAAGGACAAGGCTAAATTAGCCTCCGAGAAGCTTGATGTGTTCAGCAAGTCAAGACGGTACCTCACTCCGGGCCATCGTTTACAACTGTCTAGAGCGCAAATTCGGCCCCACCATGAGTACTGTTCTCACCTTCTCACCTCAAGGTAGGAGCACCCTAGTTCATTCAATAAAAGTGACCTTTAGGGTGCTGTATTCAATCCTGGTATCCGCAGAACAAATGTGGCAAAAAATATGTAAGCTAGGGTTCACATCTGCTAGCTGGCCTACAGTCATGGGTAGCAGCATGTGTACACGTACCAAGAAGGCTCGAACTACCCCTTCAGACCCACTGCCCTGTCTGCAACTAATTCTTCAAGTTTCGAGGCTGTTGCAACTGCCTTTAATGGCTGTTATGTAGTGTGGCTTGTTTGCCACTATAATTGACACTGGCCGTGCTCTGCAACCCAAATTTGGCCACTTAATAATAATAATTAAATTTCAAAAATACAAATAAGATGGGTGTTAGTCTTGATCAATGATATATATATATATATATATATATATATATATATATCACTTAGTCTTCGTTAGATATTTCCATTCGCGTTCTGCAGTATGGACCTATTGGGTAAAGGTCTCATCTTGAACTTTCCATATGGATCTCTTCTTTGCTTCGTCCATCCATTTCTCCCGAGACACCTTTTTGATGTCGTTAGCACATCGCTTTTTTCTACCCACGTTTCATTTTCCTAGAGGTCCCTTCCAGGGAGTGGCTTCAGCAGCCCATCTTTTGTCTGTACCTCGCAAAATCTCCCCTTAAACGAGAAATAAACCAAAGACAATATCGCTCGAAGTTACCTGCTAACCTGTGTGTACATTTCACTCTGTATGTGTTATATTGCAATATTGTGTAAGTACGTTCGTGGATCGATGCAATACTTGGTATGTTCACACTTGACTGGATAAGTTAAACGTGTTATAACTCACATATGTAAAATTTCAACTTAAAAAGTGTAAATTGATGTATGTGTTTACACGTTAAAATGAGGACAATCAGATACTGATAATATGTTAAAGAAAGGATATACACGTGTGAAAATTACTTGAGAGAACTGAAGAAGGCCCAGTACAAATCAGATCCATTCAACTTCCTCACTATCAAGTAGCCCGCAATATCTCACGAAGGGACTCTTTGTCCACTGTATGAAATATACACTGTGTATAGAAGTATAATATTTAAATATATAATTTATTATTTTTGTATGATAATCATTATTAATAATAAACGACGTAGATTTCATCTCCAGATCTCATGGAAATTGTATCAAATACGATGCGATAAAATGTGTACATTTTAAATTAATGTGCCGTGTGGGATGGCGTCCTCATGGCGGGCACAGAATATTTATGACAGTTGAAGATACAGTAATAAGATATACATTTTTTTTTGTTGTTATGTAGGTAAGTTGTTTAAGTATGTGTGTCATTAAAAGTTAAAATACTCCCCAATACGGCTGGTCACTGTGGGGAATGCGACCACCACCCTCCATTACATATCAAAAACGGAAAACAATAATAAAAATTAAAAAAGGCGCTCCACGTCACACTAATTAAAATTAACTAAGAAAGTGAGAAAAATCACTCAGGCTTCCTTAGTACAGTACAGCTTTGACAATTGCTAAAAAAAATTCTATGAATAGCTTTGATATTGCGACTGTTAGGATCACTCTTGGTCATGTGAAATTACTCTTAAATTTTAGATGTCGGGAGTTTCTAGACCAAATATATGTATTTGGCACTAATAATTTCGCAAAATGATTACAATCATTTTATGAATATTAACAGATTACAGAACCGGAAATACATAGTTGCATTTCCGTTGACTGGTTAAATTATTTTCGTTGAAGGACTTTACCCTATTTTATCATAGCCAAATATAAATGATACTGTTTTATACCTATGAGGTTATTAGGTAAAAAAATATTTAAAACATTAATTTTTTACCTGTACCAAATTCAGGACTAGAGAATTTTCAAATCTTCGAATTTAAGGACTTTTTATAAAAAGATTGTAGCGCCACTGGTGTCTATTTTTTTAATAATACAAATCGCAATGATCATCAACTCATCAAATGTTAACGTATTAACAGGCGTCATAAGAACTAGTGCGACGCCATCTTGTCTAAATTTTGGCGGGTTTTTGAATTTATGAATGTTTAATTTTAAATCCTTAACAGAATTAAAAATATTATGCAGGTTATTTATTAAGGTTCAATTTAATAAAATAAAAGTTAGGAATAAAGGATTTCCGAAGAGAAATAATTACGTAAATAGACAATTCCAAGGATTGACGTTTTTATTACAAAGAAATCAGTACTACGTCATTAATGTTTATGACGCCATTTTATGTCTCCAGTTTCTGCATTTTATTTTACTGTATGATATTGTATACTGTATGATGATGACCACGCTCAGACAAGAGCTACCGAAGTGAGAGAGATAGAAGGGAAAATATCATGTACCTACTTAATGCAATAAAAAAAAACATCGTTATTTTAAATTTGCCGCGTCGCAGCTGACACCTGACAGCTGTCAATGAGAGGTTATGTAATAGCGACACGGTTTTATTGTTAGTATTAGTCATGAATGGATTAAAATTTCAATATTTTTATTTTATTAATAATTATTTGTTGGTGTTTTCAGAGAAACGCAATTCGTCTTTTCTTATTTGGACTTATAAGTAGTATTATAGGCACAATGCAAGACTTACCGAATATTCACAAAACTTTATTCAAATTATTTCTTAGTGGTTTGGTTAGCCGTCGATAGGCAAGATTATAACGGCTGGTTATCACGTGAATAGTTACTCCAAAGGGGCAACCACGACCTCTATCAAGAGCGCGCCGAATATGAAGAAGGCAACATCAAATGCAGGAACTTTATGTGAACTTCAGGATGATGATGGCGGAGGGTGGATAGCTCTCAGTGGATACAGCTTGAGCTCTTGGCTAGGTTAATCTGCCCCTCGCATGCCTTTTTAAAAAGTCTTTTTAGATAATTTTCCATATCGTTATTATTGTGTTGAGCCTAAATATTATATTAGTAGCTTAAAGTATATTCAATCATTAAAGAGGGCACAGGCAGTCATTGTAATCCAGCCATCCCGCTATTACCTCCATCGTGCTGTTAGGGCTCCCACGCACGTATCAGGGATACAGCTCGATTGCGCAACGTGGCATAAAAACAATCTGCACTTGCGCATACAAAACTTATGAACGCATTGCCGAATTGTCTGTCTCGTCCTACAATATATATATATAGAGTATATACAGAAAGTAGGTCACACAACACCAGCTTGCTTGTCACATTATAGTAGGGTTCAGTTAGATTCATAGAAATAACGTTTGACAGTACATATTTCCAGTGACAAATTTGCAAAAAGGTTGAAAAGGGTTAGACCCTTTCTTTGTTGGACCAGAACTTTCAGACGATAACTACGACGAAGTTTTTAAACCAAAGTGATTATAGACCTTAGAAAAAATTACGGGTCCGTAAAGACAAAATTAGTAATATTGATGAGGTTTGATAACTATGGTAATATATAATAATAATAAAGCCTTATTTTATTTCCAAATCCTTAATTACCATTACAAATATTGTTAGTATTTACCATACAGCTTATTTTTAGTAATAATATGAGAGTCCCCTGTGGATGTGGGCCCCTCTTAAATAAAGGCCTCCTAATATATAATATAATAATAATCTATCAGTCTTTTCCTGCTACTCCATCGTGTTCTTGGCCGGCCCACTCTTCTTTTCCCGGTTTTAACAAGTGCGATCTTTCTCCTCAACGCATTCTAGAGATTATTTATTTATAAAAGCTTGCCAACGCTTGGTACACTGATGCATTAGTAAAAGATAAATAAAATACAATATGTGACACGCACTTATAGGCAAATTACGAGTAAATACACGAAAAAGTATTTTTTTTAAATGAAATATAAAGGAAACGGAAATTGATTTCAAAATGTGAGGGAAACAACTATGTTTACCCAGACCTAGCTTGTTTATCAGAATGCTCAATCTGGGTATCGGAGATTTTGACCAAAACGCGTTCTTCTAAAAGGAGAGACAAATGTCATGATGTAATGTCTGTAGGGAATGCATATCTAGAGGGTACACGAAATTTAAGTTACAAACCTACAGGTGTGGTAAAGATACATGAAACGATGTATGATAGGGAAGAAAATAATAGATAATTAAGAAGAATAAGTAAGGTAGCAGATGTCACAATGAAAGCCAATAAACTTAAGTGGAGATAGCACAGGGGAAGAGGAACAGAAGTTGAGCACCAAGGTATTAAACTGTGGGCACTACAATAAACGTAAAAGAGGACGACAATTTAGACAGTGAACATGGGAAACAGTGGCACTGTGCAGACAGAAATGGCGGGATTTAAAGGAGCACGTACATCTAGGAATTAATGAGATGATAGGTAAATGTGAACTATCTGAAATACATTTATTATATATTATTAAATCTGGATATTTAACAAAATGTAAATTGGTTTGCCGATGAACACTCCTGATATTCACGCAAAATGCTGCAATTTAACCATTTATAATCACTTAATTTTAAGAATTGCCAAATGTGTTATTCCGTTGACCTCCAATAAAGCGGCCAGATTTAATTTTTGGCACACACTTCGTATTAGTGATACAGCGAACACTATTTTGTAACACGTTAATTGTAGGGTCATTGAGGTTAAGTATTTTTATAAATCTCTATACACATAAATGTGTCGCCAAATGCTCCTATGTCAATTGTCAAATAGAATGACAATTGACATACCAACTAAGAAAGACGGCGGGTTATATTGATTGTCAAAGCCTTTTGCTAGTACTACGTCTACGAGACGGTGCTATTTACTGGATAGAAATAATAATTTATAGGCTGAAGTCAAAAGACGGCTGTAATTATCGAAATAAAAAAAGGAAATATGAATTTTGTTTTCGGTACGTTTTTTTACGTTAATTGTTAATTTTATTTAATTTGCGTGTTCCTTTTAATTTTTGCGGTTTTATCTAATATCTGAGAGCCCAATTTCATTGCTTAATCAAACACGGGCTAAAACCGATACAGGTAATGTCGATTAAACTAGATTTTCACCTGTTATTTGAAATTGAATGAACATATGTTTCAGTAATTAATCCCAATGTGTTTGTAAATTTATTTCGGGGTGTTTCATTTTAATTAATGTGAGTAATTTAAGGTAAATATATTTACAAACAACTGACCAGATCAGTCCACTGTTTTCAAGCGTAATAAAATATATGGGTTCTACTATTCTTCATAGAACAGGAAAATCAAATAAAAATAATTTTATGTCTTAAATATAATTTTAAAATTTTAAAGGCAAGGTGCCTTTATAGCCTAAGTATTTAGGCCATGAGTCTTGACAGCAATTTCTTCTGTGTCTTCTTTTAAATACTACTGTACAAACATTACCTCCCGTTGTATCCCTAACTTTTGTACTAACTGATTTGAAACTGATCTAAAATTATCGTGGTTCATGTGCACTTTTTCTTTTTTTATGTTGTACTGATTAATTTTTACATATGTTCTAATTGCTTTATATTGTTGTAATTGTATTATTATATTCCATTAGTTTTGTCTTAAGTATGTCTTACGTATTTTTGCACTTCTTGCTTACCTTATGTCATTTCATTTTTTTTCACTCAGTGGTTGCCTGATAGAGATCGCTTGAAATGGATTAGGCCGCCAGTTGTTCAGTCCATTTAATTATGTCAACTGTATTATATTTCTGTATGCACGAATTATGGCCTATTTTTATATTGTACGTTTATTGTTAAATCAATCTGAATGTACCACATTCTATGCAAATAAACGATTTATTATTATTATTAATACTGTTTTGACAAGAGTCATTCTTAAGATTCTGAAACATATCGGAATATTGAATTTTGTCTTACGAAAGTCAGCACTGAGTATCGACTCTGCATCTTTGACCTCATCCATAAGCAAAACTCAATAAATACATTTTAATATATTTTTGCCCCGCACCACCACAATGTAAAACCAGCTGGCCACTGAAGTATTTCCGAACTAATTCGACTTAAGGTCCTTCAAGAAAAGAGCGTACCAATACAATGCACTCGCGCGGCCTCAGGGCATTGACAGCGTATATGCGCGATGGTATCACCTAAGATCAGGTGAGACTCCTGCCAGTTTGCCTCCAGTTACATAAACAAATATATGAGAATATTGAAACATGTGCTAAATTTATTATGGAGGTACATAGTCATCAAAAGGCTTGCGTCAACCATAAAAAACCAGGTCATGTGAGTGTGCGACATTCTAATTGGATCGCAAGCAAGAGACAAACCTATCTTGGACCTTTATGACACTTATCACGACGCTATAAGATCCATTTCCCCTTGATGAATGATAATGGGCAGTGCAAATTGAGAAGCCGGCACGACATGTCTTTGTATGGAGGTGTGCTTATAGGCTTAGCACCTGGAACTAGACGTATTAAATTCTTACCAACACATGTGTTTCAAAGTAATTTAATAATTACACGCACTGTCCTCTGGTATTTGAGATTGAAAATTCCTTCATGTGCATAAGGACTACCGAACACATACAACTAACAACATACATTCCTATTTAAGCCCATCCCATTTATTGCTTGTATTACTAAATAACTAATAGAATTAACACTTATAATTTGTTGAAATTTAAATATAATTATTGGTACATACAGAGTTAGTGCTAAGAAATACAAAAACAATAATAAACAAATCAGTAGCCGTATCCATATATCTGGTAACTGTTCAACTTTTTTTAAGCAGTTGACGATGTAAGTCATCAACTGAATCTGTGAACACAATTTTTGGCGGGTGCGAAATCCAATTCTCTTAAGGAGAAGGAATGTGTAGTATGAAAGTATGTGTAGGTTTGGTGAATTGTTTCAGTGTCTGTGTAGTGTTGTTATCGCATGAGCATGTATCGTTCTTATCAATTTTATAGCTCAAACAATCTTTGGCGAAGGAGTGCCCTGCGAGGGATAGTATGAGTTGAAAATAGTGTTAACTGAGGTTAGGTTAGTTTAGAATTATTTCTATGCCTAAACAAAATGATTTTGGTTTTTATCTATGAGTACCCTTTGGGGCAAACAATCTTAATAAATTAAAACTTAAGCCTTTCATATTAAACTCAAACACAAATTAACTTTATTCAAATTTAAAACAGTACACTTATGAACGTCAGAAAGAAAGTTAAATTAATTAAAAATCTAAAAAGGGTTGTAACAGAATTGATCTAATCCCCATACTAGGTCTACCCTGTATTGTCAGTGACTAGACACTAGACAGCTCTTCCGTGGTACATGCTAAAAAAATTAACGATAGATAGATAGAACGATAGTTTTAAATACAGCAAATAAAGAGATTTCTCTTAGACCTACTCGTTGCAGGGTCACGCTAAATAGCTGTGTTGAATTTGGCAGAGTGACGTCATATGAACCTTGCATCGCTTCGGGCCATGACGAGATTGAACTTGCTTCTATCTATAATTAAAATGTCAACCACATTAATTCTATAATAGCAATTTAGTTGCTCCATGTATCTTTTCGACATTGCGAGACTGACTTGACTGAATTCTGACTTGAACATTCAACACACACTAACACTAAATAAATTGTCATTCGTGATTGTAAATTGAAACCATTTTTTACGTCCGAGGTGGATGCATTTCCACTGCCCTTGCCCCCTAAAGTTGCAGGGGTATCTGGGACTCGACCCACACCAGAATCTCTGCTTTTCAGAGACTGGGGGACCAATACCCAGTAAAACCACCTCCACCACCAAGTTGCAGAGGTTTCGGGGTCGCTCTTGCATTCTACCGGGAAGTCTTTAGCTCTTTCTCAGTAGCAAAGAGATGCTTTAAGAAATCTTTACAATGTCAGATAATATAGCATGTAAGTGATCAGCCATCTGTGTTACACAAATTTTAATATCCTAAGGTTTCAGACTTAAGACGATCCAAAATATCACTCCAGTATCTCACAATAAATACGTTGGTAGATGTTTAGTAGCACTAGCTCAGCGTTGAGAGCAGCCTTTCGTCTATTTCCAACGTTGGCCATTTCTTCTTTTAGCGAGCTAAACGTCGTCCAATAGACGCAGAGACATTGCGTCTCTTTGAGATTTATACAAAGTGTACTACGGTGAGTGTTCTGAAGAATGGTTTGGGTCCCTCCTACCTCGTTGAGCCGTAGACTATCACCTCCCTCAATGGCTCAAAACGCACCCACTAAAAATGGGTGTCCATGGTCTGCGGTGACTGCCCTTTATGGGCGTCCCTTAGGCTCGTTTGCCTCCTATTATATAGAAGATAAAACATCTTATACTGACCATATTAAAAGTACCTACAAATCTTTTTACTTTAAATATACTCGTATATTTATTATAAATATTGTTACGAGCTAGGGGATCGGATAGAAAATGCCGTAGATTTATTCAAGGGTTTATTTCTTGGTAATCAATGAGGAATTTATGAGCAAGGATACGTTTATCCTGCTTGGATAGCTTACAATCCATATCAGATTCCAAATTCTCGATCTTTTTGTCTACCTGTACTTTCAGGTCACAAAGTTTTTCTCCGATACGGCGAGCCTGTTCCTCCATCATCTGATGAGCCTGCTCTTCTTGACGACGTGCCTGTTCCTCCATCATACGACGTGTCTGGGCCTGTTCTTCCATCATTTGTCTTATCTGTTCTCCCTGACGGCGTGCCTGTTCTTCCTGACGGCGTGCCTGTTCTTCCTGACGGCGTGCCTGTTCTTCTTGACGGCATGCCTGTTCTTCTTGCCGGCGTGTCTGTTCTTCAATCATTTGGCGTGTCTGTTCTTCTTGACGGCGTGCCTGTTCTTCCATCATTTGTCTTGTCTGTTCTTCCTGACAGCGTGCCTGTTCTTCCTGACGGCGTGCCTGTTCTTCCATCATTTGTCGTGTCTGTTCCTCTTGACGGCGTCCCTGTGCTTCCATCATTTGCTGCAGAGCAAGGAGGATGTTGCCATCGTTACTTTCACCCATCCCGCGGTCCGCATCGAAACTTTGTCGCCGGGCGGCGTCGCGTGCTGATTGCGCCCTTGTCTGCACTCCCCTCCGCAGCTGGAGTCTCTGCCATAGACTCCTTTTGATTCTCCCTTGGAGTAATTGGCATTTTTCTACCCCACTTCTGACACCAAAATGTTACGAGCTAGGGGATCGGATAGAAAATGCCGAGGATTTATTCAAGGGTTTATTTCTTGGTAAATCAATGAGGAATTTATGGACACAAAAACTACGCAAAAATGCACTTATAACACACAAAAACACAGTCACTAAATAGTTCACTTATGCACACTTCACACAGTACTTTATAACTTATATTCACACTTTATCGCTTCGGTGTTTCTCTCGTGTAATCGCATTCAAAACTAAAAAGCGACTAGTCGCGTTTCGGCTCGCTTATATATCCCTGGGAATAATTCTAAATAATATTCGAGAACTTTCTAGGCGGGCTTGCTACTGAGTAGCGATTGCACAATTCTAGAACGTCCGCACTCTTTGTCTCTTTCGCACGTTGCTCCGTCCTTGTCGTACGGCGTTCGAGAGTGCAAACTTTTTTGATGTTATGGCGTTTGACATAACATTGAAAGAATGCGTGCTGTAAATATCGTTAAAAATGATGTAAGAAAAGTAAATATGGTTTAAAAGAATGCTTCCATCGGAGTTATTATATTGATAAAATACATATAAAATAATAACAGTCGCTAATTATTTGTGGCATTAATCTTGAAAATCCATTTTCTTCACATGGCCAGTTATATGTCGCCTGTTCCCGTGTCAGAATACCAACAAAACTATTTATATACGCCCCAGAAAAAGAAACATAGAATATTGTATATCATAAAGCATTTTAGTTCATTATACCAATTTGAAATCAATATTCATAGTTAAGACAGGACATCTGTCGACTCCGCTAGTATAATATAATAACATTGTGTTTTCATGTATCGCGTGTATTAAGTATACTTTTTTTCATTTTACGAAAAACGAACTGAATTGCGAGACTTAGTTTTCTAACAAGTTTTGTTATTGATGACATATTCACACGATATGATAGGATGAATTCATTCTCATACATACGTGCAAACCTATTGGACTATATCGAGTTAGATACTCTAAAAGTCCGACGTTACTTGATTGCATTGTTTGTAATTAAACTAAATAAACGACTTTCGGTTCATTTATCTGCCATGTTTAATGCCTGTGAATAGGCTATCTCGCTCTTACAACTTCATAACTAACAATAATGAATGAAAATTGATATATTTCACAACAATCTTCCGTATCGTAATTGTGTATTACGGTCGTAATGAAGTTTAATTTTTTAGTTTCTCTTCCGATTTAGTTAAAGCGTTTTAATTTTTTTTCTGTTTGACTCTGGTGTTTTCCCTTGCTAGTTTGTAATATCTATGGTCTAATTTGATTATTGTGTACGTGTGTAAGATTTGTAAAGTCATATTTTCTTGCTTTCTTGGGTACATTTGCAATGACGACCTCCATCGGGATCTTAATGTTGACCACAATGGACGTCACCACAATAATCAAAAAGATTGCTGGACCTCACAAACAAGTGAAAGTCGAGGGTATTTAACCTTTTGACACCATGAGCCTATTGAGAAGATTGAAAAGGACGAAACCAAACAAAAAAATTGAACACAAATTCAGAGCGTCGCGTAAGTAATTGTAAGTGTTATTGGACACTTCCTCAAGTTAAATATCCTTTTTTGTCAATAAGTTTAGTTTCAAATTACATATTAGTCTTAAGTTAGGCTAGTAATGTTAAATTGTGTTTTTGCACAGAGATAATTCGTAAAAAGGCATGTTGTTTTAGAACTAATAAATAATTACATTTGAGAGTTAAGATAAATATTTTCGTATAAGAATACCAGAGCAGTACGAATAGGAATAAGGAAGGACCAAATACAAGATTTATCAGATTCGTGTTTTTTTTGTCTATGTATGCTTTAATGAATGATAATACATTTTCTTTCTATACATTCTTTGAGTTGATTGTGAAACTGTAGTCATAAATCCTGCTTGTTTTTGTGTTGTTCGTATTATTGTTAGGCAACAAATACACTGAGATCTCTGTGAAACAAATACCAATTTCAATGATTGACTCAATAGTTATTTGACTCGAAGTAACTCGAACCAAAGACAAGAACGAAAATCGTATTCCATTGTTCTATGAAATTATGGCATTGTATATTACAGATATACAGCGCTGATATCGCAAACTTAAAATTGGTACGAGAGTACAATCTGTTTAGAACTTCGTGGTGGTGCCTGTACTGTGCCATCAACGGATCACGTTAAGGCTATTTAGGGCAAGTCTACGCTATTACCGTGCCGTGCTTTGGGCGTATGCTGGTGGCACAGTGGGATCACCAAAGAGTCCCACTAAAAATTCAAACACAAAAGCTGTCAAGTTCAAATAAAAAAAAAATTGGACATGATGGCAATCCATTTGGTTCCATATTTATAAACAAAAACCTTGGTACGATACATTAATCACAATTTACATTATTGGGACATTTACGTGTCCCGTCTCATACCTTACCGTTATTTGTTCATTCCGCGATATCAATAGCCGATATAATCAAGCTGTTTCAAGTAATAATACTCTTTTGACCAGTCGGGTTTACTAATAACAATTACAAACTTAAAACTTATATGCTTCAGTATTGTATCGCTACATTTACTTCTTTATTCAAGTTATCGCTAAATTTATTTTCATATTATCACTGTCACTAAATTTATTAACGTCCGCACACCACGACGGCTCAAAGAGAATGTTCATCTCAATTTTTTTTTTCAATGCGATCTCGCCTAGAGGCTTAGCAGTTTGGGGTAGCTCTCCTGTGAGACTCGGACCCCTCCCTGGTGAAGATGGTGTTTTACTCTAATCGTACAGACTTTACGGCGAATCCTTATGTGTTAAACGCTGATGGGATCATCTGGATCCGTTAGGATGTGTCGTGCCCTCCTACGGGCCTATTTTGTCCCTCAACAGCTCGCCTTTTATCTTACTCCATTTTGAAGAAATCTGATATACGATATAGTCGGTACGTACTTGAAGCGGTGTGTGGGTCGCATGGAACCAACTGATATCATAGGCGTCTGGCAAAATTACCCGCCGGCCTATTCAAGCACTGTATAATCGCACACTGACGCATTAGGCAGAGGTATTAGGTTAAAAAAAATATCAGGCCTTAATCACTACGGACAACATTTTTGCCGTTACATTTACTTACGAACAAGTCTAGTAAAGAAATATATATAGTAAGGCAAATCCTTCACACTCACATTACCAGAAGCTAGCCTTCTCGAGTGAGTTCTATAAAGAATTGTTTAGCATTTCTTGAAGGTCGTTAAGTCGAATTGAAATGAGCCCAATAGAGAGCGATGCTTGCATTCCAAATGTATTTATGTCGTTACATTCAAGAAAATATTTTAAAAACCAAATACTCCACAAGAGAACTATAAATCGGAAATTATAATATTAAAGTTACAGAGTTAACTTAAAACGTTGTAAATTCTAAATGTAACATAAATAAAAATACATAATTAAATTATGTTATCTCGCTTAGCGTTGGAACAGGCGCGAGTGTGCGATTTAAATCCTTATAAATAGAGTGGTTTAAAGTTTAAGCCGTTCGGAGACACGGTATTTTATTGCCGCTTGGAAATTCTATTAATTGTACTTGTAATCCGTATATTTTTGTGATAATAATATATAGGTAGACAACTTGAAATGTATACAGAAACAATCGTTGTTGGCCCTACAACCGTTTAGGCCACAGATTTGTGTATCTCTTTCGATATTATTTTTCTAATAGACAAATAGGTGATCTGCATGCCCTAAAAATGTATACACAGTAGAGATATACGATACTTTCATAAATGTAGTGTGTAGTGGGTGCGGGAAGAGCAGTGGTGGTTATGCAAATTAAATTAGATGACATCTAATTTGCTAAGCGTCATCTCGTATTATAAAATTGATATATTTTTTTCATTTGGAACCACACAGAAATGACATGATAGTGTTGTCATCATAAAAAAACTACTAGTAGCATTTCTCATACAAAGACGCCACGACAGTTTTCTCTCCGCACAGACTTAAGAAACAAAAATTTATCGATTATTAAAAATGGCCCGAAACGTAACCTTTAGTCTACGTCAATATAGGTTTTATTAAACATCTCTATACTCTGATTTATTTAATTTTCTCCTTAACCACAGAAGCGTCTGCTTCATACTAAGAAAACCTCCACTTTTGGTTGTTTTGAAATTTGATACTAATTCATATATTTTGGGACGAGAGCAACATACTATGTACCTATTTTAAGTACCCAAGAGCTATACATCTGCAGTTTGTGTTCCACCTACCCTAGTGACACATATACAAAATGTAGAGGTGTAGTGTGTGACTATATACTCCAGGGGCAGTGGGCCCGTCAAGTTGACCAAATAGCAGCACGACCGTACATTATCAATATTACAAATCTTTTTTGTTTTAAATAAATATATTGACTTGGCCATCGTATGGAAACACAATGTATCTCACAAGTGAATGTCATATTAAATGAGATTGTTTCCTGCAAGTCAATCTTTAAACTTAAAACATAAAAGATTTGTTGTATTGATATGGTCAGTGTAAGATGTTGTTAGGTTAGCTAATTGGAGCAGTGTTGGCCTTGTGGCTTCAGCGTGCGACTCTCATCCCTGAGGTCGTAAGTTCGATCCCTAGCTGTGCACCAATGGATTTTCTTTCTATGTGCGCATTTATCATTCGCTCTAACGGTGAAGGAAATCATCGTGAGGAAACGGGCTTGCCTCACACCCAAAAAGTCGACGGCGTGGGTCAGGCACAGAAGGCTGATCCCCTGCTTGCCTATTCGATTAACAAATGATCATGAAACAGATACAGAAGAAACGGCCCAGACCTAAAAAGGTTGTAGTGCCATTGATTTTATTGCTTTTAGGTGTGCTAATTACGCAAGAACTGAAGACAGAAGGTACCTTCAGTAGTTAACTGACTTGGCATTAGGTGAATCTCGCAACGTTTTACTTGAGAGACTTGTTTTCTTTTTACAAGTTGATGTTTTTGATGGCATTAATATTTTCTTATGTTTAAAAGATCTTATTTGTCGTAGCCTGTGTGCGGCCGTTTCATTGAGTCAATGCCATAGCTGCAAAAGTTATTCATTAATATAACGCATTCCGTTCACGTAGACTTGCGGTTCAAACACATAATGTGACATAACTCGTTAAAATATTTCATGCGGTCACGGTATTTTGTGTTAATTACGTTTTAATTAGCATTTATTCATTTTAGATATCACGATATAATACTATAACTATATATAATCATAGGAGATGTGGAAAAAAGTATACTGAATATAAAGAAAATACACAAAGTAAAACTGATTATATTAGTCAAAAAACAAATGCCCTAAACAAGCTTCGAAATTAAAATGGCATTGCGCTGGTCGGGTAAGACGATATCTCCACAACAGATAGACGTTAATGACAACACCCAGGAAAGGAAGAGTGGGCGGACGAAAAAGACGACTGGCTTATGAATAGCAGGAAAAGACATTGTCAAAGATAGAGTCATCTGGAAGGGGTTGAAGGAGGCCATTACCCAAGAGGGGTCCATGTCCACAGATGACTAACAAACTACTAACATTTAGGTATAAGAAAATACTAACAACATCTGAAATAGAAATTAAGGGCCTATACGGTCGCCAAACTCCAAAATAGCACATTATCTCCTTCCATTTTTGTCATCGATTCTTGATGTATGGCGTATGGAAAAATATATGGTGGAGTTAAGTAGTTTATGTATCCATTTTGAAAGATCGATACACGATTTAAATAACTTCGCTGGATAGAAAAAAATCCTAAAATAGCCAATTTTTGACACTTTGAATTCATTTTATGACGAAAATGTATATAGAACATGATTTTGAAATTTACACGATAATTTTTATCGCAAAAAATTGATAAAATTATATTAATTTAATGTTTTACATAACCAATTGTTATTACGGGCCGGCGCGCCTCAGTGCTCCAGCTCTCCATTGCGTACCGCAATCCACCCCGAGACACTGACACAGAAACTCGCGCTGGCATAGGGCCTTAAGGATATTGAAATGAGACAAGGCTTTATTATTATTATTATATATAATCATAATATATAATTTCATATAGTACAAGCCTTGAATCTTGTTTGAGGCTGATATAGGTAATATTCGACTTCAATACAAAGAGTTGTGAGTTATGTGCTACGATATTGCGAGCTATTCGATTGTGAGTTACTCAGTGCTTCTGGTTAGCGCTGCGCCTTCTTAAGTTCTCATGTCATTTTCACACGTGTATATTGTTTCTATTTAACATTCGCTCGAATGGTGAAGGAAAACATCGTGAGGAAACCGGCTTGCCTTAGATCCAAAAAGTTGACGGCGTGCGTCAAGCACAGACGGCTGATCACCTACTTGCCTATTTGATTCACAAGTGATAATGAAACAGATACAGAAATCTGAGGGCCAGACCTCAACAGGTTGTAGCGCTATTGATCTATTTTTTTATATCGTTTCTATAACATATTATCAGTATCTGATTGCCCTCATTTTATCATGTGAGATGTTACATAAACTACTTAAAATTTAATAATAATAAACACACTACAAGTAGACAATAGGGCGGTAGTTACTGCTGAATCTCTTTTTCAGTCGCTGTAGAGATAATGTGAGATTAAGAAACAAGCCTGAGCGCGAATAATCTCGTTTGTCAAAATCCAATAAATTTTAAATGACCGTTTCAACATGTCAATTTCTAACAGGCTTAGCAAGCGTTAGGCAAAAATAATTTAAAAAAAAGAGGACGCATGTTTGCTCCTTGCCACATTCGGGATTAATACAAACATGTTTACACACGCGCATGCGCACACACCACGTAATTAATAAGGTTACTATGGGTTTGTTTGGACTCTGCCTGAGTTAGGAGTTAGCAAGATGTTTTATTATTAGTAGCTGGTGGTATATATTTTATTAATTGCAGAATTATTTAGGTATTGTACGGCTCGTCGGGGTGCATTAAATAATAGAGGATTTTAGATTTACTTACTTTGTTATGTAACGAATGAATACAAGGTAAAGGTAGCCCTAACTTCCTTACTAATTACTAACTGACGTGAGACTTATCTTAAATTATCGTGATTTATGTATCTTTTTACTTTTTATTTTTAATGTCATCTTTTTAGTTTAGTTTAGTTTTTTGTTACTATTTAGTTTTGTCTTAATAACTGTGTATAACATGTATTTACGCACTTCTTGCCTATCTTATGTAATTTAATATTTTCTTTCTTTACTCACAGTGGTTGCCTGGAAGAGATTGCTTGAAAGCGATAAGGCCGCCAGTTGCCCTCTTTTTGATTTAATTATGTTAAATTTTCTATATTGTAATGTAACGAAATGTTAATAAATAAAGGTTGAAGAGAGTGCCTACGTCTGGGTATACTCTCGGGGCGTAACTGCCATGAGTTAGAAATTCGCCACACTACAAAACCAAAAGCCAGAATGAGCAAAATGTTAAGTCTTGGCCCGCGCTGGTATTATTGTGAAATCGCAGTATTAATAGACTGTAAAGATATAATAAGTACGAGGAAAAAATAAATAAATGTTACGAAAGTGTCACAAAATTAATCCTAAATAGAATATTCATTGGATAGCAAAGTGTCCAGTAAAGCTTTACGTATACAATTTTCGTTAGTTAAATATAGGAACAGATATAGATTGATAGGGAACGTTCCGCTTTCCTAGTAATTTCCTGCAGTGGGAATATTTTATGAGATAAGAAGTTTGATAATCAATCATGTGTATTGATAACTATGTAGCTCTATATATTTAAGTTTATAAATCGATATAAGTTTGAACTTGACGATCCTAATACAAATGAGATAGAATTATGATATGAACACAGACATATACGTGTGTTTAATTAAAAGTAAATAAATAAATGGCGCTACAAACTTTTTGGGTCTGGGCCTCAGATTTGATGCACGCCGTCGACTGTTGGGTCTAAACCGAATTCCTCACGATGTTTTCCTTCACCGTTTAGGCAAATGTAAAATGCGCACATAGAAAGAAAATCTATTGGTGCATATCCGGGTAGCGAACCTATGACCTCAGGTGAGAGTAGCACGTCGAAGCCACTAGGCCAACACTGCTCTTATTTGTTAAACTATTTCTATTTATTATCCATTGTTATGCTTTGTTTCGAGTGGCTTCGGAAGTCTCGTATCTGGAGTGACACAGAGCGAGGTGCTGGAGGTGGAGGAGGCGTCCGCCTGCTCGAACATGCACATGGCTGAACGTGCGACTAAATCATCGATGCTCTCCAGGCGTAGGTGAGCACCACGCTGGTGCCACGTACGTGAGATTGGGGCGGACCGCTGATGTTTAGCTGATAGGGCGACCTTGGTACGCAGCTTCGAATTGGCACCAACTTAGCCACGCAGGTGGCCATAGTGAAAACAACACAACTTTTTAAAATTTTCTTCATAGCTTAGTTAAACTGCGGGTACTGAAAAATAGATTATTTCGGCCAAACAAAACAGGTTAAGCGGATCTAAATTCTGAAACGTTTAGCTCTAAATTCATTATACAATAACACCGTTTTAAAAGTATACTTTCTTTTCACCACGGCGTAAACAATTGATGGATAGAGATGTATCACACACTGTATTCTGTGTGAGTATTCCACCAGTCGTGGTCGACGAGTATAACTCGCAAAGTAATTGAATGTATGTAACACATTGAATGCCTTAACAATGGATCAAAGTTATAGCTGAAAACGAGAACTTTTTATTAAGTAAATATGAATGTTTGAACATATGTTGAATGTATATTATTATTCGTGAGTTGACTATATTGCCACAGTGTGCACGCAAAGCAACGTGAGCTCACGTCAAAAGCCTGGTTTTACTGGCTTTATAAAGGAACGGGACGTTTTCACGGATCCGAGTAAACGGCAGTTAATGTGTTAAGCTTAAGCAGGCATTTGTGATAGGCGACTTTTCTCACTCTTAACTTATAATAGTATTAATAATGCGTGTTTGTGTCTAGTCATTTAGTTTTAAAGAGTAATAGGAGTTTTATAGGCGGTGTGGGGCTAGTGGCTACAGCGTGGACTGTTATCTCGTAGGTTCGATCCCCGGCTGTGGGACTGACCACCAATGGACTTTAGTTCTATGTGCGCATTTGACATTTGCTCGGTGAATAATAACATCGTGAGAAAACGAGCTTGCCGTAGATACAAACAGTCGATCGCGTGTTTCAGGGACAGGAGGCTGATCAGGTACTTGATAATGATATGTTCTCATGAAATAGATACAGTAATCTGAGGTTCAGACCTAAAAAGAACGTTACTGATTTATTTTTTAAATGTTGATCAATTCGACATTTGTGACTCAAGAGTCAGAAATGATAAATGTGACAAATGATTCGGTTTGATATCGGTGCCAAAAATCAATGAAAATGAAACTTTTTAATACTCGGAAACACAATACCATTTCATAGAAATAATGTTATTAAATACTCTTTAGTGAATTTTGAAGTCATTTAAATGTAGTACTGGAGTAAACCATAGACAACATACATAAAAACTATGGAATGACTAAATCTATCAAACGGTCAGGGTTCAATCTTTCAATAAAAGCGACTTGGTAACACAATATATAAACCGTCCCTCAACCTAGACATTCTTACGATTATTTTTTATTCAATATTATACTTTATGTATAGGTAATAAAGTTTGAAATGTTCGTGTTGTAATTTTTGATGAGTCAAATGTATTAAATGACCTATACCGAATATTGATAGGAATACATCGTTTAACTTGGGTCTAATATTAGAATAAATAGCACGCAACTGTTAGTACTTACACGAGATTTCTTACAGGATTTTCTTATGATATTTTATACTTAAGTTGGACAAGAAACGTCTCATTTGAGCAAAGCCTAGTTGCTTAGCTGTTTTCTGAGTATTTTTTAGCTTTTAAAAATATACTTTTGCTTTTGCTTGGTAAGCATATTACTAATCAAATCTAATAGAAAGTCTATATAATATTTCAATTTTTGTAACCATATTGTTTACCATACTTGTCACGTGTTTTAGAAAAGAGATGACATATACTATAGATATAGCATTATATATGATGAGGTAAACTTTAATAAATAAATACATTTATCTTTGCCGTTATTCACGCCTCTGTACCTTATACAGTTTTTAATGAATTTGTGTTTTATAACTGAATCAAAACGGTCCGTTTCTATTAGTTCTGATAAGTCACGTCTAGTCCAAGTAAGACTCGCATTATCCTATTATTGTCTGGAGGACACAAAAAAGAAATTTTGAGCAGTATGATCGCGCTTGTTTTCTTTTTCCTCTATTTCTAATGTAAATGCAGATTATCATACTTTTTAATTGACCTACTCAGTGTTTTAGTGTCGGAAAAATCAGTCCTCTGCTAAATGTTAAAAGCAAGTACGTAATGCAATGTTCACTTGTAATAAGACCTTATTGTTTCAAAATTCAGTCCATGGAATACTATTTGTCGGCGCCATTTTGTAACAGCTGCATACCTAGTAACGAGAATTACCTTACGAAGATGTTATTCTATTCAATTTATTGAAGTAAGATTTATTGCATTAGTGTTTGCGATGTGTAAAAAGCAATCTAAAGCCTTGGCCTTAGGGGAAGTTGTTTTAATTGAATATGTGATATTTATCGCCCTTTAAAAAAGAGGTTGCACAAACTAGAACTTCCGTGTAGATTCGATAATAGGTGTAGACGTATACTAACACAATGAACATAATATATACTTACTGTAAACTTATATGACATCAAAAACATAACTTATAAAACCAAGTTTCGCAAAACTGTTGTGATTTGACACAGATTGAGCTCGTGTTGCTATCTTAAGCGCGGCATTAAGGTATTTTTCTAGTGAGTAGAGTGAGCCGTGCTGGCTTCAGCGTGTGACTCTCATTCGTGAGATCGTAGGTTCGATCTCCGGCTGTGCCGTATTAGACTTTCTATCTATTTTCAGTATTAAAATTTCGCTCGAACGGTGACGGAGGACCTCGCGGGGAAACCGGCTAGTCAGACCCAATGAAGTCGAGCGTGTATCAGGGGTCGTTCAAATTTTACGTAAGCAGATTAACTGCAATTTATTCGCCCCCTTCTTGTCAGCAAAAGTAAGCTAAGCTCTCAAAAATATTAGTACATAAACGTTTTCATTTTTTGTAGGAATCCTCGAAAATGCATTTTGTTTTTAAGCTAAGAACAAAGAACCTCCCTCCCCGCTATTAGATTGATAATGAAACTGATACAAAAATATGAGGTCCAGTCCTAAAAAGGTATTGATTTTTATTTTCTAGTATGTTGAGCATGCCAGCATTCCCATATGATCCCACATACGCAGTCCCGACGCCTGCATAACGGCATTTCCCAACGAAAAAACCTTTGTATATCATCAACAAGCGATCAATAGCGATTTAACAAGTACATATAATTTGTAAACAATTAATTTAATGTGTCTCACACACTATATATAAGACTAGATATCTTTAGGTATAGACAAGTCTAGTACTAAGTCAAATTAAGTTCGACTGTATGTTACAGCCAATGAACGTCAATATATTCTAAGTGCCTTACCATAAAACATTCACACCAGCATGCCCTTGGTATTGATCGCCAATTAGTTCTATAGTCAAGGTCGTCTTGTTTATTGTAAAATAACCAAAACAATCCTTGGCATTTGCAAATGTTTTTAGTCTTATTGTTTTTCTTGGTTACTGATTTTATTAAAGTAATTCCATTTTTAATTTTGTTATATGACATTCATTTATATTACGTTGGTTTATTTAAATTTTATTGGTTATTTAAAGTGGATAAAGGACGTAAAAAACAATAATAAATATCAATTGTAATGTTTAAATCTTTAGAGCAGTGTTGGCGTTGTGTCTTCAGCGTACGACTCTCTTTACTGAGGTCGTACGTTCGATCTCCGACTGTGCGCCAACGAACTTTCTTTCTATGTGCGTATTTAACATTCGCTCCAACGGTGTAGAAAAACATCGCAAGGAAACCGGCTTGTCTTAGACCCAAACAGTCGACACCTCCTTGTTAGATTAACAAACAGATTCAGAAAACTGAGGCCCAGACCTAAAAACGCTGTAGCGCAACTGATTTATTTGTTAATGTTTAAATCTACAACTTCTTTTAAAGTCATTTGAAAGACGCACTGCAAATAATTATATAAAATTTACCACAACCACGACCGCAAATAGCAATTGAGGAACAGATGATCAAGTTTACCATGCTTCATCTGATTGAAAAGTGTGTCATTATTAGTGCATTATGAATTGTATGCCTTTTAAAATGCAAACACTAAATTCTCTTAAAAGTTATAGATTTGAATGAGTTTGTTTTGCTATTACTTATTGTGATGTGTAAACGTGGAATCCGCTAAAGTTAATGACCGAGTGTCGTTAATAGGGGAAAATTCCCTTAATTACTGGATACGTTTACGCTGATAAGAAAAAGTTAATAGGGCGTTCGAATCGCAAAGGTTTTATGTCTTAATCGTTTTCTGCGCAAGTCAAACTTTTCCCATAATGACCTTTAAGGTTCGAATATTCGACACTATGAAACATTGGTGCAACAAACAACAAACTGGATTAGTGCATTTTTCTTTTCTTTTTGTTCTGTGCCTGAGACATGTAGCGCGAAGAATGACTTCACGTCAAAAACGTGTTGCATCTCATCCTAAGACGTTGCCTAAATTTCATTTTATTTATTTAAATTTCGTTACATTTATTGAAAAACAATTAACGGCATACATAATTTGATAAGGCATGCAACGGGCGGCCTTATCGCTAGCGATCACTTCCAGGCAACCCTAGTAAGGAAAAAAACAAAACTAATATGGTTAAAGTGGAAATAATGCAAAACCCAATGTTATAAAATCAACCTTACAAAAATACAAAAAAAAACCTTAAAACTACAAAGTTAATCATACAGATGAATTGCGATGCAATACAAAATTCTAAGAAATACGAGAATGACTAAATTCACGATTGAGCAGGATAGGATATTGTTAAGAAATGTTTATGTAGAAGAGTTCTAAAATATCTTAGGAAGGTAACCAATCGTATGGAGTCGTACATCCTCTTCCACAACTTAATAGTGAAGTTCCTAACCGAATTCAATTTCATCTCCTTAAGTCTAATCTTAGTTTAATCTTCTTCATTACTGAAGTTCGGGTTGCATATCTTCATTGTCTTCGGGATCGAGATCTCGTACCTTTTAATTAGCCGGTCACCACAAGTTTCTCTTAGTTATTGGGACCTGCGATATACGTTCAAAGAAGCTCGTATACACAAAATACTTAGAGTGAACAACTATGGAAAAGCGGGAGATTTAATTATTAGTATTGTCTTTTGTTAAAATAGCTTTTACACATTAAGAAAAACACTTTTTGAACGGATTAAAGCTATGTATTATTTTTAAAACTTATAGTTATTTACATAATTCTAAATTTTAAATTTTTTCCGACGTGTTTTCAGTTTGCGTGGTCACGATGACTATTTAACTATTAGTTCAACACCTTAAATTAGGTCTGTATGTGTATCCTGATTGAGCAAGGATCTCCAGCCAGGCCAGTCAGCCAGCCAGGCCAGCTCAAAAAAGCAACATAAAATTTACTTTGTTGCTTAACAGTAAAACATAGCTTATTAGTTACACAAAATGAATACGCAATCTTGTTTAGAGGATTACATAATATAATTTAACGTTCGCATCCTTATTAAAAAATAAGGTTTTATTTATTTCGAGTAGATCTAAGATTTTTCAATCTATTTCGTGATTATTTTTTGTTATAGTATTTCTTTGGTTTAAGGCATGCGGGATATTTTCCTACACGGCACAAACATTGGTAAATGTTGCTTATAGAAAATTCCGTTGGTGTGTCGTTATTCAAAAGCATGACCTCCACTGAAGCCACGTCAGGAGTTAGGAGTTAATATGGGTCCATTATTTTACTTGTGATATGGTATTTTCAATCTCCTATAGTTTTCGAAATCATATTTGATTTGAGTTAATTTTCTTTTTTACAAAATAGATAAGTGTAAAGCCAGGTAAAGTAAGTTAATTTATTAAGGTTTCAAATTTATTAAAAAGCTAGAAGTCATACATCTTAACTATCACAATCATTTTTGTTAATAAGAAGCAGACATTGTAAACAAGATTCAAATGGTAATTTTAAAAAAAAAACGTCATGAAAGAGATGTATTTTACTTAAAAGGGTTCCCAAATCTTATATTATAATGAATATTTAACTAATTTTTATTACTTCATTAAATTACTCGTTAGCCTGCAATTTTAATTACAGTGCTACATACTATACTTGGCCGGTCGTAAATAAAAATTAACCATTATAAGGGGTATAATTTGAAGTCATGCAGGCTAACTTAATAATTTATTGAAATGTCTTAATAAAACAATATATACTAGAATCTAGAAAATACAGTTCTAGGCTTAATAAATGTTACACAAACTTAGGAACAACTGATAATATAACCTATATTACCTATACTAGTAACATTATATATCTAGTAATCTAGTAATCTCATTCGGTAATACAGACTTTTATTGGCATATTTTATTTACATACTTCTTTAAGAAAATTAAAAACTTAACTTAAAGCATTATGGTCCTAACAAAACTAAGCTTTAAAACAATTTTTTAATTATTAAAGTTCAATGGGTTTCAAAACCAAGGAGGTTTCAATTCAATGTAAGTACACATTATCTGTGGTGATGAACGCGCTGGTTTCGAGCCAATAGACTAAAAACAGACTTTTTTGCATTTTGGCGCTAAGTACGAAATACGAATTTGTGTAATATTTTGTTGGATAAAACTTTAGTAGCAAAAATATCAAGCAACACCGGCGATACTGATGAAAATTGAACTCCACCAGACGTTCTAGAAACAGCTACGAAGCTGACGAATAGTCTTTTGCCATAAAAAACAAGAAAAGCGTACGACAAATGTTACCAAGACTTCATGATTTGGAAAATGAACAAAAAGGCTAACTCATTTTCCGGAAACGTTTTATTAGCCTACGTTCAAGAGTTATCGGATAACTTTAAGCGTTCGTCCTTATGGTCTAAATATTCTATGATTAAAAGTACACTGAGTATTTACAACGAAATTGATATCACCAAATATTCAAAACTTGTATCATTTCTGAAACGTAAATCACAAGGATATAAAGGGAAGGAAGCCAAGACATTTTCAGCTGAATACTTAAATAAATTTTTAAATGAAGCGCCCGCTAAATTATATCTTTCAACGAAGGTAAGAAGAATTGATTAATTAGATAGATAAATAAAAATGAAATAGAATATATTAGTTACTAAACGCCATCTCACTAAGTAATGGCTTTATACATACTGGTTTTATATTACTTAAGTACTTATAATATTTACAGATTGCACTAGTATTAGGAATAATGGGTGCCTGCCGAAGACAGGAATTATACAACATTAAATTCTAAGACGGCGAAGTTTTCGAATCATCAATTTTACTTAACATTTGCAACACAAAAAACAAAATAGACCAATATTTTACCATATCGGGCAAATATTACCAATTATGTATACAATACATATATCTGCGACCAAATTAATGTAGCAAATTGAATTACATTAATGCACCCAACAAAGAGTTGGTATTAACAAATTTGGAGTGTTAGGTAAAACGATAGCCAGTTATCTTAATCTTCCAAATTCAGATTCGTACACGGGAACTTCTGCGACCCTACTAATCGATGCTGGCGTAGACATAACAGCACTAAAGCGTCACGGAGGATGGAAGTCATCAACAGCTGCAGAAGGCTATATAGATGATTCTATAACTAACGAAATCTTAATATCCAATTCGATACTCAACTCAATAGAAAATAATCAAAATGAAATTAATATAAACGTTCTATTGTCAACCCCGGCAATGACTAGCTCTTATAGCGCACTCCCAGCCTTTTATTCAGGTTCAGTTTTATAATTGCAATATTCGAAATGTGAATAATTATTATAATAAATAATTTGTTTCTTTTATATTGCCTTTTATTTAATGTAGCTACATATAGCCATGAGATTAAATAAAGCAGTGTATGCAACTGCATATAATTAGGTATTAAAACACTCGTGTAATCTTATTTTGATATTCAGAAAAACTACATTCATGTTTTAATACCCTCTATTATATGACTACTCAATAAGTAAATGCTATACGGTATGCGGTATATATTTAGTGCGCACGCTACAGCGGTTAAAATTTAACTCCCTTGCGCCATTACACCGGGACAACACCTACCATTTCCGGTTCGTGTGTCAAAGTCAAATCGACAATTGTCATCCTTCTTTGATTGACATCGATTTAGCGAGAACAGTCATTGTAATTAATAATGTAAGGAATTAAAATAAATAAATTTTAGTTCGATTTTTATTAGAAGTTGGTAGTATATTGAGAGCTAACTGTCAGTCTTACATTTGAAAATGGCAATAGTAGCACCAATTTCAGCCGCCGGCCAAAAAAAGTATGTGACACTATTTTTAATAGAGAAATTTAAATTACTTTGATAAGGTAGGTTACGCTGTTCTAAATAAACTACATAAATCGGTTATTTGGTGCGGTCTGAAAGAGAAACAAAAAAGAAATTCCTATTAACAATATAATGGAAGATATAAAGTCGTTTACGAGTAAACGGGTAGATCACACTTTATTACATTTCTAAAACTTCGTGTGGCCGATTTTGCTTGTACATTGTGCGCCTGCGTGCATTTCAATACACCGGTGACGTCATCCCATCAAGGTCAAGTCTAGGATTCGTGATTCCGAAACGATTCCGCCTTTAACTTGTCGAAATCGAAACAGCATATTAATTTATTTATTAAAAATAAACAGATACAACACTAATAAACATAGAGCAATTGATGTATCGTAGAATAGTTTCACAGATAAATAATATAAATTATATATGACGGAGTGAGTGACCAAATTAGAGTCGAGGAGTCTCAAGAACGAAGAACGAGGACAGCACCTAAATAATTGTGCAGGAAGGTAAAGGGTCACGCGTGGAGAAAGGAAGGTAGAAAGTCAGAGGTAGTAACTGACAATTAACTATAGGAATATTGTCGTTTAATGACAGGAAGGCAGAGACAGGATAAGAACTATGGCGGTTTTTACAGGTTATAAACTAATTAGACTTTGACTTTGTTGATCTATATATGTGACATAATTACAATGGCAGCTGACAGTGACGCCATTGCTTCGACATATTAAATTACTTTTTATAATAATGACTATGAAATTACTATTACTATAGACTAGCAAATAGTCGTTAATTTGTTGATCTATTAATTTTGATGATATTTTTAGACATTTTAATTTATGACCTCTGTGACATATAATGAAAATGGCAGCTGACAATGTTATTGTTCCGACATACATGACTGCATTTGTTTTTCTCTGTTAGATATTTTTTTAAGCGATTAAACGATTTTATTATATAAATTTTATGAATCAACGCTTTAAAGGCTTCAGCCTCTCGCTAAAGTGACAAAAATCGCCATCGCCAGTTAATTGTTTTATGTAATATAATTGTAATATTTCATTAAATAACAGCGCGACTTCTCAGACAGTAAACTGCCACAGTTTTTGTCATTTAAATGAGATTATTTTTCACCGGTCAACCCGAAATTAATAGCGTAATCTGTAACTTCCAATAGGGAGCGATACAGATCCCCAACTTTTAATATTCGAATTATAATAATCTATTTATTCAAGCAGACAATCATAAGTCTTTATGGTTATATTGTTTTAGTTACAATATTATCCTTAATATTATATTAGTAACTTTAAAGTATATTTCATCATAAAACTATGGATCGTGCGGAACAGATACTTATAATTGGAATCAGGTTGTTTTTGGTAACGCTATTGGAAACTACAAAGTAAGCCCAATTAATCGCAAATAATCCGAACCTAGAAGCGATACCAAGTACGTCGCAGCTCATTATACGTCTCTTGCCATCTTATTCAAAAGTTCCTCTATGCTCATGGGGATATATAATATTGAAGTGAAATAGAGTAATGTGAAACAGAAACTCCTGTCTAAATGAAATACAGCCAATCTCAATTATGCAGAAAAAGTTTTAAAAATTCTGGTATATGAGACTTATTTCCTACAAATCAGAATCTTTTGATAACATGATCATACAGATCGGGACGGAAGAACATGCAACAAACAGCAACATGAGACAAAACGAATTGATAACCTACTTTGGTTTTTGGTATTAAAAGTTTGTTAGAAAACATACATCCAACCCCGAAAAAGTATGAACCCTGACTTTTCGTTTGTATAGATATAGAATTGCTAAGCCTCAAATTCAGCTTCAAAATCAACTTCTAAAGACTAGACTTCGCTTTTGACAGAGCATAACCTTTGATGATATCCCGAATCCTGATCTCGGAACTGAAAATTGCTATATATGAATTCATAATATAGCGACATGAGAATATAATGCGTTAGTCAGAAGTTACTTAGTGTACGCAATGGTCCATCTATAGTTGATACATTCATATGTTAGAGCGAATACAAAATGTATTCACTCGTTAGCTCTAAAACTGAGTGGTGGGTTATAACCAGCCTCAGAAGAGCGCTTACTGTATCAGTGTACCTATTTAGGATACTTACGAGTCGGGTGCATAATACGGGTATAATAGAGAGACTGGGTCTACTAGTTCCAAGCAAGAATTTGAGTCGGAAGTCACAAGTTTTTGTTGTACCGCGCGGACACTCCAGCTTAGCGTGGTCCCACGCGAGTGATACATGGAATGAATACGATTTCTATCGAAGTAGACTTATTTGTTTGTACTCTGGCCGAGTTCACGAGACCTGTTTGTTATATTATTATTAAAGTTCTAGGTGTAGCATATTCTTTTAATGTTTTTTTTTTAATTGTATTATTATTGGTGTAGGTATATAACAATAGCAATAACTGTAAAGATATATTAATTATGTGGTAAACAAATTAAAGTACAATAAAATACGAATTGATGACCTTCGATCTTCAAGTAATAGAGAAGCTGCATATATGTCATTAAATATTAAAGTGTCAACTGTCATGAAACTGAGCAACCTCTACATATTTCTAATCTATGTGCATTCAAACTTTGAATAACTGAGCCGAAAGTTTACATACGCTCTTATGGATTTCAGGGTTTTCATTAGCGCTTATTATTTGACATTGTAACTGTTTTAATAGTAGTATAATAAACTTTGTGTAGACGACCTACGCTAAAAGAAATCCAGAGCGCTAGTAACTTTTAATGTAAGTATTTTTTTAACGGGGCAAACGTGCTGGAGGCTCACCTGATGCTACATGATATATGGACACCCTCAGTGCTCGAGGGTTTGCGAGTGTGTTGCCGGCCTTTAAAAATGTGCAATAAGGGTTCCTTTCTTCTATCTTTCTTTACATTATTTTGTCCTTGATTGACTCAAGTATTATGGTTGGTAGCGGTTATTGGAGGGATGTTCAAATAAATGAAACTCTCTTCGAAGCTAAGTTTCAACTGTCTTTAATCGTTTAAGCATGAGCTTATAACACATACAATTTGGGGTAGTGGGGTTGCGACGCCTACAAAAAAATAACTTGGCTTATATAAGGGCTCCAAAATCTAAGTGACACATCTGTTACCTATATAGAATATAAGTCAATTGACCCGTTGGACATTATCGAAAACGACAATGTTATATTACAATTTATAGGTTTTCTGACGTTTTATAATTTATTGGCTACAAGTGTAATATGATTGCTTTTAACATTTGGTTGGCGCGTATAATTATTAATTAAATTAAACACTATATATACATAACTAATGGTAGGTTACATAACTCGAGATAAGATAAAAATTATGTTTAACCGTGATTTATCTTGAAAGCTCTTAAGACAATTAATTGCGCGTTAATTACACCCCATTGGGCCTTTGTCTAAAATGAGGGAAAAGCATTAAAAATTTCTCCATCACTCAAAACGTAAAACTTTTTCGATCTTCAATTATTTTTCCATTTCAGAAATGAGTGAAGTGAATATTAATGTTGCTTTTAAAGGGGTTTTTCTGTATTTTTTAAAATCCTCATATAGTACTCTTAGAATTCGAATTATATATATGTCTCTTTATTTACTTAGAATTGGAGTTATATATAACGTACATCGTACCTGTAATCATAAGTACTCTTATGTCAAACGGAATAGACTAGCTGAACAGGAAACAGATAATCTTTGAACTTTTTCATTTTACTTTTATTATTTTCTGTGTGTATGTTGTGATGGAAACGACAAATGATGACTTAGTTTAAGCTTTTTATGAGGGGTAATAAATAAGATCGTATCCGGTTAACAGTGTTATAATAAACTATTATTCAGGAAAGTTCAACAAAGTTAAGCTAGCCAAACATCCGTATGGCTGATCAGAGAATATATGAGTTGTGAATAGAATAGAAAAAAACTATTTCCATCGACTTCTAAGAAAGGATATTTTTTTTTGGAAATTATAGCCTATGTTGTTATGGGATTATGTATCATACTGATGATTTAAATTAGTAACGCAATAATGCTGCCAGTATTAAAGGTAGAATGTCACAGGGACAATACTTTTTAGTTTTGTTTGAATTTCCTATTTATCAATTTTTAATTATCATTATTACTATGTACCTCAAAAGCCGGCGACGCGGGTGCGTCTCAGTGGGTACTGAGAATGGGTGTTTATAGGCAGCGATGACTGCCATTTTTGGGCGTCCCTCAGGCTCGTGTGTCGCCCTATTATATAAAAAGTAGGTTATTAATATTGTATATATACTGTTATTTGTCTTGGAAATAACTAGAATTGAACTATTATTCAATTAGTGTCAAGAATTGTAATACTCGGTCCAGTAGTTTCTTGGTTTATCCTTAATAACGTACAAATATAAACTATACTTTTCAACATTGGAATACATTTATAACAAGATATTTTTAGCCATCTTAAAATACAGTACAAAAAAGCTGTTTTGTTAATTGTCTCACTGATTTTCATAGAAAATATGATCACAGACATTTATTACATTTCTAAAAAAAAATTTGCAACGAATCGAACCTTCACACATACACACAACACATTGCGAAAGTTAGATAAGTTGGCGAGTGCAGTCTATTTATAGGCTCATTATTGTGAGGTCTTTGTGCACGGTCGAAAGTTTTCATTCGTTCGAGCTGGGAAATTCAGCCACCACCCGCGCTTATTATGTAACTTTCACCCTACAAGGCGACAGCGACGCTGGAAGTACCTAAATAATATATAATAATATTTTTATGTATTTATTCATAAAAAATAAATGCACTCCTTAAAGTACTATGCCAATAATGTCAAATAATTATATCACTACTGTAAACTTACTTCGCAGAAAGCGTAAAGTCTTTGTTAACAAAACTCTTTGCAGTTGCTTTGGCCTTTGCAAAACACTTTGCCCCGCTCGCCAGAGTAACAGGCCAGTTGGCCTTTTGAAACAAAATATGTGTATTAGTCATTATAAAAATTAGACTTTATTTGGTAGACAAGTATTTAGTATAAGTTTGTTATTTATAATGATAACCTGTGCTGACTTGGTTAGACCCATGTGCAAAAAAGATCATCAAAAGCTAAAGTAAGGTACCAAACATAAATATATTATAAATTATTAATATTATAAGGTGTATAATTTAATTATTTTTAATTTAATGTTAATCTGTATAAAAAAAGCCTGCCTTAATGTTTCGGGTGCTGATTCATTTTAAAATAAAATAAATTGTAATTAAGGCAACTTCATTATTGATTTACAGCGTAAACAATGCCAAACTATAATACAATACCTGTCGCAGCTCACTCAGACTCAGACAGCAGGACATGTCTTCAGTATCTGAAATATTTTTCAGGCGCAGCCAAAGCAATGCCGGTAGAAGTCCGATACACTCTGTTTTACCCCTCAAAATATAAGGAGCAAAGAATTATTTTGAAATAAGAACGCCAAATCTAGAAACGTGAAGTCCATGTTCGTCCTTTCAAGGTCACCTGTAGTCCTGTTGTAGCTCACGTATCGTTTCGTAGCACTTAGCTAAATTGAAGGATAGTATTTCACGAACGTGATTATTTTTTAGAAAAATATTTCTAGACCATTTTGTAAAGTATTCGTTTATTTTGTAGTTTGAAGGATGCTCTTCCAGGCCAGGCTAATGTCGAAATGTTGCGTATACACGGATAACTTCATTAGCGCGATTTAGGATATGACGTCATTGTTCTGCTCGTAGCTGTGGTATATATGCAAATTCTGAATGATTCATATTTCTAAATGATTTATCCACATAAGTAGAGGACTGGTGTTGGTGCTTAATTGACATGAGACAACAAATTTAAGAAAAATAATATATTTTTATTATTATTTTAAGTGATGTAACGCTCAAATTGTTGACACATATATATGTCCATTCAATTTATTACATTATGATAAATTATTTTAGATATACGATTTACTATGTATGTATTTATTCGATTCCCATTAAAACAATTGTGTTTTAATGGGAATCGAATCCCATCTCATGTCACACTGACACACTCTTCGAGTGCTTAGCTATATTACCCGTATATAAAAAACTAACATGTTTTCATACGGTCATATATAGCGCTAAATCTTTTTTTTATGTAATACAAGGCAAACGGGCAGGAGGCTCACCTGATATTACGTAATACCGCACTCACATTGCCAGAGGGCTCGCAAGTGCGTTGCCGGCCTTTAAAAGTCTAAAAGACCTTAAGATGGTAAGTTAGACTCTCGAATCTCACCCTAAGACAAGAATTTCCAGTGTTTAAGTTCCTTAAAGCGATTTATTTGACCTTGAATTTGTCTTCACATAACAATAAGACAAGAATAACAACTCAAACAGTACGTAACGCAATGTTTTGTTTCATTCTTTTGTAGCAAATCGAGGCTGTATTATTGATAAATGTTTCAAATATGTATAAAATTTGGTAACACAAAATTCACTAAGATCGTAATTTACACACTAAACTTGTATTTAAGAATTATTCCTATTCCTCCCTAATATAATTATACAATGACTATATAATAAATATATATATATAGGTATATATTTCACGTTTCTAGCACAGAACACACAACAATAATCGATCTTCCATTTGTTTCATATAATAAGGAAATGTGTCGTAAAGAATATTTTAAATATTCGTGCAAGTTCAAAGTATGGGAATACCTTTATCGATTGCCACATATAAATGCCAATCAGAATTATAATAACACTGTATAATTAAAGAGTTTGAGGCGCTAAACTCGATTTAAGGCTGAAGTCTTATCGAGAAAAATATTTTTTACTTAGGAAGATAACGCGTTTCTAAGCATGGTCACTCAGAGTATATTGCTCACTGCCGCCCAGAGCCACTGCGACACCGGAGGTTCGCAAGTGTGTTCCTGTCCTTTATGTGGTCTCTTCGAAAATACCTGGAATGGTTACTGTCATACAAAGCGCTCTGTCGGGGAACGCTGGACGTCAAATGGATTTCTTTTTTAAAGATTTTTTATTTTTATGTAATAGGGGGGCAAACGAGCCTGCGGAATGCTCAAAAAGGGCAGTCATCGCAGCCCATAGACACCCATTTTTAGTGGGTGCGTAGCCGGCCTTTGAGGATGGAGTAGAGATCCCCGCCGGGAGATAATTCCACAGTTCGCTAGTTCGCAAAAGAAAATGTCTTGTGAAGCGGACTCTGGAAGATTTCCAGCCATTTCAAGATGATGTTGGTGAAATTTAGAATGAATACGGCTCGTACGGTGCTGAAACGAGGCAGGAGGGATCACCCCAAACAATTCTTCAGAACACTCACCATAGTACACTTTATAGCATACGCATAGAGACGCAATGTCTCTGCGTAGAGAGAGAGAGAGATTCAAGCCGATCAGTCGGTATTTGGGATGTATGTCGTATACCTCATATGACTTTAAACAGATAATATACGTATTGATATTTAACTACGCTAACACGCGCATGACATAGAGGGGGTGAAATGTCTCAAGGGAAATTTTATTCGCTTAAAACCCACCGCCCACCGGTCCTTACACGTAGGGCTGTACACTAGATTTACTTATCATTTCAAATTTAAAAGGAACTCAAAACATTAAAGTAACTCAATAAATTTCTTAAAGAGACTCCAAACTGCTCTAAAATGTATTAATAATTCTTATCTCTATTGATTGAAGCACAAAATAAAGAACCTTCGACTTTTACATTAAATTGAAGTTTGGGAGAAGCGAATTCAAACCCAGGACAAATGCGTGTCACAAAAAAGTGGTGAAGTTATTGCAAATGACCTCGGTGGTATGCTGACAAGATGGGCCGAGCACTTCTATGAACGTAACCAATGCAAACGTTACACCTAATCAAAATGATTCGACACTTGACAATAATCTTAGAGATGCCGAATTCGTACTAACGGCTAAAGAAACTGCAACTGTGATACAATGCAGAGAGATTAAGAACCAGAAGGTCCCCAGGATATGATATAATACCGTAAGAGCTTTTGAAATATCACCAGTCCAACACCAAACATAAACATGGCCAAAAAGGCGTATATTTTCTTTATCTATGTACCACTGCTTGAACCATGATAATCAAAATAATGAACGTCCATCAGATAGAAGTCTGATCAACTACTTATAACAATGTCTGGCTTATTCTTACGGGACTTCAGACTTCACCATAGTCCGGTATAATGCTGTACTTTGTGTTGTGTTATGTTCAGAAAAGTGTGTGTATATGAGATTACGGCAGATGTCAGCAACTGCTATTCATGATGGGAAAGCTAGCTGCCAAACAATCAAGGCTGATCGATCGCTCCAGGACACTGCTGTTTCACGATAAAGCTATAGCACAGACTATAACTGGACTGCTACAAAATTAGAGAAGCTTTAATTGCAATGTTAAAGACATCAAATAATAAGCAAGGTAAAAACTTCAACTCTGATGGGGCAGTCGAAACCGCAAAGATTCTATTGATTCCCGTCCAAATGAATATTTTAGTAATTGAACTATCTGGCAGAATGATCAGCGCTGTGGAACAACTCTGCTCCTCAGCATAATGCTGAACCAGGGCCAATTACAACCACAGCACACACGCATTACACAATTAAACCTTTTTCTTTAAAAAAAATGTTATCTCTCCATTATTATTCTTTAATATTTATCTTTATTTATTTTGATTTTATGTGTTGCTGTGTGTGTGTTTTGTTAGTAATAAATCTATGTCTATGTTTTGTTCCTCCCATACAAAACGCAAATTTCATATTTAAGGATATGTTTTTAAGATTTCCTTAATGCACCGTTTATTCATTAGGCATCATTTTCTCGGTATGTCGGTGGCACACAGCGAAGAAAGTAAGTGGAGCAATCATATTTATAATTGATTTGTGGCATAGCCATGACATAAATGCATAGATAACAAGCGCTTTAAAAGTAACTTGTAATTAATTCATGGCTCATTCTGTGTCATAATATATACATAATATTATTCCACAATTTATCCACAGTATTCCAGAAAACACAGAATTTTAATTGAAATTGATTTAAGACATTTTTAAATTCCCGTGAGCCAGTAATAAACATTCACGTTTAAAATACAATCAATTAATCCGGAGATATAGAAGTATATCTTGCTTAGTTAGCCAGGACTTTACGCACAACGGACCTATTGAGAGTCTAAGTGCGGAAACTGTGTCCACAAACCATACCATAGCATACTATATATTTTTTAATATAATGTAGCTATAGTGTTGATTTGAAAGCGGTTATATCAGGAAATAATGAGTTCCATCCATTTTATCATGCTACAAATAAGAATTAATTTATGTATCAGTACCAAACTCACTAAGAAAATATAATATGTGAACAATATAATATTCTGTCATAAATTATTGTAACTCCTAGTCGAGTATATAAATTATTAAACATAAATAAATTATCTCAACCCTACGTTCACCCGACACAACCTTCCATAATATTGGAATGTTAGCGCTTTTTCTTGTGAACTCCTCTTTTATTAACTGGGCCTTTTGATTGTTTGTGGATAATTTGTGTCTGTTTATGTAACGAATAATAATGTAAATACCTACCATTCGTATCACGGATTAGATTCATGAATTTGGATGAGGCGAATTGGATTTTCTTTAATATATGCATGTTGATTGTTAGAAGAGGATTTGTTTCGCATGAGCTCGCTCAAGTTTACCTACTATTAACCTTCAGCCCACAGCTAGAGGATTTTTAAATATCTTGCAATTAAATATAGGGCTATTACTTAGCCTACTTATTCTTACATACTTAAAAGGCCAACGCACTTGACACGCCAACGTCCATGGACGGTAACAATATCAGCTGAGGCTCCTGCCGGTGTTATATAAAAGCAAACATACAAAAACACAGATGTTTCCGTTTAATGCACCCTAGAATTGATCTATTTCGAGATTTACAAATCACTTAAAGGTTTTTTGGTCTCCAATCTAATACGAGGTGTTTTTACGTTTATCTTTATATATATAATTCTACTGTATGTGTGTATGTCACTGAACTCCTCTTAATCGGCAGGACCGATTTGGGTGGCGCCCTGGATGGCTAAGATTCACAAATCAGTCAGCAGATGGCGCTGCAGTGGGTGTTTAGGTTATTTATATATACAGCAAATAAACAGCTGGTATATCCAAATCTTCTGTGCAGTTGTTCGTAATTAAACTCCAAAACATACAACGAAAAGTGTGCATACCACTGAACTCCTCTTACACGGCTGGACAGATTTTTAAGAAATTTTTGAGTATTTGTTAAATTTACATTATTAGATTTTTTTGTATGTAAAACGTGTGTACATGACAATGTCTGTCGGATCCGCTTGTTTTGTATATATTCCTAACATTTGACTGTGCGTGACATGAATGAAACCATTTCTTCGTGTCGAAGATTGATTTAAATAATTAACTAGCGGACCCAACAGACGTTGTCCTGTCTTAACTATGAATATTCATTTCGAATTGGTAAAATTAACTAAAAATGCCTTATGATATACAACATTCTTTGTTTGTTTTTCTGGCGCGTATATAAATAGTTTTTTTGGTATTCCCGGATGGGTACAGGCGACATATAACTGGCCATTTGGAAAACATGGATTTTCCACATTAATGCATTTGTGATATAAACTTTATTATCTTGAGATAAAACTTTATTATCTTGAGATAAAACTTTATTATCTTGAGATATAAACTTTATTAACCTGAGATATAACCTTTATTAAATTGTGATATAAACGTTATTAACCTGAGATATAAACTTTATTTAGTTGATATGTATTTTATTAATATTATAACTTCGATCGAAGCATTTGTTTAAAACGATATTCATTTTTCTTACTTTCCTTATGACGATATTTGTCGCACGCATTCTGTCAATGTTATGTACATAACTTTACATGAAAAAAGTTTCAATTGCAAAAGCGCTATGCACTGAAAAAAATTGCTATCGAAACAAAAGTCATGAATTTTTAATATGGTGGTTAAGTTATTCCTAAATTTTCTAATTTTCCGCGCTATTTTCTATTTTCATAAAAAACCTTCTACTGACAATAACAAATACAATAAAAAATAATTAGCGTCCAGCCGTTCACGCGTGATGCCGTGACTAAGGAAAATAGGGATTTATTTTTATGTATATAGATTAATGCCTTTGCCTACAAGCGTAAGGTAATAATAATTTGAAAAATAACATTGATTAAATCACGAGGCGTAATAAAACCAAAACTTAACGACGAAACGTATGAATTTAAATGAAAGCCCGAGCCGTGTCTAATCTACCAGTAATTAAAATTCATTGTTATTTAACAACACAGTATGAACGGTTTAACGAGCACCTTGAATAGCTTAAACCTTAACCATTGCCAAATGGAGGATTATCTTGGACCGCATACGAATGATCGTGCTGGACTGGATGCAGAAGAACAAAAAACTGCATATGACGGACGGAAGAGAAAAGGAAACTTGAGTATGTCGGATACATCTTACATAATACTAAATACGAGCTCCTTCCGCGTAGAAAAAGACCTGGCTGTAGACGCACTTCTTGGTTGAAGATCCTTAGACAATGGTTTGGTTAAAGTACTTAGTCATCGTTCAGAAGCGCGGTATCAAAAAATAGTCATAATGATCGCCAACCTTCGATAGGAGATGGCACTATATGTAAGAGAGATGCAGAATATAGGAGAAAAATCGACTCTGAGGCTTGTTAGATCTAGTTTAAGGGTATTCAGGGTCAGCGCTGACTCCTATGTGTCTACTGAGGGTAAAGGCCTAACCTCTAATGTGTCAACATTAGAGGTTAGGTCTCAGCCTTTACCCTCAGTACTCTTACATGTTATCATTTAATTCTCATGACCGACACCATTGCAATATTTTTATTGAAATTTTTAATTGTAGCCGTTGAGATCTGATCATCGTGCGCTCGGTCTTGCGCCTAATTTCGCGATAGTATCATTCCAGAGTTGTGGAATCGTGTACTATAATTTATCTATTTAAACGGTCTATGGATTAGTATCGTTTGGTCCTCCGTGGTTGTGTAGTTTAATTTAACTTTACGATATTAATGTTGGTACTGACACCTACAATCAACGGCTGCAATCGCTGCGGTGATGTCATACGCGCTAACGAAGTTAGTCTGACCGCTATATATGTAAAAGGCGTGTATCCGACTATACATCAAATACGCCAGCGTAGTTTTCGCGCATTGTGCGCGTCTTCCATATCCATACCCACCGGCTACTGGCGCTCCAGACAGCATGCCTTTCTATGAGATCTCCTCCACGACCTGGTGCTCCCTGTCATAGCTCAATGGATGAAAATGCCGTCCACTTCGACAAGGCTAAACATCATCTCAACCAACCAACAACTCAACGACCAAATATTATCCCTTCCCGAAGAAAAAGTATTGTAGGAGGCCCCGACACATCGTTATGGATCCGGATGATCTAATTGACGTAGTCAATAAAAAATTAAAAGCTCAATCAGACTAGGGTGACAGCTACCAGGGAATGTGTGGACCTTCACTTCGTAGTCTTTGCTTGCTTCAGTGAGCTTCCATCCTGCCCAACAGGCAATTGATCACCCCGTGGCGGTTCAAGGCAAGGTTCGAATTACGAAAAGCCCATTCCGGCCGTCAAAAAAGGTCGAGCTGTGTTGAGCCTTCAGTAAGTAATTATACGGCTCGAGGATCCTTTAAGCCTCAGGGAGCACTTTCCTTCCTATACTACTATTTCCAGGTATTCATTAAGTTCCTCTCCAAAATCGTCACAAATTATGTCAAGAAATATTTTTAACTTTTAATTTTGAATCAAATATATATGAAATGGAATTTAACTTCGTGTCACTTACGAAGACACGAGTTAATTTAGACGACGGCGACGAAGCGTGGCTTCGACGGCTTTCATCAACGTGTTGCATACAAAGTAGATGTTGAAGTTATTAAGCTAAAAAAGGAGCTTATGGGTTTGATATTTCAACGTGATCTATTCTAACTTCCAAGAACATGCTAGAGAAATGTTTCCCAGCCTTTTTTGTGCCAGTTCCACTTTATCTAAAATTCTAATGCATAATTTATATGTATACAAAATTGAATTGTTGGCTTAATAAATTTATGGATTTAGGAAGAAATAACTAAGAAATTGTTATCGAAGTATTAAGTAAATTTTCAAAACATGAGAAACTGAAAATCCAATTACAAATAATTTTAATAAAGATTTTTTGTATATTAATTTAGTGAGATCCTTGATGGTTGCTGCAAAGAGATCTCATTTTAGGTTCCACTTTGGTTAGCTTCAGTCTCCAGTCTCCACATTGTTGTTTATCCAGCTGATTTTGATCGCCCCCCTTAGCAATTAAATTTCCACCTATTGGGCGTGTGCCCCACGATGGGAAACACCGTGCTAGAGTATGTATTTTTTTTTAATAGTCTCATCATTAACCTAATTTACTTCTAAGTTTGTTTGCCAATCACTCAGTCACTGTTATTGTGGTCTTTTTGCTACTTACCTAAGCTAAGCTAACAATCATTGGACAAGACAATTCCATCTTAGAGAATAGTGTTTCATCAAAATCGGATCAGTAATTTAAGAATGGTTTTGGTATAGGTTTGGATGGATTTTTGGAGGGTCCACGTATGTATGTAGACACTTTTATCTAATGAGATTAATATAAAGACTAATGATTATTCTCTATACAACAGCGGGCTTACGGGAAGGAGGCTCACAAGATGTTAGGTGATACAATCGCTCATGAACACTCAATGCTAAAGGGTTGTTCACTCTTTTCTTCAAGCGCCCTAAGTCGGTTCGGAAAAAACCACGACCGGCTGCTGGTTCCACATAGTTGTGGTAAAATGATCACAAATACTTACGGTTATTATATGGTGATTATTTCCGTCCTTGTGACTTAGTTAATAAGACTTATAACCCTGTAACAAATCCAAAATATAATTGTATCGTGTGTTGACCGACGCCCAAAATTAATAATGTATCCTCAATCTAAGTGTAAATCTAATCTTGGATTGATTCATATCTAAAGATGGATCTCCAATCTGCATGCCAATATAACACATTTGCTACCCGATAGTTTATTCGACAATAGATTGCACGTCATCTTTTGCGTGATCCTTCCCTCTCGACCGCGTTTCGTTAAATGCAATATGTTTGTTCAAGCATACTAAAAGGTTGCTGTTTTTGGAATAAAATAAAATTAAGCAGGACTATGTATAGTAACGAATATTTTTGGTTATAGCTACTGATATAAACGTTTAAGGTCTCTATTTATATTATTAAATCTGATAATTTATGTTTTTTGTGGTAATATGATTTTAGTAAGGAACGGAACGTTTCATTTTTGTGACAAGTGACAAATGTCAACCCATGGCTTCATGAATCTTTGTGCCCATTTTCTAAAATCTAAATATAAGTGCGGCTTGCTTAAGTACAAATTAACATAATATTATAAATTATACAACTATGATCTCTGTCGTAATGGATGTTGAAACCGTAAGTATTTGGTTTATTTTATTTGCATGACGCTGATTTCCCGCCTTTGAGTGTTTTGTCATATTAATGTTATATAAATGTGTTTTATTAGGTAAAAGGTCGACCTCTGTCTAAGGAGCAATGCACGTTTTAACTTAACATAATACAAGAAAGTAAAACAATTAATAAGAAAGCCACCAACGCCACTAGCTATAAATGAAAAAACGATGACTAAACGCCACCGCAACCACTTGTACCAGGATATTGCCGCAGCAACTTCGTCTAAAATGAAAGAATTTAAAGAAGAATGTTCGTAAGAGAAGTAGCAAAGGAAAAAAGAATGAATTATACCAATAGCAGAATATTATATGCCTAAACAAAAATAGACTAATTTAATAAATGTAAATTTTAAAAACAAACATTAATATTAAGAAATAAAAAACTTAGAACTAATGAAAAACTAGTCTTAGTTAGAAATGTTTAAATTAAAAAAAGAAAAGTTAAGGAAGTACTTGGTTGTAGAGAATATTATTAATTAGCATAGTATTGTTTACTATTTTATAGGTTTTGGTTTACATATCAGTAATATATAAGAATATAATGAAATAAATTTTATATTATGTTATGTTTTTATTAATTTTTTACTAATTTCATTACATTACATGGTTATAATAAATAATAATTTAATTTTATAGGTAGATTAACTACATAACTTATTAAAATTTTAACTGAGTTTCTTCTCTTATTTTATATGTACAAAAGGACATTTCAATACAACATGTTTGTTTCTGCTAGAATTATATTAATTTTCCCAAAATAATAATGAATAAGGCTTGTTCTTTCAGTTAAGTCTTGATTTCCTTCATTAACTTCTTGACTTGAAATTGTATCAAGTGTTGGAACTAAAACTTCTGCCGGTATATCTACAAATTATAATCCTTACAAATATTTTGCATAACAGCCGGTGGCAATAATAATAGCTTGAACTTTAGCTAGTGGTAAATACAATGTTAAAGCGACATTTCCATACTCCAAATACTCTGAAAAAGACAAATATTTTAACCTTACATCATGTTTCATTTGGGTCACATATCTTGCAACTTTTTGACATAGTATAATTATTAATACTCTAATTTATACTATATATTTACCTCTCTATAGTATTCCTATTCTTAATGTGTACTTCATCATATCTCTGGTCAGCCAGAGAAATGGTGTTAATAAATATTATATTATATTTGAGTAAGCACTATTAACAACCATCCAGTGATTTCTCAGTAGACCTGTATGATATTAAGCTATAAACAAATATACCTGTTAATTTAGTTGGCACATTTATCAAGTTCTACCTCCTTATCAATCAATTTGAATTAACTTGTAGAACTGAGTTTACAAAAGTTGTTGTATCATGAGCGGCACCAGGCCATGGGGCTCAACATTAATAAATTTTATTTCTGCATCACACACAGCCTGTACATTTAAAGAGAAATATCCTTTTCAATTACGATATTATTCACCGATTACGTCACCTAAAGAAAATAATGCTGCTTATTATTAAGTATTACAACTTCATACTATAATGTACAATGTTAAATAATATATAAATTACTTACATGATGATTGAATTCGTAAATGAGTGCAATCAATGGCAACAATTCTAGGAAATCCAGCAATTTCATGTAATTTTTCTGTACTCTGTTGGTTTATAAAAACATCTATAAAAACTCGTAAGCTAGCTTATCAATTGCAGATGATCACCAACCACTTCACTACCCCAATCGGGTAATTGCATTAAAACTTCCAAATCACTATCACGAACTGGAGGACGACGAAAATGAACACATTTTACTAATGAATATAAAGTTGGATGATCGTAATACCGATCCATAAGCCATAACCATACAAATTTCTCTGATAGCTATTCGGGATCGATTTGGCCAATCTAAACAACTGTCAAAATGGACATATAGGTTATTGGCATGTGTAAACACTAATTTTCATACAGATTGCAATCTTCAATCTCTGATCGGTCCTCTGAAGGGTTGGTTGAAAAAATAGTTTGGTAACTCAATCTATGATATGAATATTGGCATGCTTTTCTGTAGAAATGGATTGAATTGTCGATCTAAGTAGGCTAAAATTGGATTGAGATTGAATATTAGTTTTGGCCGTGAGTCAGTCAGTGGATCTTTAATCACTCTATCTAGAAGCAGAATGTGCCTTTAAAATTTTGGTCAGAGCTACATGCTACTGCAACAACAGCACTTAACAAACATCGCTGTACATGCTTTTGGACTGTCTGGCTGTAACAACAACTTCATTGCCCCAGTTAATGACACACCCCGAACACATTTTGTTCACGGATAGTTCAGCAACTTTAAGTAAGAAATACAAATGACGACAGTTTATGTGCCTGTGACACCAGTCCCGTGGAATATAGTCCCAGCAAACTAATGTACATCATGTGTGAAAGAATCCCTTCAGTGTCACCGTTACAGAATCGACTATTGAAATTCTAACAGTGATTAAATTCTTAACTATGTTTCATATTTGTTTGTTTTTATACTACACATTCCCAGAAATATTTCTGACTAAAACTAAATAAGACTTAGTATTGTCTTTTGTTAAAATAGCTTTTACACATTAAGAAAAACACTTTTTGAACGTGTGCACACACACCACGCCCGCCGAAAAGCACGCGAAACGTCGGAAAAAAAAATTTGAATTATGTAAATAACCATAAGTTTTAATAATAATACATAGCTTTAATCCGTTCAAAAAGTGTTTTTCTTAAATAAGACTTAATAAAAAAAGTGTCATAAAGTTCCTTTAAGAGTAAAACAGTAATTATACATTTCTCTTGAGTCGGCAGCTCATGGCAGGTCAACATCGAGGCACCTGGAGCATACTATCTGTTTCCACCGGTTTCTACCCAGCATCTCTCTTATGACAGTGTAGTTTTGAGGACGATGAGACTTTCACATTCTGATCAGTCCATCTAGTAATTTTAGATACGGAATATAACATGTATAAACTAATGCACAATGCGACCTTATACTATAGAAGTAAAATAATTCTAAGGATGCTCAAATGATGATCAATGCTCTACGACCATCGTTGTTGAAAGCAAAAACACCGATGTTTTTTATTTTTTTATATGCAAACGGGCATACGGGACCATTTTTAGTGGGTGCGTTGCCGGCCTTTGAGAGGAGTTCTCTGCGAGTATTATGACATCGATTATATTTTTCATTCTCTACTTTAACGCCTAGATTAACACCTCCAGAGTGCTATAATCGCGGAGCCAGAAACATATTAGCTGCTCCGCTGAACAGGTTCTATTAACTCGATATCAAACGGTTCACCTATCATTGCACCAGGTCACAAGCTACAAAAGAGAGTATTCGCTTCTAAAATTAATTAGAAAATCTCTTAAAACATGAAAAGTCGGAAATGTGCTTGCTACATTATAAACTATTGTTTATAACGGACTTCCGTTTGACTATTTTTTAATAGCTTTATACCCGAAATTCAAAATCATTCATTCATATAGGTAACAAAATGTACACTTATGAACGTCAAAAACAGTATAAAATAAAATATATATACACAGTATAAAATGCTTCTAATTTTACATTTACTGCCTGTTCTCAAATATTTTGATTAGCATTTGCGTCGAACGGAAGAGAAGAACTGGCTATAAACTCTCCGCCACTCTTATACTGCGAATGAAATCACCGAAAACATTTATTAATTTATTTCGAAATTCTACAGCTATCATAAATTATATATACAAAAAACAAATACACAAAAGATATACTCAAAGATGGAATACATAATACATACATTATACAAAGAGGTTCAAGCATTTACGAAAGGATAATATCAACAAATGTTATTAAATACATTTAACTAAGCAATACCTAATTCACATGTGTTGTGTGATGGCGGGAAAGTGACGGTGTGCTCATGATTTATCATATTCCGAGATAGCTAACAAGACAAATCTTAATCGCTGTATGTCCTGGATGCGCGATACAAAACTGAGTTTTTTTGCATGGTTCATGTTGATGTGAACGTGAAACAAAGGACATTTGAGGATCTCCTTAGGCAAAACATATTCTCTTAATACACGGAATAACATTTTAGATCAGACAATAACCTCGTTATTTAGAACACTCCGCCCTTACGGAATGGAAATCCAAATTTTTATTGTTACATAACACTAAAACAAAAATGTATTTAGTTAGGTTACCGTTACGGAAAATACAGCACAGAATAATAACTAAAATAAATTTGTAACCATGTGTCTAACATATAAGAGGTTAATTTAGTGTTCCTGTAGCAGCGAGTTACAATTTGACGTTTAATACAAAGAAAAAATTCACCATCATGAGTAATTTAACACACCTACGCCCACCGCCAATTAATTACAGCCTACGCGCGACTTAATTAGACTTTTTCTCACCCTTAGCACGATTTCTATTAAAAACCTACTGAGTAAGCCGAGACTCGGTTCATTTATACAGGGAATCAGTGTCTATTTTTTTAAATTTGCCTCATTGATTTACGGGACATCAGTCTTGAGGTCGTATGTTCGATCCCTGTGCACCAAAAGACTACCTACTTCGAACTTACTTGCCTATTAGATACAGCAAGTGGTCACGAAACAGATTTTTATAAATATATGATATTTTATTAATTTTTTTATGGACGTCGTTTAATTAATGAATGAAATGTGATAAATTATGGTTTAAGTTAGATTCAATCGATTTTAATATAATTGTGGCTAGAGGGTGGTTTGTCTTTTCACAGACAAACCTTCAAAGTCACCTTTGACTTTGAAAGTTGAAACCATTTTAATATTTTAAGAGACCGTTTCGGTCAGAGCTCAGAACGATGGAGATAAAAATACTACAAAAGTATTATCATATTTTCTATTCGAGTTGACAGTTACAATCTTTCTTTCATAAAACATTTTATCCATTTATCATAGATTATTATGAAAAGTTCTCATACTTTTCATAATTATTTTATTGTATTATCTTATAATACAATAAAAGTAGCATTTATTTGAAATACATAAATTCTTGCGACGCGTTAACTAAATAATAAAAATACAGTTGTCTATTGATGTAGTGATGTTTGACAGCTGATGACAGTTATAGTTGACATTTCGTCGTTGTTGTTTCAGAACGTGTTTCTTCGTTCACGTTAAACACAGATTAAGTATTTCTTGATTACCTCCTAATAACGAACAGTTTTAATTAAATTTTGTATTAAATACTACATTACATATAATTGTTACACAGCTGTTACACAGAAGATTAATGACTATTTATAATCAGTATAAGATTTACGTTGATAAAATATTTTGGCAGATTTATGTGTATCAAAATAACACTAGACTAAAATAGATTATTACTGTATACTAGATATTAAATGTATCTTGTAATCTAATCAAGATTTCTTGTTTGTGTATCATTCTTAGTTCTCTTTTGAGGAGTTGCCTTAAAGAGAGTGATGGTTACAGAAAATAATTGTTTTCTTGTGTGAGAAATGAAACCTTAGTTATGACAGTTTAGGCTAGTTATCGTTATGACAGTTTAGGCTAGAGATTACTCTAGTATTAAGGTAAATTACAAAGTAGAAAATGTTACAACAATCCTCTAAGGCTTTCCAGTTAAAGATTCGCTGTAAATAATTGTAATTTTTATAGCATTTTAGATTGTAGATTTAGTAAGTATTATCTATTACTCTATACTACTATACTCATATTACCTAAATGGACCGAAACTATTAGTAAAGACTCGGTAGGTCCTAAATAGACCGTACCTAAACAATTTAATATTCCTCTAAAATAAGGGTCCATCCCAAAACACAAATTTGTTGTTCCATTTTTAAAGTGATTTGGCTTGGCTTAAAAAAACATTTAGATCCTAATTTTCACCCACCAATTAATTTTCAATAGCGATGTTAGTACACACTTCTTCAAAAATATCTAGCCGGTTCAACAACTAATATAGAACAAAAAAAATACCTTTTTAAACCCATTAATTCATTTAAACATGGAAAATCAATTAAATTTTCAAAGGACTAAGCTTAGTGCACAACAGATAATTAATCCTAACATCTAATAGCACTTGAAAGTAATTAAAAAGAATTGAAGCCACCCAGCCAGCTGACCCATTTCCGTTCGCTTTCACGACATGCTAGGGTCAGGACACCTTCAAAGAATATTAATCCTTATACTAAGTTAATAAGGTACATATTAAAACAACGTCAGATATCCTTTAATTGATTCGCGAGACGCTCAGCAATGGAAGTCGATTGTGAAATTATTGGAATAGTTTTGCGGCACTTTTAATCTACATCCGTTTGAGGTGTGAAATGTTGCAATGTAAAGGTATAGTATTGTCTTTTGTTAACATAGCTTTTACACTTTTAAAGAAAACATTTTTTTACCGGATTGAAGCTGTGTATATTATAAACGTTTCGCGTGCTTTACAGCGCGCGTTGTCACGGTGACTGCAGACAAAATGTGTGGAATGTCAAAAAGTATCACAGCTTTAGAGAAAGTTATATTATCTGGATTTATTTCCCCGCAGTTGATATCGACTAAAAGATGTGATGACTGTAGAAATGACTCGCGGTGTCTTCTATTTTCGCGCATTGTTTGTCTTGGGGTTTTAGTTTGGATATTATTGGATAAAATTTAAAATTATGTAAAATAATTATAAGTTTATAACATGGCTTCAATCCGGTAAAAAGTGTTTTCTTTAAAAATGTATTCAAAAAACGTCAAACGGATCAACGGTGATATTACAATTATGATGTAACGTTTTTCAAGGCAATGTTTGCCGCGCTATGTGGAACGAGCTGCCTACTAAAGTATTTCCGAACCATTGACTTAGGGTCTTTTAAGAAAAGAGCGAACTAATTCTTAAAAGTCCGGCATCGCACTCGCGAGCCCTCTGGCATTAAGAGTGTCCATGGCCTGCGGTATCACTTAACAGTTAACATCAGGTGAGCTTCCTGCCCGTTTGCCCCCTGTTCTATAAAAACAAGTAGGTTCACCTGATGGTATGATGAATAAAGCCCGATAAGATGATTCTTATCTGGCTTTATTCATAACAATAAATCCACCTAGAACATTACTAAGAAGGTTCTTAAAAAAAATGAAAAGCTTTCAATATATTATGACGACCAATATCTTCTTACCTGTACAAGCCACATTAACATTTTATTTCACAATAAAGATAACTCATTTTTATATCGAAAACAGATTCCCAAAAATAGACCCTTATCGAGCTTTACGGCGCAATAAAGCTGAGGTCATATCTTGTACATTTTGCAAACGTATTTTAGAATTCAGCTTCAAAGAAAAGGCGGTTTATTTGTGGAATACCAATAGTGACACGACCAGACGTTGTATAATTTTGAATTTTTTTTAACCTACATGTTTAAACTTCTATCACGGTGCAGACTCAATTACAGGCTGTGTCACAGCTTGCGTTTAATAAACCACATAAGCCTTTCCACTTCGGCACCAACCCATTGGGTGGCTTATTAGCCTCGGCAAGATCTGTATGCACCGATCTTGGATGGTTGAGACCGCTGTCAAAAGTCCTACGTCATACTCTAGAAAATGAAAGAAATTAATTTTGTAGATAAACAACTGAAAATATTGTTACGAGCTAGGGGATCGGATAGAAAATGCCGTAGATTTCTACAAAGGTTTATTTCTTGATAAATCAATGAGGAATTTATGAGCACAAATTGATTGCAGAAATGCACTTATAACACACAAAAACACAGTCACTAATTACTTCACTTATGCACACTTCACACAGTACTTTATCACTTGTAATCACTTTATTCGCACTTTATCGCTTCGGTGTTTCACTCTTGTTATCGCATTCCAAACTAAAGGTGACTAGTCGCGTTTCGGCTTGCTTATATATCCCTGGGAATAATTCTAAACAATATTCGAGAACTCTCTAGGCGGGCTTGCTACTGAGTAGCGATTGCACAATTCTAGAACGTCCGCACTCTTTGTCTCTTTCGCACGTTGCTCCGTCCTTGTCGGACGGCGTTCTAGAGTGCTCAGTCTAGTTTCGAGAAAGTTCTGATCTTCTCTCTCTCTCTCTCGTAACATCGTCCTTATCCCACACCTAGAAAGTTCGGTCTAGAATATTCCTTCATCAAACGGGTATACCTAGGCCTGAAAACGCCTGAAAACGGGTCTCCTGAAAACTGCACCACTCGACTACACATGTTCTGAAACTGACTGAAAAAATGTTTCAGCTTCCTGAAAACTAGGGTAACATTATGGAAATTACAATTAACTAATATGTGATTGAGCCTCTCCTGAAACGGTCAGAAATCATATTTCATCATGCTGAAAAGTTCTCTAACTAGTGGAAAAATCTAGAAACATTGCAGTCGACCCGTCTTCGTAACAATATTATCACTTATCTTGAGTTTGTAGGGTGCAAACCTATGTCCTAATAATTAGAAAACTTGAATTTAGAAAACCTTTAAGTAACGCACCGAATGACTTGCCTTGAATCAGAAGAAGAAAATGATCAAGATTATTTATTTTCTCCCTCTTGGGTCGGCAGCTTATGTCGGAGCGTCGTGGTCAGTAACGAAGCAGATAGACCGCTCTAGATGCTTCCATCGGTTTCTGTCCAGCGCCTCTTTTCTGACAGTGTATAGTTTTGAGGACGTTGAGTCTTTCACTTGATCGGTCCATCTGGTTGGTGAACGGCCACGTCATCTTTTGCGTTTTGTGTTACCAACCACGATTGATTTCTCCAAATTCTCATCGCCTCTCTGCATTGTGTGGCCGAAGTAAGATACGATTTGCTGTAAGCATATGGTAGACATGCGAGTCCGTATGTGGAGTATGGTTAGGATCGATGTATTAGTACGCTCTCAAAGTCATTCATCCTTTGCCTTTCTTGAGCCAAGATAATCCACGTTTCTACTCCGTACGGGAAGATGAGGAAAACTAGAGCCGATATCAGTCTTATTTTGGTTTTGATACCAAGTCCTCTTTTCTTCCAGATGTTGCCTAAACGTGTCATGGCATCTTTAGCCATGCCGATTCGCCATTTTATCTCAGGGACTCTGCCGCAGGGGAGCTGCCGCCGTTAGAGATTTGGGATCCGAGATATATAAAGCGGTCTACGATACGATTTATGTTAAAAGAGTGTTAATATTCAACAACTGCACAATCTGGTACCATTTACATTTAAAAGTCGACAAGAGTTTTGCCTCGCGTAGACTTCCCCAAGTACCGCATGACTTTGAAGGGTCGAATCTTATTAAACATCGAGGCTACGTTTACTGCTTTCAAAGTTATACCGGGAGAAAAGAATTCATTCATTTGACAACAATTCATTATAATGTGGAACTCTTTTATGTAAAAAATAGGTTTTATACCATTAATGCTGGCAGTGGCTTGTGCTGTAAATAAATTGTCTTTTTACACTTCATAAGACAAAATAGTCAAAGTATTTTATTCACGTATAAACGTATTCACGAATGTTCAAAGAAGTTATGTGTCCAACTCTCTAGTTACTTATAACCAATTCGATAAAAACATGTGATAAATTTCCGTTTGGGACACCTTGTATAATTAAGTTTGTACGGATTCCCTTTGTTCTACCGAGTGTAATTGACACCTGCTGCGACTCGCTTTAAAAATATACCTTACACAAGCGAACTGAAATAACTTCGAAAACAATTTCGATTTCAATTAATAAATTACAAATGAAGCTCTTTTGATGTTATTTGTGTATTTAATTATATTTTTTTGTATAATTATGAAGAAACTATGTATATAAGTTCTGTTGTATTGTTATAATAATTAATTATAGAAATCAGTGGCTGCGTTTCTGCTTTTTAATACGTTTTTTTTTGGCAAGTAGGTCACTGATTTTTCCGTCTAGGGCGTAGCTATTGGTGCACAGTCGTGATGCGAGTGCACCACCTCAAACTTGAGAGTCGCACGCTGAAGCCACTTGGCCTATAAAGCTGAAAAATAAACGATAAAATACAACAGTATTTTATCCGTTTCGCACAATAACAGAGTATTATCGGACTAATCGGACCAAGAAACCAACTGGAAGCTACATTCTTAGTCGAATTTGATGTTATAATGATATAACATTACATGATGCGCGTTAACAAGTCACGGAGATAAATCATTGTCATCCTGTCATATTACAAGAGCTTTATTGATGTATACTCTATACGACGTTCCAAAATTCATCTTGTTTAAATTGTTAAATATTTCATAACAATATAATACACGGCTCAATCGTGACGTTTGTAGTTCTTGTATAATATTATTTATATTAAAGTTTGTCATTCTATTATGTATGTTTTATAAGATGGTTAGGTTAGCTTATATTTCTTTTTTTCCTTTTGTTCTCGGGTTGCCTGGAAGAGATAAACTCTTAGCAGTAAGGCTTTTGAATTGCTTTTAATTTTATTTTTCTACAAATGTAACAAAGTGCATATAAAAACATGTGTGCGTGTACTAGTATATACACGTATGAAGTGAAACTTCTAAAATGTTCTACTATATGCAACTTTACAGAAATTGGTTAAATAAGGTTAAATTAGATAAAGTTTAACAAAAGGCTTTTATTATCATAGACATGAATACAAATAATACAATTAACTAATTAAGATTATTACAGAATTTCATTATTTGTAATACAATTATTACCGTTATTATTCTATATAATTCATTGTAATCGTTGTAATATTTTTGTTATTAAAAGCTTTGAATATCTTTGAATCAACCGTGGTAGGGATAAGAACACGTGTAACGGAAAAATGTGACGCGTAACCGAAAAATGTGACGGTAAATATTTTTCCAACGCTGATAAAGAAGTTTCACTTCAAAAATCATACTAATGATGATATTATTAACTAAACATCGACCGTACGATAAGGGAAACATCGCAAGCCACAAGCATACCTTAGACTGTCAGGCACAGAAGGCTGACCTGCTTGGCTATTAGAAAAAAATTAGGACTATAGATACACCTTCCAAATGCAATTCCGATCCAATGCATTTCATTTAAAAACAGAAAATACATGTAGGTCTAAACCTATTTTATTAGCTTTCACATTTATTTCAAAACCATTCACAAGGGCAGAATAAATGCTAGACGGTGTTGAACTTATGTGAGAACCTATGAACGAAGGTTTTTCCAAGCCCATTGGTCTGGAAAGCCACCCCTCAAGAGCAACCGACTGGAAATCACATCTATTCTATATACATATGTATAGTTTATATGAAACGACCTCAAACGCATTATTTTTAGCTCGGTGGAGTTATTTTGAAGTAACAATTTTTATAACGATCGCAACTGATTGTATATGACCAAATTAGCTCGTTAGGTCAGTTTGAACGTTTTTATATTATAATTCGTAGTGAAACAGAATATATTCGGTAGTGGGCTGATCGGCTTTAAAAGAAGCAGTGTATAGTGCCTATCTCAAAACGCTGTTTTGCTGGATTTTTTTCTGGTTAACAACAATTTTTGTTATTGTTATTTTATCTTGTTTATATTTTAATTGAAAAGCGCAGTGTTGGCCTAGTGGCTTCCTTCACCCCGAGGTCGTAGGTTCGATCCCCGGCCGTGCACCAATGAAATTTCTTTCTATGTACGCTTTAAACATTCGCTCGAACTGTGAAGGAAAACATCGTGACGAAACCGGCTTGCCTTAGACCCAAAAAAGTCGACGTGAGTCAGGCACAGGAGGCAGATCACCTACTTGCCTATTAGATTACCAAATGATCATGAAACAGATACAGAAATCTGAGGCCCAGGCCTAAAAAGGTTTATTTTAAATGTATTTTTTAATTGTAACATTTATGTTTACCTAAATTGTCACACATTTTAGATATAAGAGTTTGCAACATATACTGTAGATTTAGTACATCAAAATTCATTAGTAGACGCGGTCCAGGACTCTTTGATAATTATTGCCTCATTCGAATCAACATCTTATATTTCATGTACAAATACCCACCAGGATAGTGCCTTAAATAGATAGATTAAGTAAAAATGTATACCTAATTGATATAATAAATTGTTTGTCTGAGAAATATTCAACGGAATTTTCTAACCGTGAGAATTAAAATCTGTATACATTCGCTGAATGATGAATGATTCGATTTGCGCATTTGTATGGAAAATATTACGATATTTTTACAGAACACACAGCTTACACGAGTATCGAGTAATTCCTTAGCATTTGGTAAAAATAATTGTACAATTTTATTCTCACTTATGGTAATAAGATGTCAGTATTTATATCCGATGTAAATAGAGGAGCGTGATGTAAGACTAAATTTACTGACAATTAGGGTAAATTTTCAATATTCTATATGCAAAAGATAATTTTATCTTATCTTAGGTGACAAATGGGCTGAAAAGTACGTAGGCTAACATTAATCTTTTTCTTTATAGAATTTGATTTGATTATATTATCCAGATATCTGTAGAATAAATAATATACATTGAAGTATACCAATCTTTAAATATACTTAAAAACTAGATTTTCCATTATCTCATGCATTTTAGGATTCCTTTTTCTGTCTCTGTCAACCAATGTAGATACGTAAACAATAACTTTGCAGTTGGCTGTTAAAATATTCTTCTTACAACATAATTCAACACATTCTTTCATGTATAAGCTGCTGCATCAATTCTAAACTAGAAAGAAACAAAACACGAAATATACGTATATAGGCTTATATATAGGCTTATATATAGGCTTATATATAGGCTTTGTTGAAGTCAATACGCCGCGAACGAATCCTCTAAACGCACATCCGATTCATTCGCAAAACTTGTTCAAAAATATAAGAAAGAGCTCTCACATTTCACGTTTCAATTCATATTTATAGTGCTTACACAGCAAAGTGAAACCGAAGAAGATTAAGTCATAATAATAATATGAAAGCACCCGTTGGCCTAGTGACTACAGCGTACGGCTCTTATTATTGAGGTCGTAGCTTTGATCCCCGGGTATGCACCGATGGACATTCTTTCTATGTACGCATTTAACATTCGCTCGAACGGTGAAGTAAAACATCGTGAGGAATCGGCTTGTCTAAGACCCAAAACGTCTCTTTAAACGCCTATTAGATTGACAGAAATCAGAGGCCCAAAACAAAACTTTAAAATGTTTAGCTCCACTGATTGATTTTTTCATTAAAACATATATTACAGCCAAATGTATAGTATAAAATATATCATTTTTTTATATTTTTTTTGATATTGGCAACATTTGAAAGTCCTTCGAAAACAGTTTCGTTTTCATCAAAATACAGGCAAATAATGGTAGTTGTCATCAAATAATCAACCGTTAAAAATTTAGGTGCAGGCTAAAAACGATGAAAGTTTTCGATTACTGGCGAAAAATGCTGGATCTCAGTAAAAAAATGATGGAGGAGTTTAGAAAAACCAAAATTGATTTTTCACCGAGACTCATATAATGGTGCATGGGTATCCAATGTTATCACCAATGACAGATACAAGGGTCCCCGACTGCAAACAATGAATTCACACACTGTTGTATGAAAAATTGTATGATTCATTGCTACCAATATACGCAGCCAAATACAATGACTGTGTGCAGTTGTCAAAATCCTGCTCACATAAGGAAAAAAAAAATTCTTGCCCTACCTAATACTAATATAATTGAAGATGATGATTAATCAAGCATAGTTAGAGCCTTGCCACTTCAGTTTCTTTGGAGACATTCAACACTTTTTGATTGACATTCATCATTTTTCCCGTTTAATAATTGGTAATAATTTTTCAATTTTTTTTTAAATAAATTTTATATCGAAATAAATTTGCCTTCAATTTCAACCATTCCAATAAATGTAAACCTATAAACATGAATTTTATTTCGTACGAGATTTGTGTTAAAGAGATACAGTGAGTCTATGAACCTAAGAATTTAATTTTCTCTAATTAATGTAGAATTGACGTTCATCACTTTTCCCCTGTACCCTTTATATATAATGTAGGTGGAGTGGAAAGAAGCAACTCTGTGAGTCCGTGCTGAATGGGAATCAGCGTGACGGTTATGCGACTGAATACCATTTTACTTGCTTAATTTCACAATAATTCTATTGTTTTATTTTTTCATGAAGCATTAAGATTATTACTGTCGAGCTATAAAATAATACTGTATTTATTTATGATTACCTTAAACATACATATATAAAACACAGGCAACACTAGTAGTAAGGAAAAACCTTACTACTAGTGTTCACCTGTACCTTCGAGGGTAAATACTGAACAAATGGGTGACGTGTCGATCGCGTGTTTGTTAAATCAGTTGACGTTTGTGTCCCGCGCTTTGTACGATGCGCAAACTTTCCCCCACTCCCTTGTTTAATGCTCAAGAAGTTTGCCGGTATCTGTAAAATCTTTTCAAATTTTTTATCTTTCGCCTTATTCTACGTTTGTAGAAAAAATGACACTAACAATAGAAAAAAAATTGTCTCATCAGGCCTTGTTTCATCAACGAGCAGCATCACCTTGAAGGCTGGAAGTCTTCCACGGTCCACTACACAAGGCATTTTATTTCGAAAACTAATGAACTGTGGCTGGACTCCCGGTGAGGGTGTTCCTTGGGAAAAGACCTCCATCTGTTTAAAAAAGTCTCCTCACTCATAGGCCGGCAACGCACGTTTCTCTTTCGGGACAGACTCTACTTATAAAATTGTGTTTTTTATTTTTTTTGGTGTATTGATTATTCACCACATTTTAAATAATGCTATATCTGCAGTATATGTTACAAGCTTTGTTTTAATTCTTTGTATCATTAATGTTTCAAAGAATTACAAAATTAAAATATTTTACACTTCCAGTTTTAGATTTTACTAGTAATTTCATGCTAACAATGCGGATTAGGATACATATACCTAACAATGTTTTTTTTTTAAATACATCAGCCCCCTACCGAATATGTCAATCTCTGGATAAGTAGCGTTTATTCTATTATATCTCTGGTTCGATCAAAATAACTTTATTTGTGTACTCTGCACCAAACAGGTAAATTCACAATATGATTCAACCTGCATTGTTTATGTAATAAATAGCTTCGTTCAACACGTGTATTTCGTTCGTGAGTCACGAGCCTTGACCCTTCGCAGACGCTACTTCTCTATTCCTGGACAATCGATTTTTATATGGCCTCTACCAATTAAAGTGCTGTCCAATAGTTATACGTCGCCTCTTAACGCCTGTGGTCGTTCGTTCGACTCACGGCTGTGTCAATGGACGTTTGTTTACATTTGCGTAATTAATACTGGCTTGTAAATAAGCTCATGATATTTTTAAATTGTTATGCTTTAGAACTAAAATTCGATGGCTCACTGTATCGATGCCGTCACCTACTTACCTGATAGAAAAAAAATCTTTAGAGGTTTAGTGTTTGCTTTTTTCGCAGTATAATATTTGTCTATGTACAGCCATTTCTTTCTTATACCGTCATGTCATCCGATTTGTCCCTCCTTTCAGAAGAACTCCATTTTGGCTAAAACTCACGAAAATCCAGATTGAGCATTCTGAAAAACCTCACACAATTCACACTATGAAGTCAATTTTCCTATAGTTTTCATATAATTTATGAATCGATCTATTTTTCTTTCTCGTCGTGTTTGTTATGATTGCCTTGCTTGTCACATTAGAAGTTGTATTTTGTGATTTTTTACCAATGTATCAGTGTCCCGTTGGCAAGCTTTTGTAAATAAAATAAGAACTATTGCCCAGTCGCAGTTAGAAGGAGTAAGAAGATCATAAAATAACAGTTAATCTAAGGTGGAATTAGCGCACTTTGTGGGAATACAATTTTATTTAAGTATAATTAAAATATTTGGAAATATATTTTTAATACGCCGCACTGTAATGATATCTACAATATTTTACATATTTTACCAATCAATGAAATCTAATTAAATCATAATTTATACATTACATACAAATAAAAGTTATAAAATTAAAAGTGTTTGTTCCGTCTGGCAGTGTACCGTTAATGCTGGCAGCTTGTTAAGAAAATTGTCTTTAGTATTATACAATTCATAAGACCAAAACCCCAACTTTATGCCGTGATAACGATCGCTATTCTCTCAAAGCATTTTATTATACCCAATAATTTTATTCACGTATTCTTACCATTGCTATTAAAAATTTCATTTCTCACGAAAACAATGTCGCACTCGCGACGTGCAATGAACTTCATTATAATTTACTGTTCTGTGTTCAAAACAATTATTTCCTAGGAAATTATTTGGTTGACAGGAGAAAATTCTAGTTCTACGTAATAGTGTGTACGAGTATAACGAACATAGTTATTACCACTATTTTAAGGGTATACATACTTATATATGTTTCCACCAAATAATTTTAAATATCTTTTTTTCTGATTATGTATACAATAAATGATATTTAAATCATAGATTGGGTGATTTTTTTATGTTTTATTATGCATGGTTAGCGAACTTAGAGCTGTGGCGCTGTGACCTTTTAGATCTGGGACTCAAATTTATGTATCTGTTTCGTGATTCCTTTTTCTAATAGGCATCGTAATCTGTGCTTGAAAGCGTCCACTTATTGGGTCTAAGGCAAGCCGGTTTTTCACGATGTTATGTCTTTCGACATCGAACTCAGCTTAGTGTCTAGGGTTGACAAAGAGCTGAAATAATAAATTGTTGCGGTAATATAATACAACACCGCAGTGTTGGCCTAGTGGCTTCAGCGTGCGACTCTCATCCCTAAGGTCATAGCTTCGATCCCCGACTGTGCAACAATGGATTTTCTTTCTATGTGTACATTTAACATTGGCTCGAACGGTGAAGGAAAACATCAAGAGAAAACCCAAATAGTCGACTGCATATGTCATAAAATTGATACAAAAGGCCCAGACGTAAAATAGACAATGTGTGGGTAATATGTGTATTAAAGTAAATAATAACTGATAATCTAATCACCAAAGAAACCCCCCTACCCCCTATAATACGTAATACTTGAACACCCATATTAAAAAACAAATTATTTAATTGTTTACACGGAAAAGCGAGATATTTATTGAAAATGATTTAACTAATCGTAGTTTATTATGTATAGGTTGGATACCCTAGCTATAATGGATGCCAGAACAAAGACATGTAGAAGTTATTGTGCCTAGAGACGTCTGTATACAAGTTCATAGTTTGTTGACCAATAACTGGTCGAAAACTATACACAAAAACTAAACTTTATAAATGTTATTAAGAATGCGTGATTAGCGAATTCAGATTTAATAATTCTGAAGGCAATCATGACATAAAAAACTAAAAAGGATATTCCCGTACCGGGAATCGAACCCGAGCCTCCTGGGTGAAAGCCAGGTATCCTAGCCACTAGACCATACGGGAGATATATGTCCTGTCATAATACTACTTTGTAATATTTTAATAAACTATCATAATTTATTTTTTTTATAAATTCATATATTTTTTTAAAATATTACAAATTAAATAACAAAAATTAAATTTTATATTTTTTGTACAGTAACGTTACAAGTTGAAGTAGTTTCATAAAATACATAGTATATTTTCACGTAATTAAATATAGATAATATTTTGAGAACAGCGCCATCTTAAAGTTTTTATGTTACGAGTGAAACTAATTTTAATTTACTGACATCTATTGGAATTTGTAATCAACTTTTGTAGTGACGAGTGTCATAGTTACGGTAGTGTTGAGAGTCGTTAATAGATGTAACTTTGTAAAGTTTGATTTTAAATAAAATTATTTATTATATCTCAAACTATTATACGTTGGTTGGCTCAATATATCGTCATCAAAATACTCCATACTTATATAAATAAGCCATTAGGTATATTTAAAACGACATTAACGTCCAAGCATTTTATGATGGTTTAGTTTTATTATAAACATTATTAACAGAAGCGATTCAGCGCAGTCACTCTGTAACACCCGCGCTGCAAAAAAAAATAAAAAATCAGATTAGGAATAAAACCGCCGATATCGGGGAAGGTACCTTGGTATAACGCTGCGAAGGCCCAAGCCGTGGTACGGGTCTAGGAAGAGACACCTTCGCAAAAAAATCTAGTCATATGTTTTATATAGGATCAAAACAAGGATTTTAAGGGTCATAAAATTGTAAGATAATTTATATTTGTAGGTTTCCATTCATGTTAATATAATATATAAATTACGCATCACGTAGTTACCGAACCTCCTAAACTACTTAAGCGATTTCAATCAAATTTGCACAACGTGTGCATATTGATTTAACTTAAAAGATAGCATAGCTTACATCGTAATTTATACCCGCAATATTATTTTATTACAAAGTATTTGTTCATTATTTTAAAGTCACAATTATCTGTTAGCTCCAAACGCTTCTAATAGATGGCGGTATCTATTGACTGAGGCAATACAGTGAAATTCAATTGTTCTAACTTTTTCAACTTTTGGTATTAGCATAGCCGACCACGTGTTAATTAGACTGAAGTTTAATTATTGTAAATGTAATACAGTGGAATTTTTCTTGCTTTTTAATTATTAGTGCTTCATTGTTCAACCATATTTAATTAAAATTATACATGTAAGTATTATTACATAGTTATTATTGCTATACATCAAATGACACTGTTTGATATATATTTTGATGGTCATGAGGTACTTAAGGCTTTAAGATCAAATACATAAGACATTTTGCATCGAATTGGACAAACAAAACATTGATTTTACGAATTTATGATGAAGCTGAAGGATTTATGTCTTTTATTTTCAAATTTACCACTTAATCATAATAGTATATCTGTTCGCCCATCCACCGACTTAGTCAATAACGATTTTAAAATCAGAAAAACAATATGACCATAGTATTTTAGCAACAATTATCGTGATACTGAAAGCAAAATTATTTATGATCAGGTAATGCTGACTATTGCTACTGGGCACGGCGGTTTTATTTTTCTTGGATGCCCCAGGTGAAAGCTTTAACATATTTTTAACATCGTTGATTCTTGCCCAAAATACGGTCACAACGGAAAATCGCATTGGCAGTTGCATCGTCAGGCATTGCGGCTAGATGGTGGGCGACCGGCACATTCAGCATTCAAGCTGCCTTTGGAAATTCATAATACACCAAATGCAATATGTCACAAACAAAAGAATAGTGGAATAGCTACAGTGTTGCAGAAGAGTTCAATCATAATTTGGGTTGAGTGCAAAATGGCTAACAAATTAGTCTAGCCATAAATACTGAAACAAAGTAAAAACATTTTTTTTCTATTGCAAACAACATTCATTACTTTTACAGTGTATGTCTTTTAAAATACGCGACATGGTTCTAGGTGTTATCTTCATCTCCCGAAGTAAAATCTTTTGCTTTCGGACAGGATTTCTTCGAGTTATTTCCCTTAATGATTTGACCACCTTTTTCCTAAGAAAACTACGTGGACGGCCAGATCCTTTTCAGTCACAATTAGAGGTCAATAGTTCGCGACACAAACATTTTACTAATACCAAGCGTATGGAGAGTTTTAAAAATTGCATTTGTCTCCATATCTACTTTGGGTAATGCAATCACAAAACTAAACTAAACTAAAAGTCTTCTATACGTACCTACGGCTCGCTTATCTGCTACTTTCAATGGTCTAGTGAATAGGCTATCTCGCTCTTACAACTTAATTACAAACATTCATGAAAATATTGATGTGTTTTACAGTCTACCAACTTATCGTAACTTTATTTTGCAGTCTCTTAATGTGGTTTAAGTTTTAATTTTTTTTGTTCGTTTATTACCGTTATTGTTATTTTTATCTTTTAGTTTTAGTTTATTATTAATTTTTAGTTATTATATTTTTTTGATTTGTTTTATTATATTTTTTCCTTTCATATATTGCCTATGTTCTAATGTAATTGATGTGTATGTGTGTTAAATTGGAGAAGTCATATTTTCTTGTATTTCTAGGCATACACATTGTTTTAGAAGGTATATATAAAAAAATAAAAAATGATACTGTACATTTTCCAATTGAATTTTTAAATTCTTTAGATATACCTGGAATGCCACCACATAATTTTCGACTAGAGATTTATTCACCTATTATTCTACCGCATAATTTGAAGTACGCGTTTGGTCATCAAAAATATCACCGGAAATATTCATGAAGCCACCATTTTAACTGGAAAGTTTAAAGGAGAAGTGGTCGAGTTGCCACGTATTCCCATGTTACAGTTTCCAATTCGTTAAGCTTTTGCCATGTCTAGAAATAAGTCTCAAGGCCAAACAATGTCCTTTTGTGGTTTAGATTTGTAAAATCCATTATCTTTTGGATGTTCACGTGTAGGAAAACGTGAATCTATTTGTGTTAGCTAATGACCGTTTAACCAAAAATATTGAGCACCAATCGTGCAAGTGCTAAATTAAATTGTAATTAATAAGTTTAAGTGTTACAAACTTGTATGCAAAAAAAAAATCATTACTTTGTTTTTTTTATGTAATAGGAGGGCAAAAGGCAAACGGGCAACTCACATTGCCAGAAGGCTCGCAAGTGTATTGCCGAGAGTTGTTTTTTTACACAATATCAACGGTAGTAGAAAATCAATCATGGAAGTCGCCATGTATTTTTACAAATGGCATCTGTGTAAAAAATGCAAGCATGGTGAGCCCCATGACTGGTTTTCACCTACCACAACCCTTGAATACTACTATGTAATATAGTAATATACTAAAACACAGTGACGCGTGGCCAGGTCTGCTAGTTCACTATAAAAATTAAATGATAAAAGAAACGCATGCAAACTACGGCCTCATAGGATTGAAGCGCCAATGTATTATTATTATTGACGTGCTTAATTATTGAATTAATTATAATAACTAAGTTTTAGTAACAAATATCAATAAACAATTGTTTGTTAAAAATCGTATTCAAGGTTAATTACTTCAGATATGGACAATGGTAATTAAAGATGTTTCTTTTAATTTTAATAGCAATTAACATATTGTTACGAGCTAGGGGATCAGATAGAAAATGCCGTAGATTTCTTCAAGGGTTTATTTCTTGAAAAATCAATGAGGAATTTATGGGCACAAAATTAATTGCAGAGATTCACTAATAACACACAAAAACACAGTCACTAAATACTTCACTTATGCACACTTCACACAGTACTTTATCACTTATATTCACTTTATTCGCACTTTATCGCTTCGGTGTTTCTCTCGTGTAATCGCATTCAAAACTAAGTGACTAGTCGCGTTTCGGCTCGCTTATATATCCCTGGGAATAATTCTAAACAATATTCGAGAACTTTCTAGGCGGGCTTGCTACTGAGTAGCGATTGCACAATTCTAGAACGTTCGCACTCTTTGTCTCTTTCGCACGTTGCTCCGTCCTTCTCGTACCGCGTTCTAGAGTGCTCGTCTAGTTTTGAGAAAGTTCTGATCTTCTCTCTCTCTCTCTCGTATCATTTCGTCCTTGTCTCACACCTAGAAAGTTCGGTCTAGAATATTCCTTCACCAAAGGGGTATAACTAGGCCTGAAAACGCCTGAAAACGGGTCTCCTGAAAACTGCACTACTCGACTACACATGTTCTGAAACCGACTGAAAAAAGGTTTCAGCTTCCTGAAAACTAGGGTAACATTATGAAAATTACAATTTTCTAATATGTGAATCATATTACAGCTTGCTGAAAAGTTCTCTAACTAGTGGAAAAATCTAGAAACATTGCAGTCGACCCGTCTTCGTAACACTACCCCTTCCTTAGACATGCTCGTCCCGAGCATCATTACATCCTTTATAGGGAGCCAATCGATTTATGTGAACGACTTTCGGTTTGCTCCTTAAACCACCCACTTTCTTTATGCGATAGGTAACGTCATTTATCTTCGTGACTATCGTGTATGGACCGTCCCAGTCAGCTTGAAGCTTTGGTGATTTGCCTTTTCGTTTTGTTGGGTTATGGAGCCATACTTGCGAGCCTTCTTTAAATTCTATATGATTCGTCTTTCTGTCATACCTAATCTTCGCAGTCTCACTTATTTTGCTTTGTGATGCTCGTACGTGTTCATGGATTTCATCCACTTTATTACGCAGATCCGCAGCATATTCTGTAACACTCTCCGGTGTGTCAGGTGGTCGCCCAGTTACAATATCCGCTGGTAATCTAAGTTGTCTCCCAAACATGGCTAAAGCAGGAGTAACATTCGTGGTTTCATGAACCGCAGACCGGTATGACATTAAAAATAATGGAATATACTTGTCCCAGTCTTTTTGATGATTGTCCACCAGTTTTGCCAAGTGCCTTTCCAAAGTTTGATTGAAGCGTTCCACCATTCCATCTGACTGTGGGTGATATGGAGTAGTCCGCGTCTTATGAATTCCCATTAATCGGCATAATTCTTGAAATAGTAGAGACTCAAAATTTCTTCCCTGATTACTGTGCATTTCCAAGGGTACTCCAAATCTAGAGAATACGTCATTTACAAGTATCTCAGCTACTGTAACTGCCTCTTGATTGGGAATAGGGAATACTTCGGGCCACTTCGTAAAATAGTCCATAACAACCATGATGTACTTATTTCCTTTTTCTGTTAACGGAAATGGTCCAGCTATGTCAACTGCTATCCTCTCCCATGGAGCTCCGACATTGTATTTCTTCATACTCGCTCTAGTTCTCGACTGTGGGCCTTTAACAGCTGCACAAGCTTTACATTTTCGAATCCAGTCTTCTACATCTTCGCGGCAATGTATCCAATAAAATCTCTCTTTAATTTTCAAAAGAGTCCTTTTTACACCTAAGTGTCCGCCTGATGAGCCGTCATGAAACATTTCCAATATGTTGCGAATCTTGGATCTTGGCACAACTAACTGTAGATGAGATGCATCCCCACGAGCGTTTTCCCATTTACGACATAACACCCCATTATGAAGAACTAAGCTATCCCATTGAGCCCAGTAACTCTTGGTCGTGGTGCTAGTAGATGCAACATCATTCCATCGCGGCTTTATAGCTGAAGTTTTCATCCAGTCCAGAATTGGTTTAATGTCAGAGTCTTGTTGTTGCTCTTCTTGAATTAATTTACCACACCAATCTGGACTAATGGTATCCGTTCTTAGTATCCTCACATGTGCAACCTCTCTACCTTCGTGTCTTGTACAATGTTTACAGTCTTCTTCACATGGCCTACGAGACAATGCATCTGCGTTCCCGTGCGCTCTACCCTTGCGATGTTCAGTAGCAAAGTCATACTCTTGCAATTGTTCGATCCATCGAGCCACTTGTCCTTCTGGGTTCTTGAACTGAAGTAGCCATTTTAATGCAGCATGATCTGTTCTAAGACGGAACTTGCGACCTAGTACGTATTTACTGAAATGCTGCAGCGTCTTCACAACAGCCAGTAGTTCCCTCCGAGTGACACAATAGTTTCGTTCTGGTTTCGATAACGACTTGCTGAAGTAGGCTATTACTTCCTCGCGATCACCTTTTACCTGTGATAGTACACCTCCGATGCCAATTCCACTGGCATCTGTATCTACCACATATTCGCCATCATGGTCCGGGTAGCCTAGTATCGGAGTCTCACATAGTCGGTTCTTGAGCTCATTAAATGCAACTTCACACTCTCCATCCCATGTGAATTTCCTCTTCTCTTCAGTGAGTTTGTGAAGAGGTTTTGCAATATCCGCGAAATTTTTCACGAATCTTCGGTAGTAAGAACATAAACCTAAGAAAGCACGGACTTCAGTTTTATCTTTAGGTACTGGCCATTCCTTCACCGCAACTATCTTCTCGGGATCTGTTCGAACTCCGTCCTGCGATATAATGTGATAGCTCACTTCTCTTTTGAAAAATAAACATTTCTTTGGACTTAATTTCAGGTTGGCTTTATGAAGTCTGGTGAGCACCCGTTGCAGATTCCGTATGTGATCTTCAAAATTTCTCCCAATGATGACTACATCATCCAAGTACACTAAGCAGGCTTGTCCTATCAGTCCTGACAGTACTTTCTCCATTAGTCTTTCAAAGGTAGCAGGCGCATTGCAAAGCCCAAACGGCATAACTTTAAACTGCCATAGTCCTTTTCCAGTTGAGAACGCTGTCTTCTCTTTATGACTTGGGTCTATCTCCACCTGCCAGTACCCACTTTTCAAGTCTAAAGTTGTAAACCATTTTGCCCCACTTAAGGTATCCAAGGTGTCATCTATTCTAGGTAAGGGGTAACTGTCCTTCTTTGTGATATCGTTAAGACGACGGTAGTCGACGCAGAACCTTAAACTGTTATCCTTTTTCTTGACTAAAACTACTGGAGAGCACCAAGGGCTGGAAGATGATTCGATGACATTATGGTTTGACATTTCCGTAATCATCTTGTCTATATTTTTTTCATGTGTGACAGGTACTCGTCGCGGTCGCAAACGTATCGGTCTTTCGGTTCCAGTCTCAATTCGATGTTTAACGACACCTGTCCTTCCTAGATCTCCATCGTGTGTAGCAAACATGTCTGAAAATGACTTCAATAGTTCCTTTGCTTTCAACATTTCTCCTTTCGACAAGGATTCCTTACAGCCCTCTAATACTTCTTGAACTATATCTCGTTGTTTACTGACTGTACTATTTTCAGTGATGGATCTATAGACGTCATACCCACCCTGCAATGTATTACCTTTTAGAGAAACTACCTCATCTCTACACTTGAACGTACCGTTCTCCAAGTCAATCTTACAGTTGTAATGCTTCATGAAGTCTAAACCGATAATACAGTCATCCACGATGTCAGCAATAACCACCTTATGTCTGTATGATCTTCCCGCAATCATGAAGGTAGCGATACCTTCCCCTCGAACGGTTATGTGCTGACCAGTAGCTGTAAGGAGCTGTACATTTCCACCAGAAAGGCTTTTGTAAAATGACTTCAGAAGTTGGTATCTAATTACTGTCCGGGAAGCTCCAGTATCAAGGGTTAACTCACACCTACATCCGTTAACTTCTCCATCGATAACAATGGTATTCCCATCCTGAGTTTGAGTGATCATAACTTTTGGGGCCTTCCTTACAGAACCGGCCAGCACCCGCCCCTTGGTCCTGGCTTCTACTCGTTTCCCTGCCGCTGTTCAGCGGCAGTCACACCCGCTGCTTCCGGTTCCCCACGTCTAGTCTTTATTTCGCCTCTGAGATCTTTTTTAGGGCATGAAAACCTCATATGTCCTATTTCCCCACAGAGGTAACAGGTGGGTCCACGTTGGGAACTTGGTTTTTCCGTGACAGCCCTGATGCGGTTAGGTCGATGATCCTTGCAAAATGCTTCCACCTCCAACGCATGGGCAAGAGCATCCTTAAGGTCCTTATGGTGACCAAGGTTCACAGCCATTCGAATTTCACGGTCTCGAATACCGTCGACAAAAGCTTGAACCAACATCTTGTCTGCAACATCTGCTGAGGATGCGTAGGCCTTCCTTACCAGCTTCTCTATTTCTAGTCCCCATTTTTGCAAACTTTCATTTGTCTGTTGTATTCTATCCTTCAATTGCGCCATATAAACGTGCTCTAAATGTGCGTCTCCATACCGTGATTCTAGGGCATCTAGCAGTTGCTTCAACGTCACCTTACCTTTCTTGGTATCTAATATGGAGAGGGCTTCGTCTTGCAGTCCCAGAATAAGGGCGGTAACAGCTTGATCGTCAGTCCACCCGTTTGACTCTGCTACAGTCTCAAACTGCAGCTTGTACGCGCCCCAAGAAGATGTACCATCAAAGGGAGGCACTTTCAGATATCCAGGTGGTGCAACAGTCGTGACAACACCAGTGGTCTTCAGGCATTGGATTTCATTTTCTATTCCAAGGATACGTTTATCCTGCTTGGATAGCTTACAATCCATATCAGATTCCAAATTCTCGATTTTTTTATCTACCTGTACTTTCAGGTCACAAAGTTTTTCTCCGATACGGCGAGCCTGTTCCTCCATCATCTGATGAGCCTGCTCCTCTTGACGTCGTGCCTGCTCCTCTATCATGCGACGTGTCTGAGCCTGTTCTTCCATCACTTGGCGTGTATGTTCTTCTTGACGGCGTGCCTGGTCTTCCATTATTTGTCGTGCCTGTTCTTCTTGACGGCGTGTCTGTTCTTCAATCATTTGGCGTGTCTGTTCTTCTTGACGGCGTGCCTGTTCTTCCTGACGGCGTACCTGGTCTTCCATCATTTGCTGCAGAGCAAGGAGGATGTTGCCATCGTTACTTTCACCCATCCCGCGGTTTGTATCGAAACTTTGTCGCCGGGCGGCGTCGCGTTCTGATTGCGCCCTTGTCTGCACTCCCTCCGCAGCTGGAGACTCTGCCACAGACTCCTCTTGATTCTCCCTTGGAGTAATTGGCATGTTTCTATCCCACTTCTGACACCAAAATGTTACGAGCTAGGGGATCGGATAGAAAATGCCGTAGATTTCTTGAAGGGTTTATTTCTTGAAAAATCAATGAGGAATTTATGGGCACAAAATTAATTGCAGAGATTCACTAATAACACACAAAAACACAGTCACTAAATACTTCACTTATGCACACTTCACACAGTACTTTATCACTTATATTCACTTTATTCGCACTTTATCGCTTCGGTGTTTCTCTCGTGTAATCGCATTCAAAACTAAGTGACTAGTCGCGTTTCGGCTCGCTTATATATCCCTGGGAATAGTTCTAAACAATATTCGAGAACTTTCTAGGCGGGCTTGCTACTGAGTAGCGATTGCACAATTCTAGAACGTTCGCACTCTTTGTCTCTTTCGCACGTTGCTCCGTCCTTCTCGTACGGCGTTCTAGAGTGCTCGTCTAGTTTTGAGAAAGTTCTGATCTTCTCTCTCTCTCTCTCTCGTATCATTTCGTCCTTGTCTCACACCTAGAAAGTTCGGTCTAGAATATTCCTTCACCAAAGGGGTATAACTAGGCCTGAAAACGCCTGAAAACGGGTCTCCTGAAAACTGCACTACTCGACTACACATGTTCTGAAACCGACTGAAAAAAGGTTTCAGCTTCCTGAAAACTAGGGTAACATTATGAAAATTACAATTTTCTAATATGTGAATCATATTACAGCTTGCTGAAAAGTTCTCTAACTAGTGGAAAAATCTAGAAACATTACAGTCGACCCGTCTTCGTATCAATATGATTGAAAAGGTAATGAAACTGTCTGTACTGTTGAAGTAAAGATAAAGTAAAAATTGTATAACTTGCTTAAGAGCCCTTTACCTTACTTAATAACTTTCTATAAGCCTATATTTAGATGTTTATTACAGATTCGTTAATCAAGGAATATTCAGAAAAAGCATTTAATATACGAATATCTTTAATTCCCAACAATAGAATTTCTTATATATATTAGAATGCTTAAGTCAGCAAAGTACATATAAGCGTAATTTTTACAATTTGAAAAGCATATTTTTCAAATATTTTATATTTCTACTGTAAGACATGAAAAGAGAGAGAGAGAAGATAAATATTCACTACTTGAATTTAATTTGTACTAGGCCGATAATATACGTAAAACTCAATGTCTTGTTCAAGGTTTCCCTTGTCTCAATAAACTTAAAATCGTTGTAAAATACATATTAACACAAACATTAAACAATTTAAAGAATCATGGTTTTGATAAAACAACTAGTATAGTTATGCGAGGATTTTATAGTATTACAATTAAAAATAAATAGTTTCAGAACGCAGTATCAGTTTTTAGTGAGCGTCGCGTCGCTTTCTGCCGGGGCCTCCTGCGAAGTTAGCGGCTGCCAGACCCATCATGTGCTTAGCGTGGACTGCGCCGGAGTAGCCACGGTTCAAGCCAAGGTCTAGAGCCCGTTTCTCGCTGAAATTTTATTATTCATTATATTTAATATGAGGCCCAATTTGACTGTGATGATATCACAGGTTAGAAGTGGATTACCTAAGCTAACAGGGAAAAAGATAAAATAAACTCTAATATAACTCCAATGATTGTTAAATAATTTGAAATTTAATTTGTAATATGGGATTAAATAGCTTTAACTTAACGAGAACTGATGATCTTATGTTGAATATTAGAGACGTATAATGTAGCAATTTAAATTAATGAACGCTTTTCTGTTGTCAAATCTCAGGAGCTGAGCAATTTACATTTTAATGTCACCGTCAAACTTTAGTTATACGACGTAAGATGATATGTACATAATCCATCACAGTTACTGTCACCTATGTGTAAAATATTGACAGAAAAACGAACACAATAGCTTCTGTACTTGTGACAACAGATGGCACTAGACTAGTGGTCATGTAAGTAATTTATTAAATTGTAGTTTATATGCCTTAAAGAAAATTTATAAACTAATTAACAAAATAGGCTTGTTGTAGCAATTTACAACAATTTTCTTTTACTGTTATTGTTATCAGTTAAAGGAAGTCTATAGACCGAACAAGGTGGAGTGATATCACTACCAGAGCAGCACCTTACAGCGACGCGACCTTTAGTAATGAAGAAGAGAGTTATAGTTGTCAGAATCTTTTTATTTATCAGTACCAATTAAGGTGCTACCCACGTCGCCTATGGATTTTAAAGGAGAAATAATTTCGTAAGATATTTTGAGTATGTGTTTGATGGATGAAACATACTTAGCGATTTTACGTTCCTGTTGTAAGTAGTTATCAAGGCGGTTCAGCATGTCCATAATTTCTTCAGGTTCGTAATTGCCATCGTCCAAGTAATAGTTGCTGGGCCTGAAACGATACATTATTTTGTTAGTTTTATATGCCAACGGAAAATACTGCGTATACTACTTTATGTTTCACAGGAAGGCAAAAGAAAGTTCAGTTCAGTTCTAATTCATTCAGTCATGTTGAACTGGACCCCCCTTACGCATATAAAATAACAGTGCTATCGCACCGATTAATTAAGTAGTCTAGTACGTTTCATCACAGCGTAAACACAACTGTGAAGAAAAAGACGAAAGACTACCATAGTTAAAAGAGTGCATTTAGACAAATATAGTTTAGGCCTATAGTATTTCTATAGACAGTGCCCACGGTAGAGGGAATCCTAGTGTGAGGGCTAGTGCAGTTTCTAATTAAAATAAACATCCTTTTTTATAAAGTGTATGTAATACAGTTTTTTTCTTATTATGTATACTCACATCCTGGGGTAGGCGGAGGCTGGTATCGCCAGGAGCAAGACGCCGAGGAAGAAGATGGCAAAAAGGCAGCTAATTCGCACCATTCTGAAAATAACCATTACATATTTATTGAGATTACGTTAACGTTACGTTAATAGGACTAATTGGTACGTTCTCAATTAAAATCTCGCGGTGTTCGGGATAAATTCTTTCAGGTATAAAAATCATTCGAAAACTTGTAGAACGCATTTGCAATTCCATTTGAGCTTTTACTGGTTGTGATTTTTGCGTAATTGTGGGATATGTGTATAGCGGAAAGTTAGTATATATGAATTTTATTTTGTTATTGTAACGTGAGTCGGGTGCATGTTAGTATATATTAGTATATGTTAGTATATTATGTGTATCTCTAGTTATACTAAGTCCCAGTGGTCCTACGTTATCAAATTACATAATTCTTTATTTTTATTGTTAAATATGATTCTAATAACCTCCGGCGGGAATCAACATAATAAGAACATATAAAGATTTTATCTTAATATGTATTTTAGTTTATAAAAATATACGTAGGAATATGTGATAATTATTATAAGTTTATAAAAAAATATATTTTTAATTCCCTCTGAAAGTGTCGAGGCCTTAGCCTGTAAGGATAGTGTGTAAATAAATAAATCTTTAATGCCTTGTAATTTTTACCAAATTTGTCATTTCAATGAAATTCCACAGGACAAGTGGAACAACCATAAACATATCAATGTTCATCTATGTATGCTCTTAGTGTTGGACAATTAGCAAAGGTCTGTGCGTCAATTGAATGAGCCAGGCTAGCCTGAGTATACTCGAGACCACTCGAGTTATGCTTCGTTTATATTGCCTGTTACAGCAAGTACGCAATGAGCAATTAAGATTGAATTCCTAATTTTAAAATGTAAATGTGCATGGTAGGTAAATCAATAATTATAAAGCATAATATATAGTTTTGAAAATGTAGAATTATCTTATTCAGAGGTATTACATACACTAACCAGTGTTAGTAATTAAAAAGAGATTTCGATGAATTAGTATCAGTTATAGGCTGAATAGGGTTTCATAAATACGATACTAAGGCTTTTACAATAGCCTAATTCACTAATATACATTATTTTTGATAATTTGATATATCTAGAAAATTTCAGGGAATACGAGGTTTAAACGATCCAGTTGATATCCAGTTTTGGCTTCGAAAATTATTGTATATTTTCATACCATGGAAACGTCATGAATACTACGAATTGTAAGACTGAACTGATTGTTTGAAATCTCAATTTGAGTTCACGGCTAGAGCAGTGTTGATCTAGTAGCTATAGCGCGCGTTTCTCATGCCTGATGTCGTAGATTCGATACCCATCGATGGGCCCCAATGTGACCGGCGTGCCTTACACCCAGAAAGTCGACGGTGGGTGTCAGTCACAGAAGGTTTATCACCTTGCCTATATATTGATCACTGTGAACGTCGGTATATCGATGAGATTCTGATATATTGGACTAAACAGATCCTAATAAATGCTATTATTCTTAATATGTAATGTTTTCTTAATAGTTCTACATAGATAATATCAAAACTAGCTGGTTGTTCAAATTGCTTTCACAGTGGAAACAAAGCTTAAAAGCTTTTTGAACTCACAAGCACAGCCCTTACTGCGCAAGTTACGTAATCATTTTTTTTCTCTTTTTCAATTATTATATGCTACGATGATGAGTTGGTGCTTTGGACACTTTTCTCAAATTTCAACAGAAACCAACCTTTTTCTTTTAAGAGGCTTTTTTTTATTTTTATTGTTAAAAGCTTGCCAACGCTTGGCACACTGTTACTGATACATAACCGCAATATACTATTTTAATATGAGATACATTTATAGGCAAATATAATATACATGAAGAGATAATAAAAAAAATTAAACAAAACAATACAATTATAAAAACTAAACGAAAATCGATTTTAAAATGTCAAGGCAGCATCTATCGATATACAGACCTAGCTCGTACATCTTTTACCACTTTCTTAAAAACGTTCTTAGTTTTTTTATCAACTTACTTCCTTGTTTAACTTTTTTATTATGTGCAAAAAAAAAATCTAACATATAGTAACCGATTTATCATATAGCCAAATATCGACACCGTACTATCGACGCCTTTTTGTACGAAATTATAATTTAAAAAACAAGCTATACAAAACTTAAGAACGAAAAACCGGAAAGAATAAATTGAAATCGATCATTTGGTTGGAGGCTGATTAGATTTCATAATCCCTTATCAAGAGATGTTGATTAATTCAATCAATCACTTTTACGTGATACGAAAATGCCTTATCAAACCATCTGAATTGGGGAGAGAAAATTATCGCCGTTAAATTATTTAGTAGCATACAATTGTTTATTATAATTCTATATTATAAAATACAATAAATAAATCAATGGCTACAACCTTTTTAGGTCTGGGCCGTTTCTTCTGTATCTGTTTCATTATCATTTGTTAATCTAATAGGCAAGTAGGTGATCAGGTTTCTGTGCCTGACACATGCCGTCGACTTTTTGTGTCTAAGGCAAGCCGGTTTCCTCACGATGTTTTCCTTCACCGTTCGAGCGAATGTTAAATGCGCACATAGAAAGAAAGTCCACGACGTCAGGGATGAGCGTCGCACTCTGAAGCCGAAAGACAAGAACACAGAAACAAAAATACGTAAGCATGATTTTAAGTTGACATTTGAGGATTTATTTATTTACAATAGCTTGCCAATGCTCGGTACTGATATATTGTCACTCAAGAAAAGCAATATACGTGATTTAATGCGACAAGCACTTATAGGCAAATTATATACAATATGAAATTATAAAAACTAAGAGAAAATTGTTTTCTAAGTGTGAGGGGAGCAATTATGGATATTGACCCAACTCGTTTATCACAATGCTTAATCTAGATATCACTGAGTTTGGGCCAAAACGCTTTCTTCTGAAAGGAGGGATAATTATCCACTGGGATAATTATCCCTCCCCAAGGCAATCCCTTGTATTTGCTGTTTACTCTGGAATCAAGTGCCTAGAACGCACACGAACTTAGTAGGGAAGTATAATAAAGACAGATAATCTACAGATAAGTCCTTTTCTTTTATCATAACAGAACAATTAAACTTATTAAGACCTGTTACACCATTTCGTGTAAAACATTCAAACTAAGTATGACTAAAAAGGTTATTACAATATTGCAAAAGTTTCGTCTCCTAAACGAGTCAACAATGGATTAGAGTTTAAGGTAAATTGTAACCCTTATATTTAACTTGATTTTACTAAGCTCCAAAAACTCGACATTACCCTTAATGCGACAATTTATTTAAGACTTGTTCTTTGAGATTTACTTAGGAGTTAATTATAATCAAGATTAATATAACCATTAAATACGATATTTATAATTAGGATTGAAAAGATTCGGACCAAGACGAAATATCACCATATTATGTAATATATTGACTTATATTGATTTCCAAATTTATTCACTGATTCCAATGTATCAACAAGATATCCAGGTTGATAGTTACTTTTACCATAGAAATTCTTTATTGTGGATTTTTATTGCCAAATACTTTGAAACCTGTAACTGGGTTGCATCGTTTCAAAATATTTTAAATCTAATTAAAATTGAATTGACGTCGACTACGAAGCTGTTGCCTGCAGCTTCTTCAAAAATGAACGTTATATTTTAGTACGGTACATAACAAATTATTTATATATTTATTTCCTCAGGAACCACAGTGTCTATTGGTAAAAACCATTAAAAAATATGTTGAATAGTATTCTGTTCTCACAGAGCAGAAACCTCAACTAAACAATGACATAAGCGATTTTTCGCGTGTCACTTAATATATTCGCATTATCTTTTATCGCAGGTGGCCAATCATGCATTGACATAACCCACTCGATCTAATTAGCACGATTGCATAATCGATTACAGCTCGATCGATGGACAAATATGCCATTTATTATCACTGTAAATAGTAATTTATTATTCAGCAAATGGTAATCATATGGTGGCGCTTTGTTTTATGTTTCTGGGCTTTATTGCTTAAGCTCTCGTAATGAAAGTGTTATGAGGAATATAAAGGAAATCTGATGCGTATGCCAGGGTGTGGTCTGAGAGATTGGTATGATTTGAGAGACTTTCCAAATTCTTATACTTTTTTTTATAGTACAGGTGGCAAACTGGCAGGAGGCTCTCTGGATGTTAAGTATAACCGCCGTACATGGACACTCTCAATGCAAGAGGGCTTGCAAGTGCATTTCCGGTAAGAATTGATACGCTTTTTTCTTGAATGAGACACGACTTATTGGTCAGTATAAGCTTCTGCATATAATACGTATTCAAAATATATCACATAACAAATCAAGAATTTAATACGAAGTTTGTGAAATGAAGTTTTACCGACTGTTGATTTATGACCGTGATTTTGAACTGTTTCAAAATCAAAATATACGCAAAATTGTTTTTCTTATTCAACGGCGGTTTTCAGCACAGTGGCTGCGGTTCACAGATTATCCCCTGTTAATTTCAATTCAAAGAATGTGAATTTTTATTCAGTCCAGCCATTTCGGAAGAATGAGACCATAACCTTAATTTGATGTAGATTTTACAATTGAATAAACAATTTCAACTAAGTGTCCAACATTAAAAATAATAGGTACTTTATTAAACCAACTCCAACAATTCTCTAGAGTAAAAGTTAAAATATCTACAAGAGTTTCCGAATGAATTTTACTACTCTTTGTATAGTGCTCATATAAATTCAAACAGTCAAAAGATGGCAGCTGTGGTCGAATTATTCGAAGTAGCTGCAATTTACGTGAACACCTATTAACCTTAAATACTTTTTGATTGTCCACATTAAACAGGTGGAATTGTGTTAAAACATCTGTCTTGTCTGTATTAAAAAACTAATTTTGCATATATATTTTTATATACGTTACAGAATGTTTTACCTTCTACATATAGGTATTGTTTTTTGTCACATGGTGGAGATGAACAGATACTACCTCCTTGGTTTAGTTTGTAAATTAAAGTATATATGTATTGTATACCCTTAAAGTCTTCAAGGCTTTAAACTTAATTTTAAGTTTTTATTTATTTCTATATAATTATTTCATCTTAACAGTTAATAATACCTACACCGAACACATAATATATATATATATGTATGTACCTATGTAACTAATTGTGTGCGCGTGGTACATACGAAAGTTGAGATTTCCGCCTCAGGTTGGTAATTAAGAAGTCGTAGCTGATCACGTCTACCCCAAATCCAACAAGCAGATTTTTATGTGTAATTGAAATTTACGTTTGCAAATGACATCGTGAGAAAACCGGCATATAATAAAAATTAACAGACCTAACTCTGGAACCAGCACTGTGCAAATCTTCATTGTCCCACATTTCACTGCGATTGTATGCTGTATGTTATATTTTTCCACTTTCAAATCTCATCTCCTAGACTCCTACACCTACACTCTATTAAAAATGCAAAGCGCAGAGTCATACAGACTTGACACAGAAATGTATGGGCAACAACCCTTGTTTTAGTATTCTTTACATTGTACATTGTGAACGTGTCTGGTTGCCCCGCTCTGAGATTACAATATTCTAGAATATAAGAATAAAACCTAAACGTGTGGTAATTTTCACTTTAAAGTTGGCAAATATCTGTGAGCTGTTTCAGTTTAATAGAGACTTGCGACATAAAGTTCCAAGCAATGAAATTATTCGAGAAAAGCAAGCACGTACAGGAAAATTTATTAAAAAGTACAAGACTTTCTATAAATACTCTAAGCCTTCTTATTCATATAAAATAATCAATCGAATTATAATGAAGTATGTATAGAATCACCAGAATAACGGTCACCTATCTGCATAAAATTTAGTTTTTGTTATTTACATTACATGTGAATCTCTTGACAGAAGCAAAGTGACACATTTTCTATGAAATTACGGAATTTAAATCATGTGTTCGGGAATAAATGGATATTATACATTTCATATTTATCAGAATATTTTGTTTATATAAAGAACTAGCTGCCGAACATTTTTTACAGTTATTTCTAAAAAAAAATTCCAAAAGATTTTCTCTGATCAACATATCAGTAGGATTTTTTGTAATCAGTCTAGAAAATAATTTTGCATAACATATTAAAAATAGAAATCTTTTCTCAAAGGACTTTGATGGATTTTTCCTTTCCTAGGGGCTTTTAAGATGTGTAGGTACAGAAAAATCTGAATATATAATAAGTACTTTAAATAGAACATTGCTTTCATGCATTTTTCATTTTATTAATAATAAAATGTTATTTTATTAACATTTTCCGTATTCTATTTGTTGCAATATCGTTACGTATTCACTAATCCGAGATGGGCTTGAGATCATAATTTATCATACTTAGAATAGGGGTTTGATTGATAGGGGTAGCGCTTAGCAAACACCATACACTAGCGATCAGGCATATACAGCGTAACTGTTTCACTCGGATTGTCTTCATTAGCATCGATTTTCAGACAGAAAAATTGTTTGTGTGTGTTCATAAGACATTATTAAATACATATTTACAAATAGTTTTCAATATAATAAAAATAAATAAGTGGCTACAACCTTTTTAGGTTTTACACTCAGATTTCTGTATTTGTGTCATTATCATTTGTCAATCTAATAGGCAAGTAGGTGATCAGCCTCCTTTGCACACACGTCCTCCATTTTTTGAGAGGCAAGCCGGTTTCCTCACGATGTTTTCCTTCATCTTTCGAGCGAATGCTAAATGCGCACATAGAGACAAAGTGCATTGGTGCACAGCCGGGGATCGAATCTACGACCTAAAGAATGAGAGTCACACGCTGAAGCCACTAGGCCAATACTGCTCATAATAATAATAACAGCCTTTTATTTCAGATAATTTTACACATACATTTCTATCTCATTCATTTTAGGTATCTGTGTGCCCCTTTTTGGCAAAGGTCTTCTCCAAATTCCTATATTCGTGTTTACATTGTACCCTTTGTTTCCTTAATCGTTATCCACTTTTTCGTTTATTGGACCTTAGGCAATAATTTAGTACTTTCTTGCTCCACTTTTCTGTTCCTGCCATGTGTTTAGGATAAAGAGTGTTATTTTAAGTAATTAAATTCCAATTTATGTATATTCCTCAAATACTTTTTAGTGTTCAAAATAATTCTAAGAATATTAAACCACTTATTAGTTTTTGACAATGTTACTAGGGTTTCATAAGCTCGGAAGGTTAAAGATTCTGTGCGAGCGTACAGATCTGACATTGAATGTTATGAGTTTGAGAAGATCTGAACAAGTTAATTAATGTACGAAAATTTTTCTTAAGTGTTCTTAGTAATCATAGCAGACCAAAAAGAAGGTGGTCTGATGACTTGATAGAAATAGCAGAAAAATACTGGCAGACGACTGGAAAGACACCTGGAAACGGTTGGAGGAGGCCTTCGCCAAAATGTGTGACATAAATACTAAGAACATTTGAAATGTAACAAATTACACAAAAAAAGTTACAATCTAGCCTATACAATAATTATGGCTAATAAGTAATATAATTATATATAATTAATTAATTAATTATATAATTGACTTAATTTTCTACAATACTATTGAATAGCTTCAACTAAGGTAATGTTCATTAATGGTCTTAGGGTTTTATAATATTTTTAAACTATGTTCGTGTGTCCCTACAATAGTGTTAGTAAATCAAAAGGTTTAGTTCTTAAGAGGTCTTATTCCTGTTGTACCAAGAATTTGAGCTAAGTCAAAAGATTTCACCGGCAAAGGCAATCTTAAGGATATAGAATTAAAATCAGAGCAAAAGTCAGTTTTTCGTAAAAATTTCAGTTTTGGTTGATTAACTAAAACTTTGACTAAACTCGCTTCGTCATATATACATACAAGTACGAGTAAAACATTAACTAAGGCCGGCACAAGCCTCCTGCCAATGTGGCTGTCCATGGGCGTCGGTATCACTTAATAACAGTTGAGCCTCCTGCTCGTTTGCCTCGTAAAGCAAATCAAAATTGTCTATAAAGTTTTTTTACCTAAGGGAGTCTGTATCGATGTTCGTAACTCAATAACTATTAGAGTTCTTACACGAACTTCAGAAACTAATTACGTGTGAACTTTTCAAAAGCGATAGTTTGACTGACTTGGCGGATATTCAGATAACGGAGATACATCAATCTATACCAATATTAAACTTGAAAGAGAGACTTTTTATTTTTGAATGACTCTCACCTCAGGTTTTCTGAGGTTTGATCTCCGGCTGTGCACCAATGGACTTTCATTATATGTTCGCATTTAACATAGACACGCATAGCTGGAACGGTAAAAGAAAACATGGCGAGAAAACCGGCTTGCCCAAAAATGTGTGTCTTCTGTGCATGACACACGTCATCGATTACCTCCTATTAGATTGACAAATGATCATGTAACAGATACAAAAATATAAGGACCAGAACTGAAAATATATATTCATTTATTTTAATTTAGTTATCAATCTGTGTTTCTTCGTGTTATGTCATGATTTCATATGCAAAAACATTTTTAGTACGTATGTTACTTATCAAACTTGAAATAAGATTTAAAATAGGCTTTATATCAAAAAAAGTTAAAACTCAGACCTGTTTTACGCCAATATAGCTGGTATCTCAGGCCTCAGTATTGCACAGGGTTGCCAAAGACAAGGGGGGATGGAGGAAGATATGCTACACCAACATGACTTTCAGTAATGAAGAATACGACTAAAGATGTTATCTTAAACTTTTGTTAATAAATCGGTTAAATGCAGTTAACTGAAAGTTAGAAGAAAACTGAATGCACTCGGGATTAATTACTTTCGACTAGTTCATAGAAGTCTTAAAGTTTGTACTAATAAATTTCAATTACCAAGCGCCTGCAAAGAATCGCTTGTAAAGCACGAACGAACATTAAAGTTATATATTGAGGAAAACTTCTGGATGTGTATAAAAGTTAATCCTGTTATGTTTTTGAGAACTATATATGTAAGTCTATGTAATTTATGATCTTACTCTAGAGACACAGTTATTTAAAAAAAGATTCGAAGGAAAAAGTATTCCTTTTTTGAAATCCTCATACATATGCTATACAGCGTGTAAGTGGAATTAAAATTTTCTTTTTAAATGTTTGAAAATCGAAAATTGAAAATTTAAGTTATGTTGACTTACTCGAGCTTTTTATATATCAATTAAAAACTTTTGAATTAAGAATTCAGCGTTTATAATTGATGTTAAAAATACATTACGAAGTTCCTTAATACATTTGACTACGAGGAAGCAGAAATTATACTGTAATTTTAGGACTATTTTATAAGACCGATAAACAAGAATTTTATGGAGCAAACTTTATGAGCTGGTAAAATCTTGTCTATTTTAGTAACAGCTTTAGCAGGCTTATTTTGTACGTTACAGTTGTAATACACGATGTTAAAAGATGGACGATATTCCAAAGTTATTTAATTCTAATATTTATTTGCTAATTCTTGAAGCATGTCCCATTATTAAAAACAAATTTTAATGAGATCCTTTTAAGGTATCTATCACAGAGCAAACACATCTTGAGAGAATTAGGGTAGATAGAGAGAAACGCTGACGTTATTGTCGTTGATATCACATAAATATGCTTTAAATGTATTATAAATACACAATGCAACTTAACATTCAAGTGGCTTGAATTACTTGAATTCCTCGCAACCCTTTCGGGTTGTTTACAAAAAATTATCCCAATTTTTTACTTGTATTTCTACTATATATCATTGTAAAACAAATACGTATCTTCTGTTGCTACAGAATAAGAACGATACATTGATAATTCAAATGTCCCACGTACAGGCGATAAATACAATTTTGTTTTTCGTGATCTCGTTTTCAGCAGCAGCGATAGCAGCGATTTTTGCAGTTAGGTTGCGAGGGTGAGACAAGTACAATTTTATTTCGTTGACTTTAATGAGGCAAATAGTCCCTATAACTATTTTTTTTAAGAAATCAACTTTGACGTAGCTCACAGACTGTTTGTTAAATTTTTTTATGAATAATAATGTAAAATCTATAGTTGTAAATATGTAAGCACTATGTATCTATATAATAATTTAGTTATATGCATTGTGTTTTTAAAATAACATGGGCCTATTTTATTTTAGTATACTAGTTTTTGTTGTAGGTCTAGGTATTCACATATAATTATCAAATCAATGAATACAAAATATTGTAAAACTATTTTAAATGAGTAAATATGGAGTTTCTTGCATTCTCCATTCTTTACGATATGAAAATATTTTTAACTTTTAATTTTGACTTTCAAACGTGGCTTTTTAATAGGCCCAACTGAAATAAATGTCATGACTTATCTTATTCAAAACTATTTATTTATTTACACTTCATTTCTATGAATATACATAAAAATAACAGGTTACATATATTATTACCCAATGGGCTTATCGGTAAGAAAGGCTTTTAAAATATTTTACAAATTATTTTTGCTATAATATTTTGGTTTTATTTCAAAATATTACTTGTATAATTCAGCTAAAGAGTTCGTATTGCTTAAAGCATTATTGGGGCGTATAGAAAAACAATTTTTGTCTTGAATTATGAATTTATTGAGTTTGACAACATAACGTTACGTCTGATTAAACATAGAAGAACTCGCGACGCGAGAACTGACACATTTGCTTATTATTTCAACCAATCAGAACGGACACCGTCAATAGTCTTGTCATTTAACAATTTGGCAGTTGATAATGACAAGTGACGTAATGGAAATGCGTAAACCTGTATGTAGTATTTGGATAGTTTCCACAGATTAACTATTCAATTATCTTTTTAATTTTTAAATAGCTGTTTTTCTTAACCCAAGTATAGGTAGATAATATTCAGATGAAAGAACATTGTGGGGACCGTACACGATAGCTTTGTATTGTTCTGCCTCACAATGAACATGCCAACGATATCAGTTATCTATTCTTTGAACTCTTTGCGTTAACATAAACAAACAAGAATAGACTGTACTTTTGGTAAAATGTTTAATGGAATATTAGGCAGGAAGCCTTTTACATTACCATTTATTTATTCAGTATTATTATAGTCAACATGAATTATACAAGAAAATACAATTTTACTTAACATGTAGCCAAAGATTGAATAAATAGTGTACAAAAAGGTTCCATTTACGAAAGGAAAACGTCAATAAAAACTATGTTGTTTATTTTGTGCTTTGAAATAGTATATCTTGCTATATATGTGTCGTTATATATTGTCTGTTGTTGCATAAATAGATGTTAAGTTTAAATGTATATAAACCTCATATAGATATATAGTAAACTGTTTAAATATCTATAAACCCTTCCTCAGGGTATGTCAGAGTCGATAGCGCGCTGTGTATGACTTGACTCTTACCTCTACTACACACAATTTAATATATTAATGTATTGAAGTTTACCACATCATTCATAATGCTATATTTATAGTATATGTTACAAGCGATCTTTAATAAAACTGTATGTTACAATTTTGGTAAACATAATTGTCGTATATGTTACAATAAGTATATATATATATAAATTTCCAGCAAAACAGTAAATTAGGTATAGGCACTTTTGCACAGTGCTTTATTTAAAATTGATCAGCCCATTACCGAATATATCTAAGTTTCATTATCGAAATCACCTCTGAGCGATTTCTACATCAGTTTTTGCCGCGCAACACCACTATGTGGAACCAGCTGCCCACTGAAGTATTTCCGAACGAATTCCACTTCCTTCAAGAAAAGAGCGTACCAATTCTTGAAAGGCCGGCAACGCCCTTGCAAGCCTTCTAGCAATGTCCATGGGCGGCAGTATCACTTAACATCAAATGAGCCTCCTGCCCGCTTGCCTTCTATTACATAAAAAAGACCCAGATAAGTACTGTTTAATCCGTCATAATCGCGTTATTATAATAAATAATATTAGGAAGATAAACAGGAAGTAAGGAAAACATGTAGGCATAATACTGGCGTGAAAATTTCACGAAACATGACATAAAATGGAATTTTCCAGAATCTCCCCACGCGTCAATAAATCAGAAAGTGATTGATTATCCCTCTCATATGGTAAGCAATTTTCTCTTATTTTTTTAATGAAAAAGGAGACACACGGGCAGGAGGCTCAACTTATGTTTAGTGATCTCGACTCCCATGGACACTCAATGCCAAAGGGCTCGCGAGTGCACTGCCGGCCTTTCAAGAATTGTTACGCTCTTTTCTTAAGGGACCCAAAGTCGAATTGTTTCGGAAATACTTCAGTAGGTTAGTAGGTTCCACATAGTTTTTGTAACAATATTTATGTATGTAAAATGTATGAAAATAAAATTCGTTGAATTAATAAGCAAAACACAACCATTGTACTGGTATATCTTCGACAATTTAGATTTATTGAGTTGGTTTGTCGGTTTTTTTTAATATCAATCTAAATGTATCTTATGTTGGTTAGTTCCAAACTTTTAATCTGAAAGTTCTGAATTTGAATTTTGGCAAACAAAAAACACTTTTGTTCAAAAGTGTTTATTATTAATATTACTAATTAAATCGTGTCTGCCTTATCGCACAATACGAATGTCATAGAGTAATGTGTCTTATAAGTTAAAAACAAGTCTGCTAAGAATCTAAATAACATCTTTAATACCTTTTTATAATATAATACAAGGTGCTTTCCTCGCTCAATGAATAATTATCGCAATACAGCACGGAAAGGTACAGTGCTACAGTTCAAACATTTAAATTTGTTTTTACTTTCTATTCATTAATTATTGAAGTGAAACTTCTTTAAAACATACCGTCACATTTTTCCGTTACGCGCCATCTTTTTCTTGTCCTTACCACGGTTACCATTAATAGCAAAAATATATTATAACGATAACAATGATAGTAATAATTCTATTACAATTAATGAAATTCTGTTATAATCTTAGTAATAATAAGGTAAAATGATATAATTGTATTATTTATATTCATGTCTATGACAATAAAATCCTTTTGTTAAACTTTATCCAATTTAACTTTATTTAACCAATTTCTGTAAAGTTGCATATAGTAGATAATTTTTCGAAAAATAAGGTTATAAAGAATTTTCATTTCTTACGTGTGTACACTAGTACACGCACACATTTTTTAATGAATATATAGCTTAAGAATATTACTGTATATTTGTGTATTCGAAATAAATATCTGTCTTTTTATTTATTAAAGTATTTTTATATCATAGACGTTTCATAAAAAATTGAATCTCGTTGAATTTATGTAGCGATTTCACAAAAAATATTTACAAGAGAAAATTGCCTGTTAAATGTACACGCAATCCCATTAGCAATGAGTTATTACCGTATTATCATATTCAGCAACAACATATAGAAATTTGTTTCTTTAATATATAAATAATATTCATAGTTAGGGGTTGTTCAAATTAATCTAGACCGAGCCTGAGTGGTTATGAAATGAAATATACACATAAAAAAGATCAGTGTTTTGGTCTCGATATCCACAGCTTCCCATTTGCTTTTCATAAATATTATATATTACATATCAAATTGAGAGAAATTGTATTTTTTATGTATATAAATAGCATTGTATAAGTGTGCCAAACTTTTGTGAATAAAAATGAAAACAACATGTTAGGCCTGACCACAACTTTCAGGTTTAATAAATAAGGCCTTCCTTATTTAGTTTTCCTTCACCGTACGAATATGTGTTAATTTGGTACTAGGAAAGAAAAATACATTGGTACACATTTCGGGATACGATATCAACTCACTTCTACATTAAATCATATATGAGAAAAAGATGGCGTTACAACTCAAGGTAGCCTACTAGCCTCAGAAAAAAATATTTTTAAATATAATAGAAGACAAACAGCTCACATGAAGTGATACCACCGGCCAGAAAGTGTGGCCAGAAGTGGCCAGAAAGTGTGGCCAGAAGTGGCCATCACATGTGCGTTGCCGGCCTTTTAATAATTCGTACGTTCTTTTCTTGAAGGACCCTAACCGTGGTGGAGCGCAGCAAATCTGCCTTTACACACGCTCAGTTGTGGAACGACGGACGCCAAGGTGATACGGATGGTGATGACATAATATCAAAGGAAACACTTAATCACTAGGCTTACTAACTATTTCATAATTATAGTACGTTAAGAAATAAGACGCATTAAAGAGATATCTTAAAACATAACAATTGCTTATCGAAAATGTTAATTAAAATCCATTATTACAAGCCACAAAGAGAAAATTACTAACAGAGTTGGAAGTAATTTGAGAAAATGTTCCTATTTGTAAAATTAATCTAAAAACAAAAGCCGCTTGCCGCTATGATTCAGAATTTAAAAACGATTGTGTTTTTATTGCTGAACCAACTGTTATTGTAAAGGAAAAATGTGAGATTACATTCAGGCCACTGCATGTTTATCTTGCGCAGTCCTGCTTTTTCACGAATTTTTTAAACGTTTTTGACAATCATTAGGGTTTTTTTGATTTGATTTGATTAGGGAACAACATTGATTCGAATATGAGGTTTTTAGTTATTTATTTACTTCAAATTAAAATAAAAAATATCGTCAACTATAGACTAAAAATATTTGATAAATATTATACGCACGCTAGCAAGTGTAACCTTTTGTAGTAAAATAAATAATGGTTTTAAATTTTCATTTACTCACATTATAAAGTAGGAATGAAGTGAAAAGTAAAAAGATTTACACATTCATATCTGCACAACATTCAGATAATAAATATTTAGTAGTCTGTGGAACTTAAATATTTTTTTTATTGATAAAAAAAAACCAGCCAGTATTACACCCAAAAAGTATTTACATATTTTTCATACTACTGCAATTTCAAACCTACAACATAAAGGATTAATGGTCCTTTTCGAACAATACTGATTTGTATGACAAGGGTGGCCGCAAAGGACAAGATAAAGCTTTGACATAAATTGTATTGAATTCCTTCGTTATCTGCGTTTTCTACAAAAATTGGATTACTATTTGAATACTCGAGTATAAACGAAATTGTGAGCGATATCGTCAAGTTATGAATATGTAATTTAACTATTTTTCTTTACTGGAGGAACACGTGATGTTAAATGATACACCCGCCCACAAACACATACACTCTCACAAAACTTCTCGAATCACTAAACGATAGACTCGTATTATATTTATGAGATTGTAACTCGAGAATTAATTGTTTAAAAGTATTATTTATTTATTAATAACCAGTGAGAGATTACTATTTTCTAGATTAAGTTCTTGGTTCTATCGTTAGTTGCTTACCTATACCTTCATGTGCATACGAGCCGGAGGTGCTACGTTTCATAACCATAATACCATTAGCTTATGCATTAGGAACAATTGAAGTAAGTAGAACATGTCAAATCGCTTTTAAGAATTAGTTTTAAAGACGTTAGTTTCAGTTACTATAAAGAAACTGACGTACCAATTCTACTTAAGGTCCTTTATGATAAAAGCGTACCAATTCCTAAAAGGCCGGCAACGCACTTGCGAGCACGCAGAAAATTAACGAGCAGTGTGAGTGTCCATTGGCGGTGGATTACCTTATCATCAGGTGAGCCTAAGTAAACATTACACGCCCAAGGAGGAAATTAAGTCTGTGAAATATGCTTAATTAAAATAGGCCATAATGATCCTGTCAAAAACGTTACTACTCAAACAGTTATAAATTTTACATATATAAGTAACAATTAAGTTCCAAAGGGACAGACAATTCAATAAGCTCACGTGTGTAAAAGAAGTGGAGCTATCGTGTTGAAGGTAAACTAACTTCATAAGCCTTTAGGCTGAGGGATCACCCTTATCTATTGGACTTACAACTTCCTTCATGCTTCTGACATAATTTCGAAAGTAATTTACGTACTAACGTTATACATTAAGTGATAACTACCTATATGTTCATGCTATAGAAAATAATAAGGAAAGTAGGACTTGTTAATTTAGTGTAATAGCTGAAAGAATAAAGATCACCGAAGCTGCAGAAATCTTAAACTAAAAACTGAATATGTTAGATTATTTATTATTAATACTAAAACCCTCGTAACTAAATATCTTGAAAGTCAACCTGTAAATTTAAATTAAAGGCTTATCGGTATTCAACACGTGCCAAATATAAGTTAAGCTAACTCCAGCCTAATAGAGTTACGTAACGAAGTATGTATCCTAACTTTTTAATGCTACACGCTAAAAGTTGTTAGTCGTAAGGACTTGTGTATAGTTAGTGACCAATTCGAAAAATACACACCCTCAAAACAATCAGAGGCGCTACAACCTTTTTAGGTTCTGTATCTGTTTTATGATCATTTGTCAATGTAATAGGCAAGTTGGCCTATCACACGCCGTCGACTTTTTGTGTCTAAGGCAAGCCGGTTTCCTCACGATGTTTTCCTTCACCGTTCGAGCAAATGTTAAATGCATATAGAAAGAAATTCATTGGTGCACAGCCGGGGATTGAACCTATAACCTCAGGGATGAGATTCAAACATTCTTCAAAAGGTTCATTATAAAATAATTCCTTAATATAATGATTTTGTACTTGTATTGATTCTGTTAATAACAATAATATATTCCTATATTTATAAACAACATGAACTTTCCACTATACTGATTTTTCTTGTTTTGGAGTGTCCTAGAACTAATTAAAAATAAATAAGAGTTATTACTTGCTTTAGGATTTGATATAAATAATAATAATATTTAGGTAGATAATAATAAAAGATAAGGAATAAAAAAATCAATACTTTCAAATAAGGTTTATAAAGTATTATTGAAATTGTTAGATAGATCTGAATTAAATGTGTTTGTGTATGATTCGTATTAATAGTGTGTAATAATTGCAATATTTTAATAAGGGTTAAGTTCAAGATGTACTTTAGTATGTCAAGACTAGTGAAGACGACTACAAGATATATCGTTTAAACTCAAGTGGTTCTTTGACATCCGCTTACGATTAACCAAGCTCATATAATATAATTATAGTACATGTAAAAACTGTTTCTACCTATAAAAACATAAAGTATCTGTGAAATGTCAACCGCAAAATTTGGCGAGTGAAGTTTATGCATGAATAAGTTTCCCGCGTTTGATCATCTTGGTCACAGACTATGAGAAGCGTTTAAGGCATTCCTTTAGCCATATTGAATTATCTATGCTTTGCAGAATTTAAGCGGTTTCAAAGTGACCAAAGTGTATTATATTCTGAATTTTATGGGAAATTTATGCTGCAACTCGCATTTAAATTTAAATATATTTAAAATGAAAATGTCTGTACGCAACATACTTTAAAATTTTATTAACAAACTTTTGTTAATATCCATAGACAAAATGAAGTTATATTATTATAAATTTTATCTTGTAATTTCTTATGCACTTTTATTTCTTAATAATATTATATATTTGTTACATTATTAATATTTATTGCATTTAAGATATTCTTCTTATAAAGGCTTGAATAATTGAATTTAATAAACAATTATTTGTTACGAATTGGGATAAAGAATTTATTCACGCTAAACTAATTTTATAGTCAACCTTCTTCCTTTATATCTCTCTTTTGTATCTCGTAAGACATTTTATTTCTCTTAAAAGCAATTTTCGTTAACCTCAACATCGTAATTTGATCATGTATTTTTTATTACCCTAGTATTGGGTAAACTGCGCGAGTCGATTCCGCAAACGATAGCTAAACAATTTTATTGAACGTAACTAAATCGAAATGTACCGAAATCTCGACATTGACCGATGGATCATAATTTGATTTATCTTTATGATTATCCCATATTCCTATATTACTCCATGCTACGAAGTAGCATAGTAACATTAAATCACTAAGCTTTGAAGCTAGATAATGCTTAAATGCATAAATGAGATAGATTAACTAAAATTTATAATACTCATCCTTATAAGGGTTCGAACGCCGTTTATTAGATTCTAATAGACATATTCGTATGATTTTATGTATGTGTCTCTCTTCAATCGGCAGCTCATGTCTAAACGTCGTGTTCAGCAAGGAAGCATCTTCTTCTTCTAGGTTTCTGTCCAGCGCTTCTCTTGACTGTCTTGACTTAACGTCCCATAGATGGGGCCGAAGCCGTGCACAGTGAGTCTCCATCGCGCTTGGTCACTAGCCTCGTATTTCACCTCGCTGCAAGTCTTTTCGGCTCCCTGTGCCTCATCTGCAACTGTACAACTGCTTGGCAACATGATTGGGCCTCTCTTATGACAGGGTATATTTTTGGTCTTCGAGTCGATGACTTGATCGGTCCATCTGGTTAACGAACACGGAATCTTTTGCCTTCTGTGTTACCGTTGTATTGTATGTTGTATCTTTTGCCTATTGTGTACCGTTCAGTTTCTCCAAGTTCTCATCGCAGTATCGTAAAATACATGTTTGTGTGTAACTATGCAATATTCCATGCTAAACTAATTCGCTGCGACTATAAGGGAATATATGATAAAGATTGCGCCAAACAGGCATATAACCGTAAAACCATTGACATGTTCATTCGGTCACGCTTCACCGGCGATAACTGTCCATCAGATACGTGACACATCTTAGGGTGACTTTTTTTCGTGGCCGTTGACGTCTCTAACACGTGATGCGTAACACGAGAAACTAATAGTAAGACTGTATATCACTAACAGTTTACTTTTTTACCGCAAGCTGTGTCAAGCAGAGATTGGGTCTAAACCTATTTATTTTACAGCAACATGTTTTTAAATGTGTTAGGTTTGCAGCTGGCTGACCTTTGTATTAAACAATAACCACCCGCTGTATTCAATAAATAAAGTATATTTTTTTAATATTGTATTAAGTTCAATACCTGTCTTCTCATTAATAAAAATAATTGTCTTATTTAACTTTAGTACGTCTGTCAAAACACGTTTGATGAATGGAGAAGGCTTCTACACATAACTGTGTAATATGAATTAAAATGTGTAAGTAATTTTACCTCCTTAAATATTTATTAAACTATATGTAAGATGGAATAAATAATCAGTAGGATATTATGAATCTTGTGTTACATGAAACAATACAAATTAAATTATTTTGATCGTTATAATATGTCCTTAGATATGAAATTGGACAGTCAGGATGTTGGTGATAAGCTCTTTGCCTTTCAAACGTTGTATTTACACATTGCCCTAACAACGTTTGTCTCTATCTCGCGGGCTAGTGTTAACTGAATATATAGTCATTTTGATTAGTCGGGATGTGAATACTCCGCCACAGGATTAGGCCAAATTTACTAATCATGTTTTAATATATATTCTTGGTATTAAGACCAACATTAAGAGATGCATATAATTCATACTACTGGTAGGTTTCAATATTATTAATAACGGTTGAATAGATTTACAAGGAAGAATTGGCTATTATTTCTTGAATTCATAATGAGTGTTGTTTTTATTTATTTTTCTTAAGCCAAGTAACGAAACCGGTACAATTGTATTTTAACAATGAATGTTGAATTCAATTTGTCACACGTGCGTGATATTTGAATAAAACATGCAGTCTTTTAACATTTGGCGTATCGTTCAAAATGAGTATTTTAAAAAGAATTTTGAAAAATTTATATTGAAACCATACGGGGTGACATGTGAGTTATGACTTAAGAATTAAATAACTTTCCAAAGATCAACGATATTAATGATGAGTAAATTTACGTAACCATTGGTGATATAGAGCAATACTTAACATATACACGGGAAGTTATTATATCCTTTGCATAACTCGTCGTTATGAGTGCTGAATGGCAATCGTGGTCAGCGAGATACTCACATTGTCAGAAGGCTCGCAGTTGCGTTGCCGACCTTTATTTTTTTTAATAAACAAAATAATTTGTCCGGTCACCTCAATACAGCAAGTATTTATATTTAAAGTGCTTATATAGCAATACTTACGGAAAACAACTGCAAAAATACAACATTTAACAGTAAAAGATAAAAATATATTATAGAATACAACTATAACAACATACACATTTCAGTATATATTTAGTGATTATTTTTTTCATCGTACGAGCGAGTCTTGAATTGTATACTGAAAAATAAAATACAGTCGTGACCCGAACTCAGGACTTCAGGATTACTAGTTCTATTGCCGCTACAACATTATCCGTAAGTACTTGTACAAATCAAAGGATCGTTATCATTTTATGAACTCATTTCCCCTTAAGGATTACGCATATGTACTTTGAAACAACTGACATAAAATCCAGTTTTAATTGAACTCTAAACCACTGCAGTTATTGCTGCGTCAGCGAAGTCTTTTATTAAAGTTCGCTTTGTGACGTATAGGAAATAATGTCAATTGTCATAGTTTCAACTCTCATGAACCACGATTAAAATTAACCGCATCTAATCATAAAATTTATATTAGTTTAAAATTGAATTTGTTTTTGTCGCAGTATATGTGGTGCAGTATTGTTAAAGTTCATGAAATATGTTATGAATTTCGCAGGTTCTATTACCGGTGATATTATTTCGGATCGCAAGATCGGACAAAAAAATTATGGAAATATTAATAAAGATTTTTTTTAACAAATTAAACCTTAGTCTCTATAACTCGAACTTTGTAAAATCGAATTCTTCAGTAAGTCGAAAAAAATCGCTGTATTTCGTATTATTATTTAGACTTTGTAACTCGAACAAAATGTTATTTCACTACGAAGTATTGATAATACATATTTATACTCTGTTACTCGTATTTGGGAAATTGAGAATTCGTATGAAAGACGTCATAAAATATAATGAAGACTTGGAATTCCGTGAAATAATAGCAATAAAATCCAAAATGAATTTTCGGGACTAATGAATGAATAGATTATGCATGTTTCATTCATTGCACATGTACAGGACAGAAAAAATAGATTTTTTAGTGTACACTTTATTTAATTAATATATACGTTTTAATATGTAAAAAATTGAATTGTTATTCGACTCTACAAATCGAAAAATACAGATAGAAATCGCGCCTCTGTAAGTCGAAATTACATCGTCGAAGTGTCAAGTCGAAAACTCGAGTTTTAGAGATTCCAGTGCTTAATCAAAAACCTGGGAAATGTTGGCGAGGATGAGAAACAAGTGGAAGAATTTGGAGCAAACCTTCACTCCGTCGGACATCGTGTACTTATGTTAAACATGATGATAACATGGACTTAATGTAATCCAGATTTTTATCAAATGATGTTTTTATTAATAGTGTAATAAAAATGTGTATATGTGTTGTTTTCTATTCACACCGATTGTTAAGAATTTCTAGTTGTATGTAGTCTCAGTTATTTTATGTTGTTATGTGTACTCAATGATTTTAATTAAAAACAGAGGCAATAAAGCCACAACAACGCAGTTTTATGAGGTGGATGAAAGCTTAAATGTACTGGTATTTAACGTATAAGTGACAATATTACACATCAAGACAGTTGATAAAATTTAAAGTGAAGTTTGCGATTACCGTTTTCACATATATACTATCTATTATGTAAATAAGATATTGGCAACAACAATATGTTTCGAAATAAATTTGTTTTGATTTCAATTTAGATTTCAAACATTTTATTCATTAGAATTTATAAGTCCTACTTTAAACCGAGTCGTAAATTGTGTAATTGCTCCATTTTGTAGCGTATTTCCAGGTAAATACATAGTACAATAATTCCTTTTGATGATGTAGTTTCATCGTATTATTTGTTCTGTTGATTGAATATACACGACATTTAACGTTTCGACCCTTATGTGTACGACACAATAGAATTTATTAGATTAAAATGTTCTTTGTTCAAATTTCAAAAGTATTTGAGTTCGAAATTCGATTTATAAAAAGGTAAATACTTTTGCATATTCTACTTGAATTGTAAGGTTTATCCTTTGTAAATAAAAAGTAACAAAACATACCTATAACGTTATATAAAAGTAAGCTTAAATAAGCCCTCATGACGATAACTTCTGCCACCCTTTTGTTCTATAAACGACGCATCTGTCGGCTTCACCGCACAATTTGTGTGCTATTGAAATTTATTCTACGAACATTGCTCTGGCGAGCATTTTCTAAGTTACTGCTTTCAATGTCCATATATTGTGGGAAGTCCTACTGTATAATCTTTTATGCTGAATTGAAAAATATAAAATTATTTTTAACTGAAAGAAATTATTTTGAAAGGACGTAACGTAAACGATTGAAAACATGTTTTTAATTAAAATATATAATGAATAAATTTAAATTACATGAAAAAACACAATATGAGTTCCCCGTGTTTGTTCACTATGTTTTCCTTCACCGCAATAGCGAGTTCAATGCGCACATAGATAGAAAGTCCATTGGTACACAGCTAGGATTCGAACCCAGAGTCGCATGAAGAGACCACTAGGCCAACACTGCTCTGCATTTCACTGCTATACCCATTATTACCTGATGTTAAGTAATGGACTCATGGACTCGTATTGCCAGAAGGCTCGCCAGTGCGTTGCGAAGTCCTGCGCCTTTTAAGAATTGATACGTTTTTTTTAAGGGCCCTAAGTTGGAATTAGTTTAGTGGGTAGCTGGTTTTGCAAATTGGTGGTGTGTGACAAATATAAGTAGTACCATAGATTAATTGACGTCTCTGAGAAAGGCTGTTAGCAATGTATATTCAACTGTTACGTCTAGAGTCATTTAACTAAAGGTGCAGAACTAAAAGGTTCTATTAGTATAAATTAGCTTGCAATTAGGAAGCTTATTAATTGTGAAATTCGAGTCAAGTCTAATTGAAGTTGGAATGACTTTAAAATTGCATTTGCCATTCGTAATGATGTTTAAATGCCAGAATTTTTATTAAATTTTAGTTCTCAAATACATTATAATTATTACCTACTAAAGGATTGTGTGTTCTGATTCAGTCCTTTACTGCCTAAATCGGTTAGCTTATCATGACGTACTGATCAGTATCGGTGGATTTTTGGCGAAACAAAAACATTTTTGCGTTAGTGTTTTCATAATATAATCTACTGATAAAGCCTTGTTTTGAACAATAATATCATTGCACGGCTGTCCCATATCACATCGATTGTAACCAAACATTCCTTAAATAGACTATTCTCAAAGCAGTCCAAAAACGTCATTCTCACCCATAGGCTTGAAAGTGTTTCTATTTAGCGAAATACTGTGGCCGGACCGAGTTATCCTTAGGACCATCATAAAATCGTGAGTCGCAAAGTTTGTGAAATTAAGGGCGGATATCAGTAGTTTCGTTTTTAAAATGCCAATTTAAATTTAATATAAATTTTTGTTAACATTGAAACAAAATTGGAAAATTTTAAAATACTTTGGTTTCAGCCTTTTTATCGATTCTAATATATTAATTATAACTTAGTAAAATCCTTAGACTCGTATTTAGGGTTTAAGTTTAGATTAACACAAACAGTTATTTTAAAAACAATCACCTTAAAACTATTTGCATAAAACTTTTAAAATAAAGGTAGATTTTATAGAAATGAATTCAGACACTTTAACCTTCTGTGCAATAAAACAAAGTAAACATTCGCGTTGCATTGACATCGTAAAACCACGCCTAAAACCACGAAGAATTTTCTTTGCACTGTGGAAACCGATTACAAAAATTAAAAAAAAAAAACAGATACCCCAATTATAACTATGACACGTTGTTCTGCGTGCAACTGAATATATTAAATAGTTAATCAACGCGAAGCTTCCTCATCTAGTTTTAAACATTCTTAGATAAACATAAAATTAAGTCCCCCTGCTGCATCTACCTGTATGAACGTGCTAAACTCAATAACGGGCCTGTACATGAGAACATTTTCACCAATAGCGGTTTCAATTTGACTGAAACGATTTTTGTGTTAGAGGTCTCATATCTCAAGTTAATATCTATCGTAGGTAATCCACGCGGGTGGAAGCTAGTAATGTAACATCGCGTTTTAAGCTTAAAGAAGTTTATTTGAACGTGTAGTATAAAAATAATTTCTTACTTAATTATTTGCGATCTTACTATACATCTGAAAACGATACTCAGACATGAGTTATCGCCACCAAGAGAGGTTAAAATAATTATTAACGTAAACAGTGTAAACCTTGTCGCAGGAATTTTAAATTTTAATGAGTGCCGACGAAGAATCTGCTGCTTTTTTCTCTATATTTAATTCATATACGGTAAGACAAACATCGTGGAAACCTGCATGTCTTGGGCCCTAAAATCGACGTCTGTTAGGTACATAAGACTTGCCTTGGTCAAGAAATAATAACAAAAAATCAGCGCTCGAAGTGAAAAGCAATCTTCTTACATTTCGATTTAAATCATATCTTCTCGTAAAATAAGTCGGGTTATAAAAATAAAAAAACCGCGCTGCAACCTTATTCTTGGCCTGAGATTCCTGTAGTTGTTTTGTGAACATTGTTTTTTCTAATAAGAATTTAAGTGAACAGTGCGACGTGCCTCAGGCATTGAAGACTTTTTCGGTTTAAGGTATCCCGTTTTTTATGATGTTTTTTCTGCACGAGCGAGTGTTATATGTCCACAGAAAAAAGGTAGATACACAGTCTTGGTTTGTACCTACGACCTTAGTTTTAACTCAAGGATCTAAATCAACACAGTTCTGGTTAAGTTTAGATAAGCTTCACAAATTTTCACCCTAAGTATAGTGTACAAATGTGATCAATGTTAACATCTAAAGTTCGAAGTCTAAAGGTCAAGTCACAAGTGTTATCATAATCTTATATCATATAATAATCTTGGAAATACACAGTTGGATTTTGTTTAAAATACAATTAGATAACATGTTAAAAAAGAACAAAATTGCTAACTTTAAAAAGCAGAATATTAGAACTGCCGAGCTAAAGCGAAATCGTATTATAATCAAATAAAATATCATTGCATTTCGTTTCATGAAATATTTCGCACAGAATATCTCTAGAGAGCATGTGAAATATGTTTTAATATAACGCTTGTTGAAATTTGAATGTAACTTAATCGTGGTATTAAAAGTATTTAACATTTCGTAGCTTTCAGCAACTTTCTGCTTCTAATTAAGAATTTCATAAAATTAGTTTTGAAATAGGCAGCATTGCAACTTTAACAAATAATAACTTCGAGAATAATATAGACCGATCATAACTAAGCGGTTCTTTAAATTCATGCACAGATTATAAAAAAAAGTAGGGCCCTATCCTAAAAATTTTTTTATAATCTGTAGTAATAATCCGGGTACGTAATCAGTATAAATGATTCATCACTATTACAGTAATATGTCCCTTTGTTCTCTTGACAATAGTTGGACAGTGTTTGTTTAATATTTTAAATGAATAATGTATGCTAATTATACAGAATAAGATATATAATACAGCGTCTATAATACAGCAATAAGCTACGCCGTAGCCACTACGGCGTAGCTTATTGCTTCAGCTACGTATATAAGATTTCAGATTTCAATTACCATGACATTTTCATTACAAGTAGTATAGCAAAATGAGTTAATAAAACAATATTCTCTACATAGCTTTTAGCTGTTAGCAATTTACTTGACGTGACAACTCATAACACGTCTTGTAGGCGAATTTTTTGCCCACATTAAGCAATAAATCTTACCCCTTTATGGCATGAGTCACAAGTATGATATAAACGAAAAACTAATCCGAATTTCAATTTCCTTCATAATACGGACATTTTATGGAGCACTGATGTTAGATTGTATTTATGATTAATTTTCTCGATCGGAAATAAATGCTTAGCGTCCATAATAGCTTTTAAAAGTACAACTAGCACGTAAAATGTACTTATTTGATTCTATTACTAGATATTTTAAGTAGGAAAAGTTGGCTTTGAGGGTCAATCAATTGGTGGTTCATTAGTCGTGTATTTGTGCACAAGAATTGCTTAAGACTTGGGCTAAATCTTACAGTATTGGTGGGTGTATGACGCTGTCATTATTAACCAAGATCTTGTGTAAAATAGTGCACGTGTGTGATACAGCGCCTTTCATTAGTTTTCCTTTATTTTATTAGTGTTTAAGACCGGAAGCAAACCCGCAACGCCAATGGAGGCTTGCCGGTGTTGCGCTTGCGCCAATTAAGCTTTTATGTCAACCTTATTGAACTTAGAACCTACACTATGTCGGTGAAAACCAAGCCAGTATACTAACTATATTTTTCTACCTATATTTCTAACGCGAGCCTGTATAAGGTGAGCATTTTTAATTTTACAACCGTTTAATATTCGTACTAGAAAGTTAGGCCAAAAAGATAAAACTCAAAGCGTTGGCCAAATTGTATTAAAGCCAAATTTATTTTCTAAACCAACCGTGCATTAAAAAGAGTGATGTTTGCACATCCAAGTGCGGTGTCGTGTTATCCATTACTAAACTGTAACATATCTAACGAAAATATATGAGTCACTCTATTTTTGTTTAGTATGTGAAAGATTACGGAAATTTAAATCACTATAATATACTTTTCACCAAGGACTTATGTGTTTATTTGTATTATAATCATACAGCTATTATAAATCATACTTATGATATAATACAAGCCAAAAGCGGAATACATAATATATACAATAGGTTCAAACATTTACGATCAATAAAAAATATTAAATACATACTTAGTTATAGTATTACCTAATTCGAATGTATTGTGTGTAGTGTAAAAGTGGAGTTTATAGTTTCATTTAATTCTTAAGTAATAACCATAAAGTATGGTAACGAATAGAAAGTATGACTGCTACAGACGGCCTTATAATCGATCGCATACTCAACCACCTGTGCTAATAGAGACCTTAAAGTAACACAGAGACGTCCAAAAAAGGGTAATGAATGTGTAGCAAACAAATTGCATTAACAAACCAATTTCATGAGAAAGATTCCCTTTTAAATATTTTCATAAAAATGTAATCTGTGATAAGTCGCGGAATAGTCAGCATTTTGTAACTGTTTATTATTTTTTTATTTATAAGCGAGTTCAGTCAATTACAGATTTACTTAAAAACTTGAGCAACAGCAAATTTTTAATTTATTTAGCTTCCCCATAAAATTGTATTGTTTACCGAGGCTGCCTTATCATTCCACGAGTTTTCCAATGATTGCTTTTCCGAGTTTTATAATTAATTGTCAACTTGATTTACGCTTATTATTTCATAGATAATTGAAATCAATGTTAAAACTAGAAAATATTTTCTAAAATATTGTACTAATAGTCAATATAATACGTATCCATATTGGACAGTCACTATAAAATATTTTAAAATAAATAACACATAAAAAATCGGTTTGTGGTTTTTGATATTATTCGTCACAAACATAGAAATGTATATAATATTAGTATAGAAAAACATTTTATTTAACATTAATTTATTTAATAAAAACAATTAAAAAAATGTTATATTAACGCCATGGGCGTAGAGAGAGAATAATTCGAATTATTAGAGAAATTTTGGTCAAGTTTTCGTTTAAGTTCGCTAGTCCGCTTTAGCATGTAAATAAAATCGAATTCTGGTTAGATTACTTTTGAGAAAACCTCGTTCAGCTCCGCAACCTGGTTTTTTAATAAGGTAAATAAAACGGAATATATTTAGTTTAGTAATCGCACAATTACAATACAAAATTAATCTATCTATCACAAATGTCAACTCTAAAGTAAATTCGGCAACGTCTAACAATATTTAAAAAATAATTTTCAAAGAAAAAATGAGAACGATGTTTACCGGAGAAATATCTCACGGGCGAAATTAATTGGAATAAACATTTAAGGAATAATTTTCAACCCTCAAATGGTTTAGGCTTTTTTGGTCGCGAATTAAATACCCTTATAATTTTATTAGCTACGTCCTTTTAGTTACTGTGTTGACATATTATTTAAGAAGCTTAATTGCATCAAACATTCCTTTCCTTATGTGTTTATAAAATACAAAACACGGTTCTCTTCTACTGCTAATGATCATTAAACTGTTATGACATGACCTCATGAAAGTTTATTTAGCCTTATTATGAAAGTAATTATTTAGTTGTCATTTTAGTCGTCGCAAAGAACGAGGACGTTGTTAAAAATAAACGATCAAATTGTCAAAAACGTTCAACTTCCTCGAGCCCTCGATAGATGTATTAGTGTGTGTACGGAGCGTTTCGTTTGTTTGTAATTGGTCAACGGCATTTCTCGTCAACTTACCGACCGATCCGTTTAACCAATTGCAGTCAAGTCACCGTCTTTTGTTTCCCTCACCACCAAGTAGTTTTATAACTGCCGATAATCAAGTGTTGTGGAATATTTAAGGTTAAAAGATTGTTGGCATTTCTAACAAGATTCTCGTTTAAAAGCTTCAACTAAGTGTACTAATTCCAAGTAAGCTTATGTTAATTTCTTTAATTTATGCAAAGTGTGCGAACTTTATAAGACACCACTCATAAAGAGATTATGAAACGGTTATTGCAGAAGAGTGCTGAAAATAACGTTAAATGTATGCGAAATCCGCTTACTTACCATAACATCGTGAGAATAACAATATGAAAAGCTTACAAACTTGGAGTAAAAGCTCATTTAGAAAATAAATACGCTGCCGGCATTTTTATTTTCCATCATATTACAGAAATAGAACGATCGATTGGATTTTGAAGATCCGTTTATGTGATGTAAAAATTTACAATAACAGTACCATAGAAGGCCTACTCTGTGGAACGTCTATAAAATTAAAAGATAAAAGAAGTTATATGAACAGTGTTAGTGATATTCTATCTATGACTTGCTGTGTAATTGTTTGCAAAATGATTTCTAAAGGTATCTGTAAACAAATAACTGGAACACCGGCATTTCTTAGAGACAATAACCAATCACTACTGATTACCTATTTTCTAAATAATATACAACCTTTTAACAAAGCTTAAATTTCGTATAGGCGTATAGGCATTCCATTTGTCGAGATCAAAATCAAAAGGATCTCGGACTCGAACAGATTGAGCATTCTGATAAACGAGCTAGGTCTGGATATCCAGAGTTGCTCTCCCCATACACATAATAGTTTCGTTTAGTTTTTATCTCTTCGTGTATGTTATTTCATTAAAAAAATTATTTTATTTTTCTTGTGCCAAGTATTCGCATTCTTATAAATAATTGAATACTATTACACATTAATATTTGGGTAATATTTTACTAGGCAACTACTACTACTAATATTTTAAGGTAGTTTTTTCATTATACATTGGGAATTGTATTTCTATAAACCAGTTATTTTCTGTTATTCTCTGGCGATTTACGGTACATATAGGCAATACTAGCTTAATATTAATACAAGAATTGTCAATTTTGTATCGCCTAAAGGCAAGATGAACGCCCCTTGGCATTCCATTAAACATCAAGTGACTAAATATATTTAAATCAAGCTAAATTATATTATACTAAACCCATGTTTTAAAATAAATGTTATTTGCTAAAATATATTAACGAGGACGTTTTCATAGTATTGTCTTATGTTAACGTGGCTTTTACATAGGAAAGAAAACACTTTTTTACCGGATTGAATTGATTCCTATGTATTATTATAAACTTATAATTATTTTACATAATTTTAAATTTTTCCGACGTTTCGCATGCTTAACAGCGTCCGTGGTCACGGTGGCTGAAGACAAAAGGTGTTGCATGTCAAAAAGTAGAACAGATGTAGAGAAAGTTGTATTATCTGTATTTATTTTCCCGGAGTTCATATCGACTAAAAGATGACGCCTTTTTGCAGAAATGATTCACGGTGTCCTCTATTTTCGCAAATTGTTTGACGGAGGACATTTTCGTGTAAAAGTTCCGTCATGTTTTTTGTATAAACGTGTCGATTTTATTGATCAAACCTATGGAAGGCTAAAAATGAATGCGCTACTGTAGGGTGCAAGATTGGGCAATGCGTCAACTCTAGTAAATACTTAATATAATATGACAAGTGAAGATATGCCTTTGTTTATATCACAAAGGCATAGCAAGAATAGCAGAGCTCAGGAAATTCTTGTCGAATTTCGGAAAACTATCGCTATTCGACCTATAAGCAATTTAACGTATAAAGAGTAAAATTTTTTTAACATAGAATATTTAAAAGAGTAATGGTGTGAAAGCTTTAACAACAAAAAATTCTCACGTTCCCGTTAATTATTGTCACAAAAACCCTGTCCATAAAGACTCCAATAACAGGCTTAATTAACAAATTGGTCATTGACTAGTAATTAAACGAAAATTGCTAAATTTTACACTACAAACACTTTAATTTTCAACTCGTTCTTTAATTTCTTTTTGTTTAAGATAACGTGTTTTAAATAGACAAAACAACTAAACAACTGACTGCAAAAAGAAGGTTTTGTCACAAGACAAAACCTTCTTATACAAATAATGTATATTTAATACAAATAATGTTATTATACAAATAATGTATATTTAATTTTTATGTAACAGTAGGCAAACGGCTAGAACGCAAGTGCGTTGCCGGCCTTTTACGAATGGGATGTTTTTTCTTGAAAGACCCTTATTCGAATTGATGATATAAGTGTGTGATATTGAGATTGAGGCTTCTTTTCTGGTTGTTAATTAATTTATAATTTTTGTTCGTATTTGCTTGTTTGGAAATTTCTCGTTAACTAAGAGCCAAGACACTATCTCACCTTGAGCGCTGTCCAATATGTCAATCATTCATACAGAGAAAACGCCTTTACAACTCTTCAAACTAGATTTAAGCTGATATTCTAGAACACAAGGCAAGTATTATGGAGATGATAACTTTCTATTGAAAAGGTATATTCCTCTTAAGAACAGTCCAAGATTCATCAAAATCAGATTAGTACGTTAGAAATAACATTTATTTAAGACTAAAGACTTAGTCAATTATCTAGACATATTTAGCGCAATAATTATTGCTATAATTTGACCATGTGTATAGAACTGCACAGTTACCCGAATTTTATCTTAATGAGATGAAAATCGAGGTAGCCATCATTCTAAAAGTATGCAAATTGAATTTAGTATGTGTGTATAGTAGGTACTGCTGTCTATTATACGCTAATAACTATTTACTTACAAAAACAGTAATCTTTTGCTGCTTGCTATATATTATTAGTATAGGTTAGCAAAATATCGACCAGTTATTAACCATTATATTTTGAGTTAACAAAGGTGTTTTAGTATTGTTGTGTAAATTATTTATTCAAAGCCAATGTTATAAATCAACAGAATCTTTTAAATTAATCAGTAACGCCACAATTTTTTTAGGTCTGGGCCTCAGATTTCTATATCTGTATCATTTGTCACTTTAATTAGCAATTAGGTGAGCAGCTCCTGCCCGACATTCGCCGTCAACTTTTTAGGTCTAAGGCAACCCGGTTTCCTCACGATATTATCCTTCATCGTTCGAGACAATATTAAATGCCTACATAAAATGAAAGTCCATTGGTGCAGAGCCGGAGCTCAAACCATACCTCAGAAATGAGAGACGCACACTGAAGCCACGAGGTCAATACTGCTTTTAAAACCGTCTATAAAAAACCAAGCTAGGAAGAGGTACATGCACCTCTCATGCGAATACAGCAGAATGAACGCAATTTATTCAGAGCTTCATAAATTCGGTAGTAGGCTGTTATGTTTGAAAAAAGAATTGTTAAGGCCCTTTTGGTTACTTAATCTTAATAAAAAAATAACTATTTTTAAATTATTAAGGAAAAACTAACATTTCTAATAACCATACGTAATTTTTTATAAATTTTTTGTTCATCGTAATTTTCATGCATTTTAGAATATATTGTAAGAAAATGTATTTTATATGATGAGGTGTACTTTAATGAATAAATTGAATTGAATACAATATTTTATTATCCCTTTACCATAATATTTTGTGTATTAAATACAGGAAGGCACAAATGTTGCAGATCCCTGGCACCTGGCACTAGTGCGAATTAAATGTGGGAAGGAAATTTCGTCCGAAATTTTCCCGAGTTAGGTTAGATTACTTAGGAAAATGTATTTATAATTTTTGCCTACAACAATTGTAAAATAAATATACATACATTAATTATAGAATTTTCACTACATTATGTACGCCACAGTTAGTGGGAACAAGTTTCGTAATTATTTTCACTTTAACATGGAGAAATGATAATTATATATCTATAAAGTAAAATAAATTATACTCAAAATATGTCAATTATATACACCTACTTAAATATTCAAATACCGTCTTTGCACATGACCCGAAATTTCTAAGAAACAATCTAAAAGGAATGAACGCGAACTAAGGCAAAAAACGTTACATTATATAATCGACTTGAAACAAAAAAAAAATGACCAATTGAGCTCTTTTTCATTCAGACTTTCTCATTTATTCTGTAACGGGTTATGCGGCAATAAGTGTCAAACAGCCTACTCTCGACCCATATCAGAAAGGCCAAACAAAGACACCTGTCATTTTAGAAGGTTGACATTGAAATTTATATAAAAAATCTAAAATCAACGCTTTATATTTATTCTATTTTATATTTAGATACCTATTAGCTATATAAAATAATTAAACACTAAATTGTGATACCTATATTATGTGCCAACTTATTTTTTTATAAAATAAAATTTATCACTTAAAATGATTTAAATTTTTAATTTCAAATTGTAAAACTGTCCCACTCTTTTGCAGTCACGGGTTGACTGTGTTAAATGTCAACGCACTGACAGAAGCCGTCATGATTGCTACCACTCACAGAGTAAGATTATGTTTTTGACATACAGGAGAAATACGTAGCGCTAACCTAAGCTTCCTAGGAGAATTTACTTCGTAAACACTATTTATTATGTTACTTAATCATAATTTTTTATCTAAATGAACTTGAATCAACCAAATACAATATTTTAAATAGTGTTACGTAAAGTTAAAATATACATCTTTTTGGCTCAAAATCATTTCCATTTATAATAAAACTCCACCTCTCCTCCTAATAATAAATTAAAAAGTTATTTTACCTTAACAAATTCCGAACAGAAAATTGTTCTAAAATTCGCCATGACGGATCTTTTCTTAATGGTTGTTCCCGCGATGTAATCCCAACTTTGAAACGAATTACAAGTTCTCTGAGATGCTAATATTTTTTAACAATTGACTACACCTGAGGTGTGCGATAAGAATATGTTCAATGTGATTTATATTCGAAGAGGTTTATGCAAAGCATTCGGAATTCCTTAGGGGTTTGTACTATCAGCAACATAAAATGGCAAATATTTGAAAAATGCATTTTTCTACTTACGAAAATCATTTCACAATATAAGTCTTAACAGTCAGATAGATTATAGGCAAAACTAATTAGTTCTTTGCGTCATCATCGATACGACTTTGCAACTTATAATGATGGACACAATTCAAGGTAAGAGACACGCTGTTAGGAGGAAGAAGTCGTGGTTGCGTTACGTACGAGAGTGGACTGGCGGCACATCCGTCGAGGAGCTTTTTAGACTAAGGCAAGATACCTTGAAGAAGAATTAGTTTTACAAAATATTAATGACAAAAGAATACAATTCATCTGGTTATGCTTTTGTATGATTCATTCTTCTCCGTTTTTAAAACAATGGTTTAACTAGAGAAGAAAGTAAAAATTTATTTATCATTTTACAACAATCCCTATGAAGAAACTTAAATGTTCACATATTCAAAAAGAAATCTAACATTGTGTTAATAAAACGTTTTTGCTGACAGTACATCGCGTCGATTTCCTCTTAGCTGCTAGAATCGCTTCTAAGAATAGTCAAATCTCAATAATACCTTACATTATAAATGTTTCAGTGACTTTTCCTGCAACCAAAATATTTAAAATTGTATGTATTGTACACCCCAATATTCTTTAAAAATATCAGTCATTTGTGCCCGACAACAAGGTTGTTTTGACTTAGATGTGAATCAATAATAATAACATACAGATAATTAAAAGTTTGTATTCTACTCAATAAAACCTACTTCCCCGGTCTGCGGTAACTAAAAAAAATTATTCAATCTTGTTTGGTGTGGTAAAAATAAGTCAATTGTCAAACTGAAATCATTTACCGCAAGGTACTGTGTCAGCGAAATAGCTAATTAATTTAATATGTCATTGTCAGATAATCAACTCCAAACATCTGTTTGTTACATCGACAAATTAATAAATTATATATTAGGGAGAGATTCTAATACGATATATATATGCTTTTGTATAGACTTTTTCTACAAAATGATTTATCACATTGTTGAAAATAGCCTAACAATCAAAGCTATTAGTTTTAATTGCATCACAACTACTAAAATACAATAAAATTTTTGTTTATAAATATCGTATTTCTTTAACAATTTCTTCGTAGTTCATTTAGAAATATCAGAAACTTAATCAAGGGAGATGTGCACTTTGCACTTAAGTAATTTAAAAACATTTAACTAGATTGAACCTTAACGATTCCTAGGATTATCTGCCCTTAACTGACACGTGTATAGATCCGTCTGAACAAAAACGCTTTTTTATTCAGATATGAGAAATTATACTCTGACATTTTTGGCAACATTCTTGAAGATGCCCCGAAACTTATCGTTAAAGTGTCTTTATAACTCTTGTGGTATTTTATAATAAACGGAACAAAACATTATTCATATATTAGAAGCATAAGTAGGTTAGTATGAGTATTATGTTCGATTTTGTGAATTAAACTTTTTTAAAGACCTAAGGCAGTGAGTCTAAACGATACTAAGAAATATTTCTTACAAAATTAGGGATGCAAGAGAAGATTATTTCACGTCCCAGTAATCGAACTGAGGACGATACTCGTTTGAGCGAGATTCCATACACTCCGAAAGAATCTCAATCATATTAAAAGTGGAAGCGTGGCCGTCCCAGGCTAACCTCACGTCGTACAGTTCTAGATGAGCCGGAAAGACTTGGAGCGAGGTGAAATACGAGGCTCAAGACCGAACGTGATGGAGGCTCACTGTGGTGGGCGTCTGCCCCACCTAGGGGTTAAAGGACAGTTAGTCAAGTAAGTAAGTTGACCGAGATTTTATTATAGAACATTTTATGATGTTGTCTACGAAAGTAATCGTTTACAAAAAATATTAACAATTTATTGTGTATTCATAAAAGTCATTGCTTCAAATTAATTTCAATCTCATAGATTGTTCAGAAAATCCCCAATTTCACTGATGGGTTTTTGTATAAACACGGTTTTCGTTTATAGTGCCGCTTATCGAGCTGGATTAACATGTATCTACGATGCGTAACTAGATTAATTAAAATATTCACGATAAAACTTGTGATTTAGCCCACACAAGTACTATTACAAGGTTAATATAGATTTGGATTTTCACAATTTTCCCTTGTGTATGTAAAAGTCTAGAGAACTAAGTACACTACGTTTGGTTACATTTCATGTATTATTTTAATTAATAGAATAAAATCATTAATCTTTATGACCAACGTATTTAAGTGTCAGTATTATTTGGTTGTTATGTATTATTGTTTATATTTAAATTCTTTAGTTTTTGGATTACTTTTAATATTTGGAATAATTTCCAGTACTCTAATGCAGTGTTTTAATATCTATTTGTGCCATCCACCTTAACCTTATGTTAGCCATAATGTTTAATATAAACATTAAATTGCTTACTTAAGAAAGATAATGATAGGAAGAAATTACTAGGAAAACGAATAACAGTAAAAACAAAAATTGAAATTCCAAATAATTTTAATGAACTTTCTAATAGGCCACTTAACAATTAAATTGCTCCGCTGTGGCACCCACAGGTTGGGAAACATTCTAAAGGTTATGCAATGAGGAGTGATAATTTTAGCTACCTTTTCTTCATCATAGGTTTGAAGTTATGATGAACAACATTTAATAAGTGACAAATTATGGCACTGTCTAGAATAAACGAATCTGGTAGAAATGGGTGGCTGCTGAATCATTCTCCATTTTGCAATTTTTTCTTTGTGGTATTTGTAATATTTTCTGATATTTTTATAAGAAACACAATAAAGTAATGGTTGGTACGGACCAAGCTTTAATTTTAATCAATATTTTATTAAACTCATAATTATTTTACATAATTTTTAATTTAAATTTATTACGATGTCTCTCGTGCGTGGTCACGGTGACTGAAGACAAAAGCAGCAAAATTAAGTTTCACCCGGAAACGTATCCAAGGCCCGAGTAGGCTCGTACTCGCTGTACGGTTCCAACTCCACAAAAACTTATAAATAAGAAAAATACTTTTTTTGTAAAATCTGTTTTAGAATTTTTTTTTCAGATTTAGCCATGAATTTGATAAAATAAAATATTGAGCTTAGATAATAAGAAAAATATTTCTTTTACTTAAAAATTCCAAACTACGCTTCGTTAGATAATATCAATAAAGTGAAATTGTTACTGTATAAATTATATTTTTTTTATGTAACATGAGAAAACTAAACAGGAGGCTTATCTGATTTTAAGTGTCACATTGTCAGATGGCTCGCAAGTGCGTTGCTGGCCTTTTAAGAATGGTACGCTTTTTACGTTATGAATGTGAATTTGTTTGTAGTCTGTTTCACTATAGATGATTGTATAGTTATCTGTTTCTGTATTTACTGTATAATTTAAAATAATTTTTATTGTTATAGTCATAATCTAATAAAGGTGCTCAAATATCTTTGGTATTAATATGCTTAATAAATATCAAAAACAAAAGCCGGTATTATAATTTTTAACTATGTAGACCTCAATTGTATTTTTTTCTGTAATAGAAGGCAAACGGGCCGTAGACACATCTGATGTTATGTGATACAGTCGCCCATTGTCACTCACATTCCCAGAAGCCTCACGGTCTTCTCTCGAAAGACCCTAAGTCGACTTGGTTTGGAAATACTTTAGTGGGCAGCTGGTTCCAGTGGTGGTGCGTGGCACTGCCTTAAGAAACGTTTAGTTGTGAAACAGACGTCGAGGTGATACCGATGGTATTTTGTATTTTGCCTTGACGTCCGATGATGAAACTCAGCTGCAGGTATAGGCCGAACAACTCACTAGTTGGAACTGTGTTTGCTGTCCAAATTGCCAGCAAGCTTAAACTCGAAATGAAACTATTCCAAATTAATATATTATATATAAATTAACATAAGCCATTTTGTTAACACAACGATGTTGAACACGAATCTAATGTATGTAATACTATTTATAAGGCTTAGTGTCAAAGAAATCGGATCTCGTGATAATCCTCGATGTTACTGAAAGAACAGCTTAGTGGTTAAGAAAATCTTCAGTATGTGTAGATTTGTCTTATGTATTCATTACATACGAAATGTCCCTTTTTTAAGGATTTATATCACGACGATGTATCAATATTGTCTTTATTCCATTCATATTTACATTTCCGATTTTATGTGGTTGTTTTTTTTATATATTTGGGTATTATGAAGTCAAAGTCAAAAATCATTTATTCATACACAACGTTTGTAAGAAGCTGCAACCATAACACCATGTTCCACATGACATCAGCACGAGGCATGCAGAAATAGGAACACGCACTTACATTCTCGTGGTAGCAATTAACAGTTTTGAGTTTCTGAGTTTACATACAAAAACATAATTATTGCCTTTTTATTCATAGATTATAATCCGCGACATGACGGAATTCCTACTGAACAATTTTGATTGTTCGACAAATTCAGAAATTGGTGATGTAAATATATTTAACATAAATTTTCTGATATTGTTTCTTAAGCTTTGTCGGAAATGCTTTATTTTCCTTGATTCAAAAGTTTCATAGAAGCAAGAAGAGCCGTAACTTTACGATCATTTGTCTGATTAATTTTTCTCTTAAAGTCATAGATATAGAATAGGCTGGTCTATTTTTTTTGTCGGCAACAGGACTTGATTACGTTTTGTGAGATACCTAAGTAACAAAGGTGTTAAGTAATTTTGCTAATAAGATATATATGTGAGAAACATATTACGGGAAGAACTTGTAATTTTGATAAAATTTGATATAAACGCAAAAACATTTTATTCATTCTGGAACATAATCAATGTTAGCAGTATCTTTGCTGTCCTTTGTCGCTAAATATTACCAAATTTTACTTTAAATGTACGTTGCCAAAAGGAAAAGTTAAAATTCTTCCTAATTATACGAGCCCAAAAGATGTTTACACGAATGACAAATTAACAACATTTCTTTGACGTGTGTCTTTTGTTTCCATATTTGAAAGGAACGTATCTCGCAACAGTTGACTAATTAATGTTCTACACAATTAATGAAATTTTAAATTCTATATCAGACTGCCTCTGACCTAAATTGCTTCTGTATTCATTTATTTCGAAACTTATCTATATTTTCCATTTGTAATAACAATCCTTTCTACTTTTGTGATAGTAACGAAAGAAAAGTTCTAAAATTCAATGTATCTATAAGCTTTTAAAATATTTAACTTTTATGTACCTAAAACTAGAACAATGTAAAATGTAGGTAACGTTATAAAGCGATAAAACTATCCTTGGAAATATTAATCTCCAAAAAGGTTATGTTATAAATAATATTGCCTTAAATATATATTTTTAAAAGGGAGCAAGATATTATTGCGAATATCATAGTAAACTTGTGGGCGTAATAGTTCTTAATATACCCGAATTCTTGTCCATCAAACCAGTTAATAACTCTATATTTCCTAACTGCCTACGGCTCTTTATCTACGTAATAAAATGAAGGACAGCACAACGATGCTTCACTACACAATAGAACTATCTACAGTTAATGTAATTTAATTATAAAATATTGAAATGATGCCATAATTGACAAAGAAATTTTTTTTTAGAACAGAATTTCCTATATCCATTCGTAAATAACTAGGCACTTTCTAGTATTAGAAACCAATTTGCCTTTTTTTGAATTTACTAACAATTTTTTAAGATACTGGCTAAAAGTAAAATATTGCAGCTAAGTGCACCTAAAGATAGATGGACATTCTGTCTTGCACTTGACCTGTTAAAGTGTTTTCTAACGAAATGTTTCACTAATGCCTTTGTTGTTGAAATATTGTAAAAGCCTTTTGACCAGAGTGTTTCTTAGTTTTGTTTTAGACAATAGAAGATTCTCCCTTTTTTAAATTAAATAACAAAGTAATAAAAGATGTTGGCGGTTTAGGTGTTGCTATTTTAATGATTTTTAATGTTATATTCAGGCTAGTAATTTGTTTGTTACTAAGTTGCAACAAACAATTAAAGATGAAATAATACAATGTCAAATTATTTTAATTTCGTGCCAGACATAGGTCTTAAATGATTTAGGTATCAGAAAATTACGAATTAAGGAATACGTGGACATATAACTTTCACTCGAAATCTTAACTTATTAATTTTATAACTTATGACAAATTCGAAACTTTTATCAATTTCCAACGAGAAGTTAAGAATTCAAATATGAATCTTTATACTTTATAAAGTGCTCACAGAAAGATATATTAATATTTTCAGCGTGAGTATTTTTTTTTGTTAAGAGTTGCGAACATTTTGCCGGATCTTTGTAGTGATTAAAACTGTAATAACTCTGGGATTATTTATATGAACGGTTTTACTAATAAATCGAATTTATATTATTTGTAAATGGGAATAAAAGATGGAAACTTTAAACAACAATAAGGACTGGACCTATTGGAAAGAGATGTATAAGACAACAATAGAAAAGTTGGACAGATGACGTAAAAGAAGTAGCGGGGAAAAACTGTATGAATGTTGCTCAAGACAATGGAGAAATATGGAGGTGACTTATCCTAAAAGGGGCTATATACTACTAGAACACTAAAAAAACTAACTTTAGGTTTTATTACGTATCCTATCACAACCAATATTCATATTAAGAAATGTAAACTAACATTTGTTCTATGGATTAATTAATAATGTTTTGATAATAATAATGAATTTATATACATGCCATATATAACAAATTTACTTAGTGACTTAATAAGTAGAAATTTTTGATATATTATTTTGATTTTGATACGTTCAGCTATTGCTTCATCATCACCAAATAGCGATGTTGAGGAACCGATTTACAGTCAGATTTTATTTTTGATGACATTTTTGAACTTCACGCAGCCTCTTATTTTATTTTCAACGAGCTTTGTGTGATATTGAAACGAACTTATTTATTGATTATTAAAATCAGGAGCCATACAACTCGGAGTATTTTTAAAATACTCCAAATCAGTAAATCTATGTTTATGTAATAGGAGTTGACACTTTTATGCTAATATTAAGACGAAAAAGTCTTTTCTATGACTTTGAAATCTTGTAACCCTTTTAATCTGTTGCATAAGAATCATATCTCATAAGTGGCAACATCCTATTTACTTTGTTTACGATTTATACGTGTATATATTTAAAAAATCACTGTATTTTCCATTAACTAACTAGTCTAACACCATACTATAAAATTAGTGTAACGAAAGTATTCTGTAACACGCCGTAAATGTCAATCTTAATTAAAAATAAACATAGGCTTGCACTTAGGCTAATCTCATTTACATTTAATTAATAATATATCAGACACATAAAGATGTAAATTATATAGTCAATAGGATATATTGAGAAAATATAGTATTTTGTAATGTATTTGTATGATTTGGAAAGGAAACCCAGTTTTTGTGTTTAGTTATTACGTCGTTATATCAAATATATTTTTCAATGTAAAGTATAATCTGGTAATAGATATTATACAAGCATCCTATTTTATTTATTAAATATATACGGGGTCAATTAATGACGTTCAAAATGTTTATTTATAGTGTCTATTATTATTTAACAAAGAAAAAAAGTTGTTATGAAAGTTCAAATTAATTACTTATCAAGTTTTTATTAGTTTGGGAATAAGATAACTCGTGTTCTAACTTTCCTCGTAAAAGTTCTCGTGATACTGTTAGTTACCACAAGTCATTAAGTCTTTTGTTTATCACATGATCACTATGGGAAATACACTATTAGTAAAAAAATATTTACATCATTTTTAATCGTAAGAAATTATTTTATTTAGATTAACGCCGGGAAATAAATTATGAAAAAAATATTTCACAGCTCACTTGTTCGAAGCAAAAATATACCGGACTTTATTCTCAATGCCTACTTGGTCCTAACTTTTTCTACTTTATCACTTACCTAACGTAAAGTTGCGAGTGCTTCTCCAACAAGGTTCCACGCGGGCAACAAGTGTTATGCCGCCGCCCGCCCAAGCGGTCGCTTATATACTGCTCCGAGTCGCCGCCCAACGCCGTAGACCTAATCAGCGGACGGCTAACATAGTTTACATTCCAATTTCCACAATCAAAATTAATATTCCTTATGCCCATAGATTTTAATGAAAGCGATTTAGAGACTATTATTAAATGCGTACGAATGTATAAGTGTAATTTGAAAAATTATTATGGCAACTATAAATACATTTTTACAATTACAAGTCCTTAAAATTTTGACATCCATAAAGGATTTACAATTAATGTCGTTATATTTGATAAAAAATAACGCCTGATTTTAAGTCTAAAGACGTTTTTGAAACTTTGCTACTTACGTTGAAATATTGAAATCTTTTGTCATGTGTACGCAGAAATTACATTTATCTCAATTTATATTCGTCACAGCTTAAACACGATTTTATTGACAGGAAATAATTATTTAATTAAAAGATTACAGTTAAACTAATTTATTTTATAAGTAAGTATATTATTACATTCTTTGCAACGTTGGAACAAATGTATAGGTTCAGTTGAGTTAAGGTAACCTTACTGGATGTTAAATATGAGAGCAATTTGGAAAAAATAAGGGCTGTTTTGAGATCTGATTTGTAGAGTACCGTTATTAGTATTGATTGTGACATTACAGTTTTTTATGCTCATAAATACGGTCATAATATTTTTTAACAAATAGAATTATTATCTTGTAAATAAAAACCATCTTATCTAAATCTTTATCTCATCTCATCTCATATATAAATTTCGATTTCGTATTTAGTAAAACTTTTCCAAACGCGTTCTACATATATTCAGTTACAAGCCCTTAGCTTGTCCTAACAATTCTGGTTCATTGATAATTCAGCTTTATAGGCAAAGGTGGCTTACACACGTCGATTTTGAGGTCTAAGACATGTCAGTTCACACAATATTTTCATTTTCCAGTTGTGCATTTTCATTCAACATGGAAAATTTACATTAGTATTAACTCTCGCCGATGACGATAACTGAAGAACGTATATGATATGCATGTATGTTATTTTAATTGCGTATAAAATATAAAAATCTACTCATAGCAAGAGCTCCATACAAGACCTTATTATAACGGACTATAAATCTGTGAACTCAATGATAAATAGCTCATTTTTAAATTGAATTATAGCGTCGCTAAAATATAAATACTGCATGAATGTCTGGAAATTTAATGTAAATGCAAGTACCACAGAAAATGCACAAAGTTTATGAAATTTTTATTGCCACTTTAAGAAATGAAAAGCTTGATGATTAATGATATTTAAAATGTGTACCGAAATGATGTTATTTTTCAAATTATTATTAAACACGACGTAGATGTTTATAAGCATGTTTCAATCATTTGATTTGTGTATTTTCTTTGGCTTAGTGGTTTCAGCGTGCGACTCTCACCCCTGAGGCCGTAGGTTTGATCCCCGTCTATGCACCAGTGGACTTTTTTCTATGTGAACATTTAACATTCGCTCAAACGGTGAAAGAAAACATCGCGAGGATACCGGCTTGTCTTAGACACGAAAAATCATCGGCGAGCGTCAGGCACAGAAGGCTGATCGCCTACTTGCCTATTAGATTGACGAATGATCATGAAGTATTTACAGAAATCTAGACTTAAAAAGGTCACGCCACTTGATAATAATATAGGAATAAAGTTTTTTCAATTATTTAAATTGATTTAAGTTACTTCGATGATTCTTGAATCACTAATAAATATTTGTTAATATCAGACATATTAGTCATAAATGGGCTTTGTGAAGGCAAATAAATATAATTTATATTCTTATAATTTAGTATTGCTTAGGATATTTTTGTTGAGTAGCGGGTAATGGATATAGCTCTTACTAGTAGGAGTAAAAAATAAAGTATTATCTGTACGTACAATTTGCTAATGAATCCGTCTTAACATTAAAGAAAATCTTGACTAATTTGGTTGAGAAAATTGTTTTTTCTTTTAAGTATCTTGTTTTGCATTACATAAAGATAACTAACTTTGTAGGCGACACTGCATATCATAAAAAAGCTATCTAAGAATTCAACTTAATTCAAAAATATGAGAAAAATTCTAATTCTTAGATGTTCTGCGGGTATGTTTGTGCTAAATAAGCTAGCTACTGGTATACGCACATATTCCGATATCTTGGAATCAATACAATAATGTCTCTTTGTTGGTTTGCAAAGATGGTTGATCTAAAAGACTTACAGTCGTTATTAAAATAGAAGTTTCGCTTAACGCACTAAGGTATTCGTTCTAAAAGTGGTCAGGCGTTAAATCAAATTATATTCAGATCTTCATGTTCAACATTTGCAAAGTGTATTTGCCGTTAGCATGCATTTCTATTGGTATTTTGGTTACGGATATTACAGAAAGGTCGTAGATTTGAATGCAGTGGAAAATTGACTTTTTTTGTGTTTAGTTAATGCTCGCTCGTACTGCTCACCTATTTGCCTATTCCTATTCCATATTTTCAAAACTTCAGTGGTCCCCTCATATAAAGGATTGGCGAAGAGACTTAGTTCTGCAGCTGACACGGTTAAAAAAATTCGGTCACTAACTGATGTCGAAACAGCTAGACTTGTTTATTTTAGTTACTTTCACAGCTTAATGACTTATGGCTTATTATTATGGGGTCATGCTGCTGATGTCGAAACTATTTTCATCCTGCAGAAGAGGGCTATTCGTGCAATCTATAATTTAAAATGTAGGGAATCTCTGAGAGATAAAATCCTTTCCCTCGCAATATATTTATGAAAATATTATGTATTTTTACAAAAATAGTGATAAGTTTACTAGAATAGAGCATACGCACAATGTTATTAACATTAACTCGGAACAAACGCAGGCTGCAATTTCTCCATACTAGACTATATAAAGTTAGTAATTATTTTTTGGGAAAAGGGATACTCGTCTTTAATTAAATCCCAGAGGCTCTTTTATATCTGCCTTTTAATACATTTAAGAAATGTATTAAAGAAAAGCTGTGTAAAATTTTTTTCTATAAAGTTAAGAATTATATAATTGACTTCTCATTAATTTGCGATGTTTGTTGTATAATAAGTTGTTTGATGATTTGCTATTTTAAAAGAGTACCGAGACGCATTTTCTCTCTGCCTGCATCCTCTCTCTTCTTTGCCGATGCGTAAGGTGAGACCACCTATTTAAATTTAATGACGTGGAATAAGTAATACCTGTATCTTAATGTTCCATACTAAACATATTTTATTTTATTAGATAAAACGGAACAGATACAAATCTGAAGCCAAGATGTACAGTTATTGGACACTAACATCAAAAGTTGTTCCTTACAATTTCATTAAAGTAATTATGTTTTATTAAAATTCCGTTTATGTAAAGCCTCAAACATTAGTGTTATTTATGGTTGAGGTCATTTTTGTAGTAAGTACCTCAAATTATTTTTGAACGTGGTGTACATTCAAGTCTGAGATTTCCTAAATCGTGCTTCACTACTGTCCACTTGGAATTTAAATGTCTCTGCTTAATTGAAAAGCTTTTTTGTAAGCTTTTTGTGCAGGAGAAAAGGTATTCGATCCTATATATGATGTTAGATATGTAGCTTCTATTACTGAATAGAAGCTATACTGAATGTGTGTCAATGACAAATTTAGTATATAACAGTGAGTTTAAAAAGGCCGTTAACGCACTCACGTTGGCATTAAGAGTGCCTCCTGCCCGTTTGCTCATTGTTCATAAAAAAGTGACATTTCTTAAGATATACTAATAACTCGCCTCCCTGTTGATGTTTGAAACAAATGCAATTTAAAACAACAGCCTTAAAGCATGTAAAATATAATTAAAATAATATATAGGCAACGATTAATGTATGCAAGAAAAACTGGTGGCGAACTTTGGAACTACGTGGAAGCACGAAAATTCTGTCCAAATAATTATCTTTAACCATACGAAATATGGAAAATCTATACATTCTCTAAAATTATCGTATACTTGATAAAACTATTGGGAACTTGCTGCTACTCTAAAGAGTTCACAAGGATAAATTGAAAAGTTTGAATTCCGAATAAATCTGAATCCTAATTTGAATATTGAACTTTTGTACCGAATGTCAAAAGAATTATATTAAAATTGTATAAAACGTCGGAAGCTCATAAGAAAAACTATTTTGGCTACAACCTTTGGAATTGACCTCTAATTTGTCTATGTGTTTCTTGATCTATATTTCTAATCGGCAAGTAGGCAGGCTTTCTCTGTCTTATGTGAACCGGTTTCTTTAAGATATTACCTTCATCGTACGAGCGTGTGTTAAGTACGCATATATAAATGTCTTATTAGTGAGCAGATGGAGGTCGAACCTACGACAGGAATGAGAGTCACACGCTGAAGCTACTAGGCCAACACTGGTCTTGAAAGTCGGAATCGTTAATGCTATTAAATGAGACTTTGCATCAATCATACAAATATTTGACTATGACGTAATTTACTCTAGTTAAGGAACAAAATATAAGCTGTATACAGTCTGTGCAGTTGCATTAAGAATGAAGGTGACTTCAATTAGTCTTTAAATAAAAAGTAACGTGTGAAAGGCCGTATGAAGCCCATTGAACAAACAATAGACATGGGGAGACGATGCGCAAACAAAAGAAATATGATTGGAAAGAGACGCCCACTTGTAATAGATTTGGGTCATATGTGCTGTTGGTATTAGTTGTGTTATCTGTGTCTTTATTATCTATAAAAATAGTACTGAACTATTAAAGCCAGCTTAGTCGTCTAAGAATTTCTTTGGGTCCCGAATATTATTACAATTATAACTTTTTACCAATAGTACATCTTTTTAGGGGTTTGTCTGGGTTTTGGCATGGAAACAAAGAAATAAATTTAGTACTTCAGCCGATAACCTAGATATCCGCATTGAGTTGGTGTCTCTTTACTTCATTAGACCTTTCATGGTCATCAAAGATCAGAAGTATAAGAGCATAGTTTAAAAAACATATCATAGTTCCATTATCATATCTTATCTTTTAACTAATAATATCCTTTTACACTATTACATTTACATATATTATTTCTCCTCCAAATCCCGCCAATCCTGTCTGCACTGTGCAACTCTCTTCAATGTCTATCACAGGTCAGGTTTACCTTTTAAGGTATCTTTCTCTTTTTCGTTTATTGGGCACCAGTTCAGAACTTTCTTGCTCCACTTTTCGTTTCCTGCCATGCCGTTTTAATATTAAACATCTAACCTTTCGAAACCTTCTGGCAGTAGCGAGCCTGAAATGTGTTGACTCCATATTCTAAATTATCGTACAAGTTCTTGGAAGTCTAAACTAACTTCTACCATATCTTTGCGACGCACAGCTCAACTTTTCATATAATATTAAAACAAGAATTAATAGAAGAGATAAATCAATAGTAGTATATTCAGGTACTTCTTGTGAGACTCTAGTTTAATTATTAAACATTTAATAATTTATATTTTATCAGACTTCATATATTTAAAATTATATTTCATTTATGTAGGTAAATACATGTTAATAATACATTTCATTGCTGCCAGCGTTAAAGATACACTACCACAGGGACCAAACTTTTTAAATTTGTTTTAATATTCTTTTGATTAATTTTTAATTATTTTCATTATTACTATGTAGGTTAAGAAAATTGTAAATACTGTATATTTGATTGTTATGTTTAGGTTTTAATAAACGATGGCTACTAAATGAATAAGAAGTATTAAGTATACTGTAAATACCTTATATCTGTGTGTTGGAATTAAAAAAGACTAATTCTGAAGGTCTCATACGAAAGTTATTCTGAACAAAATTAAATTTCCTCTCATCGATGTAAGCATTTAAACATTCGCTCGAACGTTGATAGGAAACCGCCTAGCTTTAGACCCAAAAAGTCGACGGCATGTGTCAGGCGCAGGAGGCTGATCAGTGATCACCTACTTGCCCATTAAACAGATACAGAAATCTGAAGCCCAGACCTAAAAAGGTTGTAACGCTACTGATTTATTTGTATAGTATATTGTTTATTAAAACCTATACATAACAATAGAATATACAGTAATAGGAAAATAAAATAAATCAGTATAAAATACGTTGAATGCACAAAAACGTTTATTTTAATAAATGTTAATATTTTTCGTAAGTCTATAATGTTATAACTCTTATCAACAAGTGATGCATATTAGTTGAAATAAATAATAATAAATCCTGTCCATCTTTTTAATCAGAAAACCATTTTAGGACAAAATAAAAAATATTTTAAAAGTTTTACCATATCTGTCTGAAAATTTTACTAGATAATTTGTTGTGTAATGAGACTAAAGACGGTCATAGTAGAGACTTGGTATTTTACAAGAAAAAGGTATTAGATAATCACAAAGAAATCGGATACATCAACCCTATGAAAGGTTATATTACAAAAGCGTTAATACGAGTTTGTTCATTACATTTTTTACAAAGATTAATCCTGCTAATTGAAAACCTTAATACTTTTAGTACATTTAAATCTGGTTTTATTATATACGTTAATTAATATATTTGTTTATAGTATTTATTTGGCTTGCTAAAAAAATAATAAATTCTGTACGTGATATAAGCGAAATATATAATAAATTATTTTTTATAGTAATGATATAATCGATGTAGCCGAGGCGAATTTCGCCTCTTGTCTCGAAGTATAAGTAAGTATAATAAGTAAATTTTTAGTGAGGAAAAAAATAATAGAAAGGAGTAGAAGAAAAAAAAAACAAATATATCAAAAATAGATATAAAAACAAATGAAAGATCCTATGCGGTAACGCCTTCTAACGGTGTTCAAAAACCGGCTGAACAATAATTATTTCGGATTTTCGAAGCCTACGTAAACAAATAAGCCTACGTAAAATTAAACTGACACAAATGTGATTTTGAATGCTTACAGTTAGTGCTACAAACAAATTATTCCATAGTTATGTTAGATATATATATATAATAATAGATATTCTTTCAACATAATATGTAAATATTCGACAATCATTTAATTTTTATCGAAGTGTAATAAAAGTTAACAATGTATCATGTTAATTTTCTCTAGACTAAGAGTTGGACTTTAGACTTTCATAGCTATGATTACATGCTAATATTAAAAATACATATTATTTTTTACGTGTAAACGCTTTGCAGCCTTTGAACTATTTACACCAATTATATTAATAAGTTATTATAGTATCTAAAGTATGTTTAGTACATGCTTCCTTCTTAGGCAAGCCTTTTACGATCTCCATCTATAAGTTTTGGAATGCCGTACGATTCGCTATTCGAAACTCTTAAAACCGGTTGAAACAGATAGTCTGCTCTAGTTGCTTTGTTGCTGACCAAGCTGGATAAAGAGAGAGTTAAAAATGAGTTATTTAAAATACCAACTCTTGTGGTACAAATTACGTAATATATTCGTCGCGTCACCAGGCTAGTAACGCATCAATTGCGGGCAGTAAGATTCGGTTTACGACACATAAACTTCTAATACAAGTGATTACTTCAGCCTTATTACAGATAAAGCAAGAAAATTACTTAGGGGTTCGACTTATATTACCCTTAAATTCATAAAAACAATGTAATTGCACACTGAACTACAGTATTCCGTTGTTAAGTGTGCAATTACATTTCTACACTCTGCCAAATAGTGTTTAGTCTGTGGTTCGAAATTCTTAGATTAGACTGATTCGGTTTAAAATCTTTTTAGTATGAAGAATAAAGTGAATAACGTTGCCGCAACGCCATCTTTTGTCGCGAGTTGGTATTTGCTATTTTCAACTTCTGTTGTTATAATACAAATTTAGATTTTTCGACGAATATTATATATATGTGTTAGCATCGGAGATCTTTTCATGAACAATACATATGGAATACATATCGTAACTAAAAAAAATGTCATGTATAACTTATGGAGCGTTTAACCGGCGTATATGAAACTTAACCGATGCACAAGTGGTTATTTCTCATTGCTTAAATAGAAATGTTTTATCGTATACTTCCGCTGCAGTATGCGTGTACTGTAAACGAAACTATCGTAAAGTTAATCGTAAGGCCTAGGTATCATTGTAAACTGAATTATTGATGTGAGAATATAAAAACGAGGAGGTTATCAATTCGACGTGTAATTTTGGAAACCAATTGAACAATGAATTGAATTGACGATTCGATCTTCCAGATCGGTTCAAGGAAGTTCCTTCCTGGAACCTTTTGCTGCTTTCTGCTGTGCTTTTTTTATGCTATGCTGCACGTTGCCTTATATGCCTTTTATGTACTGATACGTTTTTTCTTGTGCCCTAAGTACAATTGGTTTGGAAATACTTTAGTGGGCATGTACGTTTGTCTATATGCTTCAACACAAAAAAACGCACACGTCCAACCGTCTTTTTTTAAGGCGATTAAATAGATTTCGTTTCCTGGATACTGATTATGAATGTTATAATATGACGTTTATCCAATCACGATCGAACGCATCTTGCGTCAGTAGCTAGCGTTCTCTTCCCCTCCCCCTCGTAGGGGGTAGACACGTAGCTTCGAACAATATCAGATAATGAAATATAAACTTTTACGTGAACTTTCAAAGTATCGCAAGCGTGAAATGCACTTTGGTACGTTGTTTTCAGAGATATCGATGTGACACAAATATTTACATATTCTTTATAATACATATATTATATACAATATAAATAATATTATTATTCATTTTATTATTAACAATTACATGTAGTTTTACAACAGAATAAACGCTACTTTTTCAGAGCTTAATATTAGGTCCTTACATATGAAATTGGCGTTTTGTCGTACTGGCTACTTTGACCTCATGTATTTGTGCTACGATGACCGTCATTCATTTGTTTTTTTTCTGTTTGCGTCACTCATTTTACAAAATGGAAAACTTAAAGTATCGCATTATTTACGAGTACGAGTTCAGCCGTGGCACTAGTGCAGCGGAAAGGACTCGAAGGGTGAATGATGTGTATGGCGGTCATGTTGCAAAAGAAAACACAGTTCATTTTTGGTTCCAACGTTTTCGTTCTGGAAATTTCGACCTGCAGAACAAGCCCCGTGGACGGCCTGAGACCCAAGTTGATAATGAAGTATTGAAGGCTATTGTGGAAGCGGATCCATCGCAAATCACGTCCGAGATAACTGCAGGCTGTGTTGTTAGTGATAGAACTGTTTTAATTCACTTGAAGCAAATTGGGAAGATTAAAAAGCTTGAAAGGTGGGTACCTCACGAATCGACTGAAGCAAACCGGCAAACGCGCGTCGACTGCTGCGTTACATTACTGAACCGGCGCAATAATGAAGGTATTTGAAACCGAATCATTATCTGTAATGAAAAATGGATTCTTTACGATAATCGGAAGCGCTCAGCGCAATAGTTGGATCCTGGCCAGCCAGCCAAATTCTGCCACAAGCGAAAATTAACCCCAGAAAAGTTACTTGGAAGCGTTTGGTGGACTAGTGCCGGTATTGTTCATTGCAGTTTCTCAAATCTGGCCAGACTATTACGGCTGATGTCTATTGTCTGCAATTGCAAACCATGATGAAAAAGCTAGCGGCTAAACAACCTAGGCTGGTCAATCGCTCCACGCCACTGCTACTTCACGACAACGCTAGACCACACACTGCACAACAGACGGCTACTAAATTAGAAGAGCTTCAATTGGAATGTCTAAGACATCCTCCGTACTCCCCGGACCTTGATCCTCCAACAGATTACCATTTTTTTCGAAATTTGGACAACTTCTTGCAAGGCAAAAAATTTAACTCTGATGGGGCAGTCCAAATCGCCTTCACAGACTTTATTTATATGTAAGGACCTAATATATTAGTCTGATCATTTAATAAAAACTTTCTTAAGTTCTTGTCGGGCACCGCATTGTTAAGCGAATAAGTAGGTACCTATTAGGCGAGTATTTTAAATGACTAATTATAACAAAAAAATGTAAATGTGGTGTGTTTAATAAATAAATCAATTCTGCTTCTGAATGTGTAAGAATGTCATGTTTAGTAAAAAAAAATATAGCATGTATTGATTTATACCAACAGACTGGGTGTTATCCGAGTGGTACCGATAATAATAATAATGTAGCTTTATTCTATTGCATAAAATAAACACATATACGACACTAAATATTAAAAGTAGTTAATAAAATGAAGGATTTATAAGGACCCGATAAAAGGCTGCTCCAAGGTATTCCACAATTTTCTATTATTGCTATCTCCAGCCATCTTCCTCCGCCGTCATCACAGTTTCGTCTGTCCATCTAAAAGAAGGCCAGCTCTCGATCTTGTGCCTCGCAGCCCCAGCCATTTCACCAGTCTTTGTATCCACCTGTCATCGTGGTCATCATTTCCATTTTCTATGAAGGGAGAAAGTTCATCAATGTCTTTTTCGGAAATTTGTTGTATTTCTTCGTTAGTTTCGTCGTAACGATTACCTTTGTTTCACTTTTCCTAAAATTTGTATAAATTTAAGCTTAATATTAGCCGAATGATCGTATATCGTACTATCAACAGATAAAACAACACATCGTCTGCCGATGACCAGAAAAGGTCGGGGCGGCCGCGTGCTGTTAGAACTACAAAGGGTGTTAATGCTGTTAAATTCAGAATTCATCGAGACCAGATTAGGAAGCTAAAAATCTTATCGCGAGAAACGAAGATTTCCGCCAGGATTGTCGTGTATTATAAAACATGACCTGAAGCTCGGTGCTTATCGTCGATACAGGACATGCTCTAAATCAATCTTTACAAGTGGATCGATCAAAACCCCTTCTGTCGCGATACGCAGATGAAAAGCACAGCAATATCCTCTTCACCGATAAAAAAAATTTGACGATTGAAGAACATTACAATAAGCAAAATGATAAATTATACGCTTACTGTTCTAAATAAGTTACTCAAATGTTTGGAAAGGTACAACGTGGCTATCATCCTGCATCAGTGATGGTTTGGTGAGGCGTGTCTTATCAAGGAGTCTTTCCAGCAGTACGAGCAGCACCTTGCAATATACGAACTATCCAAGCCTAGCTTGAAACCAACGTTCCAGACTTTATAAGAGCTGAAGACTAGCCCTTATTTAGCACAGACCTCAACCCCTTTGACTTCAAATTATGGTCCGTTTTAGAGGCCTGCTCTTAACGGCACTGAGACATTGAGTCTCTTAAAAAATCTTTGGAGCAAACAGTGACGAAATTTCCCTTCGAAACAGTGTGTAAGTCCACAGATTCTTTGCCAAACAGATAAAAGCCATTTCGAATAGAAGATTTTTTATTTCTTTTATAAATTTTAATAATATTACATTAGTTCATTTAAAAAATGCATTTTAATTTATAACAGAACTTATGGCTGGACTAGGTATAGTTTTTTTATCCACGTGTTCATGCGTGATTGAATAAATCTATATTTTCTCTCTGTTTATGTCTTACAAATTTTAATTGTTCGACACTGTCGTATTATATGTGTCGTGTATTTTATTAATACATAATTATGTCTTCACTGAGACATCATGGAACATTACGATCTAGCCTAACTTAACTACTGATAATTTAAGTCCAACCTAATTTATTAAAGGATTTTTAACATAATTAAACAGTCGCTATTAAGAGATAGACACTCTGTTTTTGTGTTAATTTTTTTCACTTACCACTGTTTAGAACTAGAATAAATAAATAAACATTGCTTATTTAGAGATAGAAATTAGTATATAATATAAAATTGAAATAATTAAATAAATTAATATTGATGAATATATTTGAGTGATAAGTTATTATTATATTCGTATCATTTCTTAAAACCTATTAATAAACTTAACTGCCCACTTAAAGAGAGTAACATTCCTCGAAGTAACCTAACCTCTGACATAAGATAACTTTATTTACTGAAGTATATTATAGTATATAACATTGCAGATAACTTTTTCTGTTTATTTGTGAGAGAATGTTGAAATAGGACAGTGCAAAATGCTTCCAATATTTTCTTTTCTTTTTATATTGTTTGTTTTGGTAAGTGGATTTTTTCTTATTGTTTTTACGTTGTTTACGGAATAAAACTGTTTTGTTAAAAATTAATTACCTATAATATAAATGGTACCTTTATTAAATGATTCCATAACAGTAAAATATACATAATTGCATACATAATTTTGTATGTTTACACATAGTATGTTAATATATTTTGATACTATAAAAACACAGGAGAGTAACAAGATATTATTTCTAAAATCATCGGAACCGAAAAATGGTAATTCCAATAACGGCCGGCAACACACCCGAAGCCCCTGTCTTTGCAGGTGTCCATGAGCGGCGGTTAGATTAGTTCAGTAATCTTATACTAGGTGGTGCTCCTGTCTCATAAGCCGTAATTTCAATTCGTAATGCTACTAACAGTCAAATAAATTCAGATTATTCGAATGCATAATGCAAATTACATTAATTTGAGTTGATAACGATTTAATTATATCCCCTGTTTACATTGAATATTGAATATCAATTTATCTCAACTGCAGGTCATCGCATCGCATATTTGCTTAGTGTTGTTTACATACATTTCTTTAATGTTAAAATTTTTGGGGAGTGTTTGGGCGTATTGTGAACTAATGTAATGTTTTCAGTCTAGGCTCTCTTATTGTTCCCAAACAAATTTTCTACATATCCTTAAACTTTCATTATAAGCCTTTCATGTTATGAATATTTAGAAACGAGGTGTGTATCCATGGTCACAGAACCGTTCTTTGTGGTAGATAGTAGTTCTTTTCTATCTAATAGGAAAGTACGTGATCCGCCTTCCCTGGCTTCAACGTTCTTTTCCTTCACCGTGCGAGTGTTAAATGGACACATATACATAAAAGTCTTTAGCTGTACTGCTGGAGTTCGATCCTCAGGTTCTCTCCGTCCTCGAGTTGCACGTGACCAGAACAGCTAAACAGAAATACTTTGAAAAACGTATTCAAATAATTATTATTGTTCGCAGACTTGCAAAGCGGGACACACTGAAGAGCGAAACCGGGGAGCTACACTTGTATGTATAATATTAGTATCTTAAAATATTTATTTTACAGCAGTATTGCCCTTGTGGTTAAAGCGAGTAGCTCTCTAATCTGAGGTCGTACATTCGGATCCTGACTATGCACCAATGGATTTTATTTCTATGTGCGCACTGGACACTTGCTTGATGACAATAAACAGAACCCGTTGTGATGAAATTATTATGATATGATGCATAGTTTATGACGAGATCTGATATTTTTAGGGTATATAGGTAATATGCCTTTAGCGCCCTTGAAAACCATTATTTGTTTTATCGGAAATGAAACCTATAATTTTCGAATTTTGTATTACACCACACTTTAGCCATTAAGGTATAAAAACGTTGGGATTCGTTCTTGTATAAAATTATAATATTAGGTCCTTACATTTGAAATTGGCGTTTTGTCGTACTGGCCACTTTGACCTCATGTATTTGTGCTTCGATGACCGTCATTCATTTGTTTTTTTCTTCTGTTTTTTTCTGTTTGCGTCACTCATTTTACAAAATGGAAAACTTAAAGTATCGCATTATTTACGAGTACGAGTTCCGCCGTGGCACTAGTGCGGCGGAAACGACTCGAAGGGTGAATGATGTGTATGGCGGTCATGTTGCAAAAGAAAACACAGTTCATTTTTGGTTCCAACGTTTTCGTTCTGGAAATTTCGACCTGCAGAACAAGCCCCGTGGACGGCCTGAGACCCAAGTTGATAATAAACTATTGAAGGCTATTGTGGAAGGGGATCCATCGCAAACCACGTCCGAGTTAGCTGCAGGCTGCGGTGTTAGTGATAAAACTGTTTTAATTCACTTGAAGCAAATTGGGAAGATTAAAAAGCTTCAAAGGTGGGTACCTCACGAATTGACTGAAGCAAACCGCCAAACGCGCGTCGACTGCTGCGTTACATTACTGAACCGGCACAATAATGAAGGTATTTTAAACCGAATCATTACCTGTGATGAATAATGGATTCTTTACGACAATCGGAAGCGCTCAGCGCAATGGTTGGATCCTGGCCAGCCAGCTTAATCCTGCCCCAAGCAAATTAACCCCAAAAAAGTTACTTGTAAGCGTTTGGTGGTGGAGCTAGCGCCGGATGGCAAAAGTGCATAGAAAACAATGGTTCATACTTTGATTAATTAAATATATTATATTTAAAAATATTCGACTTTTTGTTCCTCCGATAAAAAACGCCAATTTCATATGTAAGGACCTAATATATAGAGTTATCCTTCTTTTTAATCATTAAATTGTTTAATTTTCAGAAACCGATTTCAACGTGTTGTGATATCCCAGAGTTAGGTGACGATAAACATTTAGCTGAGTGTTCTGTGCCTAAATTGTCTGGACCCGTGAGTACGAATAATAGTTATCTTTATCATTGTCACACATAAGTTAGAAGTGGTACCGAATTAAATATTATTTAATTTATCAAATAAAAAATAAGTTAGTTATGATTAACACTTACACCCAAATAACACAGAAAAATAAACTACCAATACAATCAACACAAATAAGGAAACAATTCCAGACATTTAAACTTAGTACATATATAAAAATTGTTTCAGTGCAACGATGTCCAATGCGTATTCGAAAAGTCTGGTTTTTTAGTGGACAAGTATACGATAAACAAGGAAGCTTACAAAAAGCATTTGCAGAAATGGCTTGAGAGCCACGAGGCATGGAAGGATGCGATCGACAAAGCCATCAAAGACTGCGTAGACCGTGACTTGAGGCAGTACCTAGATTACCCCTGCAAGGCCTACGACGTATTTACTTGCACCGGTATTGCAATGCTTAAGGTGGGTTTTTGCCGAATTTGTATATTACCGCTATATCTTAGTATAATCCGCGAGATTGTTCCGTCGTGTAAACAGTTACATTTTGACAATTCGTCGCTATTTATTCATTTCGTAATCCAACAAAAAACAATTACGCCAAAGATGGAATAAATAATATATACAAAAAGGTTAAAACATGAACAAAAGGAAAAAAACAATAAAAATATTAAATACATTTAACTAAGTAATACCTAGATCGGCTGTATTGTGTGAAAGTCAGTATGTACGTGAGGCCGTACTCATGGTGCAGGTTATTAACGCTATCTATGGATATTCTTAATAATCCTTTTAAGTATATTCCGCTATAGCTTCAACAAGTCAAGCCTTAATAAGTGGTCTATGTATGGTCGGGCTTCTATAAATTACAACTTAGAAGTTCTAAGACACGTGATAATGTATTACCAATTTTGTTGAAGAATTTATATTTCAATACCTTGTTAAACTTTCAATTATTAAGCGATTCCAGCAGAATAATTATATAAATTGTTACATGAAAATATGCTGTAATCGTAAATACATAAACTTTCAGCAGCAAAACATTATTTCCAACCTAAGTTAACCAAACAGCTCAGTAATTCCAATATTCATTAACATAATTTTGACAGCAAAGGCATGGTGTTCCAGCGTAAACAGATGTAAACAGATTTCTAAAAAAAATTATGCTTTTGTTTCAGAAATGCCCTAAAGAGTTCTGGAAATGCTGAAGAGACGAAACTGTTTTATAATATAATTATTAAAGTCATCATTTGCATTGTTTTATTATAATACTCTTCCCTTTACAAATTATAACCTACCTTATTCCAAACACCATAAACAACAGGCTAAGTACAGTATATAAGGCAAAACAATATTATGTATTTTAAATTTCGTCTTCTACAAGAGCAATTGTCTTATTAAAATAAATTTTAATTATCAACAATCCATGTTTAATCTTATATAAAAATATATTTTTTGTATTTTCAGAGACGTTATTACACAGTCCACGAGATGTTTAAGCGTCTCACTCGTATTTTTCAATATAAAGTTATCTGATAGCAAACAAAGTTAAGGAATGTGGTAAACAAGAATGCCAATATTTTGTAAATTGTTTAGCAAGATCGATTATAGAACGTGACATAATTCTAAAAGATTTAAAACTATCAGATAATGATTAATGTAAGTGATTACCACCCAAGGACCAACCTGGATGAATGCACACAATCTTGAAATCAATTTTGAAAAAACCAAAACAATAGCATTCCACCCCCGTCAAAAAAAGCCACTTTCTCTAAATTTCTCTTTTAACAACCAGACAATAGAACAAGTTAACGAATTTTAATTACTAGGTATAACAATAGACACAAACATAAACTGGAAATCACACATACAAAAAATAAATGCGCATGCATGGCTAAACTACGGTGTAATAATGTGGGGAAATAGCACCGACGCACCAGCACTATTCACAACTCAAAAAAAGTTAATTCTGATCATAGTTAACATAGAACAAACAGACAGCTGCAAACCACATTTCATAAAACTAAACATTATCACTCTACCCTCATTATACAAATTGGAAATCTGTAAATTTGCCCATACACACAAAGAATTTTACACCACACGCGAAGACATACAGACAAGATATACACTTCGACACAAAAAACGCCTAAACCTACCATCTTCCCGATTACAAATACATGCATCAAGCCCACTAGTCATGTCAATCAAAATTTATAATAAACTACCTGAGACACTAAGAAATGAAAAAAAGATACATATATTTACAAACAAACTAAAAAAACTTTTTATACGTAAATGTTATTTAAGCGTTAATGAGTACCTAGAAGATAAAAATATAGCTTAATTTCATGATTATTAATCCCTAAATATACGAAATTAAATAAATAAAAAAATGTTATTCGATGTAATTGGTAGCCTGGAGTGTGAAGTTTTATGTGCTATTTTGTTGCTATTAGTTATGTTGTATAGGTTTTGTAATACCTTCTTTTGCTGTGCCCTAACAGGGTCCATAATATTGTACCTAGCTTTAAGCCTCATAAACATCTTTTGTAACGTTATGGAATGCAAATAAATACATGAAATACAAGGAGATAGTAGCTATTAGAGCTAGTTTGCAGTCCAACTCTTGAGAACGACGAAGGACCCTTACAATTTGTTTTTGCCTATATTTTTTTTGTATTATGTTAATTTTTTTTCTAATCAATTTCTTGTATAATTTTACATCATAAGTGATGCATTCTTGTGGTTGGGACAGGATTTTTTATACATACATAAAAACAACATTGTATAATAAATATTTGTGTGTACATGGTTTGTCTAACTGCTCTCGTTACGTTATAGTCCCCGCCTGTATAGTTGTTTTTGGTACAATTTTTTTATTTATTGTACACACAATAAGTTATTTAGTTTTTTGTAACTATTGTGTTGAACGTAATTGTTTCAAATTGGCCATTTAACTTATATTGCAGTTTCTTTAAAATTAATAAAAATAAATGTATAATAGATGGCCTATAGTTACAATGTATATTTAGTTTGTCGCGACAATACCGTTGACACTAATCAAATACCATGAAGGTCTACCTTAAAAAATAAGTGAAAGGATCATTGGGACTTATTTTGATGTTACAACTCAACTTACGATATTCGTATGGAAATATATAAAAAATAATTATTATTTAGAGTAACCTATAGAGATTTTGGGTTAGATACCAGGAGTAGCCTGGTGAAATATTAATAGTTAGAACCTTTAGTAGTGTAAAATAACAGAGAAATAATCATGAGTTATGTGATAACGTGATCTGTGCATCAGACAAGGATCAGGATCATCATCATCATCATCAGGGAGGAGGGTGATCAGGATAAAGAGGGTCGTAGGACCATCTTTAGGGTCCCATAGGGGCTGCATAAGACAATTTTCAATACAAAAATTTCAGAGTTCATCAATCGTTATCTCGAGTAACGTTTACTAGGCTTTTCTATTCTCGAATGGAATTAATCGCGAGATTTTATTTGATAAAGAGATTTCCTGTACAAAGCAAAATATAATTAGATGTATTTATTTATTACCACTTCGTTGCATCGTAATATAAAAATTGAACATAAATAAATGAAAGGATGGCAACAGGTAGCCATATCGCTTTCGAGCGATCTCTTCCAGGCAACCACATATGTATATATAACACAAATAGACACAATCTATTTACTAGCCGCCTATCCTGACTGCATGTCTGGATTATTATTTTGGATTTTGGAAATAAAAGTTTTATTTAAAAAACGCCTTCTAAAGGTTTTTTTTTAAATTCTTACCTTTTTATTATGAAAATAACAATCATGCAAATAGTATACAATTTATCATATATTCATATAATAGCAAAATTATTTAATACGAAATGTATGACACATTTTAAAAAGATCTAAACATTAAATCATTTGCGAATAATTGCACTTTTTCACACGCGTTACATATAAAAGCGAAAAACATGTAATTTAATATAAATTACAGTAATCAGGCTAACATTACCGTGGGTCGTTTGAGAGATTTATTAACGTTGAAAAAAGGAAACTGTACATGCTATTTTACACGGCAATGCTTAGGAATTTATTTATTAAATAGTTTTAAAAATTGGGGGGGGGGGATGATAATAGAGATAGCCTTCGCCCAAAAGGGTCTATATCATCACATACAGTGGAACAGCCAATTCCAAGAGTAGCAGAATTCAAAGGCCTAGGGTTTCATTTAAACGTAGAATTGAATTTTCGGGATAACAATTATAGGAATTTAGGGTTTATTTTGCGTATGGATTTTCATTGTATCATGCACTTGTTAGGAGCAACTTGGAATTTAACTCTATGATTTGGGCCCAACAAGAGCGTATTCAAAATTAATTAACGTGAAACATTTACGTGAGGTTGTATGAAATGTACTAATTTTACCCAGTTATATATCCATTTAGTATATTACCGAAATAGCAAATATAGAAATATCCAGGTGACTAACATATTGCTACTAATGTTTAGCTATAAGTAAATACTACCTACTCAAAACTCAAAAAGTTAAAAAGTTAACATTTAAAATGGAAGTTAAATTTAGAAATAAAAAAGGCTTTAACGTTATTATTAAGACAGTGTTCAGTAAAATTGTTTACTTGGTCATTTTTCTTTATGTATGATCAGGTATTAACAAACAAAACGCCATAAGTGAACGGCTAGGGTTGGAACCCACAACCTAAGCGCTACTGTTGACATAGGATTACATGTATGACCATTTGGCTACCACTGCAACTACATAGTTTCAATATATTTTTCTACCGTATCCGTGGTACTGGACTACAAGTAACTCCACACTTAATTGGAGATCAATTGCCAATCCTTAGAAGAGAATTTTCCAGAAAACATACCTTAAACAATACGCTGAAATATACAAACAAAAAAAAGGCTTTTGGCACACTCAAGAGTTGGTTCGAATTGAAAACCGGAGGACACGGCCAGTGAATCGTATATCGTTCAGTCCCTAGATGTTATTTGTTTGTTTGCGCTCTGGGAATTCATACACGCGCCAACAATCTACGGAACTTAAACAGTTAAATTGTAAAGATAAAGTTGGTCAAGGGTGTTTAATTTAGAAAACACTTTTAAAATTTTGATAAATTTGATAAATCGACGATACGTTTTGGGGACTGACTACACTGACATTGTAATACATAATAAACTACTGAGCTGACCCGGCAAACGTCGATTTGCCATGTATATTAATTTTAGGAAACATTTTTTTAGTTCAATAAAAATAACCTATCTATAAACATAACATATATATATAATAAAATCCGTTGATCGTAGAGTGATGACAATTAAGTGTTGTATGTATTTTTTGTATGCTGTATCATACAAAAATAAAAACAAAAAAACTATGTTATAAACTATTTTTTTAATGGGATAGACACCGATAGATAGAGATAGTTGCCGATTCTCAGATTTACTGAATATGCATAGAAAGATTAATAAGCATCGTTCGAGACGTTTCGGAGGAGTATGGGAACGAACATTGTAACACGAGAATTTTATATATATAGAGATGTTAACTCCTTGTTCATAAAACTAAATGTCCCAGCAGTGTTAGCCTAACGACTTCAGCGTGCGACTCTCATACCTAAGTCGTGGGTTAGATTCTCGGCTGTACACCTATGGACTTTCTATCTATGTGCGCATTTAACATTCGCTCGAACGGTGAAGGAAAGCATCGTGAAGAAACCGGCTTGCAATCCAAAAAGTCGGCGGCGTGTGTCAAGCTACTTACCTATTGGATTGACAAATCATCATGAAATTGATGCAGAAATCTAAGGCCTAGACCAATTAAGGTTGTAATTATTTTAGAAAACTAAATATACAGTTTAAAAGCGGTTCTTATCGTTTATATTTGTCATACTATATTTTACTAAGTCAGAATTTAACGAAATAGTATCTTAATCAAAATGTTTATGATTTAACATTAGGGTAAATTTTATTTCAGTTAAAAGTGTGCCCAGCGGATGTTACTATTTACATTTTAAATCGTACTTCCGGTGGGCACGCGTCACACCTGTTACCTGCAAATTTGTCGAAATATTTATAATTTGTTTGTTCACGATGTTAATAATCAATGACAATGGTGGTTTCCCGTGTTACAATGCTCAGGGCCACAGATGTCTATAAAACCATTTACCAATACAATACATCATCAGTGTAACTACAGCTCTCGCAATGTTGGGATTTTCGTGTTTTCTTATTTTTCTATCAACATTACAGGTAAATTATGCATATATTTTACATGGATTTAGGCTATATAATATTTAGTTTCTTTCAAACAATCGTTGTTTAAACTTTAAAAAACGTAATGTGTTTTTTTATAACACCACGTTGTATTTAATAAAATTGTTACGCTATCAAACTAATCAATCCTTCCTAGAAGTAAAAAATCACTGCCGTGTTATGCTTTCAAGGTGGTGACTTAAGAAATACTTTTTATGCAATTATGAAATTATGGTAATTAATATGACATTTGCATGCCTATTTTTATGTGTTTGACTGTGCGGTTTTCTTATAATTAAACAAGCTGAATGTACCAAATTATTTGCAAATGAACGAATTATTATTATTAATGGTTAGTAGTGGCTAGTCGTATCTTATTTGTGATACTTTACTTTAAATAGAAATGCGGTAGAAAGTAAAAATAATTTTATAATGGTAACTTATGTTAATTTCAGAGCGTAATGCCTCAAGGTCTATCTGGTCTCTGTGGACCACCCCCTGTTGTAAGTAAATTCTTAATTTTTATTAAATTTACATTACATAGAACAACCTCTAACGAACTAACCTCCAAGGTTGTCGCTATTTTATTGAGAGTTAAACGATATTTCTTGATCACAGTTATGTGTTTTTGTGGCAATTAACTATTATCAAACCATTTTAAAGATATGTACTTATTGTCACTGCAATATGTGACATCACAGCACGTCCTACTCTGTCCTCTATTGGATGCAAATTCTGATGCATTTCTTGTAAGATTTAGATATACTCGGGCGTGAGAGATGGCGCTGCGGTAAAAAATGTTCGCAAAAAAAATTAAGAGACGTTTATTTCCAGGATAAACCATTCGAATGTTGTAAGATGCCGCACCTTTTTACCAATGAGGAACGCGCTGAGTGTGGCTTTGAAGAACCAACAGAAGGAAAACGACGAGGCCCACCTGATGTAAGTTATACAAAGATCCACTAGATGTCGCAATTATACAAAAATAATAGTCGGTAACTATTTATAGTTACGATTTTTAATACAAGTTTTTTATTGAAGTAAAATGGAAATTAAATTTCCTAATTTTATTACATTTAAAAAATATATTAAAAATAAATTGTATCTATAATAAAATGCAATCTAAATAAATATAAATTCAGGCTACTGTGAAAATGTGTGAAGTAGATTTTTGCTTCTTTTTTAGTGTAGCAAACTAATATGCCTTATGAAAAAAAAGGATTTGATGAAGGACGACAAGAATGTAGATTTAGATGCCATATCAGATTTCTTAGATAAATGGACTGCAGAAAACGCTGACTTTAAAGACACAGTGGATAAGGCAAAAGAAAGATGTCTCAAAGAAGATGTATCTGGACCACCAGAGGCATGCTTACCAGACAGAATCGTAACCTGCATGTTCTTCGAGGCATTTAATGTGAGTATATTTTTGTAAGTTAGTCACAGGACATCGTCCTTACAGGACGTATAAGTCTCAAATATCGAAAAGGTTTCCGATTTTCGATCCTGGTTTTCAAAGAACAATATGAACGAAAACAGATACAGAAAGTTAAAGCCAAGACCTTTGTAGTGCTAGTTCATTAATAATAAATGTTTTTCAGACACAATTTCAAGAATTAATTAACGTTTAAAAGAAAACTGCAAATTGTAATTACTATATTAATAATTAATTAATATTTGGGTGTTCGAAATAAATATTCTCTCTTTTTTATTAACGTATTAACAAGCTTTGAGTTAAGTTATTTTAAGCGATTTTAACATAACTAAGAGATTTGCTTTTCAGAACTGCCCTAAATGGGAGGAAAGCGAAAAATGCGATAAGTTGAAGGTACACATGGAACAGTGCCGAGCAAGGCTGACATAAACATGATTCCTGGATAATTTTTGTAATGTCACTAATTGTAATTAATGAAGTACTAAATGTTGTGACAATAAATGATTAAGTTGACACTTGTTTTTTATTTAACTTCTTAATATCGGGTATAAATACCAGGGCCGGATTAGTCTGGAAGCATCGGGGCAACAAAGGAGTGGACTGGCCCAAAATTATTTAATAAAATAACTATTTTGTTTCAGTCGAGTTTTTCAATCAATTTTATTGTGAAACCAAGGAGATTCTTGTAGTAGTTAACAAGCATATAAAATAAATACTATGTAACAATATTATGTTAAGTAAAAAAGTAAATGCTATACGGTACGCATACCGTATAGCATTTACTTTTTTACTTACCGCAGTACATATTTAGTGCGCACGCGACAGCGGTTACAATTTAACTCCCTTGCGCCATTACGCCGGGACACCTCCTCCCATCTCCGGTTCGTGTGTCAAAGTCAAATCGACAATTGTCATCCTTCTTTGATTCACACCGATTAAGCGCAAACAGAGATCCCTCAATAGAGACTTAATAAAAGGAAAAATAATTCTAAATTATGACTAATTAAACACGAATATCATAATATGAAATGATATACAAGTATGAATATGACATGAGAACTTAAGAAGGCGCAGCGGTAACCAGATCCATGAAACTTCCTAATAGTCGACTGTCAAATTCCATTCAATTGATAGTTATTAATGAATAACAAAATCATTACAGTTATGATTACGTTCAGGATATTTGAGTATCAAAGATATAGAAGGGAATATTCGTACCCCCTTAAACAAAAACTAAAAGATATTGCACCGGTTTAACTAATTCTTTTGTCTCTTTCCAGCGCATCAATTTAGAAAGAGACGAAAGACTGCTTTAATTAAAAGACTACAATAACACTTATTTAGTTTTTTATGAACAAGGTAAGGTAAGGTTTTAATGACTGAGTGCGTATTCTCAAAATATTTTAAGTTCTTGTCCTTCACATATGTAAAAACAATAGAAATATTACGCCTTTACTTTATTATAGCAAAAGTATTTCAATAAAATGATACTGTTATCAAACAAGAACTGTTTAATGTTTCACAAAAACCTAAGAAGTTTTAATAATACTTGCTCTTGCGCATTGCTCCATAAGTGAACGTATATCTGTGCGCTGAAATATTTTTATCTTTTAATACCCGATGGTATTATAGTAATAATGGAGTATTTTGTTATATTATTGTTTGGTGGTCTAGAGGTATCTGCGCAATTCTACAACATTATAAGTGAAAACCCGATAAAACCAGAAAAATGTATAGGATCAGATGATATTTTATTTGTAAGTATTCAAATTCTTAAGTTACGTTGGAATTTGCTTAATACTCCTTTTGACATTCATCAGGAGCACAAACCGCATCCAGTTGTGCGCATTTCCTACGTATATGTTCAGTTTTCAGCTGTGACCGAATCGATCTGAACAATTTTAATATCGAACATTCCCTAAAATCATGGTCAGTATCGGGGAGGTGGAGTCGAGCACCTAATTTCATTATCAACAACTTAGAAATTGGTTCGGGTGAGCTCACGATTTAGGGCAGTTCAATTGTCGCCACTTTTGGGCCGTGTGTCGAGGCTTTTAGCCGGAATCTCTTACATCAACTGTCTGCAGGTATGATTATAAATAATATAATCATAGCTAGATTTGTTCTAGGATCGGCACTGTTGTATCGTACCAGCATTTTTTGATCGCTTCGTGGTGCGATCTTGCGGTGGAATTACGGAGATATTTGAAGTTCACAAAAAGGAAGGAGTAGCTATGGGGCGACGCCATTTTATTCCAGATGTAAGTTGTTTTTTTAATGTACTAAACAGTACATAATTACAGTTTAAAACTAAACGGTTTGTTCTTTATATCAAGTTGTGTAGTCTTCTATTAGAAATTGGCCTTTGATATATTTTATCATCAGAACCTAAAAAAAGATTATTAAGTAAAAGGTACTATTTGTCTTATATTATGTATCGTATGTCATGACATATATGATGTAAAGGAATAAATAAATAATCGTGGAATTCTGTATATTTATCTTGTACTATTGCTTAGTGTATTAATATTTAGAAAAGATTCATAACAGTGCAGCATACATCCTGTTTTTTCGATGCTTAAAATAATAGCCACTCCTCGATGTCACATGTCTCGTTATAAATAATAATAAGAAAAACTTTATTCGTGACAAAAGGGTTGTGTGACAAAATTGTAATAAGTTTATATTTTTCAGTGCAATTTCTGGGAATGCGTTTTAAAAAAATACAAAATGCTTAATGAAGATAAATCTGTTAATAGCGAAAAATTTTACACTCACTTAGAGAAGTGGGCATCAATGAACAAGCCATTTAGTAGTCTATTACTGAGTGCGAAGATTCACTGCAGACAGTATTTCATAATGTTTATGCCTCTGTCCACTTGCGAATTTTACAACTTTCTACTATGCTTTCGAGATTATTTGAAGCTATATGTAAGTACATATCTGTATAAACTATAAGTGTCTCTTCATATATCCTCAGTTCTTGTACAGTGTTAGCCTAGTGGCTTCAGCGTGTGACTCCTACCTGATGTCGTTTGTACGGACCTTTTAAACCCGGTTGTGCACCCATGGAGTTTCTATGTGCGCATTTAACATTCGCTCGGTAAAGGAAGATCGTGAGGAAGCCGGCATACTTTAGACCCAAAAAGTCGACGACGTGTGTAAAGCACTACTTGAATATTATATTGACAAATGATCATAAAACAATTGATTGATTTTTAAGAACAATTATCAAAAATCATTATATGCTTTTAAATGTACGAAATATATCATGGATATCGTAAACATGTCTTGCGATAATAACTATTTAATTTTATATTAAAACTACGTTTTCTAGCCTTCATTTATCTTCTGTCCGAATTATTTATTTACATTTCTCCAGTGGCATCTCGAAAAATAAGCTACCAGGCTAGCGCACTTTAAGATGTTGTCATTGGAGAATCGTAGGAAATTAATTTATGTATCGTTTGCATTTAAGATCAACAACAGTCAGGTTGATTTCCCCTACCTGTTTGCCTATTTGCTTGTCATATTTAAAATTGTATATTGCGGTTATTTTATCAATGTATCAGTGTACCGAGCTTGGCAAGCTTTTACAATAAAAAAAACATACTTCGTTAATTATGATTTATGCGATAATTTCGCATTATTTTTGTATTATTTCGCATTAAAGTTCGCAGTTTCATTATTAAACAAAAGACGCAATCAAATTTTTTATATGGATTACTTTTGAAGTACTATTTTCTTCCAGGACTGTCCAGTATTAGTACAATCAAAGAAATGTTACGAATGGAAGGAATTCTTCGACGAGTGCAAACAATATTATTTAATGTAAAAACAAAAGAATATCTAAAATGTTTATTTCATGATAATTACAATGAATGAACTACTTTATAACTTATTCTTTATTAATACTACGTCCATCATTACCTTATTCAAGATCTCATCTTGACATTAGATATGCATAAAAAATTACCTTTAGTTTACGAAAAACTATTACATGAAATATGATTTTACTATACCGAATAGAAACTAACTAATTTTAATCCGAAGTGTATTTTAAAGTGTTATATTTGCGACAAATATTAATATCTTAGTTAATTTTTACACAATGATATCGAAATATCAATGAGTTTATTTCTAGATAGCTAAGTCATATAAATCAAATTAGTATGTGGGTACGAGGATACACTATTTCTTTAGAAGCAGTCTCAATAATCAAAAATCAATGTTAGCGTTAAGAGTAACATATGCTATAATTTTTGTATCTAATAGTTGGTATGGCTCCGTATTGAAACTGAAACAAACCAAGACAGCTATATCGATGGATTGGAAATCTAAGCGTTGTAGCAGAAACTTACACAACATCGACATAAGCGAACTCTAAACAAACCTAACGATAAACTTGTCCTTGACAAATTTTCTGAGCAGCATGCAAGCTTAGATCGAATTTATTTAAATTACTGGCTTTGTACAAGGTCCTATTTTGCCTTGTTTAAATAGTTATAATCGAAGTACCTCCATACCAAACGACATAATACTGTCACATAAGTGCTCACTAACCTAATCCACGCGCCAATAGCTTATCACTTTCCCTAAGGAATTCGAGTATTACACCATTAACTACATTAATTATACGCTGGCAACATTTCGTACTAAGCACATACCAATTTCTTCTCCAAAACTATTACAGTGTTATTTTAATATTAACTTGTCAGCGTTGAAAAGATCGTATTTAAAAAACGAGGTATATATAGATTTGATTTGCCATGTGTTTAATACGAAGTGTCTTTGTAACAGTCTTTATTCACGGCATAAGTCTTGGATTATATCTCCCCACATACAATATCATGCCTGATGGGTTATGTCTCACGAAGTATAGGAATGGTCTATCGAATTTCAATCTCGCTGGCTGGGATCGAGCTGGCAATCTTGCCTGTCTCGGTCTTAAATGCAACGGAAGATGCATTGCTTCTCCAACATCGTGCGGATCATGAAAAGCCCTTTGATAATCTCTTGGCTCGTCCCAATTCAACCATCTAGCACTTCTACGTCTTTGGACTTTCTCATCTAGGGTTTCTGGGTATTCCTCAATATGATGTTGTTCAGAAACAATGCCTTCACCACATGTAACGAAATTTGAAAGTTGCACCATATCAGATAGATACAAATTTTTCGATGGACCATTAAGTCCGCCCAAATCTGCATGTTCCTGGTTAAAGATATCCTTTAACCCCATCATTCGCAACGAAGATGTCACATTGAAAATAGATTTGTGAGAAAACCTTGGTATTTGTAGCTCTAGGCCCACGCGTGGAAGTAAGGTGCGTAAGAGTCGGTTCCATGATGTAGTAGGGTTGGATGCTAAAAGTCTTTTTTCGAGCGTTTCTAGATCTTCTCCGTGGACTATGTTTCCTTGTTGACCAGGCATGAGAAAAAGAGTGCTGATGATTGAATTAGTATTTCCTAAGGTAGCGGCAGTCGCATCTAATACCGGATCATAGCCAGCCAAGAAGTTTGTTCTGTAAACCACAGCTGGAACAGGAACTAATCGCCTCTGTCGTACATTCGGTGAAACAACAAAGTACATCTCCCCATCTCTTCCATCTACTGATGAACCGGTACAGTCAGTCTGCAATATAAAAAAAAACATGCGTTTTACATATTTACAAGAGTGATATACATTATAAAATTCATTATTTTCAATTAAATTTATTAATGGGCTGTTATTTGTGTTCTGGTCTTTGGTTAGGTAGTTTTAGTGTTGAAATTATTAATAAACATGGATTTTGTACAATGAATCTTAAAATACAGAGAAATCACCAAATATTTTTGCCCAATTAAAATAAATGTTTCTTTATATATTTATTTTGACTTTTATAAAGATCGTACATACTTTTGGCTTCAGTTAGTTACAAAAACTTACCTCAAAAATGTTCATCGAGAATGCTGCTAGCGGGGGTTGCATTACTATGGAATTTGTCTTCATATATTCCGTTATCCTGCCCATCGTATACCTCTTAACTAAAAGATTAGTTCTTCGGCGAATAACATCACTTATTAATTTAAAGTTGATTTCCTCTACATGTCCATTGTAAAACTGTTGAGCCCGCTCTTTGTAAAACGTCAAAATTTTACCCTTGCTTCTGTCACTGTATAATTCTCTTATAAATGCCGACACTGCTACTCCGGATGCAGGGGAAACATCTATAGAATCTGACACATTCCTTAAAGTGAAGTGGGGGTTAAATGTCACCATGTCATCAAGTTTTAATATATCGTTCATTTCACCTGATGTGGCTCCTCGAGCTCCCATAAACATCATAGCCAGCATAGATGTTATAGCATAAGGTGAAAAAACAAAACTGCGCTTTTTGTCTATATTTTGCGTCATATCATTCCAATATTGAAATGCCAGTTCATTGCATAATTCTACAAATTGTATAATATCCTCACCTAAATCTTTAGTGGTAACTAGTAGTCCTTGATTTTCCTTCGACACGTCTAACGATATGTGCTTATTAGAGTTGCTTTCTGGGGTGTAAAATCCTTCTGGTTTATATTTATTATTAGTTTCACTTTGTGACTTTGGTGGAGGCACGGGAGGTATAAGTTTCCATGAATTATTACGTTCGTTGGCAAATTCCTTATCGTCGATGTTAATTTTTTGTATTTTCTTTTTGAACTCATCTGCTTTTGGTAAGTTAACGTAAATTTTGTTTTGAACTTTGTTGAGTTTATGAATGATAACTGTATTAACTTTATTTTCATTAGAAGCGGAATTTAAATCCTTTATTAATGTAGAAGTGGTTGTTTCTATCTTGTTTAGCGCAGTAGTTGTTTCTATACTTTGTTTTTTAGATACAATGTATTTATTCGTATCAATACTATCATTTAAAGTATTAGATTCTGAGATTGTTGCTAATGTTGAAGAAAGAACTTTATTTTGATTGTCTTCATAGAGCTTTAAAAACTCTGGAATGGATTTATTCTCCGAACTTGAAATAGGTAAATAGTTAGGTCTATCGTCGTTTTTATAACTTCTTTCAGTTGTTAACACATCCATTTCTTTAATGGTCACTTTTTCCTCAGTTGTGGGCTGATCAATATTTTTGTTTAGATTTTCTGTTAAAAATTGTCTTGTGGAAATTTCTATTGGGGATTCAGTAGAATTATTTGTATTCTCATAAGTATCCGTAAGAGTTGTATTTGAATCTGACTTAGTATTATTATATTTGTTTACCTCATCCTGGGAAGATACTATATTATTTGTTTGATAAACAACTTGAGATAACAGATCTTCCATTGAATCAGCCAAAATTAAATCGAAAGTTGTAGTTTCAATTACATCTGTGGCAGTTGTAGTTTCTAGTTTAGTCACCTCTGGAAAAAACGTAGTATTTTCACTGCTATTTAATTCGTCTTGTTCATGATTGGTTTGATTTATACTTTGTTCACTACTCTGATTTGCATTTAATGTGGTTACTTTGACATAGTTATCAGTCATATTTTCTTGCTTTTCAATTACCTTTTCAGGTTCTTGAGAAATGTCAATATCAATATTTTCTTTGCTTTCCATAATGTTAATGTTATTTTCTTTTGAAGAATCGGCAATATTGTTTGCTGTAGGCAATGGAGCATAATTCCCACCTAAATCAGATGCAATTTGACTAATACTTTGCGCAAAATCAAACATTGGTAAAGTTGGTTCCTCTGTATCCACTACATTGTCGCCTTTTTGCTCAGTTGGAGATGACTGTAAATATTTGTCCGAAGTTATTTCTTCAGTAGAAGAAGGAACCGTCGACAATGATACAGATTGTGTTGTTATAGTAGTAGAGTTTATTTTGTTATATTCATCGTCTTTATTAGGAGAACTCGATTCAATTAATGGTGTTACCTGCGGCTTTTTAAAATCTACTATCGATGTACTAGGTGATTTTGTACTTTGGATTATAGATTCATTAGTAGTTTTTTGAATACTGTATGGAATCGTAGATACTGGCACAAATATTTTTTGTATTTTTTCAGTTGTAGTTTGAACCGTATTTCTTGTAGTCAATAGACTGTTTAAAATGTTTTCAGTACTTATTTTTACATCATTCTTGGTGCTTGGTAGTTTTGTCGTTACTTCCAATTTTGTATCAATCTTTTGTACACTTGAAGCGATGGAGATGTTATCTTTATGAATTGCTGTACTTGATGCAAGTGGTTTGACTGTTGTTGTAGAAACTTTTCGTTTCTCTGTGGTTGTCTTTACAGTTGTAGTCGAAGGTTTAAATGTAACTGGTTTAGTTTCTAAACGAACTGTACTTGGCTTTGTCATTAGATGAGTGACGGGAGCAACTGTTGTTTTAGGACTTTTTGTTTCAAGCTTTGGGGATATTTTAGTGCTTGTTTCAATGGGTCTTGAAAAAGATGCTGAGTTGGCTTCCTTGCTAAAAGGATACAAATAGTCTCCATTTAAATTGCCATCTTCAATAGTTTCAGTTTCAGGGGTAATAAAGGTTCCAGAAGTCTTGTCCGGTACAATATCGACTCCTGTGTTGCCAAAAATTGAAGGCAAAATTAAACTCCAAGAATCGGAAACATCTGGTGTATCTAATGTAGGCTGCATGAGAGGATTATTTTTATGAGCTTCCATTTGGGCTTTTAAGACATTTTGTACATTAGTTACGACACTATTTACTTTTGTATATGGAGGTTGACTGAAATTAAAAGCGATAGTTGGTTGATTTTCGTTAGCAAACGTAACTAGTCCATCTGCATCTTCTCCTGCTGCGACAATAGCTTGTATTTCCTCTAATGTCATCAATCTTTTGACTAACTCTCCTGATTCATCAAATGTGTAGAATTCATATCTGTCAGGTGTAAGTAAATTCACCGGACTTCCAACCGTTGCTGGCAGATTTGAAGGTCGTGGAATAGAGATGCCAGCCGCATCAGCGATGTATGGTAATTTGGATCGCCTGAAAATATAAGTTTAGCAATTACATTCTTGCTCAAGAAATGGGGTGAATTTGATAATGAAAAAGTAATGCGTTAAATATTATGTTATAAAACCCCACAAAGTAGCATTTACTCAGTAGAATTTAATGGATTTAATACAAGATCTTTTATCGCTAGAGCCACTACCAATATTCCATTTTTGCGTTACATTTAAATATATAGGCCAAAAAACAGACTGGGGGCAAACGGGCTCACCTGCTGTTGCTCACATTGTCAGAGAGCTCACAAGTGCGTTCCAGCAATTAAAGAATTGGTATGCTCTTTTCTTAAAGGACTCTAAAGTCGAATTGGTTCAGAAATACTTCGGTGGGCAGCTGGTTCCACATAGTGGTGAAGCACGGAAAAACTGCATTAAAATGCTCAGTTATTAAACTTAGTTCCAGTTATTAATCCGTCCAACTCTTCTGAACACTCCGTGGTAAATTCAGTAGAAGATGAATAAGGTTTATTATTACAATTGATGGAAATGGTGGCCTAACTAATTATACTGTATAGTTTCATTTTTACCTTTCTTCATTGTCGTCAGCACACACACTCGCGGCATAAATTATCAAACTCAGGACTATTTTCATTTTCGACGTCCATGCACCTTCGGCGGCCTGAAAACGATTATGTTATTTTATATGTTTCATTTGTAAAACAATTAATATGTAAAATTTATATCAATATGATAAAAAACTTTATTGGTAGTCGGTTACGAAGCTCTTAGTACTTCTAATAAATGTGGCTGATCACCGACTAGGCTTTGATGAGAAATTATTAAACAGACAGAAACATGTCTCCACCATACCCAGAACATATATGATTTATATTTCATATATTTAATGTGCTTTAATAAAGATATAATATAATACAGTACAACATATAAAACAGTGGTCATATATGCTTTCGATTATTATTTATTTACAAGTTAATAAATCGGAATAATTAAGTTTATGTTAACTTGAACCTATTGGAGAATTTTTATTTTATTTCTTAATGGATAATCTTTCTGAATAAGCAGAAAATCAATCCAGTCACGTTTTTTATAAAGCCTTAGAAGCCTTGGTTATAAATTCAGAGACACGTTGAAATACAAAGCCACTGAGTTTTTACTTAGAGAACTCGTACATGTGTAGTTAAAAGAGGTTGGCAAAGTTATTTGCCCGTTTTATTTAAAATTAGGAAGGGTTTTTACCCTGAGATTTTAGGAAAATGATCAAAGTCAATGCGTAAGACAAGGTGGTTGCAAGGCTTTGCCCTATTTGCAAAGCGAATTTCGCTATCCCTAAGTCCGAAGATCCATGTGAACACAAATAAATACAGATAGTTTCATGTAGATTCCAGGCGGAGCTTCTTCAAATATCCAACTTAAATAGCAATTGACCTGAATTTTACAGGATACAATATACATGATTTTAATTCAAAGAAATTCTAAGTTAAGAATGCTTTGAATACATTTTCATAACAGAATAAAACTTCAAAAGAAATTATTAACATACAATTATTATAATATTATTTGTTTCCTATTACTTTCATATAAAGTAAATACAAAATTATCGTCCATGACTGACATGGTGACAAGTTTTTGAATTATAAGTTCAGTTACTTCACGTTAGTTAATTTTACAATGTAGGTACGTAAAGTAAAATACATTTGTATATTCGGAGAATAATAACGATCTCAGATATTTTAGAGGTATTTTTAGTCAACCTGGGATTTGATAGCTTAGCCACAATTTAAGATATAAAAACTTTTTTTCTGTTTATTGTAATGTTTTAATTCGGTATTTGTTTGTATTAATCGATTTTTTTTAATATATCAGCCCTTTAGGCACCAAGGTTAAAATTTGTAGTAGTTTTTGGTGTTTTCAATACTTTTAGTTTGTTTATATATTAATCAATAATAAATAAGAAAATATAAGAAACGCACTAATAATTCTGCCGTTTTGAGGATATTTTATTTAAAATAAATCTGTAGCTATCTCTTCATCTTAGTCACCAAGTTTTATAATATCAGCTGATAACAGTTAATAATAACATGCTTCGCTGAGTTTCATCTCCGTTATCCGAACTAACCGTGAGACGTAACTAATTGCCACCTGTTGCTTTGCGACGTTATGTAACGGATGCAGATAATTGTCCGGCTATTTTATTGCATTTATAGACGATATTTTATTTCGTTTACGGTTTTGGTTAGTCTATACAATATCCGTCAAATTGTGTTCGCTGTGCTTCAATTAAATCACTGCAATTATATTATGAATACTTCATGTTAATAACATAATAATAATAATAGCCTTTAGTCCAGATACTTTTACATTTAAACACGTTTCTATTTCAATCTTCTTTTCTTATGTGTGCCCTTTTTGGCAAAAGCCTTCTTCAAATCCCGCCATTCCTCTCTGCCATGTACCATCTGCTGTTTCTTTAATTTAGTCTATCCACCTTCTTAGTTGTCTTCCTCTTTTGCATTCGCTGCACCTTGGTCATCAGTTTAGTACTTTTTTGCTCCACTTTCCTGTTCATCTTGCCATGTGTGTCACCCATTTTCACATAAATTTATTTGTATTTATTGTAACATCTGTTTCCATAGTTGTTCTTTTTAAATCAGTATTATTTTTTTGTCTATTCCTTTATTCCCTATCATACATCGTTCCATCGATCTTCGATACATCATTAGGTTTGTAAGCTGCGCTTACTTGTTAATAACATTGAAGTAGTGTAATTAAAAAACTACAATAAATAAATATTGTTTTGTATTTTGCACAACTAACTAAAACTGCTATTCATCTAATAACAATGTTAAAAGCCTACGCTTAAAGTAAGCCAACAAGACCTTGACATAATTGTGAATGAGAGCTTTCCCGTTAGAAGCAGAACTAAAACGCCGTTTTTCGGTGTTTCTCGTCGAAAGTAAAGTTATAGCATAACGGTACGCTTAGCCGTGACAACTGAGTTCAATGCACCTCCGTATTCATATTTGCGGAAAAATTATAACCGTTTAGTTTAATTATCTGAATTCTGTTAGAAATTCCGAAATATTGGAGATTCTTCATACGTTTTGTGGCATTTTTTGACGGGATCGAATCTAGGATGTTCGTGTTGTAATTCAAAATTTGACTATTTTTGTTCATAATATCATTATACTAGTTTCAATATAAGTTTTTATATAATTATTTTTTTATACAACTAAATGACACCTTCCAAATTTAATTATGCAATTTTTAAACCGCAAATGATACACTCATATACCATGTGTATCGATAGAGATAGATGGCAAGCGGCCGGATCGGATGTATTTGATTCCTTGGAGTAGGACGGGCTTTCGTATGGGATGCTGCTTGAGTAACCCCGTCTTACTTCCCTCGGACAAGCAAAAAGCACAGCAGGTGGAAAATAATAAACGACTCCAGTATTAGAGGCTTTCCTCAAACTTTAATTTGGTCTCTTTGGAGTAGATTTTATGCCGTGGGGTTCAAGTGCACTGGCGCTAATTAAACATTTAAGTTGGCGCCTGGTAGATAGAGCTGGTGACCCCAGAGCTTGTTCTTTCTTCGCTCATCAAAGTATCGTAATACTCCGAGGAAATGCCAGCGTTAAAGTACATTGCCACAGGGCCCAATAGGTATTATTATTATTACTATGTAGATTACGAATATTGTAAATTTTGTATATCTGTGTGTGTAAGAAGGTACATTTTTTATGACTACAACTTGCGAAGTTTAAATCTTGACCCAATTACCTATTAATTTTAATCTTAACCTCAATCTTATTTAATTATAATTGCGGCTAAACTGAAAGTCGAAATAATCCTATTGACACACTAAGCAACATTAAATAGGACGTGGGGCCTTTAACGTACTAGAGAATTTCTTACGAGTATGTAAAAGGATATTTAATATTTATGATGTTTATCTGTTGGAGACACTATAGAGAAACGCACGTGACGAGCAAAGTGTTTTGCAAAGTAAGAACTATCCCGTTACCCCGTTCCAATTTCAATTGATCGATATGGAGTGTGATATTTTAAGAAATTCAAAGATAAGAAAGTCATTAGAAAGAAAACTATGATTACCGCAAATCCGGTCAGTACATTTATGACCTACGCGAAAAATATGTGATTTAGAATAATTAACATATAATTTTATTATTACTTATTTTGTGGACTCTGTTTTCATATAGAACAAGGGGCAAACGGGCAGGAGGCTCATCTGTTGTTAAGTAATACCGCCCATGGACACTCCCTAAGCCAAAAGCCTCGCGAGTGTTTTGCCGGCCTTTTAAGAATTGGTACGCTCTTTTCCTGAAAGTTGACTTTATATTACAATGCGTCTCTATATCCCAAAGATGTTTTCACGGTATTACTTAACATGATGAATAAATGTCTCGTGTAGAAAGTGCCACAAGGGAGTTGCTAAAATATGAAACTGCAAAAGATCTAGTTTTTGTTTATGATAAAATATGTTAGGTGTTCATTTTTTGAAAAGCCAACGAGACTAGTAAGTAGTTTTGATGTTTTCTTACTGCTTTATTTTTTATTTTTAAGCTAGCTTAGTTAAAGGTCATTACTTAACTGCAATTGCTTTAACAATAACAATTCCTCGATATTTAGTTTAAATAATTTTGGTAAAGCTAACAATTATATTACCAAAAACCAAAGACATATTTGATTGGGAATAGTTACTGTATACAGTCGTATTGCAATCTTGTTTCAAACCTAAAACACAATAGGAACAATTCTTTATTGAGTTCCATCCCCGGATCCTCGCAATCTTCTTTGCAAATATATCAGTCTTTCACTGACACATCGGATTTTGAATATATGGGATGCCTATTTCCTTTCTTTTCTTTATACTTTATACAGAACTGGACAGACGTTTGGCCCCAATCCCACCTGATGTTAAGTGAGGACATATATCGCGTATTGAATGGCACGCTGTCCACGAGATGTCTCAATTAACCTCCACTTTGGACGAACCAAATCGTGCATTGCGGCACCTGGTGATGTCAACAACGAAGGGGTGAAGCACTAGTGAGTCTTTAGATGAGCGTTTGTTGTTCCTTACGATATTTTCTACCTACAATTGTACATAGTAAAACATACGTGTACAATCAGACTTTAAAAAATAATCCTTAAGATTGCAAATCAGTCGCTCGAATGTCCACTACAGCTTTTTTAGTCCCCAGTAAACCTGGCAAAAGAAATTCTGCATTGCCCCAATACTACGAACATTTTTAAAAGAAACAATTGTTTAGTTCTATTGTAGGAAATCCTTTTACAGTTGAACAATGGCCTTTTATTATTACAATGTACTAATAAGGAGTGGAACTCAAGATAAATGTTTATTTCCGTTTTAAAATATGATTTTTACTTAACTGTAAAATTACTGTATAAACACAACTAATAAGGTCTCAGTTTCCAAGTATTATAATCTAGATAGTATTGCCAGACTACATTTACGTTAAATGTATTACTTTGTTTATTGAAGTTACATAGTAATTATTGGGTACACATGGCGGAACATAATCAATAACAACGTGCCTTAGGTAGTTTCATTATTACTTATAAAATATAAATATTTTTTTTGTATACGCAGGGGCGATGAGAATTTAAAGAAACTGATCGTGGTTGGTAACATAGAAGGCAAAAGATTACGAGGCCACTGACCAACCAGATGGACCGTTCAAGTGAAAGATTCATCGTCCTCAAAACTGTACACTGTCATAAGAGAGGCGCTGGACAGAAACCGATGGAAGCAGATAGTCCACTCTAGATGCTTCGTTGCAGACCACGACGCTCACACATGAGCTACCGATTAATGAGAGAGTTTATAAATAAAGTAGTGTTGGCCTAGTGGCTTTAGCATGCGACTCTCATCCCTGAAGTCGTAGGTTCGATCCCCGGCTGCTGCTAATGTACTTTCTGTCTATGTGCGCATTAAACATTAGCTCGAACGGTGAAGGAAAATATCAAGAGGAAACCGGCTTGCCTTAGACCCAAAAAGTTGACGGCGTGCGTCAGGCACAGAAGGCTGATCACCTAAAAGTTTAACAAATGATCATGAAACAGATAGAGAAATCTGAGATCCAGACCTAAAAAGGTTGTAGCGCCATTGATTTTTTTAAATAAATAAATAGTTTAATTGCAAAGAAAGAGGTACATTTAGATCGATTAACTATAAAAATTCCCACAATCAGCCATATAAAAATAGACATATTAATTTTTATAATTTCATACATAATGACATGTCAGTTATAATTGTTGTCAAACTAATGGTATAGATACTCGCCTACGCTATAACGCGATTACACGACAATGATCTGTAAGGAGAAACGTCTCCCATTCCTTCCTTATTCCTCTATAAGGATGATTTATAATTGAAAAAAAGTCTTAAAAGGCATACCTGTTCAAATTTAATATAATCATAGAAACATACACACAAATTTGTAAGTTTTAAGATCCGCAGACTAGATAGAAAACACCGTCCATGCACATTACACAATGCATGCAACAAATGCAACCCAGCTTCACTGAACCACGATGAGACACACGAATATTTAATGTATTATAACCGACAAAATACCTATAAACGAAAATGAATTTAACTCACGTACAACTGTAATAGCTTTAAGACTTAGAAACTACGATATTCTTTCTTGTAACGAATCGATATTGTCTTAAATGTAGACGCAAACAGAGATAGCCTGGTTCTAATAGTTCTAAATGCATCCAACGGTACATTACTGGAATATGTTTTACAACAACGCAGTATCTGATTAGAAAACTGTTTTAAAATAACATTGAGCTAAAGGCCTTTTTAGGTATATATCTAAGGCGAACATGTATTCACTAAAGTAAGCGTTAAGCCGTAATTATTTAATTTTAAGACCTCTATTAATCCACACTATCGAACAGTACCGTTGCCGAAAAGATAAACTAGAAATGAATGTATCCCCTTTACTAGAAAATATCTAGTAGGCTTGTCTTCGTCTCTGTCTCCCACCGGGCCTGGGCGACGACTTCTCCGGATGTATCATCATGATATCTATGGGCGCGTAAAAACCCGGCAGGACTTGTGCTATTCATCTGCAAGCTATCTGCTATTATCTTTGAGAATTCTATCGATGTCATGTGATTTTAAGTAAAGCTTGACAGTGTTGAGCAAGACCTACAAGCCTTAGGTATCACAATATGGAATAAAAAAGTTTAGAACTGCGGTAAGTCCACGGTTCTATATCTCTATATTTGCAGTTCCCAGGCTAATGTCAAATGGTGCCGAGATGATGACTTAATAATAACATTAAATTTATTTGGCTCCACCATACCATACCATAAACCCATCCAATTGAGATGCATCGTACCTGGTTTCGTTTTATGTTTATGCAAAATATCATATTTAGAAGTTCGCCTTGCAAGTTTTCATAATACAGGCATTGGCTATCTATGTGAAACTTTAGAAGATCTGTGAGAACCAGCCTTTTAACGTGGATAGAAAATAATACATGAATCAAATTTCAGTTAAAATTATGACCGTATTAAAGAGAAAATAAAAACAAATAAATATCATGAGTTTTTGCAAAGAAACTCAGTTGTACATGATATCACGTGATGGGCCTGATAATCATAAACAACATACAATTTTGGCTGCTAATGCTATGTAAAGGTATATGTTTCATTCTCTTTTATATACAGATATATAAATATGATTGATAGACATTATGTTCCCTGAGAAGCGTTTTCAATTACTTTCCAAGTAAATTAAAAATTCTTTGTCCAATACCGATAATAATTCTTGGGACATTAAACCAATTTCTTAAGTAACCATTGCTTTATACTTCTGATTTTATAATATCCGTTCGATGTCTTTTACTTAAAATCAAGTTCAAATTTGTTTAATTACATTTGTTGTGAAATTCGAATATCAGAAATATGATATTGACGATATGGTTTACCTAGGCATTTCATAAAAAGGTAATTCATACCATCATATAATTCTTATGGTCAATTATTACTTAAACAACAGTCAGTCCATGTACTGTACACCATATAGTGAGAGAAAACATTTGATAGTATTCTATAAAAAGACCTTGAACCTGTTTGAGTATCTATTTCTGTCTATATTGACTATCGTCTTTGAGTATTCTATAGATTGCACTCCGGAGACTACTCCATGGAACTACAATATCTGATTCCGTCATTTCCTTTCAAACAACGCTTATCCGGAAGCACGCTGGAGTTTTACCCTTCGTTGTTGACATCCCCAGGTGCCGATTTGTTTCGTCGTTTCTAAGAAAATCAGCAAAAAGTGGAACTTATTGTCGTTCCATAAACCCAAGACTGTATAATATGGGTTCGTTTAAGTGGCGGTTAAATATACATCTGGTGTACCACATCACACTTAATATCAGGTGGGATTGTAGCCAAACGTCTATAACAAAACCATACACATTTCTGGGCCCGCACACAAATATATACTAAATACCATCGATTTAGAAAAGTGCTTACAAACGATTTAGTAAGTGGATCAAAAGCATTAGGCCGCGAACAATTGCGGCTAAACTTTCCCATCAAATCTGTAAATATCATTGGGCTATAAATTAAGGCGAGGAAAGAAAATTTCTGCTTTAAGTGGGCAATATTTTACTCAGGCATCACATGAACGTCAATCTTGGAGCTATGATAAACTCTTTAAGAACTGAATTATTCAGATATTATACTGGAATGGCGAACAGTATACATAACAGGTTAGTTTAAAGAATATTTTGACACATATATAACACAATAGTTTTTTAAAACAAAGTCAGATATGACAATGGAGATCTTAATATAAAACACAAAGTCGGTTTTGAACACTCATAACTCGTGAAGGACTACCGAACAGTATAACTATAACATAAAAAAATAATTCAAAATTTTTATAGGTTCCATAACAGTTAAACATTTATTGTTCACCCGTGGATACGGTAAACTCTCTCTTCATACTAAATAATGGACAGTAGCATCCCTCATATAACACGGGAGATTGGTTCTGCGTTATAGGAAACACATTGTAGAAGTGTGCCCGTATTACGCGCTAGTATGATCCCATATAACGCGTTATGTTTAACTCTTATTAAGAATAAACCATGTTTTGAACGAAATAAGTGCACAAATCATTATACATGGCAGAAATGTAACGCATTCAATTCCCGCGTTATAATGGGGATATATATAGCAAGTGGTATACGCGTACAAGGGATTGAAATCGCGTATTAAGAAATGCAATTATAAGACAACAGCGTTATAAGGGTGTTTACTGTATTTTAAAAAATCTCGAATAACCAAGATATATCCAATACTCGAATATTTTAGAAATATAACATAATGTCAACAATGGAAAAGGATTTACATATATTGGTTGTAAAATATTATCAACCAATTTCGGAAATACATATCAAGCTACCTAAATATCCAACAAATCAAGGCACGTTGTAACGTTGAGTATTGCAATATGTAGATAGCAGTGAACTTATTAATTTTGTATTCATTACTTCATAAATCATAAATTAAGTTCGGCTAATCTGACAAGACTAAGACTAATCTGCCTACCGTACCGTATTCACTATTTGGCGGTACGCAGTTTGCCGGGTCAGCTAATAAGAACTTCAGTTGGCATTGTTTATTTGGTAAGTGTCATATGTTCGTATTTACTTGTACTATCCAATCATTAAATGAAAAACGCTCACTATAAATCTAACTAAAATTTGATTTGATTTTGTATACAGTTAAGAATTGAACAATAAAATAATAAATCAGTGGCACTGCAACATTTTTAGGTTTGGGCCTCAGATATCTGTTTCATGATCATTTTTCAATCTAATAGGTAAGTAGGTGATCGGCCTCCTGTGCCTGACACAAGCTGTCGGCTTTTTGGGTCTAAGGCTAGGCGGTTTCCTCATGATGTTTTCCTTCACCTTACGAGCATGTGAAATGCGCACAAAGACAGATAGTTAATTGGTGCAAATCTGGGCATCGAACCTACGACCTCATTGATAAGAGTCATACGCTGAAGCCACTAGGCCAATAGTGCTCATGTAACTTAGAGGTAAGGTAAGGTAGGGTGGACTCAATTTCCGCACTTAGACGCGTAGTCGGTCCGTTGTGCGTAGAAGCCGTTGTGCGTAGAAGGCTAATTTAGCCAGCCTAACTCCTTCCAGAAGCACAGAACTCTTCACTTCACAGGCTTCGCGGAGCGACCTCACTGTTCCGAGGATTTTTGTACGTTGATTAGCCACAGCCTCGCATTCCAGGACTACGTGGGCGACTGATTCCTCTGCGCTGAAACAGCCTCTGCACAAGGGGCTGTCTGTTGCGCCTAGGACGAATAGATGTTTGTTAAGGAGACAATGGCCCGTGATTGTCCCTATCATTGTTTTGAGATTGGTTCTGTTCAGGTTTAGAAGTCGCTTAGTAAGTTGCGGGTTCACAGCCGGCAGAGCCATTTTGGACTGTTTGCAATCTACACTTCGCGACCATCGTTGGTTCTGGAGTACAGTGGATCTCTGGCGAATCCAGGTTCGAACTAGCGAGAAGGGCAATCTCATGTAACTTACAACCACTTCTTCTTCATTCTTCTTTTACTTACTGTCTTATATTTATTTATTTATGTATTGGTCTAAATTAAAAATGTTGATAGAAATTTTGCTTATATCGTAAAAGTAATTGAGGACATCTTAAAATCTAATACAGTATAACAATAAAGTAGAATTAGCAATAAAATATGAAATAGAAATCAAAGTTAATTAAAAAATATCAAAACAATATAAAAACATTTAAAAGATTACGTGCTTGTTTAATTTTGTAAGCTATGAAGAATATTAATAAACTGCAACAAGATATCTACTATTACATAAAGTGTTGGATGTTCAACAATATTCAATAATTTTTTTGACGGGAAACGAACACAAGACAAGCGGTTTACTCACAAAGCCTGAAGCTTGTGGCATTAAAATACTAAAATAAACTTTGTACGAATACATTATGGAGTTTACATTATGAAAATCAAATTACACTGTAATCGAGCAATACTAAAGCAGTCTCTCTAAAATATTTTCAAAACTGTATCATTTTTGGCTTCAAAAAAGCATATTTATTATTATGATATTTACATAACTCGACGGTTTAAGTGCTTTTCAGTAATCGTGGTACAGAGACTACGTAGAAAACAACGATTGCTGATAGCATAATTTTGCGCTTCTAACGAAGACTTTTCTCAAAGTTATTGAAATATTTATTTTTTAATCACCAGACGACTGATAACATTTACTACCGAATAAGATGGCGTTGCTTTGTTGGAGTCTTCATAAGTGGTGTTAAAGCACTATTTATATATTAATTTTTGTTTGTATATATTCACACTATATACTATTAAATATTAAAACGTCACAATATATACAAAAACGAATAAGTATCGCAATACAGCGAGGAAATGCTGCCAGCATTAAAGATAGACTGCCACAAGGAGCAAACTTTATAAATTTGTTTTAATTTTCTATTTATCAATTTTTAATTAACTTTACTATGTAGGTTAGGAAGATTGTAAAGACGTTTGAGTATAGTATATTTGTGTATTGGAAATATCTATAAGTCTAGTTGAACATTGCGAATGTTCGTTCCAATACTCCTTCGAAACGGTTCGACCGGTTTATGAAATCTGTATGCATATTCAATAAGTCTGAGAATTGGCTATTATCTATATTTCTAACCCCTAAGTGATAAGGATTGTTCTAAAAAATAAAAATAAATGTTTTTATTTTTTTTATGATACAACATACAAAAATACATTGCAAAACTTCGTTTGCCGGGTGAGCTTGTATATTTATAAAAATATCATTAGTTAAACCTAATGAGCTTAATTACTACATTGTAACCTATTTGATACAAATTAATTTTATTACGGAAATAAACTTAAATTTGAAACAGACACCGATGAACTTACGATTTAAAAAAATCACTACAAATCAAAATAAAAAATTTCGATACCATTTAATAGGACAATATGTTTACCTAATAATTGGCTTCAGTTTAAACGAGCACCTCTTCATCAGCGCTAAATTTCTGTCCAGAAGATTCTGTTATATCAAAGCTCATTTGATAATCAAAAACAGTACATTACAGTTCCAAAGACAATAGTCAAAAATATTCTGTAGCGTTGGTGTGAATAAATATAAAATTAGGTTTAGAATGGAGTATTTAGGACAAAGGAACATCTTTTTAGGGTACGCGAGGTAATTATCACGTGCACTGGAATTAGGTTCACTTGTTAATAATGAATTCGTTGACGGCCGACGATGAGTGGCTTTTGTGTAAAGCTGTTTTTGGAATGACGTCGAATTAAAGAGAAATGACAGTCACATAAGCACTGGGCAAGGCAATAGCTCTAACAAATAGAGTTACCTTACAGTGGATAAAGGGACACAGTGGCTCTCTCGGCAATGATGCTGCCGACGAGCTTGCGAGAAGAGGCTCTGGTATGATGCCTGCTGGCCCGCATCCGCTCCTCCCCTTGCCCTTCTCGCTAGTTCGAACCTGGATTCGCCAGAGATCCGCTGAACTCCAGAATCAACGATGGTCGCGAAGTGTAGATTGCAAACAGTCCAAAATGGCTCTGCCGGCTGTGAACCCTCAACTTACTAAGCGACTTCTAAAGCTAAACAGAACCAATCTCAAAACAATGATAGGGACAATCACGGGCCATTGTCTCCTTAACAAACATCTTTTCGTCCTAGGCGCGACAGACAGCCCCTTGTGCAGAAGCTGTTTCAGCGCAGTCAGGAATCAGTCACCCACGTAGTCCTGGAATGCGAGGCTGTGGCTAAGCAACGTACAAAAATCCTCGGAACAGTGAGGTCGCTCCGCGAAGCCTGTGAAGTGCCCGGGAGACTTCTGTGCTTCTGGAAGGAGTTAGGCCGGCTAAATTAGCCAGGGCTTTTACGCACAACGGACCGACTACGCGTCTCAGTGCGGAAATTGAGTCCACCCTACCTTACCTTACCTTACCTAGTCACATAATTGTTTTTTTATGATTTCCAACATATACACATTGCAGAGAACATTACTTCCCGTAACTCTCAATGGGATATGGGGCAGATACATTTGTTAGTCTGTGGCATTTAATTTATATAGGAATGGTTATATTTTAATTATTTTTAATGAACATACTAATCTGGATGTTCGGGAAAGGTTTAATGGAAGAGAAACATGTATTATTAGGAAAAATATAAGTAAATTGTCCAATACTTTTCGTTTCTAGCTTTAAAACATTTGTTTTTTAATGTCTTTATAATTTATTTCCTAAACAGCGACCGTTTTGGTAGAAGTTTTGTGTGTGTGTTTCAATTATTTAGAACCTGTGTACGTAATGTCGTCTGCCGCGTCCGCTAGTAATATACAATGATTTTTGAAAGAGGTCTGTTATGCGGTATTAAGTACAACAGATAATTTATGTATATAATGAAAATGGGTCAATAAAGTCAAAGTCAAGGCGATTTTTTACTTGAATTAGTGACTTTCATTACAAGTATTCTTTAAATATCCCTTTATAATCTATACCTTCCGTGACGCATTAAGAGTCCGTAGGTATAAACAATACCAGATAAAAAAATAAGAATAAAGAAAGATTACTTACAAAGCTATTTATTTGCGAGAACCGTAAAATGTTTCTTTCGCATAATGTAATCACTACAATCTTCTTTCGTTGAATTAACTCACATTGGAATAAATTTATTGCAGTGAACTTTTATTTCGTATTTTTTATTAAGAAAACTAATAGTCGTAATTTATAAATTGCTGGTATAGTGTAACACTAGTCGATTTGTATGTTATCTATTAAATTACTTCTGTTTACTATTCATGTTTGTTTCACTGTATTATTTTCTATTGTATAACTGTTACAAAAAACTTAATGTGGCATCTACGTTTCGTCCACAAGAAAGTGTTGCCAAGATACGAAGCCAGACTAGATGATAAAATGATGATAAGACAACACTTTAAGATGTTGTCTTTGATATTGTAAAAAAATAATTGCTATGTCTGTTCCGTTTAAGATATTTAATAATCAGGTTGATTGGCCTAACTTTTTAACTAAATTTAAATTTCGTGTACTATATATATACCCAGTCCTCTTTTCAGAAGTGCGCGTTTTGGCCAATACTCACCAATATCCGAGAGATATAAGAGATTGGAAACTCTGATAAACGAGCTAGGTTTGGATATCCATAGTGGATCTATGGATCTATGGATTCAATTTCCTATCCTTTTTATAATTGATGAATTTATGTAATTTTGCCTCCCTTTGTGTTTGTTATGTTTGCCTATAAATGCTTGTGTGTTGAACCTCGTATGTTATTTTTAAGTACCAATGTATGTGCCGCGATGGAAAGCATTTGTAAATAAATAAATATTCTCAGAGATAATTTATACGTAAATAAATGTGTCTGTATAAAAAAAATAATTCTATAACTGTAAAACTAAACTCGATATTTGAAACAAAAAGAAATATTTTAAAGCACACAGACTCAGTTACAATTAACACAGATTCAGTGTTAATTGGGCCAAAATGCTCTGTGACTCCACTGATTTTCAGTGAGGCTATTAGGGATTAGCCTGCTGTTTCCACAGTAATGTAGGTGCGTGTTCCTATTTTACCATGACTTGCAAATATTCTTGTTTATTTAGTTTATTATAATAAGTTGCTTTAAAAAGTGATGCGATGTGGAGAATTTATTACTAGTTGTTATCGTCTCTCGTTGTAAAATGTAAATTATGCTTCTGGCATAAACTTTATCATAAAGGTATATTGTGAGTATAACTTTATGAATATAAGTATTTTTGACGAATATATTTTATCCTACGAATATGCTAAAATAAATGTCTAATGTATTGATAAATATTGATGCACATGATCGCTACCAAGGCCTTATACAAAGACAGATAAACCTAAAGTGAGATTCAGAATTGATACTTAACAAATATATTTATAAAAAGACGCCCGGAAGCTTTTTAGATGTGGTGTTACCGTCGCATGCTTTGCATCAGCTGGATCCAAAGAGTGACGAGTGAAAAAGTCCTTCAACGAATCTGGATGAGAGTTTATTCAAACTGTTAAAATAAGGAAAGTCGCATAGTTGGGACAGGTTTAGCGTCAGCATCGATACGACTTGATGCACTTTATGATGATGGGCAAATATATAATGATGCTTGTAGAAGGAAGAAGTTGTGGTTGCGGAACGTACAACAGAGGACCGGTGTCACATCCGCCCAGGAGCTTTTTTAGACTAGCCGGCAATTCAAGTTGTTAATAGCCAACCTTTAGCAATAATGTGGCACCAGAAGAAAAATAAAATGTATTACTTATAGCCAAACACAGTTTGAAAAGAGAGAATTTGTAATAATACACCTTATTTAAAGTGACATATTTTCGAAGAGCTCTTTTCAAAATAGGTTGAAAGAGAAGAAATGTATCTGTTTCAGAGGGAAGTATATAATATCGTATTTCACATTTCAATTCGTACGTAGTTCACGACTCTGAGTCGTGATAACACATAGATTTCGTAAACAACTTTTAACAGACAAATATTATTTCCGCCTTTATGGTATAATTACATCAAAGTCAAAATTTGATGGAAAACTTTGCTAATAAACGTTGCGAGAATGAGTACTTAGTTGAAGCTAATTAACATTCAAATGAAAATACCGTCCCAGTACTCACATTTTACATTAAGCTACCCACAGGTATTTCAACAGTCAGAATTAAAACGAAAATTGAGTCTTTAATTAAAGTAGTCATTTTAGTATAATTGAGAAAATTTTATAGCGACTAAACATAAATTGAACTTTTGCTTGATAAAATATTAAAAGACAAACTGGATGTTTGGAAGACATTACAATATACTATAAGGGCGTTTCACAAAACTAAATATGTTTGTAGTATGTAACCCAGCATTAGTTAGTATATATAAGTATTTTAGTGAATTAAGCGTTAACGAAATGTAATCATCGCCTACTTGAAGCTAATATGGAGCTCTTTAGTTTTTACCATTCTCGTGTCCGATAATGTCTAATAACATAAGTGTCATTTAGGTTTTCAAACTCTTAGATACGTCAAGTTAGTTCATGTTAGCGACGTAACCCCCCAACGTTTAATTTTTGGTGAAATAAAGCGCATATTCTAAATCATTAAAGTCAGTTGTCACCCAGCTTCAAACAAAGTTTTTTATTTGAACTTATCCATACAAGAAACAACCAAACTGAATTCGGACAACAAATAAATTTTTCAAATCGTTAATCGTTTGAGAAAAAGCGTTAAGTAGAAGGCCAAGTCTGAGGGTAAGATTCAAACGAGACTCTTGTCAAAAACATTAGGTTCAGGAAATTGAAGTCTCGTTTATCTAAAGCCAGGTACCCAGGGTACCCATAGTGCATTAGCCCTCCAGGTACTTAAAGTAAAACTATTGATAAACTAGCAATCAACTTTCTGGTCAATGCAGCTGTCCAAAAAAAGATGTGGTGTTGCAGGAGAATGTTGCGAATACTATGGACCAATAAGTCCATTCTCAACGAACTAAAAATCACCACAAGACTGTCGACTTACTTAGAAAGGGTTGCTTAGCTACTTTGGCCATATTGCCAGGATGGAACCGAATAGTCTCGACAAGTTGGTATTGGTAGGAGTGATGGCAGGAGAAGTCTGGGTCGATTACCTGGCTAGACCCCATTGGTCTGATCAGGTAGAGAAAATTATGGGTCTCAACATCTCTAAAGCACTGAGACAAGCTAAGAATAGGGTGGTGTGAAGGCAGCAAGTCAAAACAGCGACCTTTCAGTAATTAAGTTTGCGAATAAGAATATTGATTAACATTAATTTATTAATAGTTATTCAAATATATAGTAACGCTTGAACGTTTGACTCAAGTTTCTTTGATGGTTAAAGGAAATGAGGTGATGAGACTTACGAAATACTATATTTCACTGGAAATTGAAGGCAGGACAGGTTAATCGTAATGGCTACTAAAAACTAACGGAGGCTGTGTATTATTGTGTCGCTATAACCTTCTCTTGTCTAAATTTGGTGTATCTACTAGCAGACAGATCCACGCTCAGTTTCTGATACTATGTCTGGTCACTTCATCATTACACACCTTTGAATGTGTGACACATCTCACACAATAAGTCTCTTTGGTCTTTGGAGTCTACTCCAACACAAGAACGCGTGAAAAGGAGTACTGTAACACCCTTCGCACACAGCTCACCCTTGGTCTTAACCTCAAATTTTATATCTGTTTCTTACCAACACATGCCGTCAACTTTTTATGTCTAATACCGATTTTCTCACAATGTTTTTCTTTACCGTACGAGCGAGTGTCGGAAGCGTACATGGAAAGAAATGTCCTTTGGTACACAGCCGCTTGATCCTACGACCCCGAGTCGCTGCTCTTAAATGAATGCGGAAGATTAAACGATATTTAAAGTGCTATTGTAAAGCCGCTTATCGTTATGCTATCGTTGGCTGTTTTTGCTAAACGATCAGAAACACGTTCCGCTAACGGTATATCAGTACGATCTCAGAAATTCCCGATCAATTGTTTGATAAGCTTTTGAAAGTACAACGGTTTTCGGAAATCATTTGTCTTAGAAAGTCGTGAGGTAATTAGAAGATTAATTTTACTTTGTATTTTTATTATGAAGACTTACAGCTTTAAAACAAATTAAATCATTTAAAAAAGACTCTTCAAAAAAAATGATTTTTTTAAGCTTACGCTACAACGTAATTAAAGCGAGGTTATCTTTTATGCAGTAATGTATATAATAAAGCTACAAATATTTATAACCAAACAAGACAAGTATCTAAAATCATGAATATGTCAAATGGAAGACACTGACTGATCACGACACAGGGAATTTTGTGTGGCATACATGCAATGCATTTTCTCTTTTAATTATAAATCCTTTTTTTATAATGGTAATAAAAGGGAAAAATACAAGGTATAAATATATATGGTAACAATAAATACTTTTGACAATACATATAATATATTCCAAGAATAATAATATTTGTTATAAATATAAAACATTGTATATCTAAAACTATAACATAAAATATAAAATAATATCTGCTAACATACTGAATAAAGATTCAATCAAAGTCTACAAAAGATTCTTCATTTTACCATGTTATTTTTAATCAATGAGCAGAAATCGACTAATAGATAATTTAACTGTAATATACTCAATTTGTAGAATAAGTCAACATCTCTCAGTTTGAAGTTTTAGACAATATTTCAGAGAGAAATGTGAACAATTCAACTGAATACACGGCGACTACTTGACTGGAATTGTATATTTAGTGCGTGGGAAAGTATCTCGTCTATTTTCGTCCTAAAAGTATGCACTTGACACAAGTCTAGATCGTTGTGAAGATCACACGCGTTCACAACTAAACATTAATAGTTGATCTTGTAATATTTGAATTACGAACATCAAAACGAATTTTAAAAAGTCGTATATACTTAGACGGACATATATGAAGAGATTGTTTTTTCTCTAAGTGAAAAAAAAACAATATAAATTAGATTAGAAAACGAAGCGAAAGATCTTTATGGAGTTGATGAAAATGCCCAAAATATTTTTATCACAGTTTTACTGTAAACCCGACACATTAATTTATGAATTATATACAAATTACAAATAATGTCACCGAATTAACGCCAAGTTACAACTTCGCAAAGTTTAATTTCAAGCTAATATGTAAGTCTCTCAACCTCATCCGTTGTGGTCAACAAACAGAAACATAAAGGGCTTTACGCCGGGAATTGAAATACACTGAAATTAATCCCGGAGTAATTTTCGCATTCTAATCATTCATTTTAAGGATAACACAGTTCTTATTAGTATATGTTATGTTTTTATCTTTTCTGACAAATACAGTACATAACGATACATCGTATAATACACCTTGTTACACAAATAATGTGCAGTTCATTAGTAGGTAAGTAGGTCAGTGTTGGCCTAGTGGTTTCAGCGTGCCACTCTCATCCCTAAGGTCGTAGGTTCGATCCCGGATGTGCAACAATGGACTTTCTTTCTATGTGTGCATTTAACATTCGCTCGAGCGGTGAAGGAAAACAAAGTGAGGAAACCGGCTTGCGTTAGACGCAAAAAGTCGACGGCGTGTGTCAGGCACAGGAGGCTGATTACCTTATATGAAACAGATACATAAATCTGAGGCCCAGACCCAAAAAGGTTGTCATTGATTTTTTTTATGTATAAGTAGGTCAGTTATGTTAAAAATTTCAGTTCCCAGATATTTAAGATAAACTCTAAAATATAGATGAAAAAAACAAATAATCGTGTATACGTTGATTGCGTTAAATCCGTGTCAGTCTAAGAAGGATGACAATTGTTAAAATTGACTTCGACACACGAACCTGTGGTCTTCAGGCGTAATGGTTGCACCATAGGTGGTTGGATTTTGAACCGTTGTCGCGAGCGCACTCACATATTACTGTATACCGCGCTCGCGTTTCTTTTTATTAAGTATTTACTCATTAAGGATCCACAGGATGATACACAACCGTTGATAAGGTAAAGTTTTAGTCTGATCGATTTTTTTGTATTCCTTCTTGACTGTACTGATGTTCATTTAATTTTACCTAGGATGGGAGCATCCTGAATTCAGCTTCAGCTTGATAGATTTAATACCAAATATATATTCGTATATACTATTGAATCTATTGATGTATAAACAGATTTCATTTTATTACGTAAAAAGATAGAATTAAGTAATAAATTTATTTATATATAGCTTTTATAATATAACGAAAAAAATACTTTCTATCTGATTTATAAAGCCTCAATTAGTATTTCTTGTTAAGTTTAAGGAAAGTTTGAGCTGTGTTTGTGGCTTGAGCTTTTTTACACTGATGTCGTGAGCTCAAATTGACTTTTTCTATGTGTCTCATTCGTGCCTTAGGCCCAAAAATCGATGGCGTATATGTTACGTAGAAAGCTGATAGCCTACTTACCTATTAAGAAAAAAAATATCAAGACAGACCTCGGGGCAAGCAAGAGTTGGAGCGCCACTGGCTTTTGGTATATATTTGCACAGCCATACATTATTAAATAGAGTTTTTTCGAATAGAATTCATACATTTGTTTTTATAAATCCAAAGATTTTGTTAAGAATCCTTTCGCTTGAATATTATTCCACGTCGAAATGTCTAGAACATTTGCCCCACATTGGGAGCCAATTCTGTTGTATCTTCGCAATTGTCTGGCTTTGCATTATATAATAGTTTACACTTGTTTAATTATTTTAGTAAGAAAACCTTAGACTTCTTCAACTTAATTTCAATTAAATATTTATAGATTACGGGCGAAGTTAATTAAAAGGATGAATCCTAAATAAGGTAATAAACAAGAAACTCGTGATATTTTCTCGTTATACTGGAAAGATCAGCACCTAAATAACTCTAGGTTAAAAAATTGAACCCGAAAATGGTAACGCTTGTTACAAGATGAGCCTGGAAGTCATACAATAACAGCGTGAAGTTCTTTTTTTTAAATAACGACTTATTTTTTCAGAAAAAAAATCCTCATTACTAACTAAGCTCTGTAGCGGTTATTATTTATTTATCTATAAATTTACTCTTCGTTACATTTATAGAAAAATAACATAATCCATAAAAATTATAAGGGATGTAACGAACGGATGCCATTAATCAAAGACGAACCTAAGTTTAAAAAAATGGTGATTTATTAAGGAGCTTAAAAGCTACTTAAAAATAGCATCCTGCATCAGTGGGAGTTTTTCCCTCTGATGCAAACTGTTTTAGAATAGAAATATTTTTCAGTACATTGTACTCAACACTGAGTTGCAATTATTCTGACCTACTTAACGGAATGAGTAAAAGCATCCATTAGTATCCCTGAACATTTTCATTTTTACTCGCCTTAGGTGGGATCATTTATTTACCGCGTTATGTGCACTGTCATTATTATGCGCTTACGCCTCTTATATACAGATTAGCATTTATTATGCCGACTGATATGTAATCATTTTAAAGCTAGCGAAACGTCGCACCGGGAGAGTTTAAAATTGTTATTTTCATAGTGAAAAGGATATTATTTTCCAAGGTTCAAAATCAGCAGAATTTTCCAAATTCCATCTATAAAAACCACTCCTAGCTTGGATAAGACATCTGGCATTCGAATTCTTCGTAAATATTAAAACAAATTGATGTATTCGATAGTGGGTTTATTAATTTAATACAGACCATAGTTAGGCAAATAAGTTACTAAAAAATAATAAGAATAATATTACTAAAAATTAAAAATATTTTTTTTATTTTTCGTCAAACTTATGTTCACTGTAATTGTCATGTATTTTAGAATATATATATATTTAATAATAAATAATATGTACTATAGAAAATGAATTATACGTAAATAAAAAAATATATTGTAATACGTCAATGTCATCAAGAGATGTCAAACCATAACAGACTTAACATTGTCTGTACTGTTAGGGTAAGATGAACATTCGAGTTCCCTTACTATACAACGTGTCGTAAATCGAAATGTGTATATTAACGTAAAAGTACAAGGAAAACGTTAATAATTAAGAAGCCCATTTTTCATTTTGAGGTAAAATAAGTCAATAAATTTAACATCCTTGCAAATTCATTCTTCTAGATATCAGTGAAAAACTGAAACGCCGTGCATTAGCATTCTAGTTCGGTGGGATCAACAGAATACCTACAAACGTGAACCGGGACGTAAATATTATACCTAAGTTCAGTTGTATCGAAATCATAACAATTAAGATTAATAGAACGATTACTTTTTAGGTGTTCGTAAGAAGTAAATGTCATATGAATATTTCAATATATCTAATGTGTGCCGTGTAGCCTATGATGAATGTATCTTTAATATATTGTATAGTATATAGTACAATTAATGTCTTTAAAATCAAATACAACGAAATAGTTTAAACTCAGGTTAGTGTTGTCTAGTGCCTAAATACCTAATAGAACGAAACACTACTCAGGTCGGAGGCGTCTAATGCTAGTGAATTTTTTTGTATCATATTATCTTTCTTTTTGAAATCGGATCGAATCTTTTCGGTTGTGAAATAGATTTATTTTTTATTCTCTTATAAACTCGTCGGGGTTATTAAGTAACGTATGTGTATGTATATATATCATTTATGTATGTTATTATCATTAGCAAAATAGCAGTTGTAACTAGATGGGGAGAGGACCTGGTATCATTTAGAAACAAATATTCAAAATAACCTAGACGCATCACCGCCGAAATAACAACAACATATAAAGGTTTAAGGATTAAAGTCATGAAAATAAAAGTTATATTTATAAAAGAAAATACTCAGTGCTTTCTTATTACAACAGGGACAAACATTTGTCCATCTCATGAATATTTTATTTGACACTGCTACAAAGAAATCTCGATTTATCCGAATGCCAAATGACGTTCATACATTCACAGTAAACGCAATTATTTTAATTTTTTAGTGAATACGATTGTTTTTGTATTAGCGATTATTTGTACCGAGGTCTGAATAAAAATGTATGGAATATATATATTTAGGTAGGGTTTATAATATATATACCTACTATATTTTAACTAAAATGAATTAATGAAATTAACGTTTTTGTTATTATTATTCTAACTTTTGAAAATATATATTTCGACATTCATAAGAAATCGGTGGCAAGCACCATTAGTTATGGGCACTGATTTCTGTATATCTTTCTTGATATTTTTATCCAAATAGTTAAGTAGGTGATCAGCCTTGTGTGCCATCAATTATGGTTCTATGGCATGCCGGTTCCTCACGACGTTTTCCTTAATTCAACGAGCGTGTGTTAAATGCAAAGGAAAAAAGGCCATTGGTCACATAGGCGGTGTTCGCACCTGAGACCTCTGATATGAGAGTCACACGCTCAAGCCATAGTTAACAGTGCCCTTAACTCTATTAACTAAAATAAAACATATAGCAATATAACATTAATATGAGTTAAAACAAGAAATGTCTTCAAACCTATAGGATAACGGTATTTACTTAAAATAGTATGCATAGCTACCAACATTCCCTGCATTTTCATAATACACACTAATTAGCCTTTTGTCACGAAATCTAAAGGTGTGATAATTGCCTAATTATCTATAATTTCTCAGGGAATAACAGTTAAAATTTTCTCACAGTTATTAGAATGTTAACCGGAACAGTAAAGAAACGAATGTTTAATGTTTGCCTCTCGTTTGTTCGACCGACAATAAAAATAAACAGTGTACTAAACATTAAAAAATAAATACATTGTTAGAAGGGAAGGGAATGTTGGTGACGAGTCAGTTACCAGAGATCTTTTCAAATCCTACTATACTATAATTTTACCATAAAAGATTTTGAAAGAAAACACCTTTTAATCGGATTGAAGCTGTGTATTATTATTATAAACTTATAATTATTTAAATAAATTTTATTTTTTCCGACGTTTCGCGTGCTATACAGCGTGCGTGGTCACGGTGACTAGACATTATTGTCATTAAATATCAAACCATTGTGTTAAAATATCAAGAGTTGTACTCTTTAAAAATGTATTTAGTTAAATTAAATACATTTAATTAGTTAACGTTAGAATTACATTACATCACATCTAAAAACGGATAATAATTATTATTGGGTAGGCCTGGTCGTACATATCCGGACCCAACTACGAGCATGCATGGTGAATGTCTTGGAAGCGGATGAAGCGAGAGAAGTATGTCAGCAAGTGGACATCCCTGGTCTCTGCCAACCACTTCGGGAAAACGGCGTGAAGATTTATGATAACCAGCAGATCAAGCGACGCTTATGGAAATGGATACCATACACTCCGTAGGGATCCCAATCCTATTCCTAAGCAGATGCTTGATTGGAATCCGCAAGGAAGGAAGCGTGGCCGTCCCAAACAAACCTGGCGCCAAACAGTTGCAGACGAGGCAAAGAGAGCCGGAAAGACTTGGAGCGAGGTGAAACACGAGGCTCAAGACCGAACGTGATGAAGACTCACTTCGGACGCCCTCTGCCCCAACTAGCGATTATAGGAAATTCATGTCAAGTATGTCAAGCGTGAAGATATATATGAATAAAAATAAAATCTAATTTAGAAGTGAATACCTCCAACTACAGATGTTGCTTAATTCAGTTCTAACACATTAACGTACTGTACTAACAGCATTAGACAAAGTTCAAAGCCGAGTAGCTTACTTAATGATAACCATTATTTGTTCAAACGGAGATTTACATCAGACCCCATTAAATCAAATTTGAAATAAGTGATGTAATTTAAGAAATTGAATAATTATGGTTTCCTCATCGTCCATATGCCATTACAAAAACTTTGCGTTGGACAGCTACATTTACATTAGTATTACGTACTTCTCCAACTTCACTCAAGATTGGTAATTTAACATATATAGATAATATTGTAGCAACACATACAAACGGCGATGTTGTACCTTGACCTAACAAAGATATTCCGACAGCTAATATAAGTTCTTGATATTGGTAGTGTCAGTCAGCGGTTAGACTGGCCGAGACGCCCTAAAGGTTTGAGCAGCACCTTCCCACCTACGCATTATAAGCTATATAATATATTATTAGGCAAATAAGGTTAGAAAAAGTAACACATATTTTACAATAGGTATTCAATTTAGTATATACTCAAGTTAGTGACTCTGATACCTAAGATACGGATCATATTCGGAAATTATAATATTAAGGGTAACTTGAAGCACTTGAACTATGAGTGGTGTTTGCCTTGCATATGGGGGTATGTAGAAATATAAAGTTTATATCACCTAGACGTCAGTCGTTCGACAACTGAGCGTTTCTTAAGGTAATTCCGAACCAATTCGACTTAGTCCTTCAAGAAAAGAGCCAACTCTTAAAAGGCCGGCAACCCAGTTGCAAGCCTTCTGGCAATGTGTCTATGGGCGGCGGTATCATTTAACATCAGATGAACCTTATGCCCGTTTGGCTAAATTACATAAAAAAATACAAAATAGCTTTAAACAAGCTATATTAGGATCTGTACAAATTGATAGTTATTTTAGCCAAGTCCTTGTCCGTTACCTCTAAAAGATTTCGTTAAAAACCACAACCATAAAAATATTCCAACATCAAAAAGTATGAACTTTTGCGGTATATTTCAACCAAGCCTGTCGTAAACATGTTCCGTTTTTGTTGAACCAAGTCATTACAGGCTCTACGTGTTCCTATTAAACCTCGACCACACCGCTTTTTTATCCCCGATGCATTTTACAATAATTCTTATTCCAATCTCCATGTTATTATGGACTCAGTGCGATTCTCAACTTTGAGGTTGGAATCCCGGCATTAAGTGCGCAATTAACACTAAAGTAAGACTCAGAGGCGAGACTGAGCGAACTATGACTATGTCAAAAACGTAATGGATTGCCGTACGGCGAGGAAAGAGTTTCTAGACCATAAAATCGACAACGAATGAGAGTGACGCGAGTTGATGATCCTACATATTGAAACATTCTATATGTATGAAGCCTGTTGTAATGGGTACCTGTTATTACATTACCGTAACGTTCTCTCTCTCTCTATTATTGATATTTAAACTCATAATTATACGACTTTATTGCCTATATTATACAATCAATACGTAAACAATTGGAATGATCCTAAGACATAAGAAATATTATGCAACAACTCGTGGTCCATCTTGTTTCTTATCTAAACTTTCTGGCTTGTTGAATTTGTGCTTAGAATTGACTACGATAAAAAGTTTACCAAACTGTTTAGTTTCCTGTTTATGACATTAACAAAGTTATCTGTATTTAATAAATAAACAACTTTAATATCTTAAGCGAATTGTTTAATCTAATTTTTAAACGTCTATTCAATCAATAGTAGAACCATATTTCCCAACTAATTCAAGTATCTCACAGACCATGAAAACTGCTTGTTAAAACTACAAATTGTGATGGTATAAAAGCTGAAATATTCCCCGCAAACAATGACTTTACAGAAATGTATAAACATAACTATTGTACAGACCTATATCTAATTGTTACGAACCGCTCCAATCATTTTCAATGCAATGTTTCAGAAATGCTCGTGTATTTTCAAATAAGCTTTATTCAGAATATTGAGCTTTCATTTAATAATAAAAAAGAGTTTGTTTAATATAAGTGTATCCGTACATAAACCATTAAAAACAATCAAAGTGAAAGTTTGTATACGTAGTTATGAAAATATTCCTTTAGGTAAAATTGTGTTTTCGTGGAATATAGGAGACAGTATTAGTTATTGGTTTCCACGCTTAGACTCTCAACAACTCCGTTGTACGTAAAGTCCTGGCTAACTTAGCTACCCTAACTCCTTCCAAAAGCACAGAAGCCTCCTGGGCACTTCGCATGCTTCACAGAGCGACCTCACTGTTACGAGGATTACGATACGCTGTTTAGCCACAGCCTCGCATTCCAGGACTACGTGGGTGATTGATTCCTCTGCGCTGAAACAGCCTCTACACATGGGGCTGATAGCAGGAATATGAATGAGAATTGTTGTTTTGTAGAATTATTTCAGACAATGTAGACATTGGTGCTTAATTACTCGTAAACTTTGACGAATGACCAGGCTAATTTGAATGCTACTTACAATATAGTATCTACAATTTTTTTTTTTATAAATTTTGCGTATATGCTGCGGTAGTAAACAATTTTTGATTCCACTAAGTGATAGCCTATCCTATTTTAATACCGTGTGTGCTGTAATAATCCTTATGGCAAAGCAACGTTTGCTGGTTCAGCCACTATAATAGGTTACCATTTCAAAAAGGTTATTTTACACTGTCATAACCTGTGTCAACTCAGTACATAAATAGAGCCTAATCACAATTTTAAAGTTAACTTAATTGTCAAAGCCGTTGAAATTTGAATACGCTATAAACAATAATTAATTACACAGTTAAAAACATTGGCAAAACCAATGGCAGCAAAACTAGAGTTACGCAGAAATAAATGATTTTTATAATATAACATTTCACACACATACAAACGTAGTCTTCTATTCGCACAATACACATATTTATTTATATGATACAAGTAATTGTATGTACTGGAAAGGGGCACACGTTTTATTTAATTTTAATTACTATATGGTATAAAATAAACAATTGTTTTTTCAAAAACAAATCTTTCTTAAATTTCTAAAAAATCCTTACTTTACTTTAAGTAATAACAGAGCGTTTTTGGCCTTGACGTGTGTCATCCCTGAGGTCGTAGGTTCGATCCGGCTGTGAACCAATGGACTTTCTTTCTATGTGCGCATTTAACATTCGCTCGAATGGTAAAGGGAAATATCGTGTGAAAACCGGCTTGCCTTAGACCCAAAAAGTCGACGGCGTGTGTCAGGCACAGGAGGCTGATCACCTACTTGCCTATTAGATTGACAAATGATCATGAATGACCTAAGAAAAGGTTGTAGTGCTACAAATTTTTAATTTTAATACAAGCAATCCCAATGTTACAATGGAAAAAAATTAAATGACATAGTTTAAGTGACTGACACGAAAATTCATGCATAAGCCGAAATAAGAAACAGAAGAGAAAAGAAGTAATTAGTCTGTTCTGAATTAGTTTTAAAAGCTCCCTTCGTGTTGGCATTAGTTATCGTAGTACTACCTGAGTCTTACCTATAAAAGCCAACAGTGGTTTCTCTAAAGTTAAGTTAGATATTATATTGAAGCTGCTGAAAATTAGTTCCAAGTCAGATACTGCCCACGACGCTGTATATCCTAGAGCATATAAGCAGTTTTTTTCTATTACGTGTTATATGTTCTTTCATTTATTTCATAGGGTTTATCCTGGACTGGTGTAATATAAACTATACATCTCATTTTAAGGACCATTTAAGACGAAAGGGTCTCTGCCAAATACGCGTCGCGAAAACGTATGAAGCGGGTATGAAGTGCCCCAAATCATGAGATTATGTAAGGTTAATAAACTGAACGTTTTTAATATATAACAAAACTACGGACCCGAATAATACGGTTAAATTTAACTATTATAACAAAGTTTTAAATTAAAAAGGTCCTCTTTTTTAATATGTTGAGTTATACTTGTCCCAACTGGGTCTTAAAAAACGGATTATTAAAGCGGGACAGTAATGACTGGACATTGAAAGCAATTACATGTAAAGAGGTCAAGCGATGGAGACCGCGGAGTCAACAGTGTATATTAAACTAACGAGCCCTACAAACCTTATCTTGGCCACATAGTGCCATCTATTGGATCAAATTATTATCATAATTAATCTAATAAACTCCATACAAAAGATGCCCTTAGTACCTTCAATCAGATTAATCAGCTAAAATCTAATCTATAACATATACGTATGACATTTGCACACAATAATATCAGATTTTGACAGCTCGCTGACATGTAACATACACTTGGTATAGTTTCTACATGAATACGAACGATGTAATTTCGTGCCTACGTTTATTTATAAATACACTACATAAAATTTAACTTAACAGTATTTGGGTCAAGATTTCAGTACGATCTATAAAAAAATAAAAAATATAACCTTATAAGATTCCTCAATAAAACAATAAAGTATATTTTCAAATATCCTTATTATCATCCTACGAAAATACATTTTGACGGACAATATAATTGGACCGTTATTATTTTCTGCAAATAACATTCATAATATCGATCTACACTAAAGTATCGCAAAGTAATTAACACATTATAATCCACACAAGGAAGCTTATTGGAAGCTTGACAAATCTGAACTGACCTAATTTTTATAACCTGCAATGCAGCAGCCTACGATAAAAATCCACAGACGGATTCAATATTTTCATTCCTATCTTTTATTAGCTTACATTCCATCTCTATCTATTGGTATTTTAACTTCAACAGGTCATGCAATTATTTTTTCTCCTGTATCTTATTCAGTTACTACTTAGTAGTTATTTTAGTTAATTCATATTGTTTATATTTCCTCCCACCAAATATTTCCGTACCAATTCGACTTATGGTTCTTCAAGAATAGAGCGTACGATTTCTTAAAAGCCCGGCAACGCACTCTGCATTTAGTGTCCACGGACGGCGCAATAAGTTGATGAGCCATGCCCATTTGCCCCCGTTATAAAAAAAAATTAATATAATACTCTAAGCAAAACTGTCCTTCGAACATATCTTTCTTCATAGGAGCAGTGACTTACTAAGTTAACAATTATGGTATAATTTGATTAATTAAAACCATAATTCTTTAACAGTGAAAAAACTGATATTTTTCTTAATACGAAGAACGTATTAAGAAAAGCTTCTTCTTGCTAGTTTTATTACTGTTTAGTATCACAACGTACTAAAAGTCGCATCTGACACACTGACGAACGAAACTGATTCCACGCAACACTCCATTTATATAAAAAACACTAGCTATGAATAAATTTCTCCAGAGTTTTAGCTCTATTGAAAAACAAATCGCTTCCGTGGAACGTATATGTCGAAACGAACCAAAGCCTTTCATTTCCAAGGAAACAATGACTGTATCTTGGTATACACAAATAACCTACTAGCTATAAACAAAACAATCGTTAAAGTAGTATCGAGATAATACATATCTGTAATAAACATATGTTTAAATACAAAATACTAAACATGTATCCCGCGACCATTGCTCAAGCACTGTAAAAATAGTAAGAAGATTATTATCAATGCAATTAATTCCTTACATGACGTATCATACCGGTCTGACCAGCGAATAAGGAGCGACGATCGTTACATAACGATAAAAGATTCACACGACAAACTGACCTTACTATACCTTACCACTATTTACATGTCAGTGACTTGTTCTACACAAGGTAGCTTTTTATAGCCGTTCTATTTGCGTTGATTTTCACCGGATATAAATGTTTAAGACAATCGAACATTAGGATTTTTATAATGATCGAGAAATCCGTAATCAATATAACGTAGTTAACATGAATTTCTCAAGTCGACGCTCATTGAAATCAATTTATTTTAAAACAGGTGGGCCATGATTATCCAAATCAGGACAAGGAAATCATAGACAAAGGGATTTGAGTAACTAATTATTCCCATTAAAATCTTTGGTGAAATAAATTACATAGATGGATAGATAAATTGTCTTTTTTCAAATACGCTCATAGGATGCCCAAGCTTTCGTGTTAAATTATTAACAATAATCTAAACTTCTTGTCCAATATGTAATACAGTATTCAAGTTTAATACAGTATTGTGTCGGTTTCTGTAAGTTACATTTTGTTACCATATTTAAGTTACTAAAATATGTGGTTGACGTCTGGTAGACAGTACTGGAGTATAGTAATAGCTAGTGCTTGCTTCGCTCAACGAATAAGTACCGCAATATAACGAGGGAATGTTGCCAGTATTAAAGGGACTAAAATATTTAAGTTTGTTTTAATTTTCTACATATAACATTTTAATTATCATTGCTATGTAGGTTAAGAATATTGTAAATACTGTTTATTTATGTGTTGTAGATAAAAAAAATAAGTAATTAAAACATTCAATAAATATGTAATGTATTATGTGTTAAATATCAGCAAAGTACTAAAATATTTTTTCCACCAAAGGATAAAACACAGATACAGAAAGAGTTGAATTACTTGACGGTGTACATCTTAATAGTTTTAAGGTGAATTACAATATTTGCTCTGGCCTCTAACACGAAAGGATATTAGATAAAGCTTACTAAATTCTACATTTACGAGCCATAAACATAACTGCACTTAACAGGTAAAATATTTTAGCGGAAAGTATCTAACCAGGTAAGAACCAAATGCTATTTAGACGTACAGTTACTGACAATTGACCTCCGAAGTTAATATGAAGTTGTAATATTTTAAAGACTATAAAGATTATTAACAACATAGAGTCGTTCATTAAGGGTTAGGTATAGGTTCATATATTTTGTACACGATAATAGGCAATATAAAACAGAAAAACAGTGAGTACCGTAATTTGGGCCATATTAGTAATAGATACTAATACATGATTGCTGCATCAACATTGCGCAACTCAAATCACAGTTGATAGATTTATAGTTCAACATAGCTATCAGAGAAAACTAAAAAATCCTTCAAAAAATCATTTGCTTCGTAGTCTGTCAGCTTTTAACTGCTATGTATTGTTGCATAGTTATGTACTCTGTGAATAATTAATGTTATATTCACTAAGATATTTTAGTTCTACATATTGTGTTTCATTAGAGGTAAAATGAATTCTTAAATATTTTCCGCCGGTCTCGTTTATCTGTATGAACGCGATAAACTCAAAACTACTGAAGTACTGAACAGATTGGTACGACACTTAAAGATATTTTTGGGGATTTCTTTCGTTATTGTTGATAAGGGTGAAAGGATGACACAAAATACTTGTACTCCACGCGGGCACTGTATATGTCAAAAGCTTCATAATTCCTTCAAATTTATGTCTACAACGGTTCAGAAATATCTATACGAAATTTTACCGAAAATTCTATAAATATACATATGCAATTTTCTCTCAGCTATGTGGCATAACTCATAAAATTTGAATGGATTTGTAGATAAACAAAAAGAAAAGCATGCCATGACTCAAATAAAGCTAAATTTAAAATCCTAATCTATAAGTCGTTTCGTATCCTAAATAACCATTTATTAAAATAATAAAAATTATAACAACAATTTTACAAGATTACTGTGTATTAAAAAGCTTATTAATTGAGCGTGTTAATTAATTTTCTATATCTATAATATATTAGGACAAATACACTATAAATGAATTCCACGAATCTGAACTTCACATCGAAATGAATAAAACGAAAAACGCTTTATCAGATAATATAGTAAAAAACTTACCAATACATCAATTTCTTAGCACAAGTTTAAAATAAGCGGTCCACGAATAGCGGTACACGAGCTTTGCCGAGAAAAGGCTGCGATCTACTGACGCCCTGCAAGCCTCCATCACTGTTCTCCCCTGTGACAAGCGATTTATCATATCCTAAACATTCTTGCAACGCCGAATTTGATGTCACTGACCGCGTAACGTTGCAAAAAATATTTACGAATTAAATGTGTGACCTAGTGATGAAAATACAATATTTATATCATAATTCTTGAACGGATATTAATGTAAATTACATTATTTACATAATGTCTCGTGTGCTTTACATTACTTGATGTTATTTTTAAAAGTAGGTACCCGCACAAAGTTTAGATAATACATAGTTTAAAAACATAATAGACTTATTTATAACTATGAAACTTAAACCTCATAAACAAAGTTAGGATTAGCGGAAAGATTGTTGTAAAATATATCAATACTACTTAAGTTGTAAGAGCGAGATAGCCAATTCACAACTAAAAGTTTAAGTTATTCGAATATTTATTACATACATAATAAAACCAAGGAAGTTTTTTTAAATTAAAAAAAAAACTAATAAATGTTGTCGTAATGCTTAAATAAAAATAATAATAAATTTATAAAATGTAACAAGTATATTTAAATATGTCAAAACTCATATATAAAGTTTTGATAGGCTTTAAAACTAGATTTTATAGTATAAAGTAGATATGGGCCGTTTATTTTAGAATTAAGACAACTTTTCACAGAGTACACACTCGATCACAAAGTTGTTTTAATTGAAAATTATTTTGTTTTTACAAGCGCGTACTTATATTTATATTATATTTTTGATATTAATATGGATTATATAATTGATGTATTTCTCCATAAAATTATAAGAAATGTAACCATTGAAGCCGATCTTTTTAAATATTTTAATTTCGTTTGTGTATCACAAATAAATTGAAGCGTTAATGTCAATAACCGAGTAATGCGCCAAAAAAACTATATAAGATAGAGCAAATTCGCTGCAATTGTAAATTACATCTTCGCGGTCCAAGGGCGTTGAACTGGCACCCATTGATGTGTGAATTTATTGTAAACATACGCAAACCATAACTTGCTCGACCACTTACTAATGAATGGCTTATATGAAAATCCTGTTGAGTAAATGTTGCGGAGCTCAAAAAGTTGTGTGTCAAATATTGACATTGACGTATATTTCTAAATGTACACTTTACATTTTGTTTTTTGTTATCCTAATACCCTAACTTCTGTCAGTACCATTGATCGGAAACCCTTCACGGGTAAATACCTCCTCCAGCTATTTCCAAATATCCATGGCTTCTCTGCTCTTTCTCCATTCGCTACCTGCTTATCTTCTATCGACCTTTTTTAGGGTGCCCTCTTGTCCTTATTCCTCTTAGTCCTTTCCATATGGTTGCCTTTAAAGTCCGTATTTTATCTGTGCACCTTGCTATATGCCCCACATATTGCCAATATGTGGGGCATATAGCAAGGTGCATGACATAAATATTATATACATTAAAAACACCTACTTTGTACTTATCATAGAATTAAGACTTATCTAATTTTGTATTTTAACAGAATTTCGAACACTAAAACGTATTATTTATATTATGAAATAATGTTCCTCTGTTTTATGTTTAAGCATTGGGAACATCATTTTTGTTTAAAATAATCTAATTAATTTAATAAAAGCCTTTAAATATTACGAAAGATTGATATAAGTTATCTTATCTATATTCTATAGATTATTTTGTTGTCAATTTGCTAATAATTTAACGACTTCCTCAATCTTATCGAGCTGAGGAATGCAAACAATTTAATCCATTGTAATAATCATCTCAAATTTCAATGGTGCATACTAGTCGAGTTCCAGGGCAATAGGCCAATCGAAATGCACAAGATTTTCTCCTTATGACTCATTATATTAGTGTCTACTTCAATTCATTGAACAGATTTAAATAAATTATGTAACCTATAACAGAAACATCTTGAATATCTGACCAAGTTTTATTTATTTTAATGTCTCAATGAAGAACGCCTGTTGTTAATAAATCCGTTGTAACAAAAATATATTTTTGGTCATATTTCTTCTGTCTCGTAATTAGCTACTACTTATATATTTTTTTTTTATATACATGTGTCTTTACTACGACATCATGGAACATTACGATCTAGCCTAACTTAAGACTAATAAGTAATTTAAGTCTAACCTAATTTACTAAAAAGGATTGTTATCATAAGTAAGTGTCCAATAACGCTACGTATAGTCTCTATTAAAGGGAAGACACTCTGTTCTTGTGTTCAATATATTTTTGTTTTCATTCACTGATTAGCACTTAATAATAAAGTTCACTAACAGTAGTTCACTAGTTCAAATGGTTTTATCCTTTTCAATCTTCTCACTAGGTCAGTGGTGTCAAGGAGTTGAATAGCCTCGACATTCACGTGATGGTGGAGCCTATGTTCGTGTGCTCCAGCAGTCTTTTTTATTAATGTGTTGACGTCCTCTACATTAAGGTCCAGATGGAGGTCGTAATTTCGAATGTACCAGGGAGCATTGACTATTCCCCTGAGCATTTTGTTTTGGAATCGTTGGATTACTTGGATATTACTATTACTGGTACAGCCCCACAGCTGGCAACCATAAGTCCATACAGGTGTCAGGACTTGTTTGTCAATTAGCTACTACTTATATATATTAATTTTGAATCAATTAATATTTGGCAGTGCTTTTACATATCTGTTTATACATATTATTATTTATATTTTTTCTTTGGATTTTATTTTATTTGATTTTAGTTATAGTTGCATGTTATTTTGAGGTTTTTTTTTTTTGTTAATTTATTATGCACTTCTTGTTCTTAACCCTCTGTAGGTGATATTTTCTTTATTCTCCCATATTAGGCTGCCTGTTGCCTAATAACCTATGTAACATACTTACTTTTTGTTTTTTTATTTGTATTATTATGTATATGGTAACAAAGTATAAATAAATAAATAAAAATTTTCGAATACTCTACTTTACCCTACTAAGTTTTATTTATTTCAATGTTTCAATGAAGATCGCCCTGTATATATAACATATAATCTCGGTTTTTAATTTGATAACACAATTAGTTTGACGCGGACGTCCCGTATCATTCTAATGGACCATGACACCGACAAATTGTCTTCTTGTAATGAATTCAGATTATTGTTCTTTAAAAAAAAGTGAACCTTCTTTGCCTGACACTTACTGCTAGACGCGTTAGTTACTAACAAGGTTGTTACGAATTTATTTGATAATTATATGGAAAGAAAAATCCATACTAAGAAAAGGAAAATCAATACCATTCACTTCAGGGAATGGCTGGCCGTATTTAAATGACCTGAAGGAGTGGAGAGTTAAAACACTAGATTCCGCTCTAAGCACATCATAGACTTTATTTAACCAACCAAAAATCACTGTATAAACTTAATGATCCTATCTACCTAATTTGAAAGTACGAGGATTGTCCAACGAATTATGTCTTGGCTCCGACTTCCAAAAGTAGTTTAGGATCTTCATACCTTTTTTATGTGCACAGCAAACATTAAAATATAGATTTCTTTGTTATATAAAAGACAGATAATATAATGTGCAGCGCCAAAACATTAAATGTCTTTTAAATTAAGTCATTTTAAAGTCTGTTAAATTTATCATTAATTTTTTTATTTCGATATTCTAGATTGTTTTAACTCGTTCCTTTTAACGACAAAAGACGAAGTCGTGGTCTACAATTTGTAAATTATAAATGCAACTCATCTCTATACATTTCCTCTATTCACTAAAACCTTTGTCCATTTATAAAGCTCCCATACAACTCATAACAATGCCATCTCATCGTCGCTTAGTTCAATAATGTTGTGGTCGGAATATTGATGAAGAAAGTTGTGGAAAGGCCCGCGAAAGGCGTTTAAAATTATAATATTTTGTCGGAAGTAGGTTGTAGGACATTAAAGGATGTATGTTATTGTTTATAGTGTGAGCAAATATGGTGCGAGTATTTGTCATTCATGCTTCAATGTAATGAGGTATCCGGGATAAGTATAGTAACTCATATTTTATTTTAAGTATTCCTTGCGACCTTTGAGTTCTAAAATCAGAGTACCTCAGATGTACCTAACATATATTTACCGTTAAGCGAGTAAAATTTCCACCTTACATACCGAAGTGATTTCAATTATATCCCCAAGTAGGCGCTTGACTGATAATGAAAACGAAAGCGTGGCGGTCCCAAGCATATCTGTCGTCGTACGTAGATGAGGCAAAGAGAGCTGGAAAGACTTGGAAGGAGGTAAAATACGAAGGTCAAGATGGAACGCGACGGAGACTCTTTGTGGAAGCCCTCTGCCCCATTTAGGGGTTATAAGAAATTAAGTCAAGAAGACAGTGGAGAAACTTGTGAGGCGCCACTAAACCTTCACCTTCAGAACTGAAGAAGAAGAGCTATGAACCAGATTACACCAATTTATAATACTAATGTGTTTTTATTATTTGCGGTCATTTAGAAGCTGCAGATTCTCAGAAACATACTAACACCTCAAACTCAGAGCTTAGACATAGAGAACATATTACTATTTTCGCGTAATGGTTAAAAACGTTGCTGTCATTACAAACTATTCTAATTTCATAATCATAATCTGAATGTTATATACCATTAGATAAATAAATGGTTGCCTGGAAGAGATCGCTCGAAAGCAATAAGGCCGCCAGTTGCCCTCCTTTTGATTTAATCATGGTAATTTTTTTATATATTGTAGTGTAACGAAGTGTTAATAAATAAATAAATGAAACAAAACATTCTTCAACATTAAGCTTCGATCCTTACTTAATCGGATTAAAACGTTAAAAATGATCGCCGTGACTGTAACGAATCGCCAGGACATAACCACAAATGGAATTTCAAAAACCGGAATCTCAGTTCGTATTCTAGAATGGAACTCAAATCTTTAAATTAAAAACGCTTTCATAATTTATGACTTATGATACGAATATACGGGATATAGTTGCTAATAACTCAAAATTTTCAATGTTTCTTTAGTCTGACCTAGTTTGACTTAATTTTAATTTAATATCGTGCAAGAAATAGTTGATATTAAGTGATAATTACATTGCGACTAGAAATTTATTAGCGTGATTTGTTTGATGTCTTGTGAGCAAAAGAGAAAATTAATGTATTTTTAAACAAAACAGAATCAAAGCAAATTATTTCCGTTATGCAAAAAATATTCTTAGTGACTATTAAAAACTCAATAGTTCTTATATATTTTGTTATATTATTAATTTTCCTTTATTACTGTAGGTATGTACGTAAATTTTCATATATATATATTAAAATTAAATCTACAATCAGTTACCAAATCAAGGCCGAAGGGCGGATGTAAGAACTGCCAAGAAATTTTATATAATGGCCAAATAATATAACATACCAATAAGTTTCATTTGCACCCATTTCGGGTGTAAATGTAATTTAACTAATATATATTTTATTTGAATAATAATACCGCACACATCGTATCAATGCAGCGACGAAACACAGCCTTATACCCCACAATTATAAATAAAAATAATATTAATTTATAATTTAGTTTTTGCTTTTTTTCCTGCTCTCAACTGCCGCGTTGACCGCGGTTGAGTTACAGTCCACTATTGACCTTTGAATCCAGTATTGCATTAATATTTTTACTTATATTAAAATATGTAACACTATAGAGTGTCAATAAATGGAGTACATGGTGCGTTATTCATAAGAGTTTGAACCAGTGGTTCCTAATTAAAAATATGCAAACGTAATAAAAAGACAAAATAGTGATATCTCCATTTCTCTCATATTGGTGAATCGAATTCTCATTCGTACTCTGTGGTTATGGAGCGCATTTGACTAGTGCATCTTTACTGTAATTGAAAGCCATCAACATAAACGATGTTGCGTAATCAAAGCTCACCGTTAAAGCTTCTGACACACCGAGAGCATTTGACTGAAGGAATATCTGAATAATGTTCAAATAATCAACAGTAATGGATATTCAAATATTATAAATGATAAACTCAAGAGGTACACAGAGTCGTTAACTACGGATTCTGATCTATATCATATAGATTGAAAGCTAAAAACGGTAATTTACCGACTTATGTAAAATCAGTCGATAACTTATTCATATTTTATAAGCATTACTAGGTATTACAATTTATTAACGGAACGTTAAAAGTACATGTATTTGAGACTGCATTTCGGTAATTTGCAATTAATTTACTCCTCAACAAGTATTATTAGGAACGCAATCTGTTTTATTGTACACATACGAACAGCACTGATATGTTTAACGTGTATTATCATAAGTTATTGAATCCCTTGACACAAATAATTTGTAATTACAATTTTTTTATATAGTAAAAATAAAAATTGTTGAATAATACAATCAGTGTCGTTACTTGGAATTCCAAGGCTCAGAGGGCAGACAAAGGCACCTATGAGAAACCTGGGAAGATAAAATAAAATATATAGCGGGAAAAGATTGGAATAGCGAAGATGAGAGACAAATGGAGGAGTTCACTTCTTCGGAGACTAGTATTAAATATAATAATAACATAATGTATTTTTTTGTAAAAAAACAAGGGGCAAACGGGCAGGAGGCTCACCTGATCTAAAATGACACCGCCCATGGACACTCTCAATGCCAGAGGGCTCGCAAGTACGATGCTGGACGCTTTCATCTTGAAAGACCCTAAGTCGAATTGGTTCGGAAATACTAAAATAAATAAATTATTAAATTTAAATTAGAGTACTCATATATCAATTTTTATTTCATTATTTCGCGAAATGTTCCCGGTGAGAGACGACCTTAACATGGCTCGTGACATGGACTGTAGCAATTTAAAAAAATTACACTTGCAAAGCTTACCTTTCAATCTGGCCCGATTTCTCGTTTCCTTATTTTGTAAGTATGCAATCCTACATCAATCTTTTGTTATCCGTAGGCATGTGATGATGATAAACACACTGCGACACATTTAAGACATATTATTTCGCTGACAGTGTTTTGTTATTTTAATTAAAATTCAGTCAGTTTTTTTTTTTGTTTTTGTGTTTGTTTATTACATACTGAGCAGTGTTGGTCTGGTGGCTTCAGCGTGCGACTCTCATCCCCTAGGTGATAGGTTGGATCCCCGGCTGTGAGCCCAATGGGGTTTTCTTCTATGTGCGCATTTAACATTCCCTCGAAGGGTGAAGGAATACGTCGTGAGGAAGCCGGTTTGCCTAAGAACTTAAAAATCGACAGCGTGTGTCAGGCGCAGGAGGCTTATCACGTACATGCCTGCTAGATTGACGAATGATGAAATGACAAATATATTTTTTATGTTTTAATATTGGTTGTATCCCGCATTTCATAGAACAGGTAGCAAACGGGCTGTACTGCAGCCTGATGTTAAGTAATACCACCAACATTGCACATACACTTCAGTTATTACTGAACAACGTGACTTAATTAATATACATAGTAAATAAATAATAATAACTTCCTCTGTCTCCCAGGTAGGGCAGAGACCTTCCAGAGTAATATAGCCTTATTGGGCAGCTGTTTTAGGTTCAGTCCAGCTTCTTTCCCCATTGCAATTATCCTTCGTTTTTAGGTATATTCCGGAAGGCCACGCTTTCTTTCTCACTATCACTACATGAAACCATATAAAAGAAACTCACTACCAGCTGTTGTGATCTTTTGAACCACGCATATTTGTTTCCACGAATGATTTGGATCGATGTATCGATCGAATTTTAATAGAAAACTATAAGATTTTATAACAAGAACAAAATCGCTGGCAGTTTTAGTTTATAATAAGTTAAGCTACAAAAAGGATAAAGTGGATATTCATTAGTCAGTTATAAGCTGGTTTTAAAAAGCTTACAAAGAAAGCTCAGCTTTCGAGCTACAAGATTATCTAGGAAATTCCATTCTAAATTAAACTAGATTTTGTATTATCTATAAAATTTACATTTTAATTAGATTATGTCTTTGTAAGGCTTAATCAGAAACTCATGATTTTAATCATAAAGAAGTTATTATAATATATTTTTTCATGTTGCCGTACATCTTCTCTTTCAAGGCGAATGGGATTTTGTGGAAATTGTAATTAATTTAGTAAATTAACTAAATTAATTACGATTTTTCGATATTTTCTGATATTATAATGCAATTTTTGTAATTGGACTTTTGAAAACTTTACCTTCTATTATCTAAATATATATATTTATTTTGCGCTTTAGAACGTGTTGATACTCGTACTATATTATAAAATTAATACTATATTATTTAGAACAATTTGTCGTTGTTCATAGTCCAGCTGCGTGTCGATGTATATCCAAATCAATCAATTCTTAACAGGCCGGTAATACTGGTCAGCCAAATTAACAAAAAAATCGATACAGTCTGAAGAATTTATTTAAAACAATACAATAAACGTTCAACAATTAACAATATTACACAAATACAGGTCAATAACCAATAATATGTTATATTCGAACACATTCAATTTCACTATATCCGTATAATTGTTGAAACATGGCACGAAATATTGAAATGTCAAAATTGTACTGAATTTATTGATTATGCTCTTGGCAATGTAAAATGTATTCAATGCCAGTTTCGATAAATGTTAATTTCGTTCAGTGTTAAATTATCTTTAATCTTTTAAATGTATTTAAAGTAAGCGATACTTTACATCAGTATAATACGAGAATATTATTATGAATTGAATGGATTTTTGCATGAAAAGTGCGACGAAAATATTTATGAATGCAAATGATGTTATGAATACAGATGGGGTGGCCGCTGAGCAGGCGGAAAATTATAAACGTCTCAAATAAAAGAGTATTCCCTCCAACTTCGACTTTGTTCCCTTTGGAGTTAAGTTGGCGCCTGGTAGTTAGTACCGGTGACACCAGAGCTGGTGCTTTCCGAACGAATAAGTATCGCAATACAGCGAGGAAATGCTGCCAGCGTTAAAGATACACTGCTAGGGACCAAACCTTTTAAATTTCTCTTTATTAATTATTTTTATTATTACTATGTATGTTCCGAAAATTGTAAAAACTGTATATTTATGTTTAATTTTTAATAAACTTGTGATTGTTTTTTGTTGTATTACTGTGATGTTTTATAGAGACTTGTAGTGCCTACGTTATAATTAGGTTTGATATTTGAGTGATATTATTAAACATTACTTAAAGACAGGTAAATAATATTAAAAAAATATTTTTTGTATTCCTATTTGATATTTTTGGAAAAAAAATTCATCTCAAAAGGTTATAGGCACTTCAGGATGCGAATTAGAGACACATTATTTAAATCTTCGCAATAGTCAATGTTTGAATAATAAAAATAAGTTCAACGCGCTTGCGCACTCTGGCTTACTTAACATCAGGTAAGCCTCCTGCCCGTTTGCCCCCTATTACATAAATAACTATGTACCTATTTATTTATCAACACTTCGCTCCATTACAATATAAACATTGAACATAATTAAATTAAAAGGAGGGCAACTGGCGGCCTTATCGCTTTCGAGCGATCTCTTCCAGACAACCACTGTGAGGAAAAAGGTCTTAAATTAGATAAGGTAGGCAAAAAGTGAAGAAAAAACTAAACAGTAACAAAAAAAACGTATAAATATATATTATTATAATATATCTATTTTACGATGGGCTTTGATCGGATAATATTCAGATTTGTAAAGTTGAAATGACTTCTCGTAAGAAAAATTTATCTTACAAATATTGCTTCTTTGACCGCAGAATTTCAAAGTTTATTTCGATTTTCCTGTCGCAAAAAGTTTCTAATGGAAGAATATCTTAAAGTCGATTTACGGTACGGTATATAACAACAGAGACACTTGATGTTTACGCTAGTTACTTAAAGCGTGATCCTCAACCCTGAGTACAGGAATCAGGTTTGGATCACGACATCAACACCAATGGAGTTCTTAAAATATCACCAATAAGCACTCCCACGATGGCGGGAAACAACGTAAGGAAACTGGCATGTTACAAACCCAAAAATCAGTCAGAGGTATCAGTAGACGCTGATTACCTATTTGTCTAAAAAGATCTCAACTGATGCAATCTGAGGCAACAGTTTTTATAACTGGTTTGGATGCACCTGTATGCCATACAGTAAGTAAGGATTGTGTCAAAATTTATTGGAATTCTTAAGGAATAATTTTTGATTCGATGGAAAAATGCCCATTTCAATTATTGTTACGAGTGCTTTTGTTGCAAACTTGGAGTTACGGAGTAAGTCCGTGTATTGATGCGTAATACAGAATCATGGCCGACTAGAACTAGATATGAACACTAATTGAAATCTTCATCAAAAAGTTCAGAAAAGTTCTATAACAAACTGATCATTTCTCAGAATTCTGAACGGTTTAATGAGGACAACTAAAACGCCAAAGTTGTCTTTTGATCTTTTGATTGTAAGAGAAATTACTTTACAATTTACAGCCATCTTTTGTAAGTTTCATAATTTGTTTCCCTATTAGGATTTATTAAATTTATTTAAATGAAGTCCATATATAAATAAGGCAATTTTACAATAATTTATGATTTTGCCTACAAATTTTCGTCTGTTTATCGTAATTTTTTTTTTCTAACAGGTTACTATAGGTCTTCTGTGCATGACACGTGCCGTCGACTCTTTTGAGTTGAAGGCTTGTTGGTTTCTACATGATGTTCTTCTTCAAGCGAGTGTGGTGCACTGCCATGGCACCCCGACCTAGGAAATCAGAGTCGCAAGCTCATGCCATTAGGCCATTACTACTCCTTATTTTACTATTATATTTATATTAACGTTCTAAACTTATTTCCGATATTCGATGAGCAAGCTATTAAATCAAAAAGAGTCCATAAAAGAACATTTTGGTCATTTGTTTAATAATTTGTTCGTTATAACTCACCCCAAACATGGCTTCCTCTCTTGGAGCGCCACTAAAGCTGATAGACGCTAATTAGAGGGTGAAAGCTCTGTTGCAATCAGTCCTATTTGAAAAATCGAAACAACAATCCATGACCTAAATCTAGAACTAAGCTTGGTTGGAGCCAGTCTGGATTAAAACATCTAAGTTTCAGCTTCGACGGTCGAAGCAGAATACAAAATTTTACATAAACGCCTTTATATCTCACTAGGCTATAAATATTTTTCGCACATTCTACAATTACGAGAAAAACCGTAAATTTATCTGTGGAATTAACTAAGAAGTTGAAGTATATGGACCGATCTTGACATGTGATCAAGATCGATCCATAGACAAAAGACCTAAGTATTAAACAAAATAAACTTAAAATAGTTTAATTAAGTACAAAAAACTCAATAATTTTAGTTCACCTATATACATTTACGATGTTTTTTGGATTTATAAGTGAAACAAGTATAAAGTTATTAGTTTGAAACTGGGAACATATCTTGAGTTTATCGGCATTCGTTACTTAAATTTTGCTATAGAGCTTATGTGTGTATTTAAAATGGAAATAATTGCCATTACTTTTACAACAGAATGCTTACATCAAGGAACGTGTTTACTCTAGTTAAGATTAATCTCCTAGATTAAGTTACTTCGCAATGTCATTATGTGACGGAGAGATTGAGAACAGCACGGAAGACGTGTTAATTAGTTTTTTGGGCTATCTGATAATATTATATTTATTCGATATTATCCTATGTATGTTACGAAATGTAGATGATGCCGATGACCTTGATTTTTCCAAGTTACAATCACTTATCAATATAGTTTAACTACTTCTTTCGCACCCTTCAATTCTGAAGGTCGTGTTAGTGGCGCCGCTGCTCCTTACTCCTCTCTCCCCTGGTCGAGGTCATGTGCCCTCAACTTTGCCAGTCATGATAAATTTTAGGTTAGTAGGTAGTAAGGTTCTAGAAAAACTCATCGAGTGTGAGTTACGCTTAAATAGTTTGTCTACGTTTTTAAAATGCAAAATAAGTATTTTCGAAACCAAAGTATAACACATACCTTCGTATACTTAAACGTTACCTCAGTATATAAATTCAATCATTCATGAATAATATACCCAAAAATTAACATTACAGTACAATTTGAAAAAAAAAACAAGGAACCTGGTTGAGGTGATACGGATGGTGTTTTGTATTCTTCTTTTACGTCCGATGACGAACCTCAGATTCTGGTTGACCAAAAGAATTAGAAGAATTATTTGCTGTCCTCGTTCCTGTGAATCGTCATCTACCTTTTATTCCCTTTATATTTACCCCACATTTAATAAAATGGCTAATAGTTGCGTAATACCAACCATAATAAGCTTATGTGATATCTGAACGCAATTCCAAGTCCATTTGTCATACAAAGCAACATAAGGTCAGAATTAATTCATCAAATGTATTTCACATACAAAATTGCATCCAAAACGTCAATTGCGTTGTAGGGAGTCTATTGTTGGTGTAAATTAGGCAACGATTGCTTCGTAGAATTGAGCAATTCCATAAGCAATAACATAGTGTTATTGAAGTAGCTTTGTGATTGGAGTTATGTCTAAAGGATTAATTGACGAGATTCAGTTATTATATATAACATACATTGATCACAAAATTAAATACGCTAGGTGTAATGTATCAGGCAGCACACATTCATAAATCGATGAAACATATAGTTACAAGAACAGTTTGCCGTGTACTCGTCGCTACAAGAGTTGTTTTTAAAAGAAAGCCTAGACAGTTACGGCTTTGTGTATACATTTTCCAGATCAGTTTTCTTTGTAGTCTAAGATCTGGCGTGTCTAACACACGATATCCCTTTTTATGGGTCAGACTGGTTTGATCTCGATATCATCATTTTTATAAGGCTAATAAATTGCTAGGGTTTGTATAAGGGTTTACCCCTAACAACGCACCACATCACAAAATGAACATATTATATACTATTGAATCAGTTCAAAAACGTTTTCTTTCATAACATGTAATGTTACAACAGGAAAGCTTTGCGATCGTCTCAACTTACGTGGTCTAATCAAGTTAGTTATACACTAAAACTCTGACGTGACTATATTGATCTGGTTTATTTGTAAAAATAATTAAGTTTAATTTGTTTTGTGGTTGATTGTTGATTTTTTCCTTGCTAGCTTGCTTTTGTTCTAATATAATTGATGTGTAAATGTGTAACATTTGTAATGTCATATTTTCTTGTATAATTTTATGCGTACACATTGTTTTACAACTTATAAATTAATATATGCAAATAAACTGAGCGTATAGTAAAATTCATTGGTCAATTAATGATTATGATAAGTTTATGTCTCTTAATATCTCTTTAACCTATTAGTTAATCCAGTGTTAATTAAACATTAAAATCAATATATGTGTTCAATTTTATAAATACTTAATTTAATATTATAACACGGCCCAGTAGGAGTTCTAACCCAGAGTTGACTGGGTCATTAAGCTGGCTGCCAGCCTTTTAGGAATCGGTAGTGTTTCTTCTTAAAGGATCGTCAAATTAGGCTAAAATGTTTTCTAAATAAATACTATAAAACAATATTTGTAACTAATCACAATATGAAGGAGCAGTCTTAAATACGTAATATTATTAACTTAAGATGAGAACGTACGAAAGATCAAATGGTGCATTATATTGTGATTATTCAATATAAAATCATATCGCGTGACTGTGATTGGGCGAAAACTGTCAAAACAAAATGCAGTTTTAATAAAAAAAAAAAAAAAGAGTTGTTAATAAAAAAGTTGACATTTTAAGTCTCTATCAACAAACGAAACGTTACTTTATACAAACCAGACATTTAGTTTCTTATTTTTATTTAATACTAACAATATACTGCATTCATTACTTAATGGAACGTTGCAAACTAAGATTTACCTATTACATCCCAGGAATAAAAGCGTACCACAGTACTACGCTGACAGAAGAACGGAAAAGCACTGCAGAAATACTATGTACCAATAGCGATGACTATTAAGATTATATTAGATTTTTATACCGTGTGATCAGCGCAACGGGATAAGCAATATTGAGAACTAAATCGATACAAAAAGGGGGGGGCGGGAAGACTGCTGTCGCTGTAATCGCCTCTCGATAATAAAATTATTTACGATCGACTTTATTCATGACAGAAATTAAACCATTTCATCATCGGACGTCAAGGCAGAATACAAAATACCATCCGTGTCACCGACGTCAGTCGTTTCTTGAAGCAGTTGTTGCCGCGCACCACTACTATGTGGAACCAGCTGCCCACTGAATTATTTCCGAATCAATTCGAGTTATGACCCTTCAAGAAAAGAGCGTACCAATTCTTAAAAGTCCGGCAACGTACTTGCAAGTTTTTGGCAGCGTAAGTGTTCATTAATATTAGACGAGCCCCCTACCCGTTAGGATTAAAAATCACATATACATAATTATAGGCAAAGCGATTTGCTACAATATATGTCGTTTCAATTTTTTTGTACGATGGATAATGTAGGAGATATATCCAAAAACGTGCTTCACCCCTTTTTCCAAAATGGCGGCCAGGGACAACGGCGCCAACTTGGGTAGAAGCTTGTTTTGACCCCCCTACATGTTTCATAAATAAAATTGCGTCCTCCTGCGATGTTCAGCCCATGTAGCATTTCAATGGACTATAAAGATATAGCTAAAGGTGTACGTAGTACATACAAAAAGTTCTAGGTATTATAGAAATAAACGAATTATAAAATAAATAAAAATAGTACATATAATTACACTAAGTCCATGTCATTTATGTTTTCACTAGTACTCGACCTTTGACGGAGTGAAGGCCTCCTCCAAATTCTTTCACTTGTCCTTATTCCTTGTGACAGTTTTCCATTTTTTTCCCGCTATCCCTTTTATTTCATCTTACCAAGTTTTTCGTGGGCATCCTCTCCTTTTCTTCCCACTGGGCCATTCCAATTAAGGGTATTTTTTACCCATCACCATCACAAATGCGGCCTATGTGACCGGTCAATTTCCATTTTACCTTTATTTGAAGAAATTAACGAATTACCACTGCTTAAACAGTATACTGTAGAGACTACTATCTCTTAACTTTCGCTACATTTCTTGACTTAACCCCTAACGTTGGTTAATACCTCGAGTTATTTGAAAGTTTTTGTAAAATGATTTAAGGGATTGCTGGAAGTTTTCCTATCTTGCAAATAAATCCAAAATCAAAGAAATTCTTTATATGCAGTTTAAAATAACCGTTATCAATTGATGTGTAATTTTTTTGTGTGTTAAACATAGTTCCTCCGTCCAGCAGCCACTAAAATGGCTGTCCATGGGCTGCGATGACCCCTCTTTTTGGCCCCTAGGCCACCCTATCCTATAAAAAACTAAAATAACTGAATTTTCTTTAGTATTTATAGGCCATACTTATATTAATATATTTAAGAACTTTTTTCTCTAAAAAGAGGTTTGGATAGTAAATTCCCTAATTAGTTCAATCCATACATTTATAAATAAACGAATAAAAATTGTTGTATGATAAATAACTTCGGAAATTAATTTCTTAAATATTTTTTGTATGTAAAAAACCACTACAACCTTTTTTGTTCTGGGCCTCAGATCTCTGTATTTGTTTCATGATTACTTGTCAATCTAATAGGCAAGTAGGTGATCAGCCTCCTGTGCCTGACACACGTCGTCGACTTTTTGGGCCTAAAGCAAGCCTCAAAGGTTTCCTCACGATGTTTTCCTTCACCGTTCGAGCGAGTGTTAAATGAGCACATAGAAAGAAAATCCATTGGTGCACAGCCGGGGATCGAATCTACGACCTCAGGGATGGCACGCTGACGCCACTAGGCCAACACTGCTCATTTGGTATGTACACGCATGGAAATATCTAAAACTTGAGGGATTTCCGTGATTTTTACAAATAAATTCGAAGCATTGCTTTTATTATACTTTACGGCTACGTCTGGTTATAATATCTTCATGATTATATACTTTTATAGTCTCTTAAAATCACAGTATGATGCCAGGTACCAAAGTTTATACAGCTGATATTGTATACGATATTCATAAGTTTTCACTCTCCCAATATAAATAATTCATACAACGATTGACCATGACCGAAGGATCTCATTTTGAATACCAAATTATTTCACAACAGTCCATTTCTGTGACTCGCTTTTCTAATCGGCTAGTGAACTTTTCTTCATATATCTTTGAATGTATATCGTCCAAATAAGTTTTTCATATAAGGTACCCCCTACCATACAATACCACTGTCGGTTCACTTGCATATAAACGTGAATACATTATGTAACCATTGAGTAGGTATTGACCAAAACTGATATTAAACACATTTGAAATGAAGCTTCTTTAGACGCATGAGGGTATTTTTTTACGGATGAAACGCAATAATAATAATATTAGCGTCACGAAGATGTGCAGCGTTTTTGTCGAAGAAACGGGAGAGAGCGATTGAGACCGATTGAGAGAGAGTAAGAAAGGACGAACGTAGCATGAAACAAATAGCCATGGAGTGAGAATGAGAAAGGACGAGAGACAGAAAGAAAAAATACTCGATATTGGTTCATGTATTCGTTTAGAAGTAACATATTACATTACATTAGATGGCAATTCTGTCGCATAACGTTTATGCTGTAAACGCAGATTTTTTATTTATTGAAGTGAAATTTCTTTATCGGCGTTGGAAAAAAAAATACCGTCACATTTTTTCGTTACGTGCCATATTTTTCTTGTCCCTACCACGGTTGATTCGAAGCCATTAATAACAAAAATATATAATAACGTTAACAATGATATCAATAAATCTATTACAATTAATAAAACACTGTTATAATCTGAGTAATAAGGTAAAATGAAATAATTGTATTTATGTCTATGACAAGCCTTTTGTTAAACTTTATCTAATTTTATTTTATTTAACCAATTTCTGTAAAGTTGCATATAGTAGAACATTTTTTGAAAAATAAGGTCAAAAACGGCTTAATGTAGAAAGTTGCCAATACTTTTATTGTTTTTCGAAGTAATCTCCGGTTCTCTCTACACACTGTTGCATTCGATGAAACCACTAAGAAAAGCAGTGGGCCCATTCTTCCTTAAGGGTACGCTTTCACCGCATCTTCAGAGGTCGTAAAGGGAATACCTCGAATTTTATCTTTAGTTCTTGGGTATAAATGAAATACCTCGAATTTTATCTTTAGTTCTTGGGTATAAATGAAAGTAACAGGTCAGGACTGTATGGCGGATGACTCATTATCTCGACACCTGCCTAAGTCAAATATTCACTAGTCCATGCGAAGGTGTTTCTGGTCGTCGGTTCAAGTATGGGGAATCCATCTGGTAACATTTTTTGAACTTCACTCATACCAATGCCTTGTCTTGCCCGTATCTGCTGATAGGTCGCTCTCTAATCTTCCTCTACTCCTCTCATGCGTCGCACAGCAGTGATGCTATGTTCAGTAGTCGCTGTTAAAGAACGTCCCTCACGCAATCATTGAGTTTGCTACGTCCACGCTTAACCTCGTTGAACCAATTGTAAATAGTGGCACGAGAAGGGGCTTCATTAAGAAATGCTAATCGCAGCCTATCAAATCAAAAAAAAAAATATGATAGGCTGCGGAAGCCCACAACGAAAGTCATAATAAATCATAGACCGAAATTTTTTCGCGTTAGGTTCATTTTCACATGCAAAGGCCCATTTAGATGGAGAGGGTTTCTTTTCTCTTCAGCAATGATCGCCATAGCATTATCGTATCAAAATGTTTACATACATGCAAGAACTAAATTCTCGCCTACGATTATGTCAAACGAGAATTGCCAGGGATTTATCGCTAGGCGTTAATTTCCTAAGTCTGTTTATGCATCGACATTTTAGTAAGAAGATTTTTACTTACGGGAAACTCGACTAATATAAACACGATCTCGTATGATTTTTTTTATGTTCATGTGAGTATCGTACAAATCGGTTTGAACCGTTTTGAGTGCGAGTGAGTTTCATTCGAGTTTGGTGATTACTAGGGTATTGATCACAAAAATTGTTGGAGTTTGAATATGTTAATGGCAGGCAGCACTTGTCACATGTGAATAAAAAGTTTTAGTTCAGTATATTGGAATACCTGTTTAAATTTTATATAAAATATTATATTTCATTGCGGAAAGCAAGTGCGGAAAGCCTGTCATTGCAGTCCTATGTAGATATGTAGCGACTTTCTGACTTTTCCTGTAAAATGTTCTCCGAAGCGTTATGTGCAATTTTACTGAGTTTGGGTGGTGGTCATTAAAATAAAATATCGTCGAAATTACTAATTTTGTGCAACAAACAACTAAACTCGCAAGAACATTTTTGGAAAATGGCGCCAACCGCAAAATAATATAAGCAGAGAATATAGGCAAAGGGAACTTTGCCCATACAGCCATGTCATCAGTAGATTTTTTTATTGGTATGAAATGAAATTTAATGAGATGAAATGAAATGAAACCTAACCTAACTCATTGAATCAATTCATTAAATCTGATATGGACCAAATAAGTAGCTTCTTTTTAGAAATAATTGCATGAAACATAAAAACCTCTACGAAGTTTTTTTAGTAAAAACTTCGTGGTTGTTTTTTTCTTTTTAAAAGACATTGTTTTGACAGTTGGGAAAGAGAACGCCCGAGTGCGGAAAAGGTAAAGAAAAAGCACGAGTGTGTAATAGCCCACATCCCGAACGCTATACGTCCCTGCAATACGACACTTTTCGAGCAACTGTATTAAAAACATTGTTATCTGTTATTTGCTTATACTGAGTAAAGAACTCTAAGAATAGATGATGATAATAATGATGATTCCATAAATAGAAATAAAGATCATCGTAAAATTGGCATGACAATAAACTCTTTCGAGTAAAAATCCTTACTATTATATTAATTAACTAAATATAATAAACAAGGTAAATAAAAGTTTTTTTTTTCTACAAACTGACAGGAAAACAAACTCCTTCGAGGAACTGTAATGAAATAACGAGTGTCACCTCCGCCATTTTATATTATGTCGATATTAAAAGGTCGGGATAATTCTGGGTTAGTAATTAGTTTTACAAACACAGCTTCATAATTTTTATTTAACGGATATAAAAGTGAATTCATTAATGTTAAATAAGTTTATTTAAATATGTAACACTTGGCATGAAAACAATTACACTTAAATTATTCGTCGTCGTGTTGAGGCCATTTTGAACCGCCTTCAAAAACCAGAAGATTTAAAATTGTGTATTTTTATTCTGCACTAACTGAAACAGGGTTCTAAGACATTTTTTGTTATATAAAGCTTAGAGAAAATGTGTTACCAGACAGACTTTGTTTAAACTTGGTTTTATTTGACAACAATTCATTATAATGTGATAAATTTGGGAATCTTTTTAAGTAAAAACCCTGTGTCAGGGTTCCTAACTTAATAGTAAATTCCATAAAAATATATAATTTAAACGATTTAAAATCTGTTATTTGAGATGTTTTCAAACATGATTAGGAGAATGCTCGCTTAAATCTTTACTATTATAATAAAAACTTTAGAGAATAGTAATCTATGTAACTACTGAACAGATTATAAAATCTGATTATAAAATAAGTATAAACTTATGCAGTTAATAAAAGTGTAATTAACGTTGTTTATATGCAGAGTGAGCGCAAAACGGGTGTCGCAATGGGAGGTGCTGATGCGGAAGTTTTCCGAAGCTCACAAGGAACACTGCAAGTAACTATTATTTACATAATTAAACCTTTACAGCTATGATTTAACTATAGTTTTATAATTTAACTATCTCGAGATTTTCATTCGCATTGGTCGTAGTATTTTAGCGTTCAAGTAATTGATTACGTAACACAAAAATAAAAGACACATACAATGGGAATGGGTTGTACATATAGCACTTCTTAAATCATTTAAAATTATTTAATATTACTAAAGCTGGCCGGAAACCGTGGAGCCATCTTCAGCTTTCGACCAGTCCAGCCATTTGCTTGAATTGAAACCAAGATAGGCTGCTAGTGAAGAGAAGAATTCTTCATCCATTCGCATTCAGCTCACGAAGTTTAAAGTTGTTGGACTTATAAAAATATTGTTAGCTATCTCAAAGGATAGCATCGTAATATGGCTGACATCCTGACTGCTTAATTGGATACTTCCTGGTCAAAATTCAGTAGAGATGATAAATATAGAGTTTTTAATATTGATAGATTATTAGTAAACTCATCGATAAAGTATCCATGAGGCAACGAGACTATGGCTCATCCAAAAAATTTTATATGGTTTGATTCAATAACTATTATGATAAGTGCTGGCATAGTGGCTTCAGCGTGCGACTCTCATCCCTGAGATGGTAGGTACGATCCCCAGATGGACTTTCTTTCTACGTGTGAGGCACAGAAGGCTAATAACCTACTTGCCTATTAGATTGACAAATCATGAAACAGATACAAAAATCTGAGGCCCAGATCTAAAAAGGTTGTTGCGCCACAGATTTATTTATTCAATAACTATAATAGCGGCAAATTAAAGATACTTTAGGGCATTTAAACTCTTTAAAATATTATGGAATTAATTTATTTTTAAATACATCTCTCTTATCACCTTAAAGAAAACATTTTGTATGGATAATTATAAAAGCTAATTAAGCTAAAATTTACGTAACGCTTCCAGTGCTTAAAGAATTTAAATGTGCAGTTGAAATGTATAATTTAAAACATATTTTTACGATAAAACTATTTACAAAACTAATGTTTTCTTAAATTTTCTAGAACAGTTTCCCTGGATATACCTCGGGTCCAGCGATCAGTCAAGCAGTTCCCAACGGGGTCACAGTACGAGGGTACCTGGGACGTTCTGGGCATGAGCGGATATGGAGTGTATAAATTTCCCAACGGTATTCTGTTTAGAATTTTTCTGTATATATTTTTATTCTATATTTTAAAAGCAGCAATTTCGAATAAATTTTCCTTCATTAACTGCTCTTATATGTTGGAATTTATGACTTTGACATTTTGGCATCTCTACTAAGATCACGTTTGTTTAGAGCAATTTTATTTGTACGCCTTCACGCTTATATTTTTTATATTTTAATATAACTTACCGTTGTCTTATTTACATTATTACACAAATTATGGTAGTTCTAGTAATTTCTCGGGAGTACTAAAAATAAAATTCTAGCTTTTAATATAACTTACCGTTGTCTTATTTACATTATTACAAAAATTATGGTAGTTCTAGTAATTTCTCGGGAGTACTAAAAATAAAATTCTAGCTTCAGGTCGGATATTTTTCGATTACCATGTCATTTTTCCAATTATTCCCAGCTTTGCCAAGAGACTTTTATAATGAGACACGTTCAAATTTGTATTCTACCTGTGTTTCGACGTTACCTATATTTTTCCGGGGTCCCTGAATTTTTATGACGGCAATGATTCCCGCAGTGACCTTTATTTTAGGAAAAACATTTTGTTTCTAGACCTATCCATATACCTATATAAAATAAAACTCGAGAATAGCTGTACCGATTTGGCTAATTATGAATATTTGTGAAAGTTCAGTCATGATTTAAACGGTAGGAAACATAAATAATAAGTAAAGAAAAATAGTAATAACGACAATTTAATTTTGCAATAAAAACTGTTCCTAACTAGGAAATATGTATTTGCCTTTTTTGAAATTAAAAAATATCATCTGGTTCTAATATATTTATAGACTTCAGAAAATTGTGCTTCACAGCTGTAGTAGGTCCGATGTCTTTGGTCTGATATCCAATTTTTTGTATTATTTTGTCACAAATATATACGAAGTTCACCGGGTCATCATCATCATCTAGTTATATAGTATTATAGACTACAGAGTTCGCAGTCCATCGATAACAGGTTCGAACGGTTTCGCCTGTTTTTCTAATAAACTGGGATTTGACGAAAAATGCAGCAATGTATTGTGCGTATTGGAATTGCGCGTTTTACAACATTGAACAGAATTAAAATTTGTGGTTTTATGTTTTACGCTCAAACATTTTACGCAATAATTCAGTTTTTTAATGATATTGAATCGTTCTTTTGCATTTAATTTTAAAGAATCAGGATAACTGTATAATTGATCGTGAATTTTACTATTACATAAAGGACATTTTGAATTAGTTTAAACAGAATTAGAAGTTACAAAAGATTTTACGCTTTTGGAATATTTATTATTAGCCGGTATTATCTTAGTAGAATTTGTTCGTTCCAGAACTTTACACTGTTTCCTTAAAAAAATAATTAATTGCATGTAACAGGGTATTTTTTCTTTTCTAAAGGAATTCTCAAATGAAATAATTGTTTTGTTGTCTAATTTTTTAAGTGCCAAAAATAAAACAAAAAATCCAATTTATTAGGTATTTCTAGTTTTTCAAAAGCTGCGGTTGATGTAACAAAATTATCAAGAAAACTATTTAAACAGTCTGTAGAAGACGTTGTTAATGTTTTAAAATTAAAAATATTACCCAATAATAAAAGCCAAGTTGACCGTATGTCTTGATATTTGTCAATTAAGGTATTGTTACGAAGACGGGTCGACTGCAATGTTTCTAGATTTTTCCACTAGTTAGAGAACTTTTCAGCAAGCTGTAATATGATTTCTGACCGTTTCAGGAGAGGGTCAATCACATATTAGAAAATTGTAATTTTCATAATGTTACCCTAGTTTTCAGGAAGCTGAAACCTTTTTTCAGTCGGTTTCAGAACATGTGTAGTCGAGTGGTGCAGTTTTCAGGAGACCCGTTTTCAGGCGTTTTCAGGCCTAGTTATACCCCTTTGATGAAGGAATATTCTAGACCGAACTTTCTAGGTGGGAGACAAGGACGACATGATACGAGAGAGAGAGAGAGAGAAGATCAGAACTTTCTCGAAACTAGACGAGCACTCTAGAACGCCGTACGACAAGGACGGAGCAACGTGCGAAAGAGACAAAGAGTGCGAACGTTCTAGAATTGTGCAATCGCTACTCAGTAGCAAGCCCGCCTAGAAAGTTCTCGAATATTGTTTAGAATTATTCCCAGGGATATATAAGCGAGCCGAAACGCGACTAGTCACTTAGTTTTGAATGCGATTACACGAGAGAAACACCGAAGCGATAAAGTGCGAATAAAGTGAATATAAGTGATAAAGTACTGTGTGAAGTGTGCATAAGTGAAGTATTTAGTGACTGTGTTTTTGTGTGTTATTAGTGAATCTCTGCAATTAATTTTGTGCCCATAAATTCCTCATTGATTTTTTAAGAAATAAACCCTTGAAGAAATCTACGGCATTTTCTATCCGATCCCCTAGCTCGTAACAGTATAATAAATTAAATCTTAATTATTTGCCGTTGGGTTATGCCGGCGATCACGGTAAGGGCCTTCCCTGTTAGTTGCCCACAAAGAAAACCTTTTCGGAATTTGAAATTTCCCTATTGTTGTGCACTGAATGGTTATAGGCTTCGTAGATTCAAGTCTAATTTTGGGTCGCCATTAAATTGCGGTAATTTAATTGGAGATATGTTGACACTAACAGAAAAAGGCTGAATATTCTTTACCAAATGTTTTGTTTACAGGCGTCATATACCAGGGTGAATTTGATGATGGATTATTTCACGGAGAAGGAGAACTGAAGTACCCCAGCGGGGAAATTATTCGTGGCAAGTGGAAGAAAGGCGCTCTTATTGAAAAGACACTTATTTTTGCTGACGGATTGGAGTATGATGATATCGATTGGTCGTATTGCAGAATGCCTGACAGGAGGTGGTTATGGAAATGTTTTATTGTTAACTAACTTTATAGTAACCTTTAAATACTTAAAAATAATTTGACAGGACTTATTTTACCAATAATAGTTGTTTTATACTAGATTTACTATCGAACATAAGAACGGCCTACAACCAGCTGGCCAGTCTTACCTGACCCCAGAGCAACCATCACGTGAAGTTCCCCAGGGTTATTACGATACTGGTGATGGTTTCTATGATCCAAAGACGAGGGTCATTTACAGTGTGCATGACTTGACCGCTATCATAAGGTAATTAATAAAACAGATTCCATGAAGTTAGGGAATAGTGGAAAATTATGCAATAAAAAACTGCACTTCCACTTTAAGTGGTCATTTTTCACATTTTTTAAATATTTGATAACAAAACGGCCCAAAGATTTTTGAATAATCGGTTCGGGTATAATCCTCATATGAATAATAATAATTCGATAATATTTCGCCTCGGTTGTATGTTCTGAATTATCTTAGGTCCCCATCGGTTCGTGAACAGCAATGGATTATAGACAACTGCCGCTCCAATCCTATCCCAAAACTGGGTCCCCGCAAGGATCTCTATGAGGAGTGGGTGGAACCTATGCTCCATCTACCAAGCAACTCTCGGCAAGACTCATTGCCGTTTATGGAAACTTGCAAATCAACTCCATCCTTCGGACAGGATTATGATGTACGTAATCAAACGAGTAATGTGGAATTTTAGGTTATCAAATATCTACCTCATCTATGTCGTTTACCTTAAATTTTTCTATGGAATTTAATAATAATGCCACAGGTTATAATCTCTATGCTCTAGTCTGTGTTTTTATTTCATAGACAAGTAGGTGATCAGCCTTCTGTCTGACACGTCGATGTTTGGACTTGGGACAGCCGGTGTCCTCACGATGTTTTCCTCCACTGTAAGAGCATACGCACATGGGAAGAAATTGGTGCATAGCTGGGGATCAAACCTTCTACTCAGGGTATTAGTAATGGCACGAAATTTTATTTTAGGTTTACTTACTTAGTAATCTTGTATCGTGATTTAGCGTGGTTGAAACCGGCAATCGCTTCAATTGTGTAAACAAATAATAAGTATCCAATTTAAACTGAAATCCAGAGTAGGTAAACTCATTTATTATAAATCTTCTACTATAATAATACTAATTATAATATTTTCCAGACTCACTGATAAAGTGCTGCTGTTCCAAATGTTATTTACATATTTCTGTTTATTTTATTTTCAAATATTTCAGTCCGTATATGAATTTGGAACCTCTTGGAGAAAAACTTCAGAAGGAGCCTGGAATAAGAGATTTATTAATTTTGAATCTACTGTCGACTAAAAATATACTCTGTAAAGAAACATTTTACTCTAATGTCGTGGAACATTTTCATTTCTTCTATAATAATATTGCGCTGAATAGGCTGTTTGTTAGGTTATGTTTATCAAAAGTATTCGATCATTAACAAAATTGTGTCCGACATTATTTAATTCCAATAAATATTTTATTATTCCATAGTTTTAAAATAACTTTGTATGAAAACACAAACATTTAGATAAGGTAGGTCTTAAATTAAAAGGTTAAAATAATGCTATCTGTTTTTTTGATAAAATCCATTTTAAACTAATGTTGTATTGACCGAGATCCCGAGACCGATTGAGAGTAGACATGCAGTGCAAACGGCACTTGAAGTGTAGGAAATTTTTTAAGTTATCCAACATTTAAAAATAAATAGCTCCTATTCTTTATAATATTTTTTTCAAACACTTTTCTGTTTTTATGGATTTAAGGAAGACATCGCTATAGCCTATACGAGGCACTACCTTGTTACAAGACTCTACCTGTTTACACCTGCCAACCCCAACGTTCCGGCTAACTGTGAGGTGATCTTCCTTTTTTTCAATTCGGCTAATTGTAAATAGGCAACCTATCACTAATCCATTGCATATTCCCTCAATATTAATTTAAAATTAATTACAGCTTGTAGATATATCTGGTTTTTTGATGTAATTAATCTACAATCGTGCCGTGTTATTTTTTTTCTATTAGATTGATCTGTGAAGTAATTGTAATGTGTCAAGTATCACACAAAATCCGACAATAGTCTGTCATGAACTTGTCAATAATCATTATGGATGTCCACTGTCATCATACCGTGGAGAAAAATCATAAAAGCATGGAAGGAGAAAAAACTGAGGTTTTTGCGAAATGCGAATTATAATTGTAGTATGACATTCCATATGTACAGTTAAACATTTAATCTGATAAATATCCTTAGAGATATTAATTATCGGTCTATGTAAATTATTGACTTAACTGAATAGGATATTTATTGATCGGTCGCGAATGTATTCACTTTACGGTCGTCATCCAGTCAAGTTTGTAGAGATTTTATAACTTCTATCAGTAACTAAAACTATCGACTGGACAAAAATGAAAACAGAATGAAGTGCCATTACGAGGTCCTGTGCTTATCCCGCGATGCAAGTGCATCTGAAATAAAAAAATCCTACCGCAAACTTGCGCTGCAATGGCACCCGGATAAAAATTTGGAAAACTTGCTAGAAGCTAAAGATCAGTTTCAATTAGTGCAAACGGCTTATGAGGTCCTCTCTGATCCCCAAGAACGTGCTTGGTGAGTTTTATAAGCTCGTTTTTAATATTTCAATTCAAAATTTAAGTCCTTTGGCATCACAGCCACATTTGCTTTTCATTGATATGAACTATTTAAGTACCTATGTTACCTATAACACCGATTTAATTTTTCTAATAATTACGTTTTCTAATAATAGTATAAATATATGTTACTTAAAGAGTTCTGTCATAGTGTAACAGAAATTACAAATATATACTACATGGCCTGTTCTTCTTTAACAGGTATGACAACCATAGAGAGCAGCTACTGAAAGGTGCCGGTAGTTCTTATAATGATAACAGCTTGGATGTTTATCCTTACTTTAGCCCATCCTGTTATAAGGGCTTTGGAGATGATCCTCAGGGATTTTATGGAGTTTACACTGAGGTGAACCTTTAATCCTTAATTTTAGTTATACATTTAATTTTAACTGTGTAATAATGATTCAATTCTAACAGAATAGTTTAACACAGTGTAGATGTAATTAAAAAGAATGCTAATAAAATATTATTTGTGTTTTGGATTTTATATATTTTTAATAACTTAAATCTCTAATAATCAGGTTAACTTGGAATTTCTAAATGATCATTTAAAGAAGGTATTTTTATAGTCCGGCAAATAAGTACATGCCCAAAGTCTAAAACTGCCAAATACTATTTCTTCATATTTTCTAAGGTATTCTCAAAGCTGGCCAGTGAGGAATCAGATTTTCTTGATGATCCTGAGGATTTAGCTAAAATACCAAAATTTGGCAATTCTACCACTCCTTATGAGGATGTTCATGAGTTTTATGCCTATTGGATGGCATTCTCAACTAACAAAAGTGAGTATTTTTGCTGTTTAATACATATCTCTAAAGTTATCAAAATGTATAAGACACTCATTTAAAGTCTAATTTTTTAAATCATCTGCATAACTGTTACAGGCTATGTATGGCTTGATCAATATGAGATATCGCAAGGTGACAACAGAAGAGTTATTAAACTTATGGAAAAAGAAAATAATAAGATAAGACAGAAGGCTCGAAAGGAACGCAATGAAGAAATTAGGAGGTTAGTCAGTTATGTACGACGACGTGATAAGAGAGTTATTGAACATACAAAATTACTTCAAGAAAAGGCTGAAGAGAATAAAAGAAAGGTATTAAATAAACTTACAATTTTTGCCAACACAAGATTATTTTTTTTAAATAGGTCATGATCATATATTTACAGTAATTTGATCTATTTTCCAGTCAGAACAAATTAGACGAGAAAGAATAATTCAAAGGCAAAAAGAAATAGAAGAAGCCAAAATGAAGGAGGGAGAATCATCATTTCTGCAAAGTGAAGACTATCAAAAAAAATTAAGTGAAATTGAGTCTTTATTAGCTGAAGAATTTGGCTTGTCATCTGATGATGAAACTATATCTGAAGGTGGTATGGAAAGTAGCAATGAAGAGAGCTCTAAGACAGAAGAGGTATTTCAACTATATTTTTATAAAAATAAAGCCACTTACTTTTATTCCTTACTGTTAAACGTTACATATCAAATGGGTAGTTTTGTTATTTAATTTGTTAGTCTATGTTAGTAATTTTTATTTCCATACTTTGTGTAGTATACTCATGTTTTGGTTAAAAACATCTTTCATTTTGATCTGTTCTGAGCTTCCGTCATCCATTTCTCCCCAGCGAGCTTATCTATGTTATCACTTTTATGTTAGTGGATCTTTAAGATGAAAGTTTAAAACGGAAACTACAGCTTAGATTTAAAAATTATTGTTATAGACATAGGATTCTCACATGCCTGGCTATAGGAGACAAACCTGGATGTTTATGGATAGAGTGAAGTTAAAGGTTTCTAGTGCCCAGAGAAATGGAGTAGAGCATCCTATAAATAAAAATATTACAAAATACGAAGTAATCACTACAGTGATAACTAAGATCACCAACATGCTAAAAATTATTAATATCTCGAGAATTTTTTTTAATATATTAAGGATATATTTCAAATTTCATTAAAACAATATCAAAGTCAAAAAATGACTATACTTAGTAATAAATATTTAAAACTTAAACATCAGACTTGACAATGTCTAATTTTGTTTTATATCTTTTAGGCAAGTGAAGCTTCAAGAGCAACAAAATCTTCACCAAGAGGCAGAGCAGCTTTGAAAAACTTATACTGCTCAGCATGCAATAAACTATTTAAAAATATAAACTCATTTGAAAATCACGAAAATAGTAAGAAACATAAAGAAAATGTGGCTAATATGATGCTTGAAGATGAAATAGATATATTAGACCAGGAAGCAATTGACAAACATGAAGCTGAAAACCAACAAAATATTGATGTCAATGGAGAACCAGATAGGGAAAATGAACAAGTAGGAAATTCTACATCAGATGTTAGGGAGACATTAAGTGATGACTCTGATAAAGTACAGGTGAGGATATAATTTTGTCACATATATGTATATAACTAAGTAAATATTATATATTATATTTATATTTGACTAAGTAAACTATATGATTTTTATATTTTAACACATTTATAGGCATTACCAAAAAGCCACAAGAAAAAGAAAAATAAGAAGAAGTCCTTTGTTCCAATGCCAGAAAGTGAGGGAAATGACAGCCATGACGAGATGAGCTTTAATGAAATAGAAGGTCCCGCTCGCAGTAGGAAAGCTAAAAAATTTAACATGCTGAAAAGCCAATTACAAGCAAAAAAGGAAGCTACCCTTAAAAAAGGTTCCCAATCCCAAACATCTACCGAGAACCTATATGAAGTTTCTAGTACTACACCCACTGATGATGCTTTAGGTGAGGCAGTCCTCCCTAGTCCTAGAGACAAGCCTACCTTGCCCAAAGTTCAAAGAAATATGAAGCCCAAAAAGCTAGTGGATAGGAAAACAATGAAGCCCAAGGCAAGTGAAACAGAGGACTCAAGTAGTGCAGTTAATCTTAGGTGTGTTGTCTGTCAAACAGACTTTCCATCTAAAAATAAACTGTTTGAACACCTCAAAAAGACAGGTCATTCTGTTCCAATTCCACAAACTAGCTGTGCTCAAAGAAAAGGCAAACGGTCAAATAGATAAATGCTATACTATTTTAGTTAGGAATAAATACTATCTATTCAGAAATCATAATGAATTTCTTTATCTCTCTACAAATATGAAATGACTATCATTCTATTTATTAAACAAAATTAATTATGGATCATAATTATTATGCCTAAATAAATAAATTTTATTTCAAAGGTCACTTTTATTTATAATACATATTTTTAATAAAATTATACATCATAGAATCACACATCAATTGCACTTATTCGATTATCACATAAAATTTATATCTATTCATACTCGGGTATATCTGCAAAACTGTAACCTGGATATTCTTTATACGCATAGTATGCTATCCTTACATGATAAGCGCCTGGGAGGAACATAATACAGCCTAATAGTATTATTGGCCAAAAGCGGTCTGAATATTTTGTATCAATATGGCCAGTAACTATTAAAAGCCCCACTGTTAGTAACACTGTACCAACTATGAACAAAAATGCAGCTAAAGCTATTGCTTTCCATGGTATCTTCTGAGGCGGTACCTCAAACTGAGAGTCGCAAAATCCGCTGTCGTCATTTGGTACTCTAACATATCCATTAGTAGGCCGCCCAAATCTTAACCTTGACATTCTGGAAAGTAATTTTATTAACAGGTACACTTAATGCGTAATATTAACATATACCTAATGAAAAACGGAAATAATAAAAGAAAAATAATTTCAATGTTATATTTACTACCTTTTGGTGTAATAGCCTTTATATTGCCAATTCAACGAAAGTGTTTTCTGGATTAAATTCACGTTTTTTTTTTAAAACTAAGAGCGAAGAAATAATCAATACATGATGTAAACAAAATTTAACGGCACGGCGCACTCGCTAATCTGCATTGTTTTGACAATTGACACAGCATAGAAACTGACAGAATTGTTTCTGACAATAGACATAGATCATTTGGCCACTAACAAACTACTTATGAACTGGCATAAAATTAAAAGTATTGCTATACTATTTAAAAAAAAACAATTATGAGTCGAAATTCAACCATATTACTTAAATCTGTATAGAGTGTTATCTAGCACATTATTAACCCTTTGGGACATAATTTATTGCAAGGGAGATTTACATTTGAATAATAGGCGATTATTTTTTAGATATTTAGGTACGGACAGTTAATTTTTCCATGCCTTGGGCTGCCATTAACAATATGTTTATTTTTGGATTGTGTACAAAAATTGAAAATTACAACGCATTCATTATATACAACGTATATTATATTTATACTTGATCATGAAAGTATAATAAAAGCTAATTTTCTTAATTAATATTATTTTAGAAGTACGAGACTTTGGCCCTAAATCTTGTTTCTGAACCTCACCGTATGACATGCCGATTGCCCATTTTCTCTATTAATAAAGTTGGAGTTCAAATATTTCTATAAAAATATAAAAGTGTACCTATATAATGATAAATAGTAGTAATAAAAATAATACACATAAAATTTCTCATACTTGGTCTAAAATTTAATTATTCCATTACATTATTTTGTTTTTTTCAGCATTTCTGCCACTTGATACATCCCACTTTAGCGTGATTTGACTTGAAAATCACATTATACAGACTATTAACATAAACACCATAATGTAAGCGTACAAAAAAGATTTGATCAAATATTTACGAGGCTCGAGCACGTCACTTGGTAACTGCACTGCCCTTGACCGAACTGCAGCATATTCACATAGAAATATACCAAAGCTTCCTTCTTTCATGTAAAATTGCTTTATAGGATAGAGTTTTATACTATATATTAGTTTATCATATATCTTAAGCCTACATAACTATTGTAGGTTTGGAAATTATTGATTTGTTTTTGTGTACCTTGTTCCCAGAGTTGTCCTTTAATTTTATGCTAATTATGAAATGTGTTTGAAGAGCTAATTTGCAAGCTACGAAAATTAACAAATCGTTTTAGGATACATTTTGAACTTTCTATGTGATGATAAATAACTGAAATAAGTACTAAAAATACCTAATAAACTTTTAATGCATATATGTAAATTTTAAAAATATATCTAGTCTCATAGTATGTTTTAAACATACTAAAATTATTCATTGATATTAAACATCGTTAGCTTGTTCACTGTCGAGTTTTGTAAGCGTTACGGATACTATATATATCAAAATTGCGCACACCACACAGTACCACCAAATGTTTGACGTTTTGGTTTTATTATAAAACTTAATTGTAGTTATAGAATTGGAGTTGTCCAGAGCAGCTGTTCGAATTAATACCTGCAGATCGGACGTCGAATCAAAATACGAAATTCCAGCCGCATCACCTCGTCGTCGTCGTTTTATAAGGCAGTTCTTGCCACGCATCACCAAAATGTGTGCCAGCTGCCAGCTGAAGTACATATTTCCGAACCAATTTAACTTAGGGTCCTTCCAGAAAAGAGTGTACTAATTGGTTGCTTTTCCAAAACACCCTTCATTATTCTTAAAACGCAACGCACTCACGAGCCCTCTGGCATTGAAAGTGTCCATGTCGGAGGTATCACTTAACATCACGTGAGCCTGCTCGCTTGACCTCTTAAACAAAAAAATATCAATTCAATTCGATGTGACTTTTATTTTCCGAGAATTTTGTGATACTAACAAACATACTTTTACGAAATTTACAAATAAAATTAACAATATCACATATTTTGTCCTTGAACGTCAAATCCAGATAACTTCCTTTCTTTCAAGTAGGTTAAAACAACATGGCTTTGAATTGATAAAACATTTTTTATTCCATGGTGGAGCGCCACTCCCATTAAAGTCGAGTACATTGCCAATAGCCAACAAAGACGAACTACAGCTTCAGTTTCCGGTCTCTTCCGGAAGTCCTGCCCGTTAGTCCTGTATAAAAATTAGAAACTGAAAATAGTATACAAACAAGGTGGAGTTACCACACGTAAGTGTATCGATTGACGTAGTCTAAAACGCATGAATTTTCTAGATTTTTTTACATTTCATTACATTGAGAATGTAATGCACCATACACTGAGCATAGGGACAGTTGCCAAGTAGGTTAGCCAAGACATAATTTAATGGATAATTTAAAATACTATTTCTTTTAATATGAAATCTATACTAACACCCCATAGAGTAAGGAACATTAATACACGCGACAGTCAGGCACGTTAAATATCGTATGATCATTAATTAGTATTAGATTTTTTTTATTAAAAAAAGAACTGTCAGCTAAGAATTAAATGGACCGGAAACACCCTAACTTGAAGGTCGATACGTGTTTGCTATTTCATAAATCATAAGTAAGTTTTGCAGTTTACTGTGTTTACCACAGAAAAAAATTTCTTTCATCGTGAATCGATAAACCTCCAAATAATTAAGTCACAAACAAGGAGTTATTTATTTACTTCGTAATCCTACAGCTCACAAAAAATATATATAATAACCAACAATTACAAATATACCCAGAGTTGTAATACATATTTAACTACATAAAGTTTCAAAAATTTAAAAATTATTCAATACATTTAACTAAGTGGTATCTAATTTGGGTGTGTTGTGCGATGATGTAAAAGTGAGGGTAAGTACGTGAAGGTGTGTATGTGGAGCTCATGATGCAGGAGATTTTGCTCTATGGATATTCTTAGTACTCCTTTTAACCATATTCCGCGAAAGCTTAAACAAGTTATGGCTTAAAAATTGTTCGTATTTTTTCCGGGCCGCGATATACATTTATGTATATAGTTATGAGTATATCACCCATAGCAACTAGATTGAGTAATTTGTGTAAAATGCGGACTAGCTATTCTTTAGATGTTTCGTTTTAATCCGGAGTAGGCACTAATTAAAACCTTAACTCAAAATTGAAAACAATAACTTTACTAGCACCTAGTTTCCTACCCATTGTTTTACTCCGGTATAAAATAGAGATTATCTCTTTATGTCGGGGCATCTAAGCTACATAGAGATTAATGCAGTTGGTCAGAAATGCTAGTAAGCTAAATGCTGACATAGGTGCTTAGTAACAAGGGAGACACGATCTCTGGACTGCGGCCAAAACAAATCTAAGTGGATCGATAAAGCAAACTTTTTTATAAGTAAAATAATAAACAGTAAACCCTCAAACATTATAAATACAAAAGAACAGTGTTTAAAAAAAAATATCAAATTACGATCACGATTAGGGTACTGCGTATACTGAGTAGATAATCGCTTGCGGTATTGTTCAGTAGGGCGCATGCGCGTTTGCGCGCGCTGCTACAGGGCCCGGCTGTCAGTGGCCACTCCGCCGGCAAACTGGTCTTGAGGCACACGCGCGCCCTAGGTCCGCTACGCCAAGCAACGCCGGCCCTTCGCGGCCAGGAGCCCTCAGGAGCTCAATACCAACACCGAAACACCTGCGAGGGCAGAGCGGCGGCGTTCGCACAAGGGGTACGGCGGATCAAAGGTAAAAAATTTATTACAACCCCGCTCAATAAGTCCCCTAACATATTGCAGTTGTTCAGGGGCCGCTGTGGTGCAGGGTGCGAAATTATTTTGCTCTTTTAACGAATAATATAGAACGACTATTTCGTAACGGATTTGTACAAAAATCTAATTGAGTATAACGGCTAGCTGTTTTGTCGTGCTTTATAAACTATATTGTTTTAATAACAAAGTACCTAGTTTAAACTAATACGTAACCTCACCCACGGCTGCTCCCAAAAACTTGGGCAATAAACTAGATTAACTGATCCCTCTCTGACAGTACTTGCAACATATTAAAATTTTCGTTAATATAAGGCCAGAATGGATTTGGGCTGGTCGTTATTTTCACGTTATCAAACTCCGCAAGGTTAATTATTATCCCGCGTCATCGTCTGCGTTTAATGAAAAGCTTGTATATGTCGAATATACGATGTAATAAAAAGTTCAGTAAGGTATCGATTTAACATTCACCATTGAGTATAAACGTTGATGGATTTTCTAGGTATGAATTTAAAAATGACCCACTTAACATGCTCCTTCCAAGATCAATAGATCCGGATTTTTAAGCAACAGGAGTCTCTTTGGTTTTGCTCTGAATTTGTTCTTAATCTAAATAGATCTTAACGAATGCAATGTAAAGCGTAAAATGAATTTCGTCAAATACATTATTGATGTTAGTATAATCTTGAATCGTCGACGACCAATCTCATTCCGAGCGGTTTGATCCCTTGGAGTTGCGTAGACATTTGGGGTCACTCTGCATCTTCTACCGCATTTGCCATGGAAAGAGTTCAGAGGAATTTACGGATTTATACCTGAAGTTTTATCATCGGACGACGAGGCATAATACGAAATTCGTTTCGCAACTGAGCGTTTTTTAAGGCAGTTTTAGCCCACCACCACTATGTGGAACCAACCGCGGACTGAACCGAACCAATTCGACTAAAGGTCTTTCAAGAAAAAAATCACCAATTCTTAAAAGGCCGGTAACGCACTCACGAGCCCTTTGGCATAGAGAGTATCACCTTCAAGTGAGCCTCCTGTCTGTTTGTTCCCTGTTCTATAAAAAAACATTTTATTACAATGTCTTTTCTATCAAAAATATCGTTTGCTTATCGCCTCCAACAATTTGCATTGAGTTATAATGCCACTTTAAATTCTTTTTGAACTTCACAAAAGTGTTATTCGAAAGCGTAGTTCGCAATCGACTATTGAAAACTCTATTAAAGATTACTATTGATCTCCGGCAAAATGTCGCGTATCTTTTATTATTGGCATTTATGTGAATATTCATAAAGCAGCCATTACTGAATACATAAACAAAAGACTGTTTTTTTTAATTATTAGTGGCCATTTCTATTATCTCCATGGGTCATACGTTTAGTATTGCAGTATTACCATTGTCACAATTTTAAAATAATTGAAGACGCTGAATCATTCCAATTAAACCATTAAAACTAAAGTTCTTCTTCTCATACTTCAGCTCCCAACAATTCCTATATTTTTGGCACATATATATGTCATATATAGACAATTAAGCTGCTTTACTATGTTTTGTAACTATTTTTGCCTAGTTATCTTACCTAATAATAATATAAACACTGTCAATTGAAATAATGACTTAAAATGATTATTTATCGTAATCTGGTAGACAATTTAGATTATTAGGGTCTTTCAAGAAAATATTTCTGTTCGATTTTTTTTGTAATATAAAGAAAATTATCTTCTTACATTTATCGTTAATAGTAGTGTTTGTTGTTTTGATCGAAAACAGTTTTTATATTAGCGTTGACGGTGTTATTTTTTGGATCTATTTGCCTTTGGTTAAGTAAAACGAAAGACGAGTTTCGCGATAGCGAACGATCGCTCCAGTATAATACGTTGATCAGATAGTAGCCGTACTCAAAGTCGTTAATTAGTTTAACGGCTACTTAAGCCATATCGAAAGCTTATTCCAACGTATTCTTAAATCAAGCATTAAAATTTAATACGTTATTTTGTCGCGTTTTATCCTTAAATAGATGTTTATTTCCTTTGGTGTAAAGTCTGTTGGTGGGTTTAAATGCACAGTCGCTAATTAAGATTTAAGCTGGCACCTTATATATAGTATCGGTGATCCCAGAGCTGGTGCTTTCATCGCTCAACGAATAGGTATCGAAATACAGCGAGGTACCAAACTTTTAAAAATTGTTTTAATTTTGAATTATTATTATTATTATTGTAGGTCAAGACAATTGTCTAAAAAACTAAAAATTCTTTTATTCATTTCAACTGTTACATATATCCATTAACGAGCCACTCTTAGTTCTGTAGCATACATGTATATAGCATTCTTAAAGCCAGTGGGTGTGTTAGTGACATACTTGTGACAAAATGTGTGATGATTATATAATGTGTGCAAAATATTTTAATATTTTAAAGCTCTTCATTTCGAAAGTTTATCTCAAGAACTGGATTCAATTGAAAGAAAATTGTTTTGGATATCCCCTTTACCTCACCTCGTGCTAGAACATAATACTGTTGCAGGAGTGGATACTACATATATAAAGAGCTTTTTCATCTTTGACACAACTACCTGTGTATTATTTGCATTACTTTATGTTAAAAGGGATTCAGAACCAAAACTTAATGTTAAGTTTACCCTGAAAACGTATTGGATAACGAAAATGTCTCGACTCTGGATCTTATAATTGCTATAGATACAATATTGGTATATAATATTAGGTATTAACTATATAGGGCATTATCTCAGAAATATTTTTTAAAGTTGAGAGCCAAAGAGGAATGGAAAGAAGCATGTGTAACACTAATGCATCGCAAAATAACAGAAGAGGTAAGATTATAAACCAAATTAGAGGACATTACAAAGAAAATAAGGCAATTGAAACGGCGCTGGACCTGACGAGAGATAGTAGGTTGATATGGACACAAATTATTACAGAATGGCAACCACAAGATGGAAAAAAGAAAAGAGGAAGACAGAGAAAGTGATGGGCAGACGATAAAAAGAGAATAGGAGGCACAACTTGGACAAGAAGAGTTAACAATAGAATGGAATGGAAGGAGCTGGAAGAGTCCTTGGCTTGGAGATCAGTGTGTGACAAGCTGATGACTAAAACAGGCACACCTGATGTATTAGATTAAAAGAGGTTATCTAACTTAAACACGTGTTTATACATATTTAACGGGGTTCAGAAATAAACGCTTACCTAACCTAACCTAACCTAACCTAACCTAAAAAATGTTAGTAATAAAAATGAGTACATCATCGATGCTTTTGACGGTCATAAGTGTACATTGTGTTACCTACATGAATAAATGATTTTGAATACGCAGTCCATAATAATAATTTCGTCTTAAACATGTAATTAATGTATAGCTTTTTAAAAATTTAATCAAAGTGGCTTTCTGTTAAAATTATAATTTAGTGTGTGAAAAAATTCTATACGTAAACTTAATTGCTGAGGCACTTCAGACGGCTAACGACTTAAGACCAAAAGGAGCACTTACTTTTACATTTAGGCTTTGAGAAGTTTACATATGTTTTGGTCATGTCTATTTGTTGAGTAGAAACAAAACATATACTTACATAATGACAGAATTCTTCAAATAAAATCTAAGTAAAGGAATATCTATTATATATAGAAATGTAAGGTTTTTGAATTCTATTTAAAATAATCGTAAACTTGTCAATGAGATATTAGCATTTGTTATAGCAGCCTTGCAATATTATTCGAGCTGCATACGTTATTGGTATTGGGGTTCAAAAGGGATTAAGGGTCTGCAAAATTTATTTTATTAATTTCTTAGAGTTCAACGCTACCAAACTTATCTTTTCACACGCTACGTAAACACGCGATAAATCTCCAATGTTATTTCCACAAGGATAATGATTTGCTTTAACATTTTCACATTAAATAAATAAATTTTATTAAACATATCGTATACATATCGTCGTTGTTTTTAACGATTGAATCAGACCTCAATCGACATTAGCGACGTTATTATAAAGAAAAGAAAAACAATTGTTTAAAACAAAACAACAAAATTGTTGCTTATTAAATTTTCAACGATAATTGCTGCGATTAACATTGATTGCTCGGCTGTTGAGTTGAGTTTTTAAAAAATATTCGACACTTTATATTTCATAGCAAAGAGTCAATGTATTTATTTATCTATTAATACTTCGCTACATGCATAATATTGTTACGAGCTAGGGGATCGGATAGAAAATGCCGTAGATTTATTCAAGGGTTTATTTCTTGAAAAATCAATGAGGAATTTTTGAGCACAAATTAATTGCAGAGATGCACTAATTACACACAACAATCACTTATTACTTCACTATGAACATTTCACACAGAACTTTATCACTTGTAATCACTTTATTCGCACTTTATCGCTTCGGTGTTTCTCTCTTGTTATCGCATTCAAAACTAAAGGTGACTAGTCGCGTTTCGGCTCGCTTATATATCCCTGGGAATAATTCTAAACAATATTCGAGAACTTTCTAGGCGGGCTTGCTACTGAGTAGCGATTGCACAATTCTAGAACGTCCGCACTCTTTGTCTCTTTCGCACGTTGCTCCGTCCTTGTCGTACTGCGTTCTAGAGTGCTCAGTCTAGTTTCGAGAAAGTTCTGATCTTCTCTCTCTCTCTCTCTCTCGTATCATTTTGTCCTTGTCTCACACCTAGAAAGTTTGATCTATTTCTGTTTCTGTTTGATTGGGTATACCTAGGCCTGAAAACGGGTCCCTTGAAAACTGCACCACTCTACTACACATGTTTTGAAAACTAGGGTTCACAGGGTACTTTCAGCTTCCTGAAAACTAGGGTAACATTATGGAAATTACAATTTTCTAATATGTGATTGACCCTCTCCTGAAACGGTCAGAAATCATATTACAGCCTGCTGAAAAGTTCTCTAAGTAGTGGAAAAATCTAGTAACATTGTATTCGACCCGTCTTCGTAACAATATAATACAGTTGACATAACTAAATGAAGAGGAGACAACTGGCGGCCTTATCGCTTTCGAGTGATCTCTTCCAGGCGACCAATACATTTATTTAGATTCATTGATAATCTTTTATCTACTGCTAGAAACACTATGATCTTTAATTAGTTCTAGTTAAAACAATTTGTTATATTCTTTCTTGAAATACTTGATTGTTTAAAACGCAGTAGTGTTATCTTGATGATCCGTGACGCAGAACGATACACCTTTTCTACTGGCTTACCCCGCCAACAAACTCCAACGAATTTTGTTACTAGCAATACTAACAATAATACCTAAACGCTGTTTAAGACAAAAGGAATCAAGGGCGGGGCGGGTGTGTCAGGTTTTTTCTTAAAATAATTAAGAATTCTTCGCGATTTTAACGGATTGAACAGTGCTTATCCGGAGCTGGATATATTCGGTAGTGGGCTGATCCGTTTTAGAGTAAGCATTGTAAGGTGCGTATCTCGAATCTAATTCGCTGTTTTGCTGATGCCTTTTTTTAAATAATTTTTATTTTTCTACTATACCAAAAATTTCTGGTAATTTTTTTTTAATTTTTAATTTCTTGTTTTAAAACACTTATGTTTACTGCAATTATCATACATTTTAGATGAATGATTTTGTAAATTATTTAGTATATTAAGTACAATGTATGATGTGGTAAACTTTAATAAAGAAATTAAGGAAACAGATATAATAATCTAAGATACGACCAAGAATTGCAACGCGACTTTTATACAAATAAATACTTGTAATTTGGTGTGTCAACTACACGAGTTCAAATTAATATTTTAGTTATAAAATAATATAAAGAATGTAGTAAAATCGTAATATTTGATGTTGCATTTCACGAAGATATTCAAAATGTAGGTAGCGAAACGAACTTTTATTCTAAATGCAATGCGGACTGCGGGTTTATAAGCTCTGAATACGCTAATATTTGACTGTTATGCAGTTTCATTTTCCATTTATTTATTTGTATAACTCAAATATCAATTAGGCCATTAAGCATTTATAAATTAACATTTATATTTTACAACCGACTACTGCTAAAAGTATCAAAATAGTATCGAAAAGAGTTTTCTAGATCTGAAATTGAAAGATAGTAAAACGAGAAGAAATAAAAGACAAGACTGAAATTGAAATGACAGGACACATTATGAGATGACAAAGATAACGAACGAAAACGAAGAAGACATATGAAGTGATGGGAGGATGATAAAGGTAGAGCAGTTGGCTACGTAAAGCTAGACACGGAGAAGAGTGGAAGCTCTTAGAGGAGGCCTATGTCCAAGGACAAGCTGTAAAATAGAAATTGGCTTGCCGAGAAGTTAATCGTTTTTATAATACTTTATATTTTGATGTACTATTATTATTATTATATACTAAAACTGGGTTTAATTTATCGTCATTAATAAGTTCATGATGGTTTTATTGGACCATCTCTCTTCGCCGTGGCACACCACGGCCCCCAATTCCGTATCAACTTCATGACACCAATGTTAACTTCTTTTCTTACCATTATTTTAATTTACTAAATTCGTTGCCGAAATCTTATACGTATTAATTAATCTAAATAAGCGTTAAAATATATATTAATGTAATATAAACACGCCGATCCGAATTTTTAAATATTGAATGTGTGTTAATTTAAAAATAGACACATATTATTAATTTAATTAAGACACCTAATACTACACGAGAATGTCCTTGTTTTATTAAGCAATTATTATGTTTTATTGCGTCGCAGCAATTTGTCTGAGATTTGGGCCCCCAGTTGATACTGGCATTGTTTGGACACCCTCATGCCACGGGGAAACAGCTGTCCTACGCCTGGAATAACTTTCTTAGCGCGCTTCAGAGTACGACGTCATTGCATCTGCAGCCGAAGGCTATAGCTGTCGCTACCAGATATTTATTTATAATTGGTTAGTTTAGTTTTAAATAGATGCTTTTTAATTTATCTTTAATCAAGTACGTAAAGCTTAAATTTAAGTAATATCTTCGGCATTTATAGCTTCGGCAAGTATAAAGAAAATATTATATATATAAGGACACGCAAAAATACAAACCAATTCTTTTATAAATCTAGGAGCACGTTCCTAATCCTAAGGCCAGGGAAGGGCTGGTTGTGCGACTAGCTTATTCAGTGAAATCATGACGAACTCGCATGTCCTCAAATCTGCGGCGTCGAGAGATTATCTTCCTATAGTTATGTGTAGTCATGATAACGGGCTTGGGTCTCATGATTTGATAAGAATATTAAAAAAAAAACTCTTGTAAAGAAATATTTTTAATCTACATAAAACCTCACAGTCCGCAATTTTGAAAATGAAATCTGATCATAAAACTGTTTACGAACTTTTCTTAGTAATAACGAATTTTGTACTTAGATCTTTGTGTCTCTTTTTGCTATATGGTATTTACTCTGAGGTGTAACGAGTCAGGCTATAGGCGTTAAAATAATGTAATCAGAATTTATAGATCAGCAGCTTACTGGAGTTTAGAGACTTTCTTATTGGAGTGTTTCTTTGTTGTCAATAGTCAAGACAGTAAAATTTAAATTTACTATTGTCTGTTATTACTTTTACTGTATAATGAGTTTTCAGGCTAAAAAATAAATATTAATCACTGCAGATAGAAAAAGATCGATCCAGGCGCTGCAGTGATTCGCCAGTCCCAAGGGCGCAGGTCCACTAAAAGTCTGAACTGTCTACGCAATTTAGCTACTTTTTTTACGATACTTTCTTGCGATTTGGAAGAGTAGATATTATTCTGTGAGATAAGGAAATAAATACATTTTTAAAATACTCTAGCCTCGAATGTGTAAATGTATATTCTTTGGACCCTTAGTGAGGATATCGACCCTGCTTTCAATATATTGACATATTATGGTCCTTTGCAATAAAATTAATCGACGAGGATAAAGAACGTTTCCAAAATTTCGATGCGGTTGTTTTAGGAATACATGACATATTTAATACATATTATTATAGAGTCAGAGTCGAGGCTTAGTCTTCAGTATGCCTCTTGTATAACATAAGTAAGAATGTACTGGAAGTAATTTTAGCCCACAGAAATCTGATAGAAGAGAATTACTGAGAAGTACTGTAGGCTGTGACTTAAAATTGAAAGAAATGGGGCACACCAATTGGGTGGAGTTGTAATTAATACATGACACGCCACAAAACTGGTGCACAATATACAATCTACAAGAGGGCGCCACAGGCTTCTTCGGTTATTTTACAGTCGCGTCCATTTTCTAACCTTGGCGCTAAGTAGCCCTTCAAATATAGCTTACAGACCAAGCTGGGAGTGCGAAAAACGTAAATAACGAAGTCTCGTATTTGGCATCGGGCCAAAGAGGTCTCAACCTTTTGTTTCATAACGATGTTACTTTGGCTCGTGGTTTCACTTTCCCAGCAACTAATTTGTTAAATTAATACCTAGTTTAATATATTCTTTCCTTGCCAACATGTTACTTACAACTAAACAAAATCACAGGAGGCTTACGGCTCATCCGCTATACCCTTACGTAGTGAATAAAACAAATATTAAATGATGATATCCCGATGCGATGGACTGACCACGTAGCTGCGAACTGACTGACGCGCTAAGGGTTTAACCAGACACGGGATATTGAAGGAATTGGTCCAAAACCAACATGACCCTATGAACTGGCTTAATGATGGACAGCACCATAGTATTCATACAATAATTTCAATGAAAATCTGAACAAATTGACTGATGCAAAATATATTACAGAAAGCGGACTCCAAGCGCGGTCGCTCACTGTAATTGCAGCACTACTTATTTATTCTCGCAAAGTGCTGATAAACAATTTGTTTTATTTGAAAAATTTGGTATTTATACCTGATATTTGAACCGTCGTTCATTATAACTAGAATTCGAGAGGCATCAAGCAAATCTCTTTAATGGGTTTATTCGGAACTAGACACGTACTCTAGCTATGCTTACTTAGATAAATTAAAACATTTTGGACAAATGATATCAACAGTTTCTACTTCCTAAACCTTTTTGTTTTTGATCGTATTATTGTAATTTTCTGTTACATAAACTATATCTATATATATGTGTTGTTTCAAGCAAGTCAACACGTAATCAAATTCATATTCGGCTATAAAAATGTGTGCGTGTACTAGTGTACACACGTAAGAAGTGAAAATTCTTTATGACCTTATTTTTCGAAAAATAATCTACTATATGCAACTTTACAGAAATTGGTTAAAGAAAGTTAAATTAGATAAAGTTTAACAAAAGGCTTTTATTTTCAAAGACATGAATACAAATAATACAATTATTTCATATAACCTTATTACTACTAAGATTATTACAGAATTTCATTAATTGTAATATAATTATTACTATAATTGTTATTATATATTTTGACAAGAAAAAGATGGCGCGTAACGGAAAAATGTTATGGTATTTTTTTCCAACGTCGATAAAGAAGTTTCACTTCAAAAATGTACGTAATATCGAGGCACTTCAGCCTGTACCTTCCATCAGATAAGGAATATAAATATGCAAATGATTCTGTATTTATTCTTATATAAAGCATTATACCTATGTAATGGTTTCCTATTATTAAGGTTTACATGTTGCAAACGTAAAATGAAAACATAACATCGATCGATGCATTCGGACCTTGACTCGATGCAGTTAATTAATGCAATTTGTACACTAGGGCACTACATCCTTGCATATCGCGTTGCTCCATTATTATCATTGTTTGTATGAGCAGTAACCAATAGTACAGCGATATGTAGGACATTCAATTAACTTCAATGGAGGATATATCTATAGAACTTTGAGTTAAACCCGATAGGAGTTCTGAGTACCATTCATACATTTAAAGAAAACACTTTTTTACCGGACTGAAGCTATGTATCATTATAAACTTATAATTATTTTACATAATTTAAATATATATATAGCACGCGATATATAGCTTTAATACGGTAAAAAAGTGTTATCTTTAAATATGTAAAAGCTATATTAATAAAAGACAATACTTTCATTCATACATAATTATGCATCTACATATCGACAGTCCGCCGTGCTACGGCGTAGAGACTCTACGACAATTTTAGCTTAATGTAATTTATAAATTTATGACTAAAAATGAAATTTGCTTTTGTTATCATTGTATCAAAATCAACATATTCAAATGAAATATGGTTAATGGTTTAGTAATTATGTTAAAGATAACGTACAGTTCCAGAATGTATAGCTTTATATTTGGAAATCCTACCGGTTTAGACTCCAGAATTGATCTGTTTTGTTCTGCGGTTGATCATATCAATATATAAAAAAGGTTATTCAACATTAGGTTAACTAGATACTTACTATTAGACACCTATAGTTACTGGGATTCCTCATTGCCTTGCTACGAATAGATCTACGATATTTTTATTGTTAGGGACATGTATGTTTTTTCCAATAATAATTATTCCAAATCAATAAGTCTGCATTGCTTGCAACTTTTTCTATGTAAATTCTGTTTTATTATTATCCAGTTCAATACAATATTCACGAGTTATTTAAATGAGGAATAATTGTTAAACCCTGTTATGTAACGCTCAGTTTGGGGGCAGGTTAAAATAGTGATGTTCCTTCACATAAATTATTCGATAAAACCTTTTTCATGTCTTCTAATTATTGTTATAGTATAGGTTTCTTTAACATAAATCATTTTTTTGTCAATGATTCAATTTACATATATAATATGTACAGTGAGAAAATTCTCTGCGGTCTATGTTGTACGAACGTTATACAGCAATCCAATCTGTACCATAGAGGGAAATTTATCTATGTAAAATTAACAAACATATTAAATCTGTAAAAAGTATTAATCAGTTGTTAGAAAAAAAGGAAGTTCAAATTAATAACAGCATTTTAAACAAAAGCTGCATAGAGTCTGACAAAAAACCACAGCTTTTGCTAGTTACATCTGTAGAGAGAGTCTTCACACAATTTGAAAAAATATTGTTAATTATAAAATAAATATTCCGTTTCTTATTTAAAAATCAATATAGCTGCAGGGCTCTATTAAGTAAGAATCTGATCTTTTGATAAGTTAGTGTGTGAATATATCAACGTAGTTTTTTATTATTAACGATTCTTATTGGAGGGAAAGTGATGAGGCAATGTCGATAGACATTGCCTCATCACTTTGCCTCCAAACTGTAGATAACAGGGTTTATTGATAAGCCGAATTGCATTCTTTAAGAATTTTTTTTTCTTTCAGTCACATTTTCTCAACACTCTGAAGAAAAATACATATAAGTACTGAGCTGAATAACCTCTACGTTCTTAATTGGTTTGTGGAAAAAAATCTCGCTATGATTTTATGCTTTAAAACTAAAAATTGTTAGTAACAATTATAATATGAAATTAAAAATACGTATATTAAAAAAAACAATTGGCGCTACAATCCTTGCGTTAAATTTTTGTATCGTTTTTTTTCTTAATAAGCAAGTAAGGGAATGAAATCATGTCTTAGATATATAAAGCTTTACAAATGAATCAAGTGCAAATTGAAAACTTAATGTTAAATCTTTGTTTCAGAGATGGAAATCGTGCCTGAGGGGAAAAATTTTCGATTGGTAACAAAAGACGAGCTCCCAGCTGTGGCAGATATTTTAGTTCAGTATATGCCTGAATCTCTAAAGGTAATAATGGTGAAAAAAATAATGGAGTTTCAGAGATATTTAAGGCATTGGGAAAACTGTCATACAAATTCATTAAACCTATGCGACAGTAGTAATATAGATTCATAATATTAAAATGTCTCTAGAATTGGGCTACATTTCAATCTCTTCGTCATAAGGACTAAATATCGTAAGAATTTATAATAATACCTAAGGCAATCTTGATAGGAATGGCTTCAGATACTTGCTTAGCAACAAACATGATGCTGTGATGTGTCAAAGCATCACAGCTTTGAGTATGTAGTATACATTTGTATGATATATGTAAGGCCAGGTATTACTTTATTTAGCGCTACGGCATAATTTTGTAATAAATATTTTTAATATTATGCTAATATGTATGAATATGCGAAGACACAACATAAAAATTACCATTTTTTTAAGGAAGAAATTATATGACCTTATGTAAGCCTTCTTTAAAGTTTTTTTTTTCTATATTAAGAAACAAACAAGGTTCATCTTATGTTAAGTGATATCGCCCATGGACATAAGGCCAAAAGAGCGCTAACGTTCTTTTAAGAACAGATACGCTCATTCTTGTAGGACCCTAAGTCGAATTGGTTCATTTCTAAATATAATCTTATTAACATTTATTTTTCAACATCAAGACATCTACGAAAATTGACCCTTAAATGGCTTCTTTAATCAACAAAATGTTTTTACGAAATATTTGGTTTTAGTTTCATCAGACGATTCAAACATATCTAAACAATAAGGTTTGGGACTTCCATTTTTATGTGGCGAAGAATTGGCCAGAGGAACCGATTTGTTTACACTTTCCCGGCTGTACCAGTACGGTAAGTATTTATCAATTGAGACTGGCCATTTATTCTCTTGTCGTATGGGCTTTAATTTTTTTTAAATCGCACTTTCCAACCACATCTACATTTGAACATGCTCACCTAATAGAATACTCAAGAAAACATGTTTCTCTATATAAAGATGTTACGGTATTAATATCGCTATTAATAAAGGTAGATTGCAGAATCGCGAAGGACGGATAATGTGTATTTTTATGGCAAATCATAATAAAATTAATTAAATTTTTCGGGTGGCCATTATCACTTGGATTTGCACATTTACCACCCATTTTCAGACCTAAATATACACAAGTTTTATAGAAATCGGCCATTTAGTGGACGCCGAAACACTTACACGAGATTTTTTTATAAACAACAACAGTTTTTTCTTCTTAATTATAAATGCAAACACCCGTCCTCGATGAAAACGACTTTGTTGTTTTCGTTTAATCCAAAAATATAAAATAGTTTGACAACCTCCGTACCTCTAATGGGTCTAATAGCCTATGCAGCGATTGTGCTCGTACCCTGCAACTTGCAGGAACGATCTCTAAACGAATTAAGTTGTTGAGTTTTTGTACAGCGCGATCTTAAGGAACTACATTACGGATATGGAGTTTTGAGCTATCTACATTGAAACTGTCGTTTTGGACTCATTTCCACTGAGGTTTATAAGTAATGCCCCTAAGACTGCAGACGAAAGCAAAACGCACTAAAAAGTAAACAAAACAATTGCGATAGATTTCTGAATAACTTCAGCGCTGTTAAATCATTTCATCACGACAATAATAGTGAAATTTAAATGAATGCAGTGCTCACAATAAACACAGATTTATTAAAACCTAACTAGTGTCGCAGAGCTCTCGCTTCAGCTTGAGAAAACATCTTACATTTTTAATACTGTTTCATACGAGCCTATTCATATTGCAGGAAGTAGGTCAAAGGTATGGATTATATTTTCACGTGAACGTAATTACTATATTGAAGATTATGTTACAATTGTTTGTACTATTCCGCTATTATTGCTCAGATGTATATGAGTATTTATTAGAAGGTTTATATATCTTTGAAAAACAAGAAAATACTTTATACAAACATTATTTTCATTCATTACTACTGCATTAGAATTTTAAAAAAATACTATAAATTTTATGGAACAATGAAGACGTATTTCTGCCCTACATACATACATTAGAGCTGTATTGGCCTAGTTGCTTCAGCGTGCGACTCTCGTCCCTGAGGTCGTAGGTTCGATCCCCGGGTGTGCACCAATGAATTTTATTTCTATGTGCGCATTAAACATTAGCTCGAACGGTGAAGGAAAACATCGTGAGGAAACCGGCTTGCCTTAGACCCAAAAAGTCGATGGCGTGCGTCAGGCACAGAAGGCTGATTCTTGCCTATTCGATTAAGAAATGATCATGAAACGGATACAGAACTCTGAGGCCTAGACCTAAAAAGGTTGTAGCGCCGTTGATTTGTTTTATTTTTTATTTAGTACATACTTACGAGTACTTTTCAATTTTTTTTTTGCCGGGATTCGAAACAAAGCCCTCCGGCTTGTATTGCCGGGGATTGTCAGGGAAACCGTTGGTAAAATGGCGTGTATAATTTTGGGATCTACGTTTCGAAACTTGTTTCATATAGGTTCCAATTAATCATCGATTTTATTACAGCCAAACAGCCATCCATATGAAAGTGTGACAATATTCTGTCCATCGGAGCGTTCTGAACTGGTGGACCTGGTCACCAGCGAAGACATCTTGCTGGACCTCACGAAACCGTTGTACCTGAACTTCACTCACGAAGCTATCGTGAATCGCTTCGAGAAACGATATGAAGCTCAAGATAAGATTACTGGAGATGTCTATGTCTGTGATAACCCTCCAACGGATTGTAATGAACAGTAAGTATTTTAAACAAGTAGTAAGCTAAAATTTATTTATATTTGAAAGGACTTAACAGGTCTTGATTTCCATAGACTGCCACCGGACGTGGAGTTAGTTCGCCTTCAGCCAGAGCACATGCAAGCAGTGCACGACCTCTACCCAGCGAGTGACATTGAGTGCCGCGAAGTCTTCGAGAAGCTCGTCGCCGAATTACCCGCCTATGGAATCTTCGTAGAGGGACAATTGGCCGCTTGGATGGTCCAATCTTACTATGGCGCCATGTTCTCCATGCAGACACGCCCAGAGTTCCGCCGAAAAGGCTACGGAATCTACTTAGCCCGACGGCTCACCAAAGAAGTCGCGGCTCGCGGCTACAAACCGTTCGTCGTGATTCGTCCGGAAAACGATGCTTCTCGCTCGCTCTACTCTAAGCTTGGCTTTGAGAAACGTTTCCGAACGGTCCGCGCCGTTTTACGTCCGCGCTAAACGTTAATATTGATAGCAGATTTTATTTTTTTAAGACTTTTGAATAAATAGCTTGCGATCTTTGATCGTTAGAAAATTTAGTAGTAGCTTTAAGAAATGGGCGACTGTTGCTGTCGCACTCTCTCGTTTGGTTAGTACAACGAATTATTCATGTACGAAAGCAGTAGTCGCTCGTTGCGTTTTAGCATGAGCCAAACGGCACTAGCATGTCAAGAAACAAAGGGACATTTTTTTTAAAATAGAATCTGCGTTCTGCGTTCTCAAAATTATCTAAGTACTGCCAGTTTAGACTTTTGAATTTTTGACATGTTAGGAACTAACTCATATAGTTGAAGCTTATTCCCACTCATTGATCGAGCGGTGCTACTTTCTCTCATGGTAGACATGGTAGGTCAAATGATGGAAGATTTGGACCATTATTGTGTGTGACATATAATCTGAGGTCGTATTGCGACTTCTTAATAAAAAAGTACAATGTGACGAACACTTACCGACATAGTAAAATAAAATAGAAACATTGCATAGTTTGTAGAACTTGACAGTTGGCTATGGATATACGAAAAATATTAAAAAGTCGCAATACCACCTCATTACAGACTAGATTTAGGTAGGCATGAGATTGGTAGTAACCGTAACACTCGAGATGCACAATTGTTCCAATACATTAAAATATGCACCACCACATTGTTATTTTCAATATAATATTATAAAGCATTAATATCTGAGGGGTCGATAGATTTGTGACAAAGTGTAATCTGGATTTGGTAATCTGTGTCTATTTTGTCTGTAGGAATCGATAGTTTTTGATAGAATTATAAAGGGAAAGTAATAATTGATTTAAGTACTTATTGTATTTATTTTTGACGCTGTATTGCATTTATAAATGTTTAAATGTAGGAATCATATTATTTAATAACACGACAAAATTGAATTTTGTCAACTGATTTTTTCTTTTCATTTATTTTGTAGCTTACAGGCATTTCTAAAAACTAAAACTTTGTTACCTTATAATATAAATTATCAAAAATATTTGATACAAAATATAGATAGGTAGGGACTTTAATATGAAAAACCAACTTTTTTACTGTAGGCTTCATAAATTTTCTACGACATAAATTGCGAGATTAGAAATATTAAAGGTAAAACTGTTAGATTTATAATTGCAAATATAATTTAAAAATTTCGCTTATTAAATGTATTCAATATTGGTAAGTTAACTTATTTTAAGCTTCTCTTATTTAAATGTATTAGAATCGGAAATGGTCTTGAAAGCGATGTGTTAAATGAGAAAAGATAGTTGTTACCTTATTAATCTAACATTATATTCCAAATTCCTAACACTAGAACACTGGCACAGCACTTCATTAAAGCTAAAAGCGAAAAATCAATGCTTTAACGAGCTAGATATCTGCTCAATTCCCAGAACTTCCATTGTATTCCTTAATTTATTTGATGAAATGTTAGCCATTTTCATATTTGGCGGCAATTTATTATATCATGTTTAAAAGTTGCCAGGCGTAAATATACGAAATATATTATTGGTCTCAATTAAATTTTAGTACGATATTTAATTATTATTATATTTTACACTAAATGCCTAAAACACGAAAAAGTATTTGTGTAATGTGTAACTATAATTTATTGAGAATTAACCTCCTTACTTATAAAAAAGCGCTTCTTCGCTTACCTTATACAGATTTTGACGTTTGAGGTAATGTAATTTCTCGGGCCTTTATAACAACCGTGTTGGTCATACTAATAACCCCAGTTTAGAGAAATTTCTAAGTAAGGGGGTAAAATAATTAATGACTAGTTTTAAGTTATGTACCCATTACATTTATTCGCAGTTATCAACACGCAATCATGCTGAAAATGCTTAATAAATTCCTACTCGCAGTTACATAGTAGGACAAATTTCTTCAAATAAATATTGTAGTATACCTTTTCTGAATTTTTTCTCTAGCTCTTCTCTAAAACAGAAATGCAAAGGACATTTTTCCGTCCTTTAACAGTTGATGTCTACGGAATAATGCATTAAAATGTTACGTTTAATAATGTCACATTTTTCACGCTACAGTTGTAGTGTCGATAATAACAAATTGCATACCTTGCAAAGGTAATTACAAAAATAAAGAAATTAACTTCAATCGACTATTTATTTCTATTCAAGTTTCAGGGCATGTTTCAAAGTCGAGGTGTAGCTCTAAATATTATGGCTTCAATAAGTTAAACATTGTTTTACTGTGAATTTTATCATTACTGAAAATCGCTCACGTAATAACCTTATTAATAAAAAATCCTGGTTTAACTGGAACGAGGTTTTAATAAAAAATTACAATGAATGCCAAAAATGTATTTTTCCACGATATTAAAAAGGTAAGGTATTAAAACTACGGTCAACACAATATCTTATCTGGTCATCGAACGAAATGAAGGAGTATATTTTCTTCCAGAATCTTTGTAAACTTATGTCTTGTTTTAATTTAAGTAATCAGCATTTTGAGGTGCTGTTGTTTCGACATCTTACCATTATATACACAAAATTATAACACACAATTATTAACCTTTTAAGGTTAAATTTCATAAATATTTTTTAGGTCAAACATTAGTCAAGATGCCTTAACAGTAGTGTATGTAGAAAATAGAAAACTACAGTACTTGTACTTTTTTTATTATAGTTGATTTACATTTAACTAAAGTAAGTTTATTAACATTTTGTGCGTTAACTTTTTGCCAACTTGTAGGTAGGGACATGATCCCATGGCTATAGAAATTTTGGGGCTCCTGATCAAAATACCGCGACAATTAGTTTTAGCAGTCCTCCCGTGATGTTAACCTGACACTGCCTAAAGAATTCTAAAGAGACCGGAACAGGTGGAAATCTGAAGGTGCAAGGTCAGGACTATACGGCGGATGCATTAACATCTTCCATCTAAACTCTCTTAATTTTTGCTGAGTGGCTAAAGATGTGAGAGGTCTAGCTATATCATGATGAAAAACCACACCCCTTCCGTTGATTAATTCCGGCCGCTTTCTCTCAACTTCATGATTTAATCTCATTAGTTGTTCGCAGTAGAGTTCAGAATCGATACTCCTGTCTCAAAATTAATAATGCCCTTCCAATCCCACCACACGAAAAGAAAATATGGTCGAGGTCACCAATATCTTTACCACATTCACAAATAACTATAAAACCTATAAACGCTTCTTACATTTTTCTCTGTCAATTGTCAATGTCTTGATTGTCATCTGTTTTGGCATAAAGAAATGTGATGTTTCTCTAAACTCTAAAGTCAGTTTCAATATGGCGGAAAAGCTGATCACATTGTGGTCTAGTATATAATATACGTTTTTAACTTTAGTTATATTGGCGTAAATAAAGTTGATACTTATAATGTGTGAATTGTGATGTTGTCTTGTTTTTTTGTGTGAAATTTTAACCATGACGTCATTAATAGACAAAATTGAGCAATTAATTAAAAGGGAAAAAACAACACCTGATCGCAAAAAAGATGACACCAAAAAATCTTCGAATGAAATACTCTCCGAACTATTTAGTGCTTTTAATGCAGACCCACCGAAGTTAGAAAATATAACGTCTAAGAAATCAAAGAAAAGCAAGAAGAAACACAAGAAAGAAAAGAAAAAACGCAGCCGAAGTTCTAGCAGTAGTGATTCCGATGGTGATTATTCTCGCAAACATAAAAAGCGGAAAAAGAGTAAATCAAAAAAGAGCAGAGCAGGTCGCACCCCACCAGTTCATCGAATTAAGGAGCCAGTTAAGGTTAAGTCTGAAAGTGATACAAAAATAAAATCTGAACCCATTGTTAAACGAGAACCTCAAATTAAAGAAGAGTATAGAATAAAGCGCGAAGAACGGACTAAAGTTATAAAAAAAAGTGCGAGTTTTGAGCGTAGCTTATCACCACCACTTCCAGCACTTGATGCTAGCCTTATTCCGATGCCAGAATCTCCAAAAGATGAAAAACTTGATGCTAGCGATCTGCGTTATAAGCTTGAGAAAAAAAGTGATTCGGAAAATGACAAAGCCAAAGGTAAGATTCAAATAAAGAATTTGAAATTTAGTGCTGTCTTTGAAGAGACGGTTAAGAAAGCTGAAGAAGAGGCGAGGAAAAAAGCTGAAAAAGTAGAGGATGGAGAGTACACAGATACGTCCAGTAGCTCAGGGAAAGATGAAGACTCTAATTCACAATTCCCTAAGTCATCAGACCCAGGTGGAATATTAAAAAAAGCAGCAGAGGATATAAAACTGTAAGTTGATTATTTTAATGGCTTGCAATATTTTAAAGGTGACCTTGTGGTTCCTTAGTGTAGTAGGTCATCTACTGCGGTAGTAACAAAAAACAGATTTTATTAAGTGGTTAATTTGAATTTAGGCCCAACCAAGAAATTTTATTTTCGTTCAAAAAAAAATAGTAATATTTTATGAGTACTGTTAAGTGACCATATAGGTGGTATATTGCCTAAGCTATAGAGATTATAAGATAATAAATTAATTAATTAATTAAATATTTCAGCCCTGATGCAGATGAAAAGTCATCAAAGAAAAGTAAAAGTGACAGCTCACATAAGTCATCTAAACGAGACAGGAGTAAATCCAAAGGAAGGTATGTAATTCATCTACAGTCTAAATCCATTATAAAAATATCGAAGGCACTACACATATTTTGTCATAAAAACCTATAGTCGTAACAGCTAATAACGTACGCTAGGTACCGCTAGGTACCAAATACTGGATCTGATTTTGATCAATATAAGTGGTATGTTTTTCTTAATAATGTTGTTGTAAACGGTTTTGACTGTACTTCCAAAATCGATTTACAGGCTTTCTATGGATAAATCTAGATTGAAACATTCTTGTTTACGCATTGAATAGATTGAGCTAATTGAAATTTAAAAGGATGAATTCTTTGCTAAGATATCTTTTTTTATTTCACAACCCATTATATTTTTAAAGATCACAGAATCACTAACTATACTTTGTCATTTATATAACTATTGTACACAGTAAGTTGACAACTTAAATTACAATAATAACTATACATAGGTACACATATTATTCTACTAAATGATGCTGATGTGTGGTATACCCAGATAGCCAATTTTAAATTAAAACTAAATAACAGATGTTAATATAACTCATTTGTCTCATGTTTTCTTGGCATTTGATTTATATTTACACTATGGTGACAAAATACAGATTAGTATTTTAGATAAAACATATTACGCCAGTTATGTAACATAACATTTCTTGTGGTACAAATAATATTAGAAGCACAAACCAAATATAAGCAATTATCAAGAACTTGAAGCCAAACAGAGCCCTTTAGTTTTATCCACACTCATAAATTGTTATATGACAGTCGTTATTCCGATTATGTCCAAAAATATTGACTACACTTGTTATATTGAAGTGTCACTTAGATTTAAAAATCCTTAGGTAAGCCAAGTTAGTTTATGTTAATATCGCAACCCCACTACCGATAACTTTATGTTATTTATAAACTCACATTTTAAATGATTATAGCTATTGAAAGAAAACACTTTTACCGGATGAAAGCTATGTATTATTATAAACTTATAATTATTTTACATAATTAAAAAAATAAAATTATGTAAAACAATTATAAGTTTATAATAATACCAATAGCTTTAATCCGGTTAAAAAAGTGTTTTCTTTCAATGTGTAAAAGCTATGTTTACAAAAGACTATGATTAAAGCTAGTTGAAACCCAGCTTCAAACAAAGTTTATCATATAACATATATTTGAACATCCCTACAACACCCACCACCGAACTTAACTTGCTTTATTATATACATTTTAAGGTTTAGGTTTTATGAGAAGCGTGTTAGGTTAAATTCTTATTTTCTTACCTTTTACAAATTTTATTTATATGATGTGATTGATGATGAGTTAATGTTATTAAAAGCTTTTGCCACTTTACAGAAATGAAATTAACTAGTTGTTGAGATACTGAGTACATATTGTCATTTAAAATGTATTTAAAGTCTGCCTGAAAATTGCGTCCAGGTCCGAAAGTAAGAAACGCTCACGGTCTCGTTCACCATCTCGCCGGCATAGACATAGATCAAGCTCAAGATCTAGACGGAGAAGCCACTCGAAGAGTTCCAGGAGACGAAGATCTGAATCTAAGTCTAGATGGAAGACCAGGTCGAGAAGCAGACATAGGTCAACATCAAGAAGTCGGCACTATCCGAGACATCCATCCCCTCGGCATAGAAGTAGTAGAAGGTATGAATTAAAGTTTAAGTAAAAGTAGTTCTACTATTTGTTAAAAAACTAAAGAAAAGAGAGTTAATTCCTCGATGGAACATACTCCAAATTTTAAGTTAAATCAAGATATAATTATTTAAAAGGTTAAAGTTGAACTTATTTTTGTTTTACGTCGAAAAAAGAAATTATTGAATGTGTCTATGACTCTTCATTATCAATGGGTTTAATGTCTCATTTTATTTTCGTGACAACGTCTAATAAATCTATGAACGCCGGTTGCACGCATGAAATTCACCCGGGACTCATTGTCCCATTACGCTCATTGTACGCTTGCGCCGCATCTCTTCCACTCAATTGTCCCATGAGATACAAAATAGAGATAATTCAATAAAAATGATTCAATTTTATTCATCAATGTTTTGCTATGACGTTGTCACGTTAAACCATGGTGCGTAAACCGACTTTACAGGCAACCATTTTATTTGTTTTAATTTTCTAGTTAGCCACTAACTGCCTACACTAACTTTATGTTGACATTGCTAGGACATTCTGTAATTGTAAATTAGTAAACAATTTACAATTTATATTTAGTACATACAAGAATGGATTTTTATACTCTATATATAAGAAAATTTTAAATAATATCTTTGTGTTTATTCTGACTGCTCAGACCTGTTTTGCATCAAACTTTCCAACTGAAAACTATGTGAAATTGATAAATCTTTTAGCGGTGTGAAGTTAGCGGACAGTGAGAAGAAACGCCTGCTGGAAGTGGCAAGGCGTAATGCCATCAATATGCTGAAGAATGGTGCAGTCCCAGCTGGGGCAGCGGTTCTACCGCCACACACAAGAAATCAGGTCATGGCTGCTATACAGTCTGGAGGTAAATACGGTTTGAATCGTAATTCAAATGTATTTTTTTGTTTGACAGTTTAAATCTATAATAATAATAGCATTTTAATTGAGATACTTGTACCTAGGTAACACTGAAAATGTTTAGTTTAGTTCTATCTTCAGGACTGAATGGCGGATTATCTCGAAGGTCCAGGCAAAGGTGTTTCTGTTCGTCTGTTAAAGTATGGGAAACCCATCTGATACAAAGCTTCCTGACGCCTAAATGATTGTGTAATATTTTTAACTTGACTCATACCAATGCCTAGGCTTGCCCGTATCTGCTGATAGGTCACTCTCTTATCTTCCTCTATCATGCGTCGCACAGCAGTGATGCTATCTTCAGTAGTCGCTGTTAAAGGACGTCCTTCACGCGGATCATCATTGATCATCATAGCTTTGTTGTTGAGTAAGCCCACAACGAAAGTCATAATAAATCATTGACCGAAAATTTTCTCGCGTTAGGTTCATTTTGACGTGTAACAAGAGTTTTAGAGTTTTTGCCGCCAATTCATAAAACAATTGACAAATGAATGCAATATACTACATTAGGTTACCAAAGAGTTCTTTAATTGAAATTCAAAAAGTTTTCATTAGCAATGTTTCTAACTGGCCAGTTCTAAACATTTTCATTTCTATTTCAATCATCTTTTAGGTATCTGTCTGCCCTTTTTGGCAAAGACCTTCTTGAAATACCACCATGGCCGAGAGTGGCACAGTGCAGAGCACTGAATCACCTACCGGTTTTTTAATTAGTATATCATTCTTCTATTTTGTCTTCTTACTTTTAGTTTGCTGCACCTTGGGCACCAGTTTAGTACTTTCCTGCTCCACTTTTCCGTCTGTCTTGTCATGTGCCCCGCCCATTTCCACTTTAGTTTATTTATTTTGAAAAACACGGCATTCTTTGGACCCAAATTACCTCTTGTGTTAGGTACAGAAGGCTGATAACATACTTGCCTTTTATGAAATAAATATCACGATGTCTGAGTTCAAGAGAATGGGTTGTATGTAATGTACAAAGAGAGATTTTAAATCTGACCTTACCAGTGTAAAGAGCAGTGTTGGCCTAGTGGCCTGCGTGCGACTCTCATCTCTGAGGTCGTAGGTTCGATCCCCGGCTGTTCACTTTCTTTCTATGTGCACATTTAAAATTCGCTCGAACGGTGAAGGAAAATATCGTGAGGAGATCGGCTCGCCTCAGACCCAAAAGGTCGACGTGTGCCAGACATAGGAGGCTAATCACCTACTTGCCTAGGAGATTATGCCAAATAATCATGAAACAAATACCAAAACTATTTATTATTATTGGAATAAATAATTACAGGGAAATCGGTGGACGAATTAACGGATTTCTGCAAGCATCTATCGAAAAAGGAGGCTCTTGGTGAATTATCGTCTGTGTCGTCCAACGAGGGCGACAGTGACAACGAGGATACTATTGCATTCCACCATCCATTCCTTGTTAAGGAGAAAGCGCCCATTGTTATGAATATAAGGGTGAGTTTCACACAATATAAGTAAGAGATACTTTCAGCATCAGACGTCGAGGCAGAATATGAAATTTCTGGAACCGGCTGCCCACTAAAGTGCCTTTTCTTTCTAAAATTCTTTTAAGGCCGGCAACGCACTTGCGAGCAATGTGATTGTGTATGGGCGGCGGTATCACATAACGTCATATTAATGATCTGATTTTTAGTTTCCGAGAAATTTGTGTACAAACATACACATATATACTTTTTTTTTTAATAATATCAAATATTTTGTCCTTTAATTTTCAATCTAGATAATTTACTTTGAAGTAGGTTAAAACAACATGGCTTTAAATTGATAACACAATTTTTATTCCAGGGTGGGGCGCCACTCCCATTGAAGTCGAGTACATTGCCAATAGCCAATAAGGACGAGCTAAGGCTTCAGTTTCCGGTCTCTTCCGGAAGTCAGCATCGGGAAAAAGCCTCTGAATGGGTTCCTGTTTCGCCTAAAAAGGATAATATGGTATGTATGCGAAGTTAATATAAATGTGTTCACATGTGACCCAATCAATATTTTGTTTTATTTTTAATATTATATATATATATATATACTAGAGGATCTGACAGACGTTGTACTGTAAGCACGTCTTACATACAAAAAAATGTTATAATGTAAATCATTCCCGACTCCACTTGAAGACACAAAAATTTTCATCAAAATTTGTCCAGCCGTTTAGGAGTGTCATTACGAACTTATGCACAGAAGATTTATATGTATGAGCTGTTTAGTTGTTGTATATATAACTGACTGCAGCGCCATCTGCCGGGCTCATTTGTGAATCTAAACCATCCAAACGCATACACAAAAATTCATTCAAATCGGTCCAGCCGTTTAAAACCCGTTTTAGTGACCTACATACAATCGTGAACGTTAATTTATTGATTGTTTACTGTGTTTGTGATATGACGTCTATCGAAAATTGTTTTAAATACAGATTTGGTTTTAGTATTGATAAGGGAGCGTTCAAGTATTACGTAACCAAATTGGGGGAGGGGGGGGTTAACCTCTTGGGATTGAATTACTTTCGACTTTCCATTATTTTTCACGACATAATGGTACGTTTTAGGTATGAAGAGTCACTGGGGGGGGGGGGGGGTGTCAAGAATCTCCAAAAATTGCGTGACGTTATACTTGAACGCTCCCTAACGGAAAAATGTTATTGCAAAATGATAATGGTAATGATATAGAATTAGACCTGTTACGTATATTTTTTAAAGTAAATATTTAAAATGTGTTGAAACAACTGTAACTAAAAGGTAATGAAGTGTTAAGAAATGAATAAATATTGGTTCATATAACTAAATAAATAATAAATGTAATATTTTTCAGCAAATTGCGAAGCTGAATTCTAAACCGGAAAAACTTCAATTGGGTTTCGATGCTATTAACAATAAGTGAGTATTTTTTTTTACTTATTTTTATTTACGATGTATAATATTGGTTGAACATAATTCGGAACCTTCATGTTCAGAGGTAAAGATGGAGGACTTCCGTATGTCAAAAACATGTTGACTTTTTACTCTGTGAGATCATCATAATCTGTGAAATATGTCAGTAATGTCAGTCTTTAACAGCCCAAACACATTATCCTATTAGTAAACTAATTAATTATTTGACAAAAAATAGAGCAGTGTTGGTTAAGTGGCCTCAGCGTATGACTCTCATCCCTGAGGTCGTAGGTTTGGTCCCCGGCTGTGCACCAATGGATTTTCTTTATATGTGCCCATTTTACATTCACTCGAAAGGTGCCTTAGATTCAAAAAGTCGGCATGTGTCAGGCTGACGCAGACACAGAAGGCTGATCACCCACTTGCCTATTAGAGTGACAAATGATTAAGATATAGAAATCTGATTCCCAGACCTAAAAAAGGGTGTAGCGCCACCGATTCGCGTTATTTAAAAAATATGTTTTTTTTTTAAATTGACTTGCTTAAACAACTAGAAAAAAATACACCTCGTAAGTCGTTGTACACACAGATAATCTTCTTTGGTTTTGTTCGAAGTCGCTTAAAAAAGGTTCTAAATAACCATTACTTGTGATAGCACAAGCTGGGAGGGGCAAAAAAGGGGAATCTTCCCCTTATAGAATACCTTTTTCTTAATACAGTGGAATCTCTATAACTCGAACCTCGTCAAGTCAAAAAAATTTCCATTACCTTCCAATGAAAGCCTTGATACGCTGTATCTCGAATTATTTAGACTTTGGGACTCGAACAAAATGTTATTTCCCTACGAAGTATTGATAATATATATTTATACTCTGTAACTCGAATTTAAAAACGGATACTTCGTAAGTAAGACGTCATAAAATATAATGACGACTTGGAATTTCCCGAAATAATAGCAATAAAATCCAAAATGAATGTTCGGATTCGGGACTAATGAATGATTAAATTAGGAATGTATTCATTTTTGCATGCAATCGAAAAATACATTTAGCAATCGCGCCTCTGTAAGTCGAAATTTCTGCAGTTAAATGGATTTGTATCCCCCCCCCCATCGAAACGCGCCATAACGTTTCCTGTTTCTGTACCCAACAGTAAACTCTATATACCTAAAAATTACCATGGTGGATAAAAAGTACTGGAAAGTTGAAAGTAATATTAATAGTAACGCGTAATTCAATCGCCGACCCGTATTGTAGCGTTTTACAAGAGGACAACCCCCCCCCCCCCAATTCGTTACGTAATACAGGTACTCGATATTTTTAAAATTGCATTTACCTTAACATTCGAGTTATAGAGATCCCACTGTAATTTATTTTTATATCTAAGAAGTTTTATTTATTGTCTGTCAACGTTGAAGTTTCTTGATGTGCTTCAACGGCCTTGTGGAAGAATTCTGCAATTTTTTTTCGTTTCAATTTGCGGATTATTGAAACAATGATTTTTTTTATTCTCCCGTATTAGGGTTGCCTGGGAGAAATCGCTTGTTAGCGATAAGGCCGCCTGTTGCCTAATAACTTATCTAGCCTACTTACGTTTTGTTTTTTATTTGTATAATTATGTATATTATGGTGACAAAGTGTAAATAAATAAGTTGTATTGAATTAGAAACGAACCACTGGCTTTACCGGCTCCATCGACAACACCTCCAGCCTATATGAAGAGTTTTACTACTGGGAGTCGTAAGTATTGGAAATTTAATTATTTATGAATAATTTTGTTAATTTTTTCATACATGAAACTAATTTTGGAAATCACGTTAATACTCAAAAACTACTGAATCGTTTTCCATGTAGTTTGGACTGTTTTTAATTTAGTCAAATTTAGTCCGATTCCAGTCAATAATATCCGACATTTAATTTTATATGCCGATTGAAATTAATAAAAAAAATCATACAAACATTGGGCGCAGATACATATTATATGCATATAAGGATATATCATATAATATTGTGAAAGTCATGTTTTCTCTTTTCCTCACAGCTGAAACAGGATTCAATAGAAAGAGACAATTTTAGTTTAAACAGCATAATCATTTTTATACGGATTTTTTTAAACGTAATTTTATTGTAAATAATGTTTTTAGGCGAATCTCCTGGATTATTAAAAATCGCATTTACTATTGATTTTTTTTAGATTTGACCTCAGTTCCGGCTTTGATGCCTCCCGGACCTCAAGTAATGCCCACAGATCATCCAGCTGTGGTGAGTAAATATATGATACATTTTTACTTATACTTTTATTAATGCGAAATATGGGTTTAACAATTTAATTATGCACTTCTTGCTTGTATTTATTACTTAATGGTTGGAAGTTATCGCTTGTTAACGATAAGGCATTTGTTTCGACATATAAAGCTAATATTGCTATTGAAAAATACAAACCAATACGACACCAGTTAAACAAAGTTCATTTTTATATGGCGAAAAGCCTCCTCCGAGGCACGCCACAATATTCTTTTTATTGCCATCGCCAGCCATCTTTCCCAGATATTATCCAATTATCATAATATGGTAACACATAATTTGCCAATTAAAATTATTTATTTATTGTATAAGTGTTCTTAATATAAAGGAAGTTGGTGTGGTGGAAACACAAACTGTACACAGTTTTTCTATCCACCAGGACGTCGAACATATTTAAATCATTAACATATATATATGTATATATATGTCGGAGAATTAATATTATAAAATTCCCGCCACTATGAAGTTAGTCGTAGAATGCGGTGTGGTATGCTAAGGTAGATTGTCAACGTTGACAATTGACAATGCCTAGTCTGTGTGATCTACCAAATGTCAGTGGCACGACTGTTTCGTGGCAGTACGTGAATTCTCTAGTCACTTGAGTTGCGAACGTCGCCTGCGCCGGACGTGCGCACTGACTGTGTTATAATGTCGGACGACGGTAGTAACACCAATTTTGCAATTATTAATCGCGTTGAATCTGCGACATATATATATACTAAGGCCAGTGACATATAAACTGTGAATTTATAACAATCAAACCATTCAAGCGATTTAAAATTGCACGTACAACGTCATAAACAAATCTAAACACTGACGCGCCGTAGATAGCCGATGCAAGAAAACTGTTCTTGTCGAGAATTCTCATTCACATACAGGATGAGCTCCTATATTCGAATATGTTTTAATGACGTATATAGCATAATTTTTGTTATGCATAATTTATAATTGTTTGACTTATGTAGTATTTAATAGTTTAAATATTGTTGTTTGTTAGAGAACATGAATAAATTCATAATATTTATTTATTAATAATATTTTATAATTCGCTTTAAGGACATGGCCGCTATCGTTACTCAAAAGCTGTCATTGCTTCGCAAGGAACAAGAGGAAATTGAATTAACTGCAACTAGTGGTGTAAGTATCTTTTATATACCAATGGGATCTTCCTATGTGCGCCATTAACACTTGCTGTACGAAGGCGAATGTCTCAAAAAAAAATATTATTTAAAATTATGAAAAAAAAAGTTGTATCTCTTTTAAACTATTAAATTTTTTATATGTCAATAAGCTGTTACGTCATATATATATGCTTACGACTGGTTTAGTGGAAAAGAAACCTTTGTTTTTCGTAAAATTAATATACCGAACTATTTTTTAAACCTTATTTCGCACTATTGGACTAGCTTTGTGTAATAATGCAAAGTTTGATCTACAGTTTTCAAGAATACATAAATCTGAATGTTTTTAACTTCCAGTTCGGTTGGTCAGCTAGTTCTCTCGGTCAGTTTACGGGGTCGACAGGAGCAAACATACTCACGCCGAGGGAACTCGCTTCGGGGAGTCAGGCTTGGGCTAAGAAGGTAACAGACACAAATAACACATATATTTTACTTGCACAATACACAATACATTAAAAACAATTTAATGGATTCACTTCAGATTCGACATTATTAAGTGTATTTTTTTAATCGTAAAAGATCGTATTAAAATTAATAATTTTAAAAAGGAGGCTGTAGATTAGATAAACAAATATGTATGGACTATAGAAGGTAGTTACTACCCAAATTTTAATAAGATTCTTAGACTATAATTATTTTTTGTTATGAAAATGAGAGGAATTTAACCAAATTACCGTTCCAAGTTGCAAAGAAGTTTAATTTTTATACATTTTTGTATCGCCTGGGAACTTAGACTTTGGCAGATGGTTGATGTTTGACAGATGACAGTTGACACTTTGCGCTTGTCATAAATTAATGTTTACTGTTAGAGATCGTGTCACCAAATAAGTCCCGTAGACGCTGCAGTCGGGGTATATCAAAATGTTGCCAACGTAATTATATTAAATTTCCTACCAATCATTAACACGAAATTAAAATTTGCTGGCTTGGGTAGAGCGAAGGCGATTAATAATATATACACCAATAATTATAAGAAAAGTAAAATACTAATGTTAGTTAAAAAAAATCCTCCTAAATGAAAAAAAATCCCTTTTAAAAACCCTGTATTTTTAAAAAAACTAATATGTTTATCCTCCGAAGATGACATCACTGAACAATATGGCCGACTTGTCAAATTTAGTTCATTGTTTCGCACTTCTCTGACTTCTCTGGTAACGCGGTCTCTAACATGGAACCGTGATATGATACGTGAATTTTTATCCGAAAGTAAATTGACAGTGACAAATGAGAAATGACAGATGAAGGTTGAATCGCAGTTAGACATACACTACACAGTAAACATATAATTTGAGTAAAGATTTCCCAAAACTTGCATGGTACAAGTATTTTTTTCTTCAAACCCTGGGTGATTTTTCTATCACAAAATATGTCTGTTTAGACGTATCTTGTGATAAATCAAAGTATGCAGTTTAAGAAAACCAGAAACCGTCCGCTATGATCTAATCTTTAATTGTTTTATATGTAATTTATTTAAACAATATTGATATGTTAAAAACAATTTAAAACCATTTCCATTTGCTAGTTTTTCCGATAAACTTCAGACATATTATACATATATAATATTTTTACCTTAATTCGAAAAAATACCAATTGTAAGTAACCTTCTTCAATTATAAACTTAGGAAATATTTTGCAAAGCACATAAGGACCCCTTAGTTGACACCTCTTCGCTACAATTATTCCTTAAGGGTTGATGTTTCTACCAATTAGTATAGTAAAAGATGTTTTGGGTTATGGTTTCGTTAAACGCATGCTACCTCACCGACTTTTCTTTCAGCTGGCGTCTTGGCGGGCCTCGTGGTCGGGAGTTATAATACAAGCTATTATATCGCCCGACCCTTTGTTTATGTGTCTTGATTACAATTACATACAAAATTTACATATCTAAAACAGAAAACTCAAATCCTGTAATAAATTATGAGATTTTAATATCTCTTTAAATTTGGTCCTGATAATAAAATTGCAACTGTATATAGAGGAATGTTTTGTTCAGTGTACGTACGTGTACGTTAATGGCGTATACAGACACGTTCATAAACGATATACGTGAAAATTGATTTCATACGCTGCCTAGTGTAGGCAATAGGAACTTCGAGGTGTTAATGAAACTTTCGAAATATATTCCCCTAAAGTAAATTTAGATTCAATACAGATGAAAAATCACCATATTTCTTTAATAAATAAATAGGATAATATATTTTCTGTTGTGATAGCAATTGCATATAGATTGACGTATCATATATTAACGAGCATCACGTATTTGATAAGCGATAACTATCTGATTAAAAGGATAAAATAAACCATGTTGCAATAATATTGTTCATACATACAGTCTTCTTTATAGAATCTCTATGGAAATTTAAATTTCTCTATGTCATATGGAACAGATAATGATTCACACATTTTAAGGGACGTCAAAAATAAGGATTTTATGATGATCTATTTAGGTTTCCAAGCAAGTGCAAAACTAAGCCATATTGAGTTCTTTGGTTGAAAGCTTAGGTCCAAGTTTTATCAAAATCGATTCTTTTTTTACAAGTATATAATGGTATATTATATTTTTCTAAATCCTATTAATAAAATAATTTTACGTATTGATTGATCGTTTGTGAACGTTTCAACCAATTTACTAAATACATTTTAGTTATGAGTGACAAATCCAAAAGCCTTACTCAAATCCTTTATACCAAGCCTGTGAAATTTTAATGTTCTTGTAACCAAAACACGATGTTTTGTGTAACGTATGAACTAGTAGTTCAATCATTACACTTAGGCAATGTGGTAACTCTTATGCCAATTGGCATATTAGATACCACTTCGCAAACAAATATTCTGTTTTCCCCAATATTGGTGATTTATTCTAGTCTTGAAAGCTTCATTTTTCTTTTATCTATGAGGCTAATGTTCAGAGAGTATCGCTATACGTTCGAGTATAAAAATACAGTTTATTTCCAAAGATGATATTGTCGACAATTTTGTTAATTTGAATCCGAAATAAATGCCAGAATTATTAAAAGCGAGAACCGTTGTGTTCTGAGTGCTTCTTTTAAACTGACTTATAAAAACGATGGTTTATTGGTTTATAAGGGGTTAATCTTAAACTTAAAAAAAAAACAAGACACTCTTTAGTGACGGTAACGTCTCGGAATATTGGCCAAGTGATTCAAGAATTTTTCGGCTTAAGGTCGATTTGGACCAATTGTGTTTGTTTGGTCTGAGTCCACCTTTATGGGGAATTCATGAATATTTGTTGCAGCTTATAAAAGATAAGGAGCGAGCACTGCCTTAGACGTCGACGTCGTCTTTGTTGTTGCGGTAGGTAAGTATTCAGAAGGAGATCAATTGCAATATATATTTAATTATTCCCAAAAACATTCGTTACTTGCTTCAGTTTTCAGATTTCTATTGAATTATAATCTTATTGGAATCAATGTATGTGTACATCTCTTATGATATTTATAATTGTAATATGTCTGAAAATTGAATGCAAATCATTGAGATTTTGTCTAAAATTTTACGAACGACATAGGGATTAATGAATAATTTATTCAGGACCAACTCGTTCGAGCTGCCCCGGTTGAGGGGGGTATGGGGATGCACCTTCTCCAGAAGATGGGTTGGACGCCCGGCAAAGGCCTGGGTAAGGAGGAATCTGGGACGTTGCAGCCTCTTTTACTTGAGGTCAAGTTGGATACAAGAGGTTTACAGGCTAAAGAAGAGGTCAGTAGCCGATATTATAAAGGAGTAAGTGAAATTTTTGTGTTTTCGGCTTTGTGTTGTGTTTTGTTCTAAATATTATGTAATTACGTCCCACTATTTTTCCTGCGGATGCTAAGACTTTTTAAATTGTCTATTAAGGAAATCGCCACGCTTATAAAGCTAAGAGAGCCTTAGTGAGAAAATTTAACAGCTTTGGCTCGTACTGTGTCGATATTTGTAGAGTCGTTCGTTACTTTGTATCTTGCAATACTGACAGTGATGAATGTCGTGGTTGTTATATAGTACGAGCGCAGCACCTTACAATTTGTTTGGAAAACAAAAACTTGGTGGTTTAAAAGAGTGTCAAAGAGTTACCTGAAACTAGTAGTGAATTGAGGCCATCATTTTTTTAAATGTCACAATGACCATGAATTTAGTTTTATATGAAATATTGAGAATATGTACTGGTTAGAAGTGTTTTGCTGACATTCTAGATTTTTTAAAGAATAGCAAATACTAAGTCGTCTTACCTAAGTCTCTAGAAACATGTACATAACAGTATATAGGATCTTTAATAAAAATATTGGAGTCAAAGTTCCTTAAATAACTATGTGAAGTTGGGACATTTATTTATTGACTTATTCGAAACTAAAAATAATAGAAATTTAAAAAAAAAGCCTTACCAAAAGACTTATAAAAAGACATCTTGATACAGAATCCGAAAGTGGAGAAAGAGAAACAATTTCTATATTTATTTCAGATGAAACAAAGTAGGATGGGTAGACGAGGCCCGGCGCCCCTAATAGCGGGTGGAAAGCACCCGGTCTCTTTGCTCGGAGAATATTGTTCCAAGCACAAGTTGGGGCCGCCGGAATACAACCTCTGCTTTGAATGTGGTCCGGATCATAAGAAAAACTTCCTTTTTAGGGTAAGTTTGATTCTCTTCTTTATTCATTTAATGGTATTGATATTTATTCGGGATAGACGAAATTATAATCTAATAAAGAGTAGACAAACTCATGAATTATATTAATGGTCTCTGGCATAATGTCCAACGCTGTGCAACACATCAGCTCTACAGGACAATGCTGAGCCAGGGCCAGTTATAACTACAACATACATTATAGACACAAGATAGACAACAAACTGAATAAAACGCGGGGATTCCCTGGGCAAAGATAGTCCGTGCCTCGTTTGTAATTTTTAAAGCGCGAAAAGTATTGTCGTAATGGCAAACCCAATATTGCCGAAACATCGGTATCGGATGCATCCCTAGTATATATACATATACAGTCGACTCTTGATGATTTGAAGGGGGACTCAAGTGATAAGAAATTCGTAATTTATTTTTATTATGTATTCATTCTAATTCTAATTATTCACAAATTATGATTTCAATAAAGTCCAACAAGTCCGTAATGTTTTTGGGAGTGGGCGAAATGACTCTGTCCAAAAAAAAAAAAAAAAAAACTACAGGTTTGTGCATGATAAACACTTCAAATTAGCGCATGTTGGCGAGCAAGATACTTTTCCTTCGCTTTAAATTACTGACTGGACCAATTCATGATACAAAACAAAAAAATATATACAAAACTTTTTTTTTTCCAGGTAAAAGTAGCTGGGGTGGAATATCAACCAGCTATTGCGAGTGCGAATAAGAAACAAGCGAAAGCCGATGCGGCCCAACTCGCTTTACAAAAACTTGGTATCGTTACGTAACAATATATAATTTTTATATGTGTTATCTTACTGGACTGATTTCAATGAAATTTGTAGCGGTTAAAAACCTATTTAGTACAAATTGGTGCAACAGTAATTCTTATATATTAAGCACCGCTTGTGTCAATTAAAAGTGACATTTGATATTTGTACATAGGCGGTTTTCACGAAAATTATTAAAAGCGTTTTTTCTAGGCTACGTATATCGCAATAAATATCCGTTTGACGTAAGGGGCTTTGACTTACCTTAGAAGTCTGTCGGGTTAAGATATGGTCCAAGAGAACAATGCTAAAGTTGTTGTGGATTTGAGATTTTATTTTAGACACCCGTTTGCACTTAGAATATGCCTTAGACATACCCGACTTCACACATTTAGTTTTTAGCCAGAACATGTGCCAACTAACTTATCGTAATTTCATATTATTTTTAGGCAATATGTACAATATTTTTTTCTTATATTTCTTGCCATAATCGTTCATCTCTTCACGCCACAGAGGGCTTACCATGACGTGTTAGCGCCGATCCATTAGTTTTTCATTATCATATATAATAATGGTCACGTGACTACTACTAAAACCTCGTTCTGGGCGTGTCCTATTAAAAAATAATTACTTGTTTTAATATATCAACGATAATATCGTATGACATCCATTCTAGGCCAGAGACAACATAACCGGTTAGCAGATGGCCAGTTGCAGGTCAGCGGGATTCACTTGGCAGATATTGACAGTCATGGTGGGCCCCGAAGTTTATTAAAAAGTTGTTGATACTTAAAGATAGTTGGGTCTCATGAAGTCTAAAAGGTTCGGCTCTAAAGTTGACCTTTTTAATAAAAACTATATAAGTTTAATCATCTTTTTTTTTATGAAAACATAGTTCTGTCCTTTATCCTTATATTGAAATCATAATTTCAGAAAAAGGAAATGAATGAGCACTAAAAAATAGTGTAATTTGACTGATCAAGTGTATGTTTTTGGTTTATGTAAATCATTCTATTTTGTATAACACATATTTTTAGTGATATGAAATTAAAAAAAAAACTCCATACAATATAAAATTAATAAAAATAAATTTTTGTAATTTTCTATATTCACAATGAATTTCCATGTCATTTAAGCGACTCATTATGTAAATATATTGTAGCTCAAATCTTAACTAAAAATTAATTTACCCGAAAGGTATTTATTGTATTGAGTGTAAGACTTTGTTTTTAATAAAATTAATACAGCAATAAATACTATACGATAAGTATTGTCATTTTTATCCTACCTATTATTATCCTATATTTAGTACACTAATGCCAAAATATTAATATAAACTATAAATCTATGATGCAGATTGTGCAATTTTTTAATTTTTCTCTCAAAATCCAATGATTTACAATTTACAAGGAAAAAAGAAAAGTGATTGGACTTTTGACAAATGGGGGAGTAGTCTATACTTAAATATTTTCTAGCGAGAATTAGCACTAAGCTGCTTCAGCTCAACAATGATTATGGGTTAATAGGTAAAGATGGCTGGTCAACTAAGCTAAAAAAAACCTATACCTGAAACAAAATTATCAATCTATCATTTTATTAAGCTGAAGAGTTTATTTGAACAGTAATCTCAGAAACCACTGATTTGAAAAATTATTTAAACATCACCCATTTGTTCAGGAAGTAAATAGGCTGTTTAGCACACTTATACTAATATGACAAACAAATCATAGTGTGAGCATAAGTAAAAAAAGGTTTCAGAATACAAATCTGGAGGTTGACTCACTTGAAACTTAATAGTAATTAATTATGTACTTAACACACTGAAGTTGAAGAGTTTGTGAAGGTAAGGTAAAGTAAATATTACAAATTCTTTTCTTGCAATATGTCTATGGTGTAATATTGCAATTGTGAGCAAGTGTATTTACTTATTTAGTACAAAATTGACTTTGACATCACTTAATTTTAGTAATATCTTTATTTATAATAGTTTTAAAACAACAAGTAATGGTCAAATTCCAAGCACTCCTTAACATTGTGCATGGGGAGTACAGTAACACAGGTAAAATACCTAACCAGTTTCTGTAATTTTATTTATATTCCAGATGGATATGTTGTTGATATTAAGCCATTATAGTAATTGGAGGTCTCAAATAATAAATGTAGGTCACATCATCTATTTATTCGAAAAAAAAACAACAACTATTATACTGCCACAAGATAATAGCTATTGACTATAGCAGTGTTTATATAAGATAACATAAAATTCCTAAGTTCTATTTAATAAATTTTTAATTCTATCCAACATTCTTAATACAATCACAGATCTGTTCCTCATAGCATCTAAGGCTCATTTACTTTTCATTGTGCTGTTGTTTGATTCTGTAGTCTGAGAGAGCAGCTTTGATGGCATCCTCTGCAAGCACTAAACATAAAATTTTAAATAATTATAAATGAATATATTTTTCCAAACATGTATACACATATATATATGGTTGTGCTGATTCTTGAAACTGATATATAGGCCTACAATGAATTTATTCTGGTTGATTTATGATTGAATTTAATATCATCTTATAAATGGTGATAAATAAACAATTATATACATGTATGTATGTCTCATACATAGTTAAAAGAAAGTACTTTGTATGAGACATACATTATAAGCAATATCATAATTCTGAAGTTATTTTTAATAAATATTAGTAATTTGGGTTTATTTTACAATTTTTTTAACATAACATTTACTTACTAGAACAGTGTAACTTGACAGGTGGCAAGGACAGTTCCTTAGCAATATCAGTATTCTTCAGTTTTAACGCTTCATCAACTGTCTTTCCCTTGACCCATTCTGTAGCAAGGGAGCTTGATGCAATAGCTGAGCCACATCCAAAAGTCTTGAATTTAGCATCAATAATTTTTCCATCGTCATCCACTCTGATTTGTAACTTCATGACATCACCACAAGCTGGAGCTCCTACCAATCCTGTTCCAACATTCTTGTCCTTTTTGTCCAATGAACCGACATTTCTAGGGTTTTCGTAATGATCTATAACCTAAACAAAATAATTTTTATCGTGCGGTACAATAATCAATAACCTTGACATTGGATATCGAATACTTACATTTGCATGATATGACGCAGTTTGGCCAATATGAATGCCGCTGCGATTTCTTAAACAAATGCAACGACATAAATTCGGAAACAAGTATGCCATTGTTACAATATTTCAGACCCCTTCCTAATAGATTTGTTTTCGTTAATGCTGATGACTTAGTAGATCAGAGTAATATTTCACCAAAAGCTTGAGTAATCTGCACGCAATTTTTGAAGAAAACTTTCAATTTACGACGCAAACTCGGAAAATAAAAGTCAAAACTGAAATGAAAATTATTCTGAAAGCTGAAGCCACAGATACCTAATTTACTAGTACAGAATACAGATTTAGTAGAGTTGACAGTTTTGAGTTTTGCAAGGATTACTAATGACAGCGTCTCTCTTAACAGTCCAATAATTAGAGTTTTATATACCTTTTTATAGTGTAATTTGTCAAATCACTTTAACTCTACTAAATCTGTGCTCAACTGCAAACTATTAACTAAGCCCAACTTACAAGCTACAAACACAAGTCGCAACTGCCAATCGTAAAGAAATAGTAACAATGGGCAGGAATTTTCTAATATTACAGCTCGATAGTCTAGTTTAATTAATAGGAAAACAAATTGGATCCCATTTTAAAGAATGTATACTAGATTCTACTAAAATAACTGGAAGTTATACAAGTGTATTATAAGTTACTAGTCTAGTGAATAGTGGTAGAAGCCGCAACATGGGAGATAACTTTCAAAATAAAACTATGGCACCAGTTATGATGGACTATGAGTTTAAAATAAAAACACAGAATGAACGTTCTAAAGTCGAAGATTTGTTCGACTTCGAAGGTTGTAAGGTAGGCCGCGGTACCTACGGTCATGTATACAAAGGACGGCGGAAAGATGGATCAGACACTAAAGATTATGCCCTAAAACAAATTGAAGGTACAGGGCTCTCCATGTCAGCCTGTCGAGAAATCGCAGTAAGTACGTAGGACTCTTACAACACCATAAATTTTCTACAAGACAAGGAGGTACTTTATTCTAAAAACTTATATGATTGCCGGAATAAAAAGCCGGCCTAAATCATTACTGACATGAATTCATTCAGTTCTGTATCTATATAAACAGTTACATAGTGAACAACAATTCAGTCTTTTAATTATGCATAATGTTTGCAATATTTTTTTGTATAAATAAGGGATTCTATGTTTTTTTTCCTTTTGATTTAAACAGTTATTAAGAATGTGAATTTAAAATTTTCAGTTGTTACGAGAGTTGAAACACCCAAATGTTATTAACTTAATCAGAGTATTCCTATCACATACTGATAGAAAGGTTTGGCTGTTGTTTGACTATGCTGAACATGATCTATGGCATATAATCAAGTTTCATAGAGCAGCAAAGGCTAATAAGAAGTCCGTTATGGTACCCAAAGGCATGGTTAAGAGTTTATTATATCAGATTTTAGATGGTATACATTATTTACATTCCAATTGGGTTTTACATAGAGATTTGGTAAGTCTAATAGAAAAAACTGCCTTAATATTTAATTAATTTATTTTTATTTATTATGGTATAAGTACATAACTTAAATAAAGAAGAAGTTTACACTAGTGTGTATAAAATGTAAAGGACTTACTAGGATATCTAACAAATTTAAATAAATAAAAAAATTTATTGCATATACTACAACAGTTTTTAAATATTTAAAGTTTTGTTAGTGTTACCTCAGATAAATGACTACACACAGTATACAGAACAAAACTGACCTAATAAGTAAAATTTGTTCTTAAGGTACATTTTGTATATATTTTTTAAGACCAATTTAGTTAATAATTAACAAAATATTGATAGAGTGTTTCAGTGAAAGAAACATTAAATAACATAAGTTAAATTCTGTACTGTTATATGGAGGTAAAACTATATTTCTAGAAACCAGCTAATATATTAGTGATGGGTGAAGGCCCAGAAAGAGGTAGAGTGAAAATAGCAGACATGGGATTTGCGAGGTTGTTTAATGCGCCACTTAAACCACTCGCTGATCTGGATCCAGTAGTAGTAACATTCTGGTACAGAGCCCCAGAACTGCTTCTAGGCGCTCGGCATTATACAAAAGCTATAGGTAATTTTAACACTCATTCAAATATTACAATTTGATTTAAGACTGATGCTAACCTGTGTCTGTAAAGTGTTAAAATAGCTTTACTAGTCTAATGTGAAATCAATATACTCTGTAACAATGTAAAGTATGTTAATATTGAGTCTCTATCATTAGTAATATAACAAATAATTAATTGGTCTCATTTTGATGTCAGGTCACAATAATTTTCCAAAACAAGCTAGAGGCATCTTGTTTGTTCTACACAGAATAAAACCTATCACAATTGAATATGTTTCCCCACTTCCTAAATGTATTAAACAAATTCTTATTATTTTTACTACTGAATTATATGATATATATTTATTTTCCAGATATATGGGCAATTGGCTGTATATTTGCAGAATTACTGACATCAGAGCCAATATTCCATTGCCGTCAAGAAGACATTAAGACAAGCAACCCATATCATCATGATCAACTGGATAGGATATTCAATGTCATGGGCTTTCCTTTAGAGAAGGACTGGGAAGATATCAGAAAAATGCCTGAACATGCCACTTTGGTTAAGGATTTCAAACGATCAAAGTGAGTATTCAGTAAAGTTCGAAATAGTAGAACTTAATGCTGGAGTCATGTAATCTACACACACTAAACCTTTATGTCTTTATCGGGGTTGTAAACAATATCACCGTCACATTTTTAGGTTACGCGTCACATTATTCCGTTACGTGCCATCTTTTTCTTGTCTCTACCACGGTTGATTCGAAGGGATTCGAAGCCATTAATAACAAAAATATATAATAACGATAACAATGATAGTAATAATTTTATTATAATTAATGAGTTTCTGTAATAATCTTAGTAGTAATAAGGTAAAATTAAAATACTTGTATTATTTGTATTCTAATGTCTATGATAATAAAAGCCTTTCGTTAAACTTTATCTAATTTAACTTTCTTTAACAAATTTCTGTAAAGTTGAATATAGTAGATAATTTTTTGCTAAATAAGGTCGTAAAAAAGTTTCACTTCTTACATGTGTACGGTAGTACAGACACACATTTTTTATAAGAATTTAGTCATTAATGACTTCTGCTATGGCACTGACATGAATTACATTTTTATTTATTTATTTATTGTATAAATGTTCTTAATATAAAGGAAGTTGGTGCGGTGGAAACACAAACTGTACACAGTTTTTCTATCCACCAGAACGTCGAACATATTTAAATCATTAACATATATATATATACTAAGGCCAGTGACATATAAACTGTGAATTTATAACAATCAAACCATTCAAACGATTTAAAATTGCACGTAAAACGTCATAAACAAATCTAAACACTGACGCGCCATAGTTAGCCGATGCAAGAAAACTGTTCTTGTCGAGAATTCTCATTCACATACAGAATGAGTTCCTATATTCGATTTTTTTTTAATGACGTATATAGCATAATTTATAATTGTTTGACTTATGTAGTATTTTTTTAATTAAAAATGTAATATTGTTTCTTGTTATTTCTTATTTACACAATTGGAAGGTCCGAGTGCTTTTTATAATAATGACCAACAAGATTTACTATATATACTTGTTGTATGAGTAGAATGGAATCCTTTAATATGGATGGACTAAAAGGTGATGGGTTTAGTTTAGTCGATACCAACTCCGGGGAATTAAATACAACTTTCTCTACAGCTGTGAAACTTTTGACATTCAACACCTTTTGTCTTCAGTCACTGTGACCATGCACGCTTGAAAGCACGCGAAACGCCGAAAAATTTAAAATTATGTAAATAATTATAAGTTTATAATAATAATACATAGCTTCAATCCGTTTAAAAAGTGTTTTCTTAATGTGTAAAAACCATGTTAACAATAGACAATACTACTGTCATATGTCATTCAAGCTATGTCCTGTTTCTGATCATCATCATACAAACTCTTCAAACTTAATTTAGGAGTTGTATGTGTATTGTAATTAATTTTTACTTTATGTAATTGTTTGGTTACATTTGGTTTATATATAATTTGTATTACTTCAAAACCGTCATTAAAAAGGCGACTATGCAAGTTTGTTTATACAAATCAATATTTACAGCTATCAAAACTGTTCGCTAAGCAAATACATGGACAGACATAAAATAAAGCCTGACAGCAAAGCCTTCAGTTTACTACAGAGGCTTTTATTAATGGATCCAAATAGGAGAATAACATCGGAACAAGCTATGCAAGATCCATACTTCTCCGAGGATCCATTACCAACTCAGGTATGTGAATATGTTTGTTAAAAGAACTTATATTTATTTTAACTGTGTGTGTATTAAATTTAACAAGATTTTCATAAAAAAAATCAGTTTGTATATTAGTGACTATAGAGCCGACACAAATTGTTATTTATAATTCTGTTAATTAAAAAAGTTCACATTGAACATTCAAAATTTGAACCAGTTTACATGTATTACCTGCGATTTGTGTTTAATTACATAAATAAACATTATATTTGTATCAAAAACAGTCTCCGTTGCAACTCTAGGACAGTAGTTTTGTGTCATATGACAGATTTATAAAAAAAACTATATTTTTAATTATAGGTTTTTTGATAAATTAACACTAAGAGCGTTTTCTAAGGCAGTTTTTGCCGCGCACCACCACTATGTGGAACCAGCTGCCCACTGAAGTATTTCCTTCAGAAAGGGGTCCTTCAAGAAAAGAGCGTAGCAATTGTTGAAAGGCCGGCAACGCACTTGCGAGCCTTCTGGCAATGTCAGTGTCCATGGGCGGCGGTATCGCTTCACATCAGGTGAGCCTCTTGCCCGTTTGCCTGCTATTACATAAAAAAAACCTAACATGGCGTTATAATAATAATATATTTAATAATCCGTATATTTTGTGATAAGTTTTTTTTTTAAAGATTTAGGTGACATTTTGGGTCTAATCCGGCTCACTTCGCTAGGTTTCCTTCAACCCACGTAGGGCACAAATTGCAAGGAAGTTATTAGTGCACGGTCGAGGTTTGAACCTACGACCTCAGGGATGGAAGTCGATTCCTTTTAATTAATAAAAAAATGTCAGTCAACTGGATGTGGCAGTCTCAGATATGAGCGGGTTTAATATAAACAAAATATTAGTAGAAAACAATTTTTTAATTATTATTTACATAATTTTAAATAATTATAAGTTTATAATAATACAAATAGCTTTAATCCGGTTAAAAAATTGTTATCTTTCAATGTGTAAAACCTATGTTAACTAAAGACAAAATATTAGTATTTTATTTAAAACTATAAGACCTATATAAACATATCAGGATGTGTTCGCCGGATGTCCGATACCGTATCCGAAGAGGGAATTTCTCACGGACGACGATCAGGACGACAAAAGCGATTCAAAGGCCAGGCAGAATCAACAGCAACAGCCAAATGTAAGATTTATTATTTGGTTGTGTTTTATTTAAATATAATTTTTAAATATATTTTTCGAAATTTCTTTAAAGTAATTTTTTATATTAAAATATGTTAATGTATTTTTTTTAAATTTGTTTCTAATAGATTCAAACGTTGTGATCACCGTTATAATTTCGTAATGCATGTTTCATTTTATGGCTTTATATAAGTTGGAATGATGAGCTTTTATTTTTTTTAATTTCATTTATAGGACAGAAGACAGAATGAGCAGACAATGAGACTTATGGTAAGCATTCATTTTAATGAACCGAATTTCATTAAAATCTGTTCATTATGGAGCTTAGAATTGGTTCATTTCTCTGCTCATATGGAAAATATTTTTGTAGTCGAATGTCATTTTTAATATACAGTATGTTCCTTTAATAAACAAGTCGACTTTGGGTCATAGGGCGAGGAGTAGCTGGCCCTAGGAAATTAATTATTTTTTTAAGTTATACATCATTTGATGCGTTAGGGACAAATGACACCGTGAAGTTATCTATAGTCATCATATTATTTTGTAATATTTAAATAAAGTTTATTTAACTAGTTAAAAAACTTTTAACTCGTGTACACACATACACACATGTATCTTTTCTTTTCCATTGTACAAATAAATCTTTATTTTACGGCATGAAAGTAAAAAAACATATATATTTTTTGAAGTCAAAATTTACATAAATAGTGTGCTGATTCTTTAAAAGACGCCAACGCACTCGCTGTATGGCATTGTGGTTGTCCATGCGCTTTATTTAACTTGAGGTGAGCCTCCTGGTCGTTTGCTCTAAAATTTGCACAGTATATATTTTTATAACGATTAGAAATCTTAGTTACTTAGTGACCTCTCTTAGCAATTTTCATATTAACGAATTAAAATTACAGCGTGCTGAAAATCATGTCATCGGGATACAAAAATTGTGTTTTTCATGTATTTGTATTATGATAGAATATAGCACATTAAAATGTCACAGATTCAATTGTCAATTGTCAATTTAAACCGAAGTTATGGCGAAATAGGCCGTTTTGTTTTATTTATTTTATTTTATGAAAAACTTTATGTGACGGTGGAATATAAACACACAATTTTTTCGTCAATCGAAGCGTCGATATTCGTTACAATAATATAATCTTTGGTTTATAATGATAATAGGTACTTAGTGGGACAGTAGGGACCTGCTAATGACGCTCCTGCCAAGTGTGAAAGTAAAGGGTGTCTTTAAAGTTGACTTAATGTCATTACAAGTAGGTAAATATAAAATAAAAGAAAAAGCAAGTAAAGACAAGAATATTACGAAAACTTTTTATAGCTTGTTCAACGTAGTAGTTTTGACGTGACAACGTCTAAGAAATCGATGAACGCACCAGGAAGAATGACTCATTGTCCCGTTACGCTCATTGTACGCTTGCGCCGCATCTGTGATAGATCTATTCTCTCTTCTAGTATCCATACCAAATAGTGATAATTCAATAAAAATGATTCAATTTTATTCATCAATATTTTGTTATGACGTTGTCACGTTAAACTGTCGTCCGTAAACCGACTTCACAGACAACCATTTTTAAAGATTATATTTGATATTTTTGTTAGTCAGTTTTTCATGTACCTAGTGATTTTGGTAATAAGTTAATTGATTTTGGAATGATCTGCATAGTTTAATGTTTTATACAGGATTAATACTAAATATTTTCTTCGCAGACTCAACAAAACCAGGTCCAAGCCAATAGTCATGATCACGCTGCAAACAATGCGAAGAGAATGAGGATGTCCGGTAAGTTTATTCATAGAATCTTTAGTCTCTTTCTCTCATATTGTGTTTACACTGTGATGAAAAGAGACAGATGAGTGATTCGCTGCTATTACAATGTTCTATGAATTTAGTTTTACAACTAATTGGTAACAAAAACATTTTTTACAGCAATCGCTTTTGTGGTCAGGTTGTCCCCTGATGTAGGCCTTATTGCTTTAAACAACAATTCAATTTAATTATAACCAATACTATCACAAGCACTCCACATGATTCGTATTACACATGCCAAACGTCACCGTTGGTCCCCAACGTCGATTTACGGTTCTAAGGTCCATATTCCAATTCGTATCTCAATCTCTAAGTTGCTCTCGGTTTGACAACTCTTGGAACTATAAGTTTAATTGACGTTCTACGCTTTCATGAAAACATTTATTAATATAATTTTTTCAGGTCCAAACCAAGGCAACAACAACCAAGGTGGCGGTCAACAAGAGTTCCATCAACAGCAACAGATGATGTACGGCCAACAACAGAGTGCCAACCAGCAACAACAAAATTTCCAACAGAGGTTCTGAAGATTTGAAATCTTGATAAATGTAAAAAGTTGATATATCTATATTTATAAATTTAAATAATAAATTAATTAAACTATGCCGTGTTTATTTTAAACTAAACCCAAATTCCTTTTATTTGTTACTATAAACTTCGATTAGCTATTAACTGTTTGTGAAATAACTGGTTTTTAATTCGTAATTCCTGGTAAAAAGTATAATAACAATGCGCGGGCCAATCAGAAGGCTAAGGTAGTTATGCAAAGCTGCGATTGGCTGATAAAAATGCGATTTAATATTTAAAATTTCGTTAAATGGGAGTATATACTATAATAGGAAAAAATTCTATAGCTACGAATAGTTTTGGAAATTTTACTTTGCTGACTTCACAAGTCTTGGTCTCTGAGATTAATCAATGAATAGGTTTTTGTAGGTATACATGTAATAAAAGATTTCATTTTTTATTTCAACGTTTTATACAAACATAAAAATAATGGACGGATTGTGTATCAACCGACACTTAAAATATTATACTTATTGTTTATATCTGATTTGTTATCAAAAATATAAATCAAAAGTATGAATACCATTATAACTATTTAGAAAATACTGTTTACAATTTTTATGTAAATTATGATCTATTTACACTTAAATTATTGCAAGTTACCAGCAATGGTCAGCTTTCGATATATCTAATATCGAAAGCTGACCATTACGGATATTTAGAACCAATTCTTATATTTTAATGTCTAATCGTACTTTTAGTAATGTATGCGGAAAGAAAACTTGGTCTGTGAACGAATGTAATCCTCATATGCAACGCGTTATTTAGTTTATTTATTAAAATATTTAAAATTAATATACTTTTTATTTCATATTAAGTGTCAAGATGATAACTGTCAAAACTGACATACAGTGTTGTCAATATAAAAGAAGAAGCACTGCAGCGACCTCAAATCCCTTGACAGTTCTCTTTCCGCAGACTACAATATTCGATAACCGACATTTTTCAATATTTTTTTAATGTCAAACTTGATCAACGCTTCGTAGCCGTATTTGGAACTAAGCACTGTAAGGTATGCACAATGCGTAGGAGCTGTTGGAAATTGTCATCATATCAGACCAAAATGTACTAAGCCATCGAATAAAATTGGACCTGGGGTAGTTGTTAGCGTGCTGAATAAATTTGACGAAAGTTACATAAATCCAAAAATAAGAACATTTCTATATTAATATACCTCTTCGCAATTATCATTACGGCCTTGGTAAAACTCTCAGAAGACATAAAAAGCTGAATGTTACGTTCCAAAATGAATCAGGAAATAGACATTTGTATAACATCTTATTATTCACATGTAGGTATAATATCCTTGGGATTTTTACTTCCACTTTTTGTGATAATTGACTGAAATGTCCAACTTATGAATCATAATATACTCTTGTGTATTATGATTAACGCTTCAATGACGAAAATTCGACTATTGTCTCTGGACCGGAGTGCGATACAGTGTATTGAGCCTTCTTCAAATCTTCTCGCTTGATCTTGTTTTTCTCAATCGTGCGTATACGTGTTCGTAGTTTTCCGCAACGGCCGTCAGCGACTTTTTCATATGTAACTGAAAGGGAAAACGATATTTTTACTTTTAATTACTTTATTAAATACATATCAGTTCATAGTGGTATTAGAGGTGCTTGTTTGTGTACACTTGCTACATACTTCGGGAATAAGTGTTAAACCAGAAGCAAACAAATCTATCAGAAACGGTTCATTGTTATAAATATACCATAATATTGGTAAGTCTATAGTGAAGAAGACTATATTGCCAGTTCTTCTCGTCTGTTCTACGCCCTTGATTTGAGAGCGAACCAATCTTTAAAAGATCTGGCAATGTGAGTGTCCATGGGCGGGCGGCATCATTTCACATCAGATGAACCTCCGGCCCTTTCACCCCCTTTTTTATAAAAACATTTAGAAAAAATTGTTTCTGACTTTCCTAAGTGTACCTACTTAAAGTTACCTACTTGAATAAATGATATTTTGTTTTGATTTATACTTACTTTCTTTTCTAAAAGAATTATGGCACGCCATATGACATAAAGACGGGAAGCCTTTTAAAGTATTTGATTCGACAGGAGTTATTCCTTGTGGACCAGAGCAAATCGGTTCTCTTTTATCTTTACAAGAGTCTAAACATGTGTTGTAATCGCTCTTCCTCTTGGTACTCTTCCTTCGTGTTGTTGATGGCTTCTTTGTCGTTGTCGTTGTACTTGGGTTAATGTGTAAATTCGTTATCGAACCTTTTGGCGCTTTCAGACGAATCGTAAGAATTGGTTTAGGAAGTGGCATTAAAAGCGTGGGAGTAGAAGAATTTAATTTTGGCGGTCTCAGCGGTTCATTTGCTTGATCACATGGCCTTAGCTGAGGATTCGGCGCAGCTTTGGGCCTTGGAGGTAGTGTAGGGATGTATGGTGATGATGTACTAAACGTTTCTCCGTGGAAGGGTATAGACGATCCTGTTGACAATGTATTCCATTCTGTTGATTGTGGTGGTAAAGTCGACTGTGTTGGCAACCAAGTTTGTATGGTGGAAGGAGTTACAGCTACTGTTGGGATTGGACTTGGTCCAAATGATGAAGCCTGGCGAGACTGCAGTATCTGTTCCAATGTTCCAATTAGGCCGGAAACATCACGGTTTCCTATTGCATCCTGTATGTTATTTATTGGTATTTGCGTGGAATAGGTTGTTGGTGGTAAAGTGGAGGGAATACCTGACTGTAGTAATCTTTGGCCGTCATTTACTCCCAAAATCCGTGGAAACTGTGTTTGTGTATAACTTGTACTTCCAGTACTCCACGTTGTGGGAGTGGTGAGTATATCTTGGGTTATAGGCGACTGTGTTGATTGCAGTATCACAACTGGTTTATCTGAAGAGAGTGGGCTTTCGGTAGAGAAAATCTCGGTGATTGGTTTTGGTGAATAGTTCGATTCGTTGATAAGATTCGCTGCGTACCATCCTGGTACTGATTTTGACGTTTCTGCTCCACATAGTTGGAACACTGAAATTTAAATGAATTTGGTCATAAAGCAAATAGTACTCGATATATTTTGATAAGATTGTTTTATTTTATCGCAATTCATATTGCCTACACAAAAGACATCTTATCAAATAACTAGTTATGAGGGAACACACTAGTCTAAAGTTAGGTAGATGTCAAATTGTTATCGCTGTTTATGCAGCAGACGCGTCATGGAGTTTGTGAGTATGTATCAATCGTACCTTGGAATCAGAAGAACAACAATTATAAGAACAAATTGCACATTATTCTGGATTTTATATTCGATTTCAAAAAGTATGTAGTATATTTCTGCTTTTTTTTATTTCAGTAGCGGACTAGCCTTCTCTGGCTACCAATCCGAAACAAGTATTGTATCAATGAACCCAGGAGCTTCAAGTTATGCGTTTACTACTAAATTTATTAACTATTGAGTCTTGTCGACTATTGTCTAGTAATCTCATAACAAACACTTCAAGTTGTCCCAAAAAGTCCAAAAAGTCGAAAAGAAATACTTTATTGTATTTCGGAGAAACAACATCCCGGCGGAACCAAAACAGGTTCTCAAGGACCAAGGTCCGTTCTTTGCAAAACGATACACGAGGTTCAAGTCCCTCTGACGAGTATTTTTCCATTCATTGATAAATTAAAAGACTGCCTTTGATGTCTCTTCGTTAGGTGTATCGTTATGTAGATAAAATTTCCAAAGCGTTGGCAAGGAGTGGTTAGACGCGTAGATGTTTTAAAGAATTTTGCAACTTAAAATATACGTAAACACCACATTTAAACTTGCTTATTATAGATATGTAGAATATTATTCAAATAAATTCCTGAGAAAGACTCAACGAATACAAGGTAATTCACACTATAGGCGTCCCTATATTTCCAATTAAATGTTTAAATAAAATATTTTTAGTATAATTTCGTTACAAGTGACCACAGATTATGGTCGTTATAAAACTGTATATATTTATACTTGCCAATTGAAATATTATTATGTAATGTACAAAATGTAGGAATGTGCAGCTCGTATACTATTTTTGAATACGAAATGAATTATCTGAGTACGTGATAATATTCACATTGTGGTTTTGCGTGTGGATTGCGAATATTCTGCAAGTGTGACCGTTTAAACAAGTCCAAGAAAAATATTATCATTAACAAGTAATTTTTTTCATACAACACAGAAATATACAGTAATTTTAATATTATTAACCTACATAATAATAATGTTAAATAGAAAATTTAAAAAGTTTAGTCCCCGTGGCAGTGTACCTTTAACGCTGGTAGCATTTCCTCGCAGTACCTTTAGCGAGCAAGAAAATCAAGTTTTACTGGGTTACTATCTACCAGGCGGCAATGTAAATCTTTAATTAGCGCCTGTGCGTTTTAACCTGACGGCCCAAGAGCTTGTCCTCTATAATTAATTATAAGCCTATATTTGTTACAATTTGTTTGCAGAAAATATTTGTTTATGCAACTACAGTCCACAAAAACAGAATTATCGTTCAGGTATTGTGGGAACTAAAACTATCAAGTACGTGTGATCTAATTTCGTATGTGTTTGTTTGATTGTTTAAAACTTTCTCCGAAACTAAAAATCATATCAAGATGGTCCTGTTTCATTTAAATTAGATATATTCGCCAGGAAAATTGGTGTTAGTCTTTGAGATATTTGTATACATTGTCAATTTTTTTAGAACTGGGGACAAACGGGCAGAAGGCTCATCTTATGTTAAGGAATACCGCTGCCCATGCACACTCACAATACCCGAGGACTTGCGTTGTTCCTTTGTCTAATGGGATACGTAAATATTTAGGTATTGACATGTATGCAAGGTATCCTGTATCTAATGTACTCAGTTTTAAAGCTAAAACGTCGATAAATATCATATTGATACAAACTATGAAAGCAGAAGTCGATGCTGGTTATGCCTTATAACGATTACATGATAGAAATTCATTGAATATTTATTAACTTTGAGTCATGAAATGTGAGAGACAGCTGCGTAAGAAATACAACTAGTTTAAAAAGAGTTTATGTAAATATTGTTCGATAATATTCTACACTCAGCAAACCGAAAATAACTGATGAACTATTACTGATGAATGATTGGATAATTTACTAGAACCAGTCTGTTCCAGGGGGGAGTTCCTCCTTTGATACGAAGGAGAGACGCAGAATTGGCACGACAGTTTCTACCACCGTGTTCAACGTTCTAAACCAGTGTTTCTAGTGATTCTTTGGGAATTAGAATTCATATCGAGTTCCTTGTAATTTCTTCTTAAAAAAGACAAATTTGATAGGTTTATGATTCTTTAATTAAACAATATTGTTTTATTTAACACTTATGTATGTTGACGGGATGGTTTCAGACCTTCTCATTTGAGGCACGGATGTGTCCTGTCCGCTTGCCTACTGTTACATTAAAGAAACTGCGGTGTTCTAACCACCAACCATTATAATAAATACAATGGCGTATTAAATTATTTTTCTCTTCGTGAATAACTAGACTAACAATTATGATATGCAGGAATGTCAGTAGTCATTGAATATAAATAGAGCATACATAGCATATAAGGCAAGACGACCTAGAAGTTACTTTGCAGCTGCATAGCGTAATGAATCACTGAACTGTATGATAGAGTTTAAAGGGGTCAATTACTGTTAACCTAAACTTTCATAGCAGGAAATAATTATATTTAGTTTATACAATTTGATTGATTTAGTGATCACCCCCCCCCCCCCCCCCGTCCTATGGAGTGCATGCCTATGGAGTCTATACTTTTAAGGATTGGTAGATATTGTATTATATCTGTTCGGTTAATTAAACATATTTTGCAGATCTTTAACTACTGTATTGCGTCTATGTTTTTCCTACAAGGGATTTATTATACATAAGCACAGTTAGAAAAGTATCACGTTAAGGTTAAGAGACTTAAGTTCGAACGCTCAATTTCGTACGTCAAAATTACACGTTAAATCTCGTTTCGTATCGGGAGTCTCGACTTAGCGCTCTAGACTCCCGTTTGTCAAATCTTTACGTTACTGAATTCCCTTAGTCTTAGGCTTACAATGTTCTATAAATCATATACTATAGTCATAACAATACAATATTCGTATACAAGTATTATACAAAGAATCGTGGCATGTTATTAAACTTACTTCCATTTCGGTTAGGTAATTTCATTGAATCGTTTTGTATGCAGCTTATATAAACAAAGTAATCAACTGTAAAATCATTCATATACATATATATACACACATATAGAGTTGAGGCTCAGGTGAGATTTATAAACATCATGTATGAGTCCCGTATGTCTAAATGCGTCACGCGTATGGAAGTCAGACTTGGATTTGTTTGGAGTGAGATTAGTTTTATATCCATTTGTGAACCTTAGCTAAGTCTCTCCTCTGCTATCAACGCGTGGGTATACATATATTTATTCTCTAAATGAGAACAACACATTATAGTTACAATCTAGTAAAGTTTGAAACAACTTCACTATCATTTATAAAAAGAGGACCTTCACTGTCCTAAGTCGACCGTTATTAATTGGGACTAATCTCCATATAATTGCATAATTTTTTTTATGCATAATGTAAACTTGTACTGTGTACAATTTAAGGAATTTATGTACGAAACATATGCAGATAATAAATAAATTATTAACGAGTTTTAAGTATCTCAAAATTGTTACAAACCTTAAACCAACTTCAAAGCTGAAGTTTTAAATTCGACCCGATTCTAGTATGAACTTTGGTAAATTTTGTAGATTTTTTTAATATTAATAACTAAGGAATACATCTAGAAATTAAAGGTACACTGCGGGGACCACACTCTTTATAATTCGTTTTAATGTTCTATTTATCAATTCTAAATTATTATTACCATAAAAAAATATTCTAAGTACTGTATATTTGTGTGTTGTTAGGCGCGTTAGCCCCAACATTTTCTGTATTGACTAACAAACTTATAACAATAGTGAAAGTCGATTCAATGGTAGTTACGGTTCAATGCTCGTAAAAAGTACTTACACGAGATTGCGATGAGCGTAAATACGTGCTCCATGCCGGCTGGTCGTGAACAAACTAAACAACACAGGTAACCAGTTCGAAATACCACCATTTAACTGTACCTACGTGCCACGAACATGCAAACTGGATAATCGGTAAATTCACCTAATAGTATTATTTAGTATACGATTCCGACTATAGCGTGGATTTCGTGTATTTGTATTTTTGCTTTCTCTGTCAATTTACACAATGCGTTATACAGATACAATTTAATTCGCATTACCTTGATGGCTTCCACGGTACACAAGACATTTTGCGAATTAACGACATTGGCATCTACTCACGTTGGGGTCCTTCCCTGGAAGATACAACCCTCTCCCATAACATTCTCCTTCCTCAAACGGCCATGCACCCACTCAAACGGGTGACCATGGGCTGCGATGTCTGCTATTTTGGACGTCTCGTACTTTCTATCGTATAAAAAGCACTAATGACAATGAAAAAGATTTGAATTTATTCATACGCTGACGCTGCACTTTTTTATTATTTTGCTTAATTTAGTACTTCTTATCCGGTACACTCTTGACAGATCGGCCGTTTTCGCAGATTTTTTTTAATTAACAGCAGGCAAATGGGCAAGGGGCTCACCTGATGTTAAGCGATACCGCCACCCGTGAACACTCACATTGCCAGAAGGCTCGCAAGTGCGTCGCCGGCGTTTCAAGAATTGGTACGCTCTTTTCTTGAAGGACCTTAAGTCGAATTGGTTCGGAAATACTTCAGTGGGCAGCTGGTTCCACATAGTAGTGGTGCGTGGCAAAAACTACCTTAGAAAACGCTCAGTTGTGGAACGACTGTGTAGTAGTAGTATTAGAAGGGGCAGATATGATGACGCTTCACGACGTTTCGCCGTCCTTGGCTATTAGAGGTCATCCTGCTGCACTCATTGAGTGTACCTCGTACGGCAGACTTGATCTGGTCAGTCCAAAGCGTAGGTGACCTTCCGCGTGGTCTAGTGCCTTCCATATTCCATTGGGCGACAAGGCGTTCTATGGACTGATCACCACCTTTGTTATTAGTATGAGTTTAAAAGTTACTTATCATTACAAATAACTTACATTGTTACAATCGTTAAAAATAACTGGATTGAAATGTGATAATCGCAATTTGTTTCTGCGTATGCATAAATTAAAACTTAATAACTTTTAACTTTAGCTAAAATTTAAACGATAACTTATATATAAATACAATAAAATAGTTGTACAAAATTCATGCGTTTAATTATTTGGATTACTGAATTTCCTAAGAATAACTAGTCCAGCCAAACAAGTCATGTAGTCGGCAAATGGCTTGTCTAATTTACATTTTCTTGTTCGATGTCTATTATTAACAATTGACAGGATACATTTTGTGTAAAAGTTAAATACCGTTACGGACAGGTAACGCTCTAAAAGGGCCTCATGGACTTGTTAAGTGTCCGCAAGGTGAAGTGTTTACCCCGGGTTCGATTCCCGCTCGAAGCGTAAGGTTATTTCTATAAATTTAACTTGGTGTCCTGCCTTTGGGAGGGTTTTGCGATACCGGGCGAATGCTTAAACCGTACAGGGAGATCACGGTCTAATTTCTAAGGCAAGCAGTGATTATGCAAACAAAAAAAAATCAATGGCAGCCTCCTGTGCCTAACACACACCTTTCGGGTCCAAGGCAAGCCGGTTACTTCACCGTCCGATCGAATGTTAAATAGGCCAAGGATAGGAATTAGAACTTCTAATTCGACATTCCAGGTAGTAACGCTCTAGTCGTATTACTACTCAAAGTTCGATTCCCTGCGAAACATTAATCTGGTTAGTACGCGTTAACAATGAAACAGACATAGAAATATGACTGCCCCTTAGTAGACACCTACTGGACTTCAATTTACGCAACAGCAAGCAAGCATTACTACCAAATGCAATATCTAAGTTAATCTAAATCGTTTACATAATATCCTTTTGTTTCCAAAGAATTTTATTTTACTGATTTTTATTCAATTTTTGAGCAATCGTCCTAGTCATCGTCATGCATCAACCCTCAGATTGTACGTTTAGAAGGACTTTTACGGATATTGACTTTTATAGAAGCGAATTAAAGATGTAAAAACTATATAATTCCGAAATCTTCTTTAGCAGTCTGTTATAATCATGACAAAGACTGTCAATCACATGCATTGAATGCAATAAATATTTTCATATATCATTCATAATTATAGTTTTATATAAATATGCATGTGTAAATAACTCGAACGCAATATATCTTAGTTTAATATTGATTGTATTAAATTGTGTAAATTCAATAAATGTTACCCTAGAAAAGGTAAAGTATGAAAGCCTTTGGATACACTTGTTACACTCGGGAATTGAACCTGTTAATAAAATCTCTAGTACACTCATAGAAACGCGACACGCGACGCCCCTAACATCATGTGAGCCTCCTGCCCGTTTGCCCCCTGTTCTAGAAACCAAAATCTCGAATCTTGTATAAAATATCGATGTTCTTTGGTAAGGTTTATTTATTAAGAAAGTTTAATTGTCGGTAAAGAAATGTATCTAAACTTATTATTATTAAGAAATTTTCCTATTCTATAGACAATTTTAAGTTATATTACGTTGTCCGACTTCAACATAAATGAAATTAAAAAGTTTTTCAGGCTCCAACCGTCATCTTTAAATCATCAGGGGTCTATACAAAGCAAGTAACGCTCGGTACGTTGGCACACCATGTAAGTTATTTGATTTGATATATTTATTTAAATGTTAAAGAGGTCTGTTGTCCGTAACCGAGTTTCGACAGCGTTGAGAATCACGCCCTCTCTCGGCGCACTTGGCGGTATACGGTAATGACTAGTCCTAGACGTATTTCCGACTGCTGAGTATACCCATCTCAATATTAGCCGCTGGAGTTCTTCAGTAGGTTCTAGTCCTAAAATCCCGATTTATGTCGTCAAGGCCCTTCAGACCAACATCAGTTCCAGTTTAAAAAACAAACCGGGAGCTTTCGGCAAGTAAGAGATAGGCGAGGATCTATACATATTTCTCATTGATATATAATCCTGGGCCATAGGTAGAATAATTTGTTTTATATCTTTATTATTTCAGGTTTTTATTTACCGATTGTATGACAAATGGAAACTGGATTACCGAGCTTTCTGTACCGGAAGCATTATCAGTGACGATAGACTTTTGACTTCCACACATTGCTTTTATACAAACAGAAAAAGGTTGTTATTAATTATTTTGTCCTCAGTTTTACTATATGCGTAATTGCTTAATTGACTGACTGTGTGTGTGTGATGAAACTCATTTAGTGGGGTGAGTAGTCACTCCCCTGTAGTTCAGTTCCTTGGCCGTGAAGCTGCCGTATAGCGTGGATGGACTACAAATAATAAAGATACCGGCAAACTTTTTGAGCATTAACCAAGGTAATAGTTTGCGCACCGTCGTACACAGCGCGGGACACAAACGTCAACTGATTTACCAATCACGCGATCGACACGTCACTCCCGCCGCCTCCCCCTCCCCGATACCTAAAAATCGCTTCTGCGCAGGCAAGGTAATTTGTCAAGATTTTTGCCGGTATCTATACAACTTTTTAAATATACATTTAAAGCAGTGTTTTTTTCAAACGTTTTTTGTTCCATACCCCACAGTAGCCTTTCTAAAGTTCTTAGGCAACATACATAATTTTTGTAATATAAAAACAATTAAATGTTCACTTAAGAAACTTAATTGAAAGGTTTTAGAAGGAAATTGTTAACGGAGCAAAGTTAATTTTCAAAATATTATGTTAAACTGAAAATAAAATTCCAAATAAAGATTTTTTTTTAATTAATTTAGTGAGACTTTTCTAAAGCTTCGTTTTTTTAATGGTTTACATAAAAAATATGCAATATATCCAACAAATTACGATTATTATTTTTTCTAAGTAATGCTGATACCATATGGATTTTATTTTTAGTTTTTATGATATTTCCAAAAATGGGTTATAAAAAAAAAAAACGCCTCGTTACCTAATCTTAGCCTTTGAAGACAGACGTGGAAGTCTAACAAAGAATACCATAGACAATTTAATATCTTCTATGATACAGGTTAAAGCGAAGCCTGGACAAAGTACGTGTTGTTGGTGGTATACTCCACACCATAGCCCAGCAGCCTCTTTCTCATGATGTACAGCAATGGAGGAATCCCAAATATGTCTATACGCAACGATTTTACAGATTTCCAGCTTATAATTTAGCTGTCGTTGTAAGTTGGAATTTTTTTTCTGGTGAATGTTAATTATATGTTTTAATGTTAGCATATCGTGTTTCTAGGAGGTGAATAAGAAGTGGGAGCTAAATCAGTTTGTAAACAAGATTCCATATTCTCAAAAGAATTATGATTTTGACGGAGTTTGTATGGGTGTTATTCTTAAGACTACAAAAGTAAGGTTTTAAAATAAAACATATTACATATATAGGTAATATACATTTACGTAAATATACTGATATATGATGCAGAATGAACTCTGCTAGCAATTAAATGTCTTAAATCTTGAATTTATCGTGAAAAGAAATTACACCAACTGACCTCTTTGGTGTGTAGATGAAATTTCGTCTAAATCTCATTTTGAAAGGATACTTAAACCATTTTTTTTTAATTATAAAAACGCAGAAATGTGTACATAGTGTTACGAGCTAGGTGATCGGATAGAAAATGCCGTAGATTTATTCAAGGGTTTATTTCTTGAAAAATCAATGAGGAATTTATGGGCACAAATTAATTGCAGAGATGCACTAATTACATACACAAAAACAATCACTTATTACTTCACTAATGCACACTTAACACAGTACTTTATTACTTGTGTTCACTTTATTCGCACTTTATCGCTTCGGTGTTTCTCTCGTTCTCGAAAAGTTCTCTAACTAGTGGAAAAACCTAGGATCATTGTAGTCGACCCTTCTTTGTAACAATAGGATATGGAATTTTAGTGAACGCATCGATATTTTATAAATAAATAAATATATATATATATATATATATATATATCAATGAAATAGACACACTATGACGAAGCTAATCACAGAGATTCATATCTAGAAAAACGTATCGTTTCCAGAGTTGGTCAGGGGACAAGAGCCTTTTTACGGTTGATTTAAAAGTACACAATCAGCGTTCGTGTGAACGTCAGTTATTGAGAAGTTGTTGGCAATATTATTGCACTGAATTTGATGGAGCACTGGCAGCCACAGTAAGAAACCATTTCAATTCATTGAGTACAGTTAAACTTATAATGTATATTGCTATCAAAAACATTGTAAACGTGTTTTTGTTGGCAATTCCAAGTCTAGCAAATCAGTTCGTCTACCAACTTAAAACCAAGGAAAGCGTTGTGTGTTGTATGTCTGTTAACTGCTAAGGGACATTCTGTCTTAAGTTCTTATAGCCAACCTAACAACATCTACTGACTATAGTAATATGAAAATTATTTTATGTTTTCATAAATATTTTTGTTCATCACATGGAAACGCAATGATCCTCATAAGTAATACATATTCAAATTCGTTTATTTATGATATCCAATGCTACTAAAAAGCTGGCACAAAATGGCAAAATACTTTAGTATTCCTTGAGTGTAAGTTACGAATAAAATTAAGAAACTGTGTCTAGTTATAATATAATTGTTAAACTACTGGTACAAATTGAAATATACCATGTCATAGTGTTCATACAATGCCTGCTTGGCTACCGGATTTTAGAAGTCTAGTAGTAGGCTTAAAAATAGTCTGAACTGTTTCGGAAAATGATTTATCGTACCGCTTTTTTGTTCAGCTTGGTGTTAATGTTTTAGACAGCAAAAATTAAGTTGCTTTCGACAATATCGACATTATATTTATTATATTATCGAACGATTGTAGGAAGCAGAAGGTGCTGGACTCGTCTGCTTTGGTACTGGGGATCCAGCTGAAGACGAAAATAAGGGTGTATTGGTTGGTGTGACGTCACTCATCAATCGAAACCTACCCAGCCTGCACGTCCGCACCGGTACCTTTCACAAATGGGTGACAGATACATCCTCCACGTTGAAATTCAACACAAATATAATTGTTATATGTATTATGTTTTATCAGTAAAGTGTTATCAGTAATTTTCCTATATTCGAAGTTTCCTTTTTAGTATTATTTTCATAATTAGTAAGTTTTTAAGTCTTTTCTAAATTTTTGTGTACCTTAACTGTTAATGTATTATTTTTTTTATGTAATAGAAGGTAAGCAGGTAGGAGCCTCATCTGATGTTAAGTGGTTCCGCCGTCAACGCACACTCACATTGCCAGAAGGTTCACAAGTGCGTTGCCGGCCTTTTTTATTTAACTAAATAACTATTAAATTCGTGTCCCTAATTTTTTAATTGTTCACAAAAACGGTTTTACGAGAATATTCTTACAACGCGATTTCGCCCGGACCGCGTTATAGGGTCGATTACTATACATGTATATATTTACAACGCGTGCAAGATCATTATATATATATATTTCAATTATGCACACATAAAAGAGAGCTTAATTTTTTACTAACAACAATGTGCGTTTATTGTAAAATATTTCAATAAATTATGCCTACAGAAATAAAACAAAATCAAAGTAACAAAAATGTTGTATATAATATAAATATAGGCTGTGTCAAAGTCGCTTTGTTTCTTTCAATATATCTAGCGAAGTATGAGACACGCGTAAAAAATGATGCGGCGCGTGGTTGATTGCCGCTGACAATTCCGACTAACACACCATTTGGGCCTTCGTTCGGGTCTCCAGTTTTACTGCACACGAGAGGTCCGCCTGAATCTCCCTAAAAAGTCTAGGTATTTGAACACATCACGATGAAAAAGTTAAAGCAATTAAACTGTAATCAACTCGCGTTCTTCAAAGAAGACTTATTTAAGAAAGATTTGGGGAAAAATAATTAATAATTTATTTTTATAGAACAGGGGTCACACGGGCAGGCAATGTTGAGTGATACAATGGACACGCAATGCCAGAGGGCTCGCGAGGGCGTGTCCAGCCTTATAGAATCGGTATTCTGCACGGTCAGCCAGCGAGGTATCATCCGCATTACAATGAATATGACAAAAAAGCAACATATCATTGATATGTAGAAGAAAAGAGTTGGGCAAAGGACTCAGCCTTGTGAGGTTGAAGTTGGAACATATTCCGTTAATTCTTTTCTCTACCTCCTATCGAAGGTTGGCAATCATAAGAGCCAATTTAAATTTGGATACCGTGCTTCTGAACAACGACTTGGTGCTTTGACTTTCAAAGCATTGCCGATTATTTACCTAAGATGTAGGTCCTAGAACCAGGTCTCCTATCCCTTTGCCTTTAATGATTAGTTGAAGGATGTATTAAGAATACCAGTGAATAATCAGACATAAGAAGGCAACAAAAAAGATGGATAGGTTTCTTTCAAAGAGGAAATTGGAGGTCAAGTATGAGAAAACTCACAAAAGCAATAAACGAAAAAAATACTAATGGGTGAAATCCTAACCTTTCCAACGTCGTTGACAATAGTGTCCGTGCAAACAAACTTTCTCATATTTTTCCGAAACCTTCGGCTGCATTGTCTATTTGGCAGAAGGTGTAAGTGAGCGAGAAGAAGTTTACTTGAAGTCCCCTAGAAAATCTTAATATTATTTATCGGTATGGAAGTTTATACTCTATTTACTATTTTTACATAATATATATAAATATATAGGCATTTGATACATTGGTTCACATTAATGTGATTTTTAAAGTGGAAACTCTCTTATACTCGTTCTTTCTCTCTTCCAACAGCGAAACTGATAGCGTTTACTATATCAATAATGTGCTTTTCTTCTGCGCTATCCTAAGGTTGTGGTTTTTTATAGAACAGGAAGAAAACGGGCAGAAGGTTTCCCTGCTGTTGAGTGATACCACCCATAGACAATGCCAGCTCGCGAGTGCGTTGCCGGCAATTACATTAGCAGTACGCATATCAAGATACATCGAAATTGCTTACAAAAACGTCGGAATCGCTATCCCTTGGAATTTATGGATTACCGGTACACGACAATATAAATTAAAATTAACTAACTTGTCTAGACGTACGCCCATATCCGGAAACCAGGCATTTGCCATGATAGTCGATATATTTCTTCGCTATTGGAATCGCTCCAACGTTATTGTTGAAATGAAAAGGTTTGGATGTATACTGTAAATGAAAATACAGTTACTAAAGCGACGGAATCACTCAACTGTGATTGGCTGGATTTTTGTGCCATGCCTCACCTTAGCCGCCCTAAAACTCTTATAAATGATAGGCTTTATGCAGAAATTGTTAATGAAACACAGAAGAATTTTCAAAACATAATGAAAAACTGAATATCAACTCCTAAATAATTTTTATTAAATTTTCGAAACAATCAAATTGCCCTCCTGTGTGATGTGCGCCACATTAGTAAACACAGCTATTTAGTAAAGTTTGTTATGAAAACTAATACAACTTCCACATAGGAGTGGTTTGTTGCCCACTTAGGTTTGTTCTGTTTCGTGTAATATACTGGTGAAAGTCGAAATTTGCTTTGAAATCGCTTATATTTTTTGTACATACAACAAGGCTTCAAGAGTATACATTCAACAGTAGAACAGATAGTGTCATACTATTTAAATCCTTGAACGTATTTGAAGATCATCTTTCCTATAATCAATAAGATATAGAGAAGCCAATATTAAGCACGGGCTTTACTGTAGCCAGTCTTAAATATAACAATATTAAGGAGAATGAATTAACCGACCAGAATTGCAATGTCGTCTTTTGGAAACTTGTAAGTTCTCGGGTATATTACGGACTTCAGTGTCCTCCACTGGCCATGTTCAGCTGAATCTTCGCTATAGGCATCATAATTCCTCATGTTACCCGCCACAGCATACGTGTGGCTTAACGTTCTTTTTGGTCTATGACAAAATTTTTAAATGATAAACTATAATAAGAAGTTTGGCAATCATTTGATTTACATTAAATTCTGAATTAACCTTAAATAATCTTCATGTTTCTCCTAAAAAAAACTTTATTTAAATAACATGTTTAAATAGTTTAACGGCGTTGTCCAAGTGTAAAACGCGATAAGAAAACGACGTCATAAAAATATATTATGTTTAGAATTTAACATTTTTGTTCATATTATTAATAAATCTTAAAGAGTACATTTTTTTCTCTATATCTTTATCTCACTACCAGCTACCTATCTTTGATTAATAACAAAGTAGATTAACTAGTATGCGGTGTGTCATTCCGTACGTTGAGTTTCGTTCACTACGTTCTTTATGGTCCGAAAGTGACGAAACAGATCTCATAAAAAGGCAAATGTAGTCAAACTCTTTGTTTGTCATTCTTTTTATTATTATTTTGTTACATCTTAGAATAAATAAAGTTTTGTTTCTCTAAAAGCTGTAAGATTGATATATAGATTTTAAGAAGAAGTTTCCATTTAACATAACACTGATCTATCGACAATATCTACGACATACCTAATGTTGTAGATATTGTCGTAGAGTCTGCATAAAAGGGATGTTTGTGCAACATTTTATAGAAAGGTGATTCAATATAAATTGACCTAATTTACATAAATGTATAATACTATTAACTTATAAATAGTGAAATATAAATACATAGTATAACAATCTACGTTTACTATAAACTGTGGATGGTGTAAAACTCTTTTTAACTTTTCTATACGTAGATATATGTATATTCCCGTATGATTTATACTATACTATATATCAATATGTACAGGTGTGTAATTTTGCGATTAGGACGTGAATATACTTCAATACCCACCCCTGATTGCCACATATTTTCTGACAAACGCTCGGATTCTCAGCGAAACAATGGGCGGCGGAGAGCAGTTTGGTTGGGGATATTATAACACCACCACAAAACGTCATACACAGTTTACGACGCGAGCTCTTCATTTTAAAAGCCACCTAGAACATTTGAGTATATAAGTTATGGCTTGATATTTAGTCGATAACTTAATTTCGTGATATTGGGTGTCAGTATAAATATACTTACAGTAAAATCTATAGTCGCAATATTTGTGTACGAGCAGTATAGTAGTTTTTGTTGTTCTAGATTCGTGGTCATCACATATAATTATCAAACCAATGTATACAAAATATTGTAAAAACTATTTTAAAAGAGTCAGTATTGAGTCTCTTTCCCTTTCTTCTCAATATGAAACTACTTTTTGGAACACGCAAGTAGTCATATTTTTTTTAATATTGTTAAATTTTGACTTTCAAAAATGTCTTTTTAATAAACCTAATCGAAATAAATTATTTGATTTTGATATAGGTAAAAATCTATCTGGGTGTAAAATTGGTTTAGTAATTTCGGAGATACTTTATCTTTTATAATTTTTTTATTAAGATCCAGAGACACGTGGCTCCAACTAATTTTATATCTGAGTAGATTCCTTATTAAGTTTTAGAATTTATTAAATTATAATTACAATGAATATGATATAAAAAAATGCGCCGAGGTCTCGCGTTACAGGTGTGGCGGCAATTATTAGTTTATACTGTGAAAAACTCATTTTAATCCAGTGTGTATAGACATGATTGATGCCAGCGTAATATTCACCCTTCTAATAGTTACCTAATCCAAACACAAATAATCCAGATTGTCGGATTAATTTTCAGCACCAAATAATTTGGTTGAGAGACTTGACTTTAATGGAAATGATTTAATGTCTTTTAACCCCTAAATGGGGCAGAGGTCGTCCTCAGTGAGTCTCCAAATCTCCTCTTATTGGAAATAGTTGATAAAATAGAAGATTTTTTAGAAGGTTTCTGTCGTCCAATCTGTCAGAATAAACGGTTTACCTGATATGGAACATCTCCATGTTTTGCTGCATAACCATTGACAACACGTGGTACTATATATTCGTTGTAAAATTTTCTCTCTACTTCCATTGAATTAACAAAATGGGTTGTTATAAATAATAAAATGTAAACTTCGAACATTGATAAAAATTAAAAGCTCAATGACATGAAAGAAACAGCTATATTGAATCTGACAGATCATACTTCAGTGATTGGTCCTAGTATGTTTTCTGTGGCTCCCTTTTTGTGACGATATGCGTTGCGCATGTCACCGACTGCTTGGTTCATGGGGCTTATGTGGGGCTCGCTGTTGGCATACCCACTAATCAACCGTGCCAATTACTCTCGCAATTGGTGGGTTGAGTATAAGGAACTTTCTGCGCTTATCTGTGGAAGCCCGGTTCGACATCGGAAACACGTCTGTGTTTTTCAACAAATTCATCATAATAAATAAATTTCTAATTAAATTAATTAGTTTTGTGGTATTGTAACAAAATCCAATCAAGATTTGTGAAACTGTATGGGTCTGGAAACAGGAATAAGTGTTAGCATACACACAAAGGTGCTTTTTCTCATGGTGTTAATATAATCTTTTAGTCACAAGTCTAGCACTGCTCAGGTGAAATAAAAAATATTTTGACAAAATGTCAGTTTAATATTTTTCTGGCATCTAATATTTTACGGAAACTAGTTCTAATGGATATCAAAAGCAAATTAAAATTCCATGAAATTATATCGCAGTGTTACACATTTACATATTATCCTATCTATATTAAGTTCAGTCGGACGTACCAGAGATGTAGGCGAAAGACGGAAGGGCTCTCATGAACTTGATTTTACGGTAGAGATACTTGATTTTTTGTTACATTCTTAGTTTAGTTCAAAGTCCCAAATCGCTTACAAAATACGTGACTTAGTAATTAAGTATAGGTTTATGGTCACTAATGCGATTTTTCAAAGAAAGGAAATTGTGAGGAAATGCTGATCTATAAAAAAAAAGTTTTCCTAAAACCTCCCCATTTTTCCTAAAAATATCCTATTTTTTTATTTCCTAATGTTGCCAACGCTTGTAAAGCCGGACCTAATTATGTATATCGACATGATTTTTTTATCTAGTTTTCTCTGGACTGGCGTAGCCTCTGACAATATTTTTAATAGTTCTGCCATCTTCTATACCTACGCTTTTCTGGAGTGAGAGATTTTCACCCCATGTCCCATTGCTTATGGGGCTTCATCTATTCTATGTTGTACTGCTTATTATTCATATTATAGTGTACATTGTTTACAGGCAATATTAAGAGAAAACGCGGCATATAAATCCTTTCTAGATATATGCCCGTTAAAAATACTTGGCGGTGTTGAAGCAGATATTACACAAATTCCATACCAGGCAGGTTATAGTGTTAATTACTACGTTATTGATTTATTGTTTATGAATATTCATAATTAGGTAAATGTCGGTATTGAGGGCTACTTGTGAAATATTTTTACGCTTTACAGGAGTAAAAATGTAAATTGAGGACATTGATAATGCTTTACGCTTGGACTCTTTCAGAAAAAATAAAACATTTTATTTATTTATTTCTACCCTATGCTATGTGTATACAATGTTAATCTTACCAGTGAGGCATGGGACGGGCTTTTTGCTTTCAAAAACCCTGAATGAGGTTTACATTCGTCATTAATCACGGTAGAACTTATCCAACGTATCTCAACCTTATATGTACTCAAACACGTCTCGAGAAATGTGCTCAACTCGTATAAAAATGAAGAAAGGGGAATTCTAAAACGCTGCAAAATACGTAAATAAAAGTCTTCTACTCAAGCACTTTTTTCGAGATGATACAAAAACAAACCAGTTCAGCATGACGTACAGACCCGAGCAGTAACTCAAGTTCGGCTCTGTATATCGATAGCAAACAACTTCTATGGCGAGAGAACGTTGAGGTGTTTCCTACCGCGGCCAATAAATGGACTACCTAATCAGTTATTAGATAGCCTAACGTTGACCAACGTTGTCGCTACTCCTCTTTTCGAAAACACTCTTCTTGTAGCCACAGCCAGCATCGGAATACTTGGCGTTGACATATCGAACGACGTTCAGTTTCGCGGTCATTTGGAGGGAAAGGCTAAATTAGCCTCCAAAAAATTCAAAAAAAATTCAAAAATTAAAAATTCAAAATTCTTTATTTGTTCAGATACATGTACAATACAATTCAGATAGAGGCCTCCCTAGTAAGTCAGAGACCTGTGACAGGGAAGCTTCGCTCTTCTTTAAATCAACCAACACAATTGGTTTAAAAAAAAAAATAAACAAATATATGAATATATTATGATGACTATGTAATGTGTTTGTGAAAGACGAAACAAATGTGTGCGCGTGTTGCATGAAAAGATGGATTAAGGAAAAAATTATATTGGATGATTTAACAATGCTTCTGTTTTGTTGTAGTTAAGTGTACCGAGCCAATGGTTTAAAGTTGTTTTACATTTATGGTATGTAAGATTATGAAAGCTAAGGGTTTTATTTAAACTATTATAGAGATAAGCTGAGCGATTGTTGTATTGATTACGTGCAAAGATTGTCTTGCAAATTGTGTAGCTTATTATATTATGTTGGGTCCTTTTTTGAGGTGTGTCTGTTTTATGTGGAGAGGTTGCGTGTCTCCTAAGGACACAACGGAGAATATAGAGCTGGCGTATGGTCAGTAGTTTGCAAGACTTGTACAACTCTTCAGTTGGAAAACTTTTATTTTCTAGTAACATTATTTTTATAAAATATATAAAATTCCAAAAAGCTTGGTGTGCTCAGCAAGGCGAGACGGTACTTCACTCCGGGCCACCGCTTGCAACTCTATAAAGCGTAAATACTGCCCCACATGGAATACTGTTCTCACCTCTGGGCGGGGGCTCCCCAGTACCAGCTCCTTCCACTTGACCGTATCCAACGAAGAGCGGTTCGAATCGTCGATGACCAATTCCTCTCCGAGCGGCTCGATCCTTTGGCGTTGCGTAGAGATGTGGGGTCACTCTGCATCTTCTACCGCATTTAGCATGTCATTTTGAACACTCTGTTCAGAGGAGTTGTTCGGATTAATACCTGCAGCTGAGTTTCATCATCGGACGTCGAGGCAGAATACAAAATTCCACCCGTATCACCTCGACGTCCGCCGTTCCACGACTGAGCGTTTTTCAAGGCAATTTTTGCCGCGCACCACCGCTATGTGGAACCAGCTGCCCCCTGAAGTATTTCCGAACCAATTCGACTTAGGGTCCTTCAAGAAAAGAGCGTACAAATTCTTAAAAGGCCGGCAACGCACTCGCGAGCCCTCTGGCATTAAGAGTGTCCATGGGCGGCGGTATCACTTAACATCAGGTGAGCCTCCTGCCCGTTTGCTAGGGGGCAAGGGGGCAGGGGCTTTATAAAAAAAAAAAAGTAAGTTGAAAAACTACTTATAAACTACTAAATTTGTCGCGTTCCAAAACAACACTGCTATGGTAACATTTATACAAACCACAGCGATTTTATAATGTAACTTATTATGGTATTGTTATATAATTCTGTAAAATAATAAATTAGAGCGGTATTATTTCAATATTTTGTTTATTCTCTTTAGACAAGTACGTGATCAGCCCTAACACAATAAATATTCTAGATATTGAACCCAGGCATCCGTTTACGTGGTAAGTGAATTGTCTGGATGAATTACCATGAGACGGAGTATCTATTCATGAAAGAATGTGTCAAAATATTTTTATCTTTTACAGGTTGCACTAAGGCAGCAGAACTGGTATGGTGTGTCATGGTCTTCCTTTTGTGGAGGATCTTTAATTACACTGAGATATGTACTAACTGCTGCGCATTGCTTTATATTTTCAGAGTAAGCTATATAAATATATATACAGTGGAATATCTATAACTCGAAACTCCTAAAGTCGAAATCCTCAGTAAGTCGAAAAAAATTGCCATTTCCTTGAACTACAATCCCTAAATAAGCGGTACCTCGAATTATCGTAGTTAGTAAAATATAATGACGTCTTACTTGGAATTCCCCGATATAATATCAATACAATCCACAATTAACTAAGTTCTAGTTAAGTCGAAAACTCGTTAACTCGAACTATTTTGCATTTCCCTTTATTTTCGAATTATAGAGATTTCACTAGAATATATACATAATATAATGTAATATATACATCAATAGAATATCACCTGCTCTATACACTTTGTAACTTCTAATTGACTATCCGCAAGTTTTTGTATGCTAGTTGATGATGGCGCACATTACATCATGACATCGTTAAATAATAAAAGTTTACTAAGTTAAAGTTTAAATGTAGCTTTACTTAACGTTTTAATATTAGTAAAAAACAAAACTTTGTCCTCTATCAGCCGTAGGCATGGTGGAATAGGAGCACGCACTTACATTCTCTTGGGAACAATAAGTCAGAGTCGAAATAACTGACATCACCACATACACGAATTCAACTCCGACCAGTCACCACAAGTAGCACCCGATCCGATTCAAAGCAAACTCACTTTCATAGTAAATTGTTGAAAGACTCCGTTCAAACCTAGTGGAGATGAATCTAACAAAAGTTTTAAGCAGCATGTAGGTTATTTAACGTTCCCTTTTCAGTAAAGGAACTATGAAAAATCTCAATAACGTAAGAGTGGTTGCTGGGACAATTGATAAGTCTGCATTGACAATTCTATTCAAACCTGCGCATGAGCACTGGAGGCGCATACAATATTTCTATAAACATGAACTATATAATCACACGTATTTAAAACATGATATTGCTATATTGCAGGTAAGGGAATAAATGTTATTAAATTCTCTTATTTATAAAACTAAAGCAGTTTGAATTTTTTAAACTCTTGTGTCTCTGTTTTGTCAATTCTGTCAATGTCAATTCTGTTTTTTCTGTCAATTCTGTTTTTTTGTGTCAATTCTGCTTTTTTGTGTCAATTCTGTTTTTTTGTGTCAATTCTGATTTTTTGTGTCAATTCTGTTTTTTTGCTTTTAAGCAGAGTGAAACGAAATTTACTTTCACGATGGCCTGTAGTTTGTTTGTGAATAAGATATTTTAATTTACTGTTCGATGCTGTAACTAATATTGAATGATTTTGTTAAGGTATCGAAAGACTTCATCGTAACAGAAACAGTTCACCCAATTCGTTTACATTCATCAAATGAAGACACATTACAGGCAAATGATTTATGTCTAGTTTCGGGATTTGGATTGAAAGAAGAGGTTACTATAATTACTTTATAATAGGTTCATAATAAGGAGTACATAAACTAACGCGCGCGCTTCTAACCAAAGCTCGTTAGGCGCGCGTTTACAGATTTTGTCTAGAATGCGCGTTGCGCATGCGTTACCCGCGCGCTTTAAGACACTGCCTTTTGTTGTACATTACTACATTAGTAAGTGCGCTGTTGTAAAGAGTGAAAGCACGTTGACGACTATGGAGAACGTTCATTTTGATACGGATTTCTTTATAGATGAAATCCATAAAATTATAAAACTTTTGGATTTCATCGTACGAAAAGCGCGATGCACATCCACATAGTTCTTACAATGCGCGTTACCAAGGCGAGCACTTCAAAACGCCTAATGAATAGGTACTCTAGGCTCTTATTAATGAAATTACTATGGCAGCTGTACTGACGAAGGACATTGAATATAAAAAATGCCTTGTCAGTTGTATGCCCTTTACCGAACGCCTAGGTGAAATATGTTAATCAGTAAATATTTAACATATATTTATATAATCGGGAAGTCATCGCAGCCCATAGACACAAACGCACCCTGCGTTGCCAACCTTTGAGGGAGGAGTTCACTCTAACTTTGAATAGTTGGAGGTCGTATCTCACAGGGAAGTTTAATTTGACCTTTGATTTTCAGAATAAACCCGCACGCAAGCTAGAAATGGTTTGCGTACCTATACTATCAAAGATATATTGTGAATGGTTCTATAGTTCACGATACTTGCATTTCTCTGTTTTGTGCGCTGGAGCACAAGGAAAGGATTCTTGCCAGGTTATTGTTCATTTTATTACAAAACAGATGCGTTCATGGGTCAATGCGCTTCCAACGTATCTGTTTAAATATAAATGATTGACCAATGTGAGCCTGAGGTCGTTCGTTTGAATCCGGCTCTGTAACAATAGTTTTTCTTTCACGAATAGAACACATGCTCATTCGGTTAAGGAGAAACAAATGAAAGTCCCAGATCATTATGCGTGTGACAAATACGAACAACCTAAATAATCTAGATATACATCCAAGTATGTATACACCATATGCTGGAATCGAAATTAATACAGAAATATTGGAAAAAAACCACAGCAACTATCAAACCTCTCAATCATAACAGCGCGTGGTGTATGAAAGCCTAACACAACTAACGGAACAATTGATTGACATAGCTAGTAAATACGTTAATTTAAAGAAAAAATGACATTGTTTGCTTTTATTTATGCGTCGTAACCATGCGTCGAAAGCTCCTTGTAACTGCTGCTGCCCTGGAGAAAGACTTGGTACACAACGATATACTTGTAAACTATACATTTTTAAACAATCATAAATAATCTCTTTCCGGGATTTGTACTGAAAAATCTCTTATACATTCGTTCCTATCCTAGTCTAGGCCGCTTAAAGAAACATTTTCATATTCATAGACAGTGTTTTTCTTTTTGGAGGTAATATGATTGTTTTTCTTTAAAACATGTTCAATATATACATATATCTTCTATTTCATAGGGGGATTCAGGTGGACCACTTGTTTGTCATGGTGTTTTAGCTGGGGTCGTCTCTTGGGGTGGAACCTGCGGAGTGCATCCTGGAGTCTACACTAGTATATCTTATTATACGTCGGGGCATAACGTACCGTTTGTGAAAAACTCATGTTATACTCTATACAATATTAGCGTTATTTTATTTTATATAATATTTTTAAAGAGTTGTTTTATGTGTAAAAATGTAACTAAAATTATGGAATAAAAAATATTTTTATAACAGCGCCACCTATGGGGAGATTGATGATACTTGTAGCAATAGCTGGTCGTAAACGTAAGGCGTAATAGACCTAAGTGATTTATCGAATAATCAAAAGATGGCGCCAAAAATTCTGGTAATTTGTTAAATTTGAATTAGTAATAAAAACGAAAATGAACCTAATTTTACATAAAATAAGTTTATCAATATGAGAACGAAATATTAAATAAAGGACCAATAACGAGATGTTCTGTCTGTCAATCCCTGAAAGCGACATAAAACACTTGTACAGCTAGCTAGCTTGTGGACTGTGAAATGTGTGTTTAATCTTTATATGTATTGAATGTCAGGAGTATCTGTATTGTATATGTAATGTATGTATGAGCAAGCTGCAGTAGATTACTAAAATATGAGAGGGTGAGATGTAAGAACCTAACTCTACGGATCCCTAAGCCCTAGAGATGTACCCTAACACATAAATAGTGAATATATAAATTAGTACGGGATATCTGCACCAAGAGACCTAAGGTAACAGACGGGGCACTACGGGTAGGATCAAAAGTTCGAGGTGGTGGGATTATCTCAAAGCTATCAGGCAGGCTCACCACGATAATTAAGGGCTTGAAGTAGTCTTCGCCACACAGGAAGCGAGAAATGATTACGACAGAGCAATATTTAAATCTGATTTATAGTTTAAAGACAATATCTATTACACCTATTCACACATACGTGATATTTTTTTAATGAGCTGTTGGTGTATTGCGCACCTTCAGCTATTAACATTTTGGAACACACGTGAGCCATGTCAGCAGTTGGTCAATGTTCAAATTAAATCTGAACTTAACTAAAGCGATTTTGGAGATTCTTTGCATTTATTCATCATGCAATGAATATTTAAAAAATTTAAGAAGCCTTGCTCTTTTACTTGATGTTAGGTACCGTATGTCTGTGGCTAATAAATGGGATATTTCCGTATTGGAATAAACGGGTTAATCTACAATCTCTAGTAATAGTTTATAAATATAGTAACAAAATTCTTATACGTAGTTTTTAGGCGATCTCAGACACTATGCATTAAATATCAGGTGTTTCGTTACCGTCTCACCAGCTCCCTCTCGAGACGAGCTCCGGAACTAAATCCATAAATTATAACTTCCGCTAGTTTACACCGGGATGGATGGGTGAGTGCACATTAGGTGTTTTTGATAGGGTTTGTACAGAAAATTATTTTAATCAAGCGATGTTCGTTTTTGGCGCTATATATTTTTGTACAATATAGGTAATTTGAATAGGTACAATTTAAAGTTCGCATATTCTGCCACACATAATGGAGCGCAAATTCTTAAAAGCTAGAATAGAAGTTACAATTACATTATGAGTCATAATTATAGCCAATTCTTATATTATTTTATCATTACATCATCGTTCATCACATTGATCAAATATATTATGACGTTATCAAATATTATCTACAATGTTTCACGCAAACAATCTTTAAAATAATAATAAGTTTTATCCAAAAGTAGTCCATTAAGTCGATTTTTAAAAACAGTAGGTTGTATTTATTCATTCATTGCCATATAAAAGGTGTTTTTACTATACACAACCATATAAATTTTTGCTATAGCCAATTTCTTCCCATGTCTACTTCGACATACAAGCCCAAATAAGGCTTACATGTTCTGCGCTGTTAAGGATTAATTAACTATATGTTCTTGTATCATTTGATTAAGTCTGATAGTATATCACCTCAATTAAACGCAAATAACATGTAAAAGTGTCAGTCCCCATGTCATAACGAAACTTTAAAAAACTTTTAAAACTTCTTCTCTTTCTGGGTTATTCAGGAACTTTAGAAACCTAATGTAGTATTTTCTACTTCAGAACCATGTTAGAAAACTGACATAAAATGTATGTTAGAATATAAATACTACAGACTCTCCCACACTATCGACATATTTATATGTTCGCAGAGGGAATTCACAGTAGTCATATTGTGTATATTATGATTTTAAGTATATAATATTTACTTTATTATACTATATTTTTTCTCGAAATTATCGTATTGGTATAGTCTGGACTCGAGGTCCCCTAGCTATTACTACAAAAAGGCATGGCCTGGTCTGTGATACTTGCAACTATCTTCACAAACTAACAATGGGCACGGAGAGGCGGACGCAACTTTCGTATCGGAAACTGGATAACGCACTGTTGTTACCGCATCCCTTGGCTGATTTTTGGTGGTGTATTGGGGTTTTAGGGGGTATGCACCATTCCCGCAATAATCATATGCGCAATGGATTTCCGTAATTAAAAAAAAAAAACTCCATTATTTCTCTACAATCATCCAGTGTGTAGCGACACCCTGAAAATCTCAGGTATTGTCTTGAGATTCGCATTTAATTATCACGACCTCAGTGATGCACTGCCCGGAAATTAAGACACGCATCGCTAATTACTTGAGTAACTGACGGGTTAGTTTCATATTAAGTTTACCATAGGTTGAAGATTAAGATAGACATATAACTATATGTAAAACAAAGAACGGTTCGGTTGACACATATTTTAATAATAAAAAAAGCTCTAACATACCTTGTTTATATTCTCTTGACATGAAAAATGGCACACAATTGTCGAGGGTAAGGTGGCAATTTCCTACGGTATTCTACGGGTGCTGCTGCAGAGATTCAATCCATATTTGTGCTGCAGAAGCGGGCTGTTCGGGGTATTTGCAGTGTTTCCCTAACAGAGTCGGTACGGAATAAGTTTAAGGAATTAAAGAGTTGGACACTATCTGGTAAATATATTCTTGAAACCTCGTTGGATGTACAAAAAAATATAAACGATTGTAAAACAAATGGTGACTTTCACCATTATAATACTCGAAACTGAACTTAAATAAGCGTACGACCAACCAGGCTCCAGAAGATAAACCACTCCTTATGTCGAAATTGTATTCGTTTTTACAACAAACTCCCAAACCAAACTAGAGAATTATCACTTAATAAATTCAAAGCTCTAAAGTAATACAAATTAATCAATAAAGCTTTTTATAAAATTGACGATCATTGAAATGATCACATTGGCATTGTATTGAGCACCACACAGCGTAAACTAAGTTCACAGATTCACTAACTTCTTGTCTTACAGCTGAAATGGACATGGGCAGGCCATACTGCAAGGTGTATCTGGAGGAATATCATCTCATAAAGGTGTCCGGGGTGAAATGGACGGAGTAAAGAACAGATCTAAATGTAAAGCTCAGGAGGCCGTTACCAAAAAAGGTGAAACAACGATACTTACGTAGACTTGGTGTATAATAACAAAACTAACACTCATTAAACGGCTCAAATATAACAGAGACTCTTGGGCCTTGGGGTTAAAGTGCACAGGCGCTAATTAAAGATTTAAGTTGGCGCCTGGTAGATAGTACCGGTGAGCCCAGAGCTGGTGCTTTCCTAGCTCAAGGAATAAGTATCGCAATACAGCGAGGAAATGCTGCCAGCGTTAAAATGCACCGTTAAAACAAGGAACCAAACTTTTAAAATTTTCTTTTTAAAATTTTTATTATTTTTATTTATTATTATGTAGTTAAAGAAAATTTTAAATTACTATATATTTGATTGATATACTAACACCAATTTGATCTGTAACTTTTATAGTATGGAATTAAAGTGGTCTATTTAAATTAAAAGGCTATTTTAATGTAAGAAAATATATATTTCAGTTACATAGTGGCATCTACATTCGTCTCACTTATTCCCGGTAATGCTTTGTTTTCGTCTTACAAGGATCTTAATTAGGTCTGCTAAGTTGAACAAGTAAACCGAAACACTAATTAAGCGATGCCACAGTGTTTGGTCAAGTTTATACTAAACTTCCCAACATCTGTGAAAACTTTAATTGTACTGACAGTAAACTAATTACTTTGGATTAATCTAGACTTAGCTAATTTAAGTATAGATATTTACACTTTAATATCGTTAAGCCTTCGATCTACGAAAATTTAAAACAAAAATTATTTTCAAAAAATATATTATGTAAAAGTTATTTGCAGATGAGCAAATGCCTCTGTGCATGCTGCTGGACTGACCGGCGTATGGGGCCAGGTATGAACTAGAGAAGAAAACAAACGTAACTTTAACAAAAGCTTCATTGCCCCAGTTAATGACACACCACGGACACACAATTTACTAAGTTAAGTTCAAGTAAGAAATAAAAATAAATCAGATTTGCAGCCTACGACGCCAGTGGTTCGGCATCCCATCATATATAGTTCTAGGAAAATAAAAATCTTCATATGTATAATAAATTCTGTCAAAGGGGTGGCCACCTTCCCTGGGAAGTCATAAAAAAATCTAAAAAAATTGCTACAATACACATCACAATATGTTTTTAAACAGTATAATATAATCTCCATACTTCAAAAATAGGTCGCTCTGGCTGAAACATTGTAATGTAGAAGATCCCACAGCAATAATTATTCATAAACTAGTTTTACGAGTATAGAAACTTCAAGAAACTACGATATTTATCTGACTATAAATTATGTACGAGATAAAAATATTAAATGTCTTTATTTCGTTTACTATTATTTAAATTGTGCCTCTTTACTTAATAGATGCCAAATGTCACATTAATTCAAACATATGACGAATGATTCTAATAATATTACTACGAAATAAATTTACCAAAAAAATATTAAATAAACGCTTTCCAAATGTATCTACCGTTGTTTTCAATTTCGATATAGTTTTATTTGTAATGATCTCGCAACCTTGTAACCTGGCGGTAAAAAACTAAAAGTTTATTGAAGCTGGAGTTACAACCCTTATTGTTGTATATAGAGTACTAGTGCAATACACAATTTTACCTGACACAAGCCGAATTTTTGGTCCTTAATCCTGGTCTTCTTAAGACCAACATACGAGCGTGTTAAATGCGCACATAAAATGAAAGACTATTTGTCCAGCCGGGGTTCGAATCTCTAACATTATTTAAGTCGTTTATAATGCTATATTTCAATCCGTACTTACCAAGACAGTTGGTGTATACAGCACCAAAAACACATTAAACAACACATCAATGTCAAAAAACACAAAAAGCCACTCGGATCTGATATTCTAACAGATGTGGTACAATACTTCGTTACTATGTTCATAATATATGCACCTTGTGGATAATACAGTTATGATAATGTTTGTAAAAGGGCACAAGTTGTCAATAAAGTGTTGCGTAGTTAACATTAAAAATGTCTATTTATACATTAATCCAGTATTAAAACAAACAGGTAGAACGTTTGTTGAAAATATAAGACTTAAGCTACATAGCCTCTATTTTAATTTAAAAAATTATATTTCACTTTCTATATTGATTCATTTATATTGTGTTCAGATTTTTTTAACATCTAGTACCCCAATACAAGTGACCATCTGAATAGCATGGCCTTTAAAAGCTATAAAGAGTGGGCCACTCCAGCCATTACTAGCGCTTATTAAAAATGTGGCTGGAATATCAAATTGCCATCCACCTATTGTTTAGGACCCTTGCATTCACCCCAGCTTTATGCGTTGTGCTCAGAGTATTGCCATACAGAGGTAGATAATATCCCAGTCGTCGTACATAGCTGAGAAGAAGCTTTTTTGGTAGTAGTTTTTATTTATTTATACATATGCTAAATTTGAACTAAAAATATTACAAAACTATTACACTAATAAAAATAATCAATGGCGCTACAACCTTTTTTAGGTCTGGGCCGTCTTGTCAGATTTTTGTATCTATATGTTTTAATCGAATAGTCTACTTTTTGGGTCTAAGGCAAGCCGGTTTCCTCACGATGTTTTCTCCACCGTACGAGCTAATGTTAAATCTGCACATATAAAACTATTATACGAATAAATTATTTTTATAAAATTACCACACAACTGTTTGCTACCTTAAATTTTTTGAACTATATAACTATTTCGACAGTGGTGATAATTTTTCGGAACCCACAGACTCATAATCTGTCCTACGAGTTCTATAGATACCTATACATTATTACCGATTCAAATACCAAGATTAATCCGGGCGGATAAGTAATGAAAATAGCATAATCAAATGTGTTCTATTAAAAGTTTGTTTGATACAGATATTTTCAGTATTATTTGAATGAGTTGATATTAAAATAGTTGATTGTTACACCGTTCTTCGAAAATAAGTAAGACTCTGTTATTGTCTACTCTATATTTAAAACGTTAAACGAAGAGCTAAATTGTTATCATGCACTAGTGGTGCTCTGTTTGTTTTTTTTATATAAATTCACTTGTGACATCCTCCATGATAAATGGTCGGACTGACAAGATAGTCATATGGCCCATTTTGAGGATATTTTTGATGAATATTCTCATAATTGTTTTGTGAATGAAGGGAAATTTTTTGGTGTCATGATTTCATTTAGTCACTGTCTTGGTTTTGATGGTTCCAAATTTGATGATAATGTAGGGTAGGCCTTAAACTAATGAGGGCAATACGCTGAAATGTGTCTTACCTAATTGTTACTGAATAAGCATTTTATGGCATTGTATGTTAATTAAATGCCATTGGAACCGTTTCTTGGTTTTCATACTGACCTAAGACTATTAATGTCTTCCGAATCAACCTTCTGAGCAGTATTGGCTTCAGCGCGCCGCTGTCATCCTTGAAGTCCTAGGTTCGACCCCCCCTATGTCTTTCATTGACACCAATGGTCTTTCTTTCTATGTGCGCATTACATTCGCTGGAATGGTGAAGAAGAACATCGAGTGGAAACCGACTTGGCTTAGACCCAGAGAAGGCGACGGCTGATCACCCAATTACCTATTACATTGGCAATTACAAATGATCATGAAACAGATACAGAAATCTGAGGCCCAGACCTAAAAAGGTTGCAGAGCCACTGGTTTTGTTTCGACCTTCTATGTTAGATAAATCTGAACAATGAATTATGTTAAGCAAACCGCTAAAACAAACAGTAAAACGAACTCAGTTATTCCCTCTTACCCTTCTTATAAACTGACTGTCATAACCAATTAGATACATCTTTCGAGTTCGCCGTAAGATTTAAATAAATAATAACCTCGCGAATCCATTTGCATTGGGCTCCGGGTTTTTTTCGTTTCCATTACATCGTTGTGCGCCCAATTTGGAAATATTGAATAAGTTATACGGTCTTCAAATATGAACATAGAGTAAACACAAAATGGAACCTCCAAATACGCACAGATTTCTTTTATTGTTTGTGCCATATTTGTCTTAGCTTAGGCTTCTTGGTCGAAGTTCGGTTCGAATTTTGGAAAAAAAACAACTTATATAACCATAAAGGTAAGGTTCTGTAATACAGTATTGCAGTGCGTCAAGCAGGTTTCCTTCCGGCCAACGATGTTCTGTTTTAATATAAATTTATCAATACCAACCTCCAACAGGATTTAGTTATTTTTTCTTGATGTAATGTATATTATAAAAAGGTTTTACAGTTAACATAACCAAAAAGTATCAAAAGGCAAAACAAAACATATTTTTCTCGCTATAACGGCGTAGAGGTCAATATATCTATGCTATCGTAATCGCAAAGGCGTGATTAAACAATCATACTTTACAGATTCGAAATGGTAGGATTTAAAACAGCGCCACTAGTATTAGTTTTCCTATATACATCTGTTTAATATCTTTGCCTATCCATATTTATTCATGTAACTAAACGTAACAACAATATACTTTCTTAACCTACATAGTAATAATAAAAATAATTAAAAATCAAAGAAAATAAATTTAAAAAGTTAGTTTAAAAATATATTTTATTCTTTGTTATACCAACCTGTAAACGTATTATGACATTACCTCAGAATGCCTTGAAAATTGTGGGAAATGCATCATGAAAATAACATTTGTATGAATGTTATACTGATGAAAATTGCCCTCATTTTTCTTTATACGAGATTATTTTTCTTCTGCATTTTAGTGGGAGATTATTAATTCATTCAAAATTTCCATTTGTGATATGAATATTATATAACTTTTGACATTTTTAATTACTTATCTAAAGATAGGATAAATGTATGTGTAATAAGGTAAGGTAAGGTAAGGTAGGGTGGACTCAATTTCCGCACTTAGACGCGTAGTAGGTCCGTTGTGCGTAGAAGCCCTGGCTAATTTAGCCAGCCTAACTCCTTCCAGAAGCACAGAAGTCTCCCGGGCACTTCACAGGCTTCGCGGAGCGACCTCACTGTTCCGAGGATTTTTGTACGTTGATTAGCCACAGCCTCGCATTCCAGGACTACGTGGGTGACTGATTCCTCTGCGCTGAAACAGCCTCTGCACAAGGGGCTGTCTGTCGCGCCTAGGACGAAAAGATGTTTGTTAAGGAAACAATGGCCCGTGATTATCCCTATCATTGTTTTGAGATTGGTTCTGTTCAGGTTTAGAAGTCGCTTAGTAAGTTGCGGGTTCACAGCCGGCAGAGAGTGTATGTGTAATACATAAATTCTTTTTTTCTATACGAAGCAGTTCACAAAAGAGATTTTGCATGAATTACAATCTAACCTATACAATAATTATGACCAATAAATAATATTTTATTGACTTAATGATCTACAATACTAGTGAATTGTTTAAACTAATATAATGTTCATTAAGAGCAGTGTTGGCCTAGTGGTTTCAGCGTGCGACGCTCATCCCTGAGTCATAGGGTCAATCCCCGGCTGTGCACCAATGTACTTTCTTTCTATGTGCGCATTTAACACGCTGGAACGGTGAGTAAACCAGCTTCACTTAGAACCTAAAAGTCCAGGGCGTATATCAGGCACAGAAGACTGAGCACCTACTTGTCAATTACATTGACTGATCATGAAACAGATACAAAAATAACCGGATTGAAGCTATACATACTACATAATTTAAAAAATCCGATTAAAAAGTGTTTTTCTTTCAGTGTTGGTTTTATTATGCTGTGTAAAGAAGTTGGATTGCCTCAGCACTAAAATGGTTAAATACGTAAGTAATATTTTAAAGACATTTGATTTAAAAAAGGATTTTTATTCATTTATTAGTTTACACTTATTCCATTCCATATTTAGCAAAATCTTGTATAGTAGAAGGTATTTTTTGCAGTTTTTTGTTAATATACAAACGCTGACCGCTTACACATATATTTATACCAGAACTGAAGAAATTTGTTGAATAGTAACACTGTTTATAAATATACTTAGAAGAAATGCAACAAAATTGCAAGTCATCTTAAACAATAGCTTACAGTTAAAAGTTCTAGTAAGCGGTAACCCGTTCAGTTGACAAGTGATCATAAACCCTTTGCGGTTTATTTGTTTTCAATGGAACTACTGTAGGCCATAAGTATCGTTATTGTGACAAAATGTTTGTCAAATTTGTACTCACAGCGGGTGTTTTTCTAGTACTTTTTGGGTCGTGTGACTGTGGTTTTTGTCGTAAATTTGTTGCCATTTGTGTAGCGGCACTTTTTATTGGGAGAGGTAGGTTCCGGTTCTAACAATAATATTACGTATATATTAACTTCACATTTTATAACTAACGGATGGTGTATCAAAATTAATTAACAATAAAATCTGAAGCAAGGGTAGAAAATTGAAACAATCCGTTAATACTTTAGACTCTCGACGATAATACCATTTATTGCTACAACATGACATTGGTCACTTCGAGAAACTTGCGCGAAACTTTTACCTTTTACATAATTTTATTAATTCATTTAGAATAGGATTTATTTATATAAAAATTAAAAAGTAACAATATGTTATTTATAATATGCATTAATTACTCAATTACCTACCTACTCAAGATATTTAGTTACGGCTTATCGCCGTATCGTAAGGTGTAAAGAGAGATAGAAATTGTTCTCTATGATAGTATTATTTATAACTACTAGCTATTTAAAGTCTTGTGGGAGTGGCGAGCAATCTAAATGTACTTCAAGAACTCGGTATCTTTGTACCTGGAGTCTGTTGCATAGTCTATGCCCCTTAACACAGACGTTGCGCTTACTAAATTCTCCGACATCAACATCTTTATACGGTTGCAGAGTGAGTTCACAGTAGCGATATTATTTTAAGAGTATCCCATGTATTTAATATTATATATTTTACTTCATTTCATATATATATATTTATGTCAAAAATAAAGCATTTGTGAATAAAAGTAGCCGTCTTAAATCTAATGTTCTTGCTTATGGTCAAAACAGCCATCAATTTTAACTTAATATATAATTACGTATATGATGGCCATATTGAAAATAAAATTAAAATATATGTAGTTGGCACCTGGTATATAGTACCCGTGATCCCGGTGATATCAACGAATAAGTATCACAATACAGTGGTAAATGTATACTGCCACGGTACAGGTACAAACTCTTTAAATTTGTTTTTAATAAAAAAAATATTTAAACATTTTTTTAATATTTTTTATTATTACTATGTAGGTTAAGAAATTATTAACTACAGTATATTTGATTGATACGTTTAGGTTATATTAAATGATATAAATATTATACTGCCATAAAATATGGAGAAAAACTTATGAATCATTATAACACTTTCTACGTATATATAGACGAGACATGTATGTCATGTGCATATAGCTTAGATCCTGTCTAAATCATCTAAATATTACAATGTTTCACACTTTCATATCTACACTAGACAATAAGACACCACTCAAGACATCAATAATTAGGCAAAATTAAACAAAAATGTTGACTGGCCACTTGAAAACCACTTATAGTACTTCCGTCGTGAGCATCTGTCTGTTTTTGTCGTTTTCAGTCCCTTCATAGAAAAGCAATCGTGTTGTCGTAAACGTTAAGGGCCTGAAAGTACCCCCAGGGGGCCTCTGGAGGTACTACGTTTGACACTAGAAAGAAAGCCAGTAGCCCTTACGGTCAACTGGGGTGTTATAAGGCAAAAAGTGTAATTTAAAGCAGAGTTTAGGTTTCGAATTAAAATGAAGTGGGATGTCGTTGGAGCGTGATACTTGTTAATATTATATTGGATACTTGAACGAGTTTTTTTTCCCTTGGAACGCGAATAAATTTACATACACTCAATGAAAATTTTACGAAAGTTGCCTTCTATATTTATTGTAATGAAAAATTTGATATGTGAACTATAATCTCTAAAAAACTCTTCTACCTTAACAATTGGGAATGATGAAACGATTACATTGCTACCAAATATTTTTTTATAGAGCAATGCTACACAGCCAGGAGGATCACCTGATGTTAAGTGATACATAGACACTCTCAATGTCAGAGGGATCCGAGTTAGTTAGTTAGTTCCGAAATGCTTTAGTGGGCAGGTTCCACAAGTTGTGGTGAGCAAAATATGCCTTATTACTGGAACTAGGATAGCGACAATAATATAAACTATGGCCAATGAAAGCGGAAAACTTGTGTTGACGATTTTGAATTGCTTTAATGAAAAGTTAAAATATTTTGTCTTCAAGTTTTATACCAATATATTTTAGATATACTGTGATATCTATATATAAATAAAATGAATTATAAAATTTATTACCTAAACTCTGATAAATGTTGTTATGGAGAGAAACATTTAAAAAAAAATAGTTTTATTTAGTACTTAGCTTTTTATTCCAGAAACATCGACAAGTCTTTATAGGTTACAAAAAAGGTAGGGTAGGGTAAAACTAAACTAAGGGTGGCTACACACTTCTAATGAAAGATGCGTTCTTTGTGTCTCTTTTCATCACAGCGTTAACACAATTTGACAAAAGGATATAAACTATTTTAATCAAAAGCGCACAACTTGGCAATTTTTTTATCAACAAAATGGGTATAGCTTCTACCAAACAATTCATTAAAATATTTCTTAAGGTGTTAATATAATCTAGGTTATCTTTGGCGAAACTCGCCACGTATTGATTTGTAATTCTTGTCTATGCCAATCCCAATAGACCAATCTAGTCAGGCATTGGTGAACAATGCTAACCTAATTGTAATGCCTACATCTAGATCTATTGTTCTGTTTTAGGTTAGGGAAATGAGGTTTGTATGCAAATTGCAACGGATTTCATTAGGCTAGGTTCATTATTTTTAATCTTCAATAAATATAAATTATTGCTTCTGGAAACATTGATCTATACTTAATATTATAATACTGAACAGCTTGTTTACGCTCATATCAGGATTACTGAAATCATACTTTTTACATCGATGTGTATTGAGATATATAAATATAAAAAAATGTGTGCGTGTACTAGCGTACACACGTAAGAAGTGAAACTTCTTTTATTAATTTACTATGCTATGTGAAATAAAGTTAAATTAGATAAGGTTTAACAAAAGGTTTTTATTATCATAGAGATAAAAAAACTAATAATACTAATTAACAATAAATGTTATGGCTTCGAATCTCTTTGAATCACCCGTGGTAGGGACAAGTTAAAGATGGCTCGTAACGGAAAAATGTCACGCGTAACCGAAAATGTGACGGTATTTTTTTTACAACGTTTTGTGTCAAATTGTATTTATTATGTGACAAAACAGTTATTGTTAACGGTAAAGACTAATTTCGTTTTTATGTTAATACTTGATAGATCTGTTGGAATCATAAATGGAAATAAATGGTTATAAAAACTACATTATATATAGTAAATATTAAAATCAGTCCGCGCATTATTGTTTATCTGCCAACTTGATGTGGCAGTCTTATCTTAATAAATATTTAATAACACTTCGTTACATTTAAAGAAAAACAAATAACATAAACAATAAATATACGGAATGCAACTCTAGTAAGGAACAGAACTTAAAAAACAATTATGATGAATAAACTGCAAGAAAGCAAATCTTATAAAAAAATAATTAAATCGCCAACCTTAACCTCAAATAATACATAAAATAAACTAAAATGTTAATGGCTATTTTGACTTTATCTCGTTTCTATATAAGTATATGATTTGACATTTTCCGGGACCCAAACCGACTGTTTTAATGCCATCATTCGGAAATAGGCACCCTTGATACATCGTGACAGGCATGGTATCCTGAATGTGTTGATCACACGAATATCTTAAAACGTTGGTATGCAGTCCAATCAAATATAAGTTTTTAGTTTTCTTTTTTCAGTTTTGTTTATCACCAATGTTAAGATAGCAAATAAGAGCGAGTTTTTACTAAATCTAACTAGAACAAAGTTATTATTATAATGAAATAATTGGTACTTTCCTCAACTAATAAGCAATACATTAAGGAAATGTTGCCAGCGTTAAAAATACCTACAGAGACCAATTTTTTTTAATCTGTTTTAATTTCCTGTTTATTCATTCTTATTTTTTGTATTATTTAAAATTGTAAATATTGTAGATTTGTGTGTTGGATTTATCGTGTATGTTGGTCTATGCTTCAGAGTGACTCTCATCCTTGAGGTCGTAAGTTCGGCTGTGACCACCAATAACACAATACATAGACTTTCTATGTCCGTTATATATGCTATCATTCGTACGGTGAAGGAAAACATCGGAAGGAAGGATGACTCAGATCTATAAATCGACGACATTTGTCAGACAGAAGGCTGATGAAAGAATGCGGAATGGTTAATGTTTGATGGACTCAGTTTCCGCACTCTCATTATGTCCGTTGTGCGTAAAGTCCTGGCTCAGTCAGCCTAGCTCCAGAAGCACAGAAGTCTCTTGCGCGTTTTACGGAACGACCTTACTGCTGGATATCTGTACGTTGGTTAGCCATAGCCACGTATTCCAGGACTAAGTGGATGAAATTCCTCTGCGCTGAAACAGCCTCTTCACATGGGGTTGTCTGTCGCGTCTAGAACAAAATATGTTTAGAAGACAGGTGTTACTTTTCTTTATCTCAAGACATTTCAATTGTTTTACACGTTAAAATTTTAAAAATATTTTAGAGTACCTATAGCTATATATCACATCGATCAAACTCCATATATCTTGAGTCAAAAAACAATATTTCACAAGTCTCTAGGCACTAGTGGTTGGGCGTGGCCTGCAATGGGCGTGGCAGAGGCGGTCCCTTTGAGACCTCCCAAAGCACCTCGAGTGATCTGAGTTCTGACTTTGTTGATGCTATGTCGTCATTTTTGTATCTTTAAATGGAATTTAAAAATTTAGTTTTCATCAGTTAACTGCAGTGAATATCGATTGTTTTTTTTGTTTTACTAATTCCTATACAAATACGAATCTTATAGGTTATTTACTCAATAATATAAAGCCATACAGATGTAGGTAACGTCTTTGATATGAAATAAATGCCTATACAAAAATTATGAAGAGTGTGTGAGAGAGAGTGTTTCTAACTCATAAACTACTCATAAAAGACCTTTCATAATCAGAAATCTACATTTACCCGTAGGAACTATAGGCTATATTCCTTTCCAAATTAAAAAAAGCATTACCCATCCCTACGATCGGTACAGGCTAAAAATGTCGTATTAAAACTTTGTATTCATCTTGATATTATCAATTTTACATTTTTATTTCCAAATGATGTATGAATAAAACGACTTCTTAACAAAGGTCGCAAGATTCTTAGATTAATACTGTTTCATACAAAATCCAACTCCATAATATATTAATGTCACATGCTTATCAACTTCACATATTCAATAATTAATGCGGTGACAAAACCTCATCTAGCAGTTGTTAAAGTCAATTCCCACTGAAATTTCATCATCGTCAATGTAACATTTAATAAGTAATACTTACTGGTCCGTCCCAGTTGAGGGCCCGAAGAGACTCTATTTGTCTCATCGCCTCATCCCTTACCTCGGTCTCCGAGGAGAACCTCCACAGCGAGCCGCCATTACTATACACATCCATGTTAAAACCGCACGTGTGCTGGCTGAAAAATTCCAGAAAAAATATTCGAAACTTAAATTTAAAACTTGGGTTTTCTGTTCGATATTTGAATTTAATAACAGCGATGGAATTGTTGGAAAGTGGCGCCACCTGCGCTAGTGCGGTCGTCCCGCTCTTGAGGCGAGGGCGTGTCCCAAGGGCGCCTCCCACAGTCCGCGGGGACGGACGGGGACGCAGCGCAACTCGAGCACTCGGCGGCGCGCTCCCGCGACGCTTGTTAGTGTTCCGCAAATTCACAACGGGATCGCCCGTACAACCGGGACTCTATCCCTCAGCGATAACAACTGCGGTGCATAGAACTTTTAGAATTTATTTTAAATATTACCTTACATTTAAATCTTTGAATTCTTCTATTTTGCTAAACATATTATTTCCTACTGAAATTCCAGTGATTAAATTTGTGTTTTAAAATGCAGCGGACACTGCGATAGATACAATATTTGTGTGCGAATAAAAAAAGTTGTAAAAGTAGAAAATAACAAACCGGCGTTTTCGTGTTAAAGTTCGTTATTTTCCGCGAGTGTTCGTGCGCTCTCGGGCGCCCGGTCGGGTGTCCGGTCGTGATTCGCGATTCGGTCGGACGAGTTAAACGCGGCGGCGGGCGGGTATACTGGCTCGCCGTGGCCGCCGCTGGAACTAGATCCCGTGGGATGGGGACGAAAACTGTACCCTTCAGGCGCGCCGAGGTCCTCCGGTATGTAATTTATCATTTTACGCTTAAAAACTCAAAATTCCAAATATATATTTGGTGCTGAAATCTGTTATGTAGACAAATAATTAATTTAAAGATTTATTTTAAATATTTGAGAATTTTGAGTATTTTTTTTTGGTCAAGAGTTAAGCTACATGTCGAGAAAATTTTATATGTAAAATAATAAGGAATAAAAGCCAAAATGGCGTATTTAATTCTGATCTGTGTAGATTGTTTGACTATGCTATTGTATTACGAGTGCTACGGATAGCTACGATGTGCTACGCACAAACTTTATTTGCGTCACAATAAAAAGTTATTAGACATTATCATGTGACAGGATTTTTCGTAAAAGTATTTTAAAAAATTATTTGGCTCAAAAATTTTATAAAAATTATTTGAAATTGTCAAATTAAATTTTTATTGTCAAATTAAACAAATTAAAAATAGTAATGACCGTAAATTTAATAAGTAATTTCAATACCTATAAGCAATGTTTGAAATAGTAATTTTTTATATATAACACAATCGGCCGCAATTTGTTTTGTTCGCGTGGCTTTCTAGATACTCTTTGATCTTCTTCACAATAAGTTTTATGTCTAAATACGCCTTTAGCTATTAATAATCTTTTCTGTATCTAACTGGTACCCATGGCTTATAATTGAGCACAGAAATAGGAATAAGTTACTATAATTTTTGTTGTAACGTTTAGGAACCTATACTAAAAAATAACTTGTATCGACAAATTGAAATTAGCTATATCTCACGTACTTCCCTACTTCAAACAACACTGTAAAATATATGTAGTACTTATAAATATACTATACATATTTTTGTAATTGTTGACATGGAATTTTCCATTTAAAAAAGGCTAAAGATGAGATTAAAATATTCACAATTGTCATTTATTGATAAAAAATGCACTCGTAAATTTATTGCATTTTTTAAATCTGTCCGAGTTTGCTGAAAAATATAAAAACTTCAATAATGTAATATAATGTGCTTTAACATAAATGTTTTATAATTTCATTAAAAAGTGCAAAAAATAAAATATGTTTATTATGGATTATAAGATACAAGTATCACTTATTCCTCGTCATTAAATTTGTATCGGTAGACAGCCCTTAACCTTTCCTGAAACTAAATATGGATATTCTTTCATCAGGTGGACTTATGTTCGGCCTACATCACCAAGAGGCTGCGGGGGTACATACACAGCCTCGAGGACCGGTTACATCACTCAAAGAGGAGCCGCTTACACGAGCGTGGATGACACCCAGCTCCTTAGTTGACAATACCAAGTAAGTTCCTTGACTTGAATGAAATAGTAATTATAATAACACTGTTGGTTATTAACATACGGTATATGTTCCTAGTTCGATACGTGTTCTAATAGTAGTCTAGAACCAGGGTTTATTACTAACAAAAATTTGTACATTTGACTTTACAAATAGGTAGCATTTACATGCAAGGAATAGATATTTGTGTAAACACTTAATTTATTATAATATCTTTATTAAAATGATGAAAATTATTATGTACTAATGTATAATGTAATGTCTAATGTATCAATACACGATTGTCACAATAATCAAATAAGAAAGGGAATTGTAAAAGGCTCGCTCCACAAATAATGAAGAATCTAATTCATTTGAATTTAGAATGTGAAAACAAGATGTATCCTGAATTTGGGGGATAATAAGCCAATTAGTGGACGAAAAGAGCATCCAAATTCGATAAATTGTATTAACAAAGTGGCTAACAAAATCCGCTGAATGAGATTATGGGTTGGATTCGATAGGGGCTACTGTGTTGTAAATATAGAAAATATTTAAAAGGGAAAAGACGTTTATTAAAAGACCGACCACAACTCTTTTTATCACTCGTAATAAAAACTAAAAGTCGTCAAACAAACATAGTATATTAAAGTTAAACCTCAGTAAATATGACTGAAACTATTTTTTAAATGTTGAATAATTTAAAATATATTAATTCTTAAATAAAATTGCTATTAATGATTCAAAAATTCAGTTAAATGTTTGTAATAAAAATTTTCTTAAACTGCCGTGCATAAATCTAGTTTATTTGTATTCAACAAATGTTGTTGCCTACAGTTATTTGTTTGTGATATTGTTATTCTAATTAATTTCTTATATTTGTTTCGTGTGTACACTCTTTTCATTGGGTATACATTCCTGTCGATTTCGCCACCTTTTAATCGATTAAGTCACCTCTTAATAATAATAATCCTAATCCAAAAGCAATCCTGCTCTAAAACTTTGTTCTCAAAGTCTACATACCAAAACACAATGATTTATTCTCATACAATAACTAGTGCCGTGTCCAATCAGGGGAGCGCAAATTCGTTCCGATAATGAACTAGCGGTAACAAGTGGGCATTCATGAAAAGGGCGTTATAAATCATAACGGGTACCTACAGATAATGAACAGACAATTTTACATTTCAATAGATAATCAAATAAATGAACTGAGAAGTTCGTCAATAAAATTACAGATTTTTATGGTTGAAATTTTCAAGTTTAACATCTGTTTTGTTGGTTTCTGATTGTATTAATTTTTATTATTGGACTGTTGGGTATATTATACGATACCTTAAACGATTAATATATATTTTTTTATTGTTTATAACAAAAAAAAATTAACTTATTATAAATTGGGTGAAATAAATAATTTAATAATAGGCAAGTATTAAAAAATAAAATATATGTAATTATATAATACAGATATAATAAAAACACTGCTCAGTCCGTGAACTATAACATCAAGACAAATGTCTACTCACCTAAGTAGAACAGGCAGAAATAATAATTATGTATAACCAATAAATAATTTAACCATACCCATCCAACAAGTGTTTGCCAATGAAATTAAAAAAATAAACAATTACAGTAAATTGTTGACATAGAGTTACGTATGGCTAGAATAAACATTCAAGAGCTAAAACACGACAGATGTCAGAACCCTTCGCAAACAATGCCTACTAATTCGAGAGTGCATCAATACATCATAAACCAAATGCTTCATTACTTGCGTGTTAAGTATGGGTTTTTTCAATAATTCTGTTATTGCATTACATATTTAATAAAACCTTTTCTATATATTATATTTTATATAAAACAACTACTATTTGAAGGGAACGGATTGAAAGAACGAAGTTTTATGAATTTTTGGGTTTTTCTTCGTTGCGAATAAAATAAAAAATAAATCAGATAAAATAGTTTTCATAGATTATCTTTCAAATAAAACAACTACTATTTACACTCGTGAACGGATTGAAAGAACGAAGTTTTATGAATTTTTGGGTTTTTCTTCGTTGCGAATAAAATAAAAAATAAATCAGATAAAATAGTTTTCATAGATTATCTTTCAAATAAAACAACTACTATTTACACTCGTGAACGGATTGAAAGAACGAAGTTTTATGAATTTTTGGGTTTTTCTTCGTTGCGAATAAAATAAAAAATAAATCAGATAAAATAGTTTTCATAGATTATCTTTTATACTAACTATTTACCATCGGGAACGGATTGAAAGAACGAAGTTTTATGAATTTTTGGGTTTTTCTTCGTTGCGAATAAAATAAAAAATAAATCAGATAAAATAGTTTTCATAGATTATCTTTCAAATAAAACAACTACTTACACTCGTGAATGGTTGGAACAACCGAAACTTAATTTTTTGGGTCCTTCATCGTTGTTGATGTGAATAATGAACTTTTGATAAAACTATCAGCTGTATTGCTTACATGCTTTATAGATAGAATTAATATGCATATAAGACTGAGATGCATATATGAGTACAGCACAGACATCAATAAATAATGGAGTTTGATCTATGAAAATTAATTCTTCTATAATTTTTTTAGTAAAGCTAGTACACAACCAAACAATACTTTCTTATACTAATTTTATCATCATTAATTCAGCTATTAAAACACTTCCATGATTAAATGATTAATCAAATTTTAATCCCGAATATAATGACAAATACGAATAGATAGCCGAGCGGCAGTGATGACAGGCTCATTTATTAAGTTCAAGTCATTAAGACCCACCCTTCAACGATTACATGGTTTTTGTCAAATTACTCTTATATAATGATGCACATTAATCTAATATGCAATTTGGTAATTAAAATATGTATAACTTGCGTGGCATGACACACAGTTAAAATAAAAAATAATCTGTAGCAACACAAGCTTTTTAGGTCGGAGGCAAGCTGGCCTCTCAATTTTTTCCTTTACCGTTCGGCCTAAATGCGCACATAGATAGTCCATTGGTACACAGCCGTGATCGATCTTAGGACCTCAGGTACACACAGTGCTAATACAAAAAAGACATCATAAGCAATTACCTCCAAAAATTTACACGTGTCGTTTTATTTAAAAAAAATATTTCAAAGTTAACAGTTATTTAGCGAAGGATTTCAATTGGCTTATATATTGTATGACCGATTCATTTAATATCTATTAAACATTTTCTTCTATCTTATTTTGTATATGTGAGGCACAGCGTTTACCAGCTGAAATAAAAAAAAATATATCTTAATACAAATATATCTTTTAAACAAACACCAAAAAAAAACTCCGCCAATAGCTGAATCCAAAATTCCCCGTAAAAATGTTGCCATTACCGAAAAACAAAATCGCATCGAAGATTGACAAATCTACCGTGATCTGTAAGCGAAAAAAGCGCTACAACCTAATCGCGAGTGCGCTGCCGAAACTGGTGGCGATAAATAAAACAATGGAGCATCGCGTGCGAGGGTATAAAATGGCAATCGCGAAACCAATTTGTTTACGCAAATTCTGCAGCGGAGAGATGAATGGGCTACCGTAGCGTAATACAGGCCGGGTAATGCCATATTGATAGTGTTGTCACGTATACTGTGCTATATCGATGATAAATTGGTCAATTTTATAACTTCCATCGCCGTTGATCACTTTAATAAAGGTTTAGTATGGGAACAATTCCCTGAATTATTTCTCAGTACACAAACAGTGAACGTTTTGAAATAGCTCTTGCCAGTTCAGCGACTCTTTCGTATACACTAGTATAGAAATTACACCCTCAGTCGATCAAATCTTTTGATAATTTCTTCGAGTTTAATATAAGTAAGCAATAAATACATGTCACAAACTGCTGGCTTATTAATTTAGATAATCATTTTTCATTAGTTAAAAAGGTCTTCCGTGCCTGATTGGGAATTGGAACCACGTTTTTAATGTCGAAAAACACATGCCGAAACACAAGACGAGGTAAAAAAAAATACAAGCCCTTTTTGTAATAGATTCTGACGATAAAATACTTACGTAGATTTTATATGTCGATGGACAAATATAGCCGGCGTTTAAGGGTTGAATTGATAAAAAAAGTGGACGTTGGCAATTTGCAAATAGTCATATCTTTCCGACCGCAGTATCGTAAATCATTTTGAAAGGATTTTTAATCTGTTCTATTGTTTTCGTTTATTTGAATAAGACCGTAAAATGTTTAGTCACCGTGGTTTTAAAGTTATAGATGACGTTCTGTAGTTTATGGCTCTCTTTATTCGAGTAATTTATGGGTATAATCTGGTTAATGTTTCGTCTCTCAAAGTTAAGTAAATTTGTGATTTTATACCATAATCATTTTTTTCCGAGATTATAATTACAATGGAATTAAGCAATGAATCATCGATTTTTAAGACTCTTATTTTCTATTTCGCTTTTACGAAAGCATAAAATCAAAGATTACAATACAATTGAAATATCTTAACAAAAACTTTAATTGTATACAAGCAAAATATATTGTCTATTGCTATGTGAACGATATGTATTCTAATAAAAATGCGTTTTATCTTGGTCTTAATAGTCTATCATACGTTACCTATTTTAACATATCAATGACAGTAACAACTGTCAGTTTGCAACAAGTAAGCTGAATTGTCATTCTGGTTGACACTGACGCAACAAGGAGTATGGCGCCAAGGGTTAGCATTGCCGCCAAATATCTATTGTTTTGCTGCATTCCTGTTTGGATATTAAACTAATATTTACTTAACAGATCATAATAAATATGTAAATATTATGATTAGTGGAGCAACTGTCACATTTTTGTAAAGTATAATTGAATAATTCATTTTAGGGAGAAATAACTCATGTAAATGTACGTAAAATATTCTTATTTCTCCTTTTAGTAGCGTGGGTGTGGGTCGAGCGCACTTCGAGAAGCAGCCGCCGAGCAACCTGCGCAAGAGCAACTTCTTCCATTTCGTGGTCGCGTTGTACGATCGGGCGGGACAACCAATCGAGATTGAGCGCACTGCATTCATAGGGTTTATAGAAAAGGACCAAGTAAGATACTTTTAATGCGATATACTGGATTAAAATAGCTCAATCATCACAATTATTTAGTTTATAACGGTCTATAGATTTTGCTTCCCTATGGCAATATACGTAGTAAGGACGTAAGCAATTTTAATGTGGCATATTTATAATTTTGCTGGAAAATTGCCGCTATAGAATTGTCAAAAACGTCAGTAACTTGAATAGTATAAGCCAGCTCCGACTCGCCCATTAATATAACACCAAGCCCACCAAACCGAAGTATAAGCAAATAAAGCCCTTATTCAGTAAAAGGGAGATTTGACATGCCCCTGTGGCCTTGCTTCTCTGCCACAGATCTGCCTGATGGCATGTCTGATAGGCATGCTATGTAGGGGTTTTTTTATAGGAGCAGCAAACGGGCAGGAGGCTCACCTTATGCTAAGTAATACCGCCACCCATGGACAATCTGAATGCAAGAAAGGTCGCAAGGGCGTTGCCGGACTTTTAAGAATGGGTACGCTCTTTCCTTAAATGACCCTTAGTCGAATTGGTTCGGATATACTTCAGTGGGCAGCTGGTTCCACATAGTGGCAAACTACCTTAAAAACTCAGTTGACGGACGTCAAGGTGATACGGGTGGAATTTCGTATACTACGTCGACGTGCGATGATCTGCTGATACAGCTGCTGTATTAATCCAGACAAGGGGTTCTATGTATCAACTCTTTTAATAAAGAACTAATTATTAAAGAAAGAATTATTATTCTTTAAATATTACGATAAATTAAGTACAATGTATAAATGGTGCGTTTATCAATAAATCCATTTGATAAATATCGTGAATCAGCCGGTTCGTCCATCAATCAGGATCGTACAGGGCTCTCTATTGTGTGCAATTGTATTTACATAATTTGACTGCGTTGGTGGTATTATATTATATTTAAATACTTTAATATAGCGTTGGAGTTGTTTAAAGATTTGACTGGCGAAGGTTTTTCTTATACTTTCAATTGTATTATCTTTAGAATTTAATATTGGGGCTAGTTACATAAATATGATATTTTTTACGGTACGGCCCTAAAGTCGAAAGTTTTTCGTTTGTTGACATATGAGTTAGGTACATGGTTTTATTATATCGATTAATATAACTAGAATATTAAAATATTTTTAAGAACACTAGCGGCAGACAACACACATATTTAATCATGTAAATCAGCATCCACTTAACTTAAACACACAAAAAAATTAATCAAAATGTATCCTGCCGTTTAACAGTTTAACTACGAACACATACACATAATTTATATGGAAAATATACCAACTGTTAATTTGCTGTATAGATAAATAACCTACTGACTGCAGCGCCATCTGCTGCATGGATTTGTGAATCTAATCCATCCAGGGCTCCACCCAAACGCATACAAATAAATTCATTCAAAACGGTCCAAGAAGAGTTCAGTGACACACGTAGTTACAGTAGAATTATATAAAGATATAAATGTATTGGGTCTCTTTTAATGTATGAACAATGAGGTTTATCTTCATACCTAACAAGCGGTATAAAAAATAATTTAAATACAGTCAATTTAAAACAAAAGTAAAAAACGCGGGAAGAAATTGTGGAAATAAAACATAAGTAGGCCACGCGGGTCGTGCATTCACACATCTTGTTTGTTCACCAAGCATTTATTATTTAGTAGCAAACATGCTATCATAGCTTGTTTACTTGGTACTATGCTACCGTTTTCTTTTAATTCCGATATAAAAACTTTTTAAAACTAATTTATAAACAAAGGAGTATGCATATGTTTTTTCATTTACCAAATAATTTCCAATTTGTCGCTGGCCAGCAATAAATAGATGGAATGTATGTCTATGGTTTTGTGAAAGTGTTTCAAAATAATATAGTCTAGAATGTTTTTTTTTATTTATCATTAATTTACTCCGGAAAAGCAAACAGTCTTTTAATGTCACCATAACAAAGTATTCCATATGATGGTATGTAGCTACTAAAAAGTTTGAAAAATAATATTAAAGGCGAAACGATGTTTGCGATCAGCTAGTTTTAAATATTAGTAAACTGTTCACGGATATAAATGTTTATTTTTACAGGAAGCTGAAGGACAAAAAACAAACAACGGGATTCAATATAGGCTTCAATTGCTTTATGCAAATGGTGAGTTGAACTAAAATATTTCCAAACTATTAATTTATATAAAAAATATTATTTAGTTTGAAATCTGGTAGATATCTGGAGTGGACTATCTGTTTCCACCAGTTTTTGTCCAGCGCTTCTCTTATGATAGTGTACAGTTTTATAATAGGACTTAGAAGAGTCGCTTAGTCCTATTAAAAATCTACCATACAGAGTAGACAGTGCATTGGTCTATTCGCACATAACTACTCTAGACAATGCATAGGCGGACAGCAAATATTGGTCGTTTTGATTCGGTCAGAATAATAGAAAATTGGTACCAAATAATAGTATGTTTATGTTCAAATAAATATTCAGATTGGAGAAACACTAACAGTTAATATCTATTTGACGATGTTGTAAGACAAAATAAATCATGTGGTTAAAAAATTAGAAAGAAATGTTGTACATAGTATTGTCTTTTGTTAAAATTGCTTTTACACATTACGAAGACACTTTTTCAACGGATTGAAGCGTTGCGTGGTCACGGTGACCACAAAACACAAAATTATGTAAATTATTGTAAGTTTTTTTTATTAATAATACATAGCTTCAATCCGTTTCAAAAGTGTTTTCTTAAGAAATGTTGTGTTTTTTTTACATATAACTGTATCTACATATAAAATTGAAATATAAGGCGCTTAAAAACAAAATTTTTCACAGATATCTATGTTCATATTATTATTATTTTCCGTACCATCAAAAGTGTATTTAAAAAATAATTACAAATCTTTAATTAAATCAATTAAAATTTGCTATTATTAATGTGTCGAATTCGTGCCTAAATAATTTCCCTATCGCCCTATAAATGCGCGACAATCGCACAAAATTAAATATGGCACGGAAATTACATAGAAATTAACGCTTAGGGTGCTTCTTAATTCTGCTATAATGTAATCCCTGTAAGGAAAAAGGAAAATGTAATTTGAAGGAGTTAACAAATTGTGCAATGTCTTTGGCGTAGGAAGCTCGCTTGCGCTTTATTGCTGCTATGTGTAATACTGTTAAAGCTGAGCTTAGATTATTTTGAACATTAAATAATTTATTTTCCGCTTCCACACTTATTTTTATTATTTAATTATTCATGTCTTTATGTCACTAAACACACACCGTGGAAAATTACGATCTAATCTAAGTTAAGACTAATCCTAATTAAGGATATTTAACATGAGAAAGTGTCCACTACTTACAATCTCTAATAAATTGAAGGCACTCTGTTCTTGTGTTTATTTTTTTTACCTACCACTATTTAGCACTTAAGACTAGGGTCCACTAACACTTATTCACTGGTTCAAATGGTTTCGTCGTTTTCAGTCTCCACACCTATTTATAAAGAGTTTCATAACATTTGATTGCTCTATCTGAATATTACGAAAATGTGTGTAATTTTCTTTTTTTACATTAACTTCACGTTCAAGCCTAATTCTAATAAGTATTTTAAAACTAACCTAATTTACTAAAAAGGATATTTAACATAAGACAGTTTCAAATAACACACCTTACAGTCTCTATTAATAACTACTAGAAGAGGGAAGACACTGTTCTTGCGTAGTAATTTATTATGAATTGCTACTAAGTTCAAATGTTTTTACATAAAAACTAGTGATTAAAATAGTATGTTTTTTTTAAGACTGTATGGTGTATATCACTTGACCTTTTGACAAGTAGAAAAATATTGAAAAAAAAAAGCGTCTGAAAATATTCTCAATATATATTTTGTTTTGTATTATAATACATACCTAAATTAAATATATGGGTATATATCCTATGTTTTAAAGGGTGTGTACCAAGTCTAACGTTAGGGAGTACAGATGAGTTGTGAAAACATTTCTGCCTCAAATGATGATTTATGTAACTTTAGTGCGTTTGTTTCAGGCATCAGACAGGAGCAGGATATATTCGTTCGGCTTATAGACTCCGTTACCAAACAGGTGAGTTTTGTTTATAGATATTATATTGAATTAGTTTTATTTAATAAGTTTTATGTTCATATTTTAATAATCATATTGAATTCATACGAACAAAATCTAACATAAAACCTTTTTGTTAAAAAGCTCGGTCTTACTAAATAGTTTGTTCTTGAGTTTCTTATGAGCGAAGTAATAATTACTTACACTAAAATTATGATCAATACACATAAATGTATTGGCCAAATTCAAAGTTCAAACATTTAGGGACACAGACAAGCAAGCCGGAGTCGAGACTAATCACTATGACGTTTAAACTATTTGGCATACTTGTAATGCTACACTTAGTTGCTGTCAGGTCTTACTCTTCATCTCTTATACTCTTAGATATAAGGAATAGCTTAGCAAAATAAAAAAAACGTTCTTATTACTAATAAAACACGTCAACCGGTAGCTACGTCGTAGCAATCGTAGCGTTAACAATCCCTTGAACACAGATCAGCTTACAAAAAAGATTAATGTATGCACAATACTAATAAGTAATAACATAAAGTAATAGGAAATATGCACAAGTCGACTCTGTAAGGGTACCACAGACACGTGACGGGCACGTGGCACCCGCGCGCCCAATTCTCATCGCCCACAGATTAGGTACAATCTGCACGCCCACCCAACCTCTGGTCAACTTAAATTGACATAAATTCACCCTAAGGTTATGGGAATCATATTTTCCTGTTCCTGTTAGTATTTTAAAATCTTCTACCAGCTAGGCATAAGGGCTTGGATATGCCACTATCGACCATGAAATCGAGGACTTTTTTCCCTGATTGCGCAATTGACAGTTCCTCGTAAGATGGAGCAAAACATTGTGAGAAAATCAACATGCTTTAGACACAAATATAGATGGCGTATTATGCACAGTTTATCAGATACTTGCCTATAAAGTGTTTACGAAATAGATACTAAGAAATTAGAGGTAAAGCAAATTCAATAAAAATTATTTTATTCATATAGGTCACTTATAAACGTATTAACGTTAATATTGATCAAAAGGAAGGTTTGAGCGCCATTGTTTATGCGTTTAAATGCCTAAATTTATACGGAATACTGACAAATTAAATAAATACAACAACAAAAAATACGATTAACAAACACTGTACATTAAATCTAATAGCCAAGTAGGTGATAAGCCTCCTGTGCCTGACACGCGCTGTCGTTTTTTGGTCTAACGCAAGTCGGATTCCACACGATGTTTTTCTTCACTATTCGAGCGAATGTTAAATGCGCATATAGAATAAAACTCCATTGGTGTACAGCCGGGCACCGAACTTACGACCTCAGGGATTCTACAACACTGCTCAAATTATATAAATTTCGTTTACGAATTGTTAAATAAACAATAGAAGTGAGATAGTAGAAGATTGCAACGAATAGGAACAAACGCGAAACAATTCCGTAATTCTTAGTTAACAACGTTCGGCCTAAGTTAATTATGTTCATGGCATAAATCTTTCGTAATTGGCCTCTTGTTACACAACACTAAGAGGCTGGGACGTGTTGAAATTATATATGTGAAGTACACAAAGTTTCATGATGGTTTGCTAAGCTAAAATTGTTATTTATGTAATAAACTCGTGTGTGATAATTGCCAAACCTTTCGAGACCCTCGCTTTTGTTTCGCGACATGTCGAATTATTCTGTATAGAAGTGTAATATGTTTATATGTATACGTTTGTACATATGTAACAATACTACTAATACATACATAACATATGATTTAACGTTTAAGAGACGAGAGTGACACGCAAAGCAGTCATTGAACTAAAACGTTGACAAAGATGGCGTTCGGATAATAGCGAATTGCGGTTGATTTAATTGTATTAAAATGTTAGGCTGAGGGTACACGAGCAATCAGCTAATGTGGTAACCGTGCATGCGAACCCTGCACGCAACTATCCACCGAAAAAATAGTCGTCTAGACGCTAGATGTAGCCAAGAATTAATTACTAAAGGGTTGTCTTTTCACGTCGATGATTCATTTGCAGTTTCATTTTATATTACATTCGAACAATGAGGAGATTATTTATATTCTCACACTAAATCACTATCATATCAATATCTAAAATCAGACCCTCTGTTTGAACATAGTCTTAAGAACGTAAAATGAGATTCGGCCAAATCCCATAGAACTTGGACGGTTTGAATAGAGCCCGCGCGCGTAGCACGTGGCCAACTGATTGTGTTTATTTTACATCGTTCAAACAACATATTAATTTGGTTCTTTTTGTTGGCGAAATGACTTTCGGAAGCCATTGTGATAATAGTCGATTACTGCATTACAAACTTGCATATTTTTCCCATGCAATTGCGATATTAAATTATATTATATTAATTATAAATTAAGATATGTGGAATAATTAAAATATATTATATATAATGATTGCTGTGTGTCATCAGCAGTATTGCCTAGTGCGTATGACCCTCATCCCTGAGGTCGTATATTCGAATCACATCTTTCATTTTTTTTTCTGTGTGCAATTAGCACTTTCTCATACGGTGAAGTATCGTGAGGAGTCTGGCGTGTCTCAAACAGACAAATCGATGACATGATCAGAAGGCTGATTACCTATTTGTCTGTAAAATGACTGAAGAGGCTGAAAAATCTAAGGCCATCTACTTGCCTCAGTACCTCAGTTTTTATTAATATAGATATATTAGTTGTGTTATATTTTATTTATTTACAAAATATTTCCAGCGCTCGACACACAGATAAGGGTACGTAATAAAAACACAAAAACTTTTAAATTATAAAAAACCTAAAGGAAAATAGATTTCAAAGTGACAGTGGAGCAACTATATCCAGCTTATTTATCAGGATGCTCAGTGTGGATAACGATGGCTTTTGGTCAAGACATGTTCTTCTGAAAGGGATTATAAGTTACGTTGGTCAGCAACGCATAAATAAATGGCGATAAAAATTGTATCATGTTAGAATAACATAATTAGTTTTACCTACATCAAGTATAAAACAAAAGCAGAAACAAATTCAAAGTCTAGAAGTGTTGTCGCTCATGTAAATCACGTTGTTTGCAGCGCACTGCGTCTTGTCGGTGTCTTTTCTAAAGGAATTTTTATTTCCCCTTTGTTCACTTCATGCTTGCGAGTGTAAGTTTCAGTGTGATAAAAATTAATCTTTTGTTACTGATGACATTTTTTATGCGTTTTACAAAGAGTATCAGAGTTTATTAAATGTCATGGTAATTCGATTGAGTTTTAGAGCTATTTTTAAAATCTTATAAAAATAACTAGCTGCCCCCGGGAACTTTCGGAACGTTTCTCCTTAATGTAGTTTTCGTTAGCCTTAATACCGTGACATGAAAGAATAATTTCACTGTATTATCGACACTATAATTTGAATTTTATTTGCACTTCGGTCTAGGTAACACGTGGTTATAGCTAATACCAAAAATTAAAAAAAGTAGAAATAATTTAATTTCACGGTATTTCGTTTAATACAAAATAAATTTAATTTATACTTTAGCCTCAATAACACGTGGTAATCATGATATTGAATTGTAGCTTATATGACACGTTTGTCGGTTTACCATAGCAGTGACAACTATTGATGTACTTACTCAATCCAGTCGAAAAGAATCGACATCTGTTAGAATCTTTTGGAGTTAACAGATAATTGTGACTGTCAATTAATTATAGACAAATAATTTGCAATAAAATAAAATTGCGACTATAATTAAAGATACGCTAAGCTAGCCTATCTCTTGAGTTGGACCAGAGCTGCTCACGGTGTGCCAATTTAATTTAAAATCGGTTAAGTAGTTTAGGAGTCCATCGCGGACAAACATCGTGACTGGAGATGTATATATATATTAAGATTTAGTACCGCTACAAACCTGTCCGTTTCTCTAATCATCTTTATTTCATATACAAGTAGGTGATCATTTTGGCTTCCTCACTATGTTCTCCTTTACCGTATGGCGAGGGTTAGATAGACAGAAAATCCATGGAGCATAGCAGCGGATCGAAGCTACAAATTCAGGGATGAACATCTCACGCTAAAGCCACTAGCCCAACACTGCCTCTATTGCTGCTTTGAAAATTTTAAACAAATTTAAAAATTCTATACGAAAATGTTTCTTTCATAGTTTTTTTATCGCTTTAAATAGTATTACAATCTTGTTTTGAAGTTGGGCCCTCCTTGGTCCTTGTATTTTATTCGTAAACTAGCTAGAGTAGGTATAGTCGTTTCCAGATATCCTTTCGGGATGTTAAATGCATATAGCTGTTTGTAATTCAACATGTAATACCACAATTATCCTTAATACCTCAACGAGTAGGTTGTAATAGAAATATATTTTTTTAAATCCCCACTAATTCCCCAGAGATTGAATCCCATGCGGCGCTGACGGCCAATACCTCTCGCCCGATCTCCGCGGGGACTCTTCCAGTTCAGGGAATAAACGAAAAATGTCCACTTATGCTCCTACACAAAACTCACCAGTTAATAGAGCATTGTCATACTTAACACGAACCTATGTTTAAACACAGTTTCTGTTCGTGTTCATGAAAATACGTAAGAATATAACTAAAATTATTCAGATCTAAGTAGTTTACAGTTCTATATTGTATCCAAGGTGTTCGTGATTTGTTGAGACTGTAGTATACAGTATAAACAATAAAAGAAAACAATCTAAAAGCAATATTGCGCCATCAAAATTTAAATCTCACAAAACACACGCTCTTTGTTACAGAAATACGACACACTTATTGAGTATAACAATGACCTTTTCCATACACTTATTGATATCACCTGCTGCCCGATTATACCCTACAGCTATTTAGCTGCCCAAATACTTTCATATGACCCTTAAATACCTCACAAAACTCCCTATCTCCACAAATCCGGCTAAATCCTTCGTACAAAAGATGATAATGCTCCACTCTTTCATATTCAATTAAATATTTTGTTGGGGAAAAATCTATCCTGCTGGCTTAAGGGTCTTAGGAAGCTAATTTTATATTTTGATTACATATCCTATGTTATTATGGTTATTTTTTTTATAAGATTTAACTACGATATTTGTTCTTAAGAATTAATTTATTCTGAATTTCTTTATTATGTCCCTGAAGGCTGCATGTTAAGGCTTTCATCATTCATATCATTTGACATTTATAGTCAGATTTTATTCATTAAACAACACATATGTAACGCTATATCTAGGTAGAATGTATGCTACAAGCTATCTTTTCTTAAATATATGAAAATTATGCTTAACCTAAACTTAGCAAAAAATATTACACTACCAATTTTAACCAAAAAATTAGTAGTTTAACCGCGGATAGGCGCAATGTCCCACGATATAAATTGAATAAGCTTATCAACGAGATTAAATTTCAACTAAACATATATCTAACTACAAAAAATTTAAACAAAAAACAAGACAAATTAAAAAGGCATACAGTTAGGTACTAGTTTGCACAAAATTTAACTGGTATCAAAAACAATGCATTGCATTGAACATTTGGCAAAGGATCGAATGATCGGGATTAGTTCCCTAGCCCCGGGACCACCATAATTAGATATTAATAGATAAACGAAACACGTGTGGGGCAACTCGTATAGGGTCGATTTGAAATAGTGAATCCATTTTATCGTAACTTTAATAACTTAGATAAATTGTGTATTGTAAGTTATTGAACAAAATTTCCGAAGAAAGAATATATTTTGAGGTACGTTTGATATATAATAATTTGAATGTATATGAATAAGTTTATTTAGCAGTTAGTCACTAATCTTCTCTTCTTTTGGTGAATCACCATTACTGACAGTCGCTAGAAGCGCGTCGTGTACTACCAGAAGCAGCAACTCTTTGTTGTGAATGTTTTTTTTCCTTCTGGCCGTTTTTACTTTTAGACACTACCCATTATAATTAATTGGAGGTAGGTCGTGGTGTAACATATGACCATTGAGTATAGCTACATTTATATAAATAAAATAATTAAAATATTTATTAAACAAAACGCTGTATCGAGCTGGTTCACGATATGCAAATGACCTTCGGCTTAGATAATGAAATGTGATTATGTATTAAAGGGTGCATAAATTAGCAAAAAGTAATAACTTGATGAAGACGAAAAATTATCTTATCTACAAGCCGATTTTTAATTAAATTATGTCTAATCTTGTCCCAGTCTAAACGATGCGTCATATTTGGGTTTTAATGATTTTGTTATTGCAGCCGATCGTCTATGAGGGACAGGACAAGAATCCAGAAATGTGCAGGGTCTTGCTGACACACGAAGTCATGTGCAGGTAATAATAATAATTTATTTACAATAATTTATATGGTGGTACATTCTAAACATCGCATATTCCACACATTATTCCGCAAATTTGTCTTACATAATTAAAAGATAGATTTTTTAATATAAATTATCATATTCAGTCAAATAATAATAAATCTAGTAGAAAAATCTTTGAATATTTTTGGTGAAGTATTATAAACCTTGATTTTTGTGTTTTATATACAATTCCAGATTAATTGGCATAACCAATTTAATTATATAGTCGACGTGGTAGACGTCTACTTAGGCAGTTGTCCATTCCGTATAAAAGAACGTATCCAACAAAGTCGCTACCCATCCCGTTTAGATCTACTACGTATAAGGTCTTGACGTGGTTCAATGTCTACGGGAATGTAGTCGCGGAGGCAGAGTAACGTCTAATAGCGATACAGACAATATAATACGTGTTTTTTTTCGTGCAAACCCAAGGTTGCATGGAACTTGCATGGGGATCGGCATCGCTGTTGCTAACAGTAGTACGGAACTACCAAAATAAGGCGCGTTACGTAAATATTGATTCTCGGGAACATTCATCAATCATATGAAAAACATTTTTATTCCCAGCAGTGTCTTTTGTAAACATTTGCAAATCATTCTTCTAAGAATTTTTAAACACATCGAAATGTGTAATTTAAATATCAATTGATATCTGTTGTGGTTACAGTGCCCCAACCCTATGAGTTATGGCAGTCACATTTGTCGCCATTCAAGAAAGAATTGTTTTGTCGTAAATAGCAAACCGGACCTCCTATTTAACTTGCGTTAAGCCAGTGAGGTTGATATCAAATTTTTTGCTTTAAGAGTTTTGATTGAGATTAATTTAAAACTTTAAACTGTTTCTTTTCTTGAACGTAACAGTTTACGTAACACTAAATGCAATATAGAACATTTGAATTGCACACACAAAGCCAGAACACGGTTGTATTAAACAGTTTGTTTGGGGTGGTTTTTCCTTTACGCGTCTCGCCGCACTGTCGATGTGGTTGTGCGTAAATACACAAGTGTTGTATGTGTGATCAATTAAAATTTTATTCCACCTTAGACGCAATGTTTTTGTCTCGTGTTGCACGATATGTGCATCCCTGTCACTCGTCTTCGGGGAGGAGTCTCAGGGGAGCCTGTCCTTTCAATGTCTTTGCCCTTTGCGTCAAGGAGCCGTAGGGCGCAAGTGTTTTCTTAATGTGGATATGGCTTCCTACTAAATCTTAATAAATAGTACTTTTGTGATTTAGTTAAAAGAATTTACATGTTTAGTAACTAGCCTGCTATAATTCTTCAAAATATATTTTCTACATGTACTTTACTCTACACGAATATTTAGATTTAGTAGGGTAGGTCATCATGGATTTTTCCTCAGCTACCTAAATAAATTATACGTATTTTTGCAGTCGTTGCTGTGATAAGAAGAGTTGCGGAAATAGAAATGAAACGCCGTCAGATCCTGTTATAATTGACCGGTAAGTTACCTATTTAATTTACGTTACAATGATATAAAAGTTACAAAATCAGACTTTAATCACACTTTGAAATCAATTTTCCTCTCATCATCATCGTCGGTCTCTTTATTTGGTCCACTTCTGGACGTAGGCCTGCTCCATTTGCCTACAGTACGATCTGGCCTTTCTGTGTCCACTGGGAGCCAAACTGCTTGACGATGTCGTCAGTCCACCAAATCGGACAATTTTCTTTTAGTTTTTATACTTTCGTTTGCAGAGCGTTTGCTAGCTGTTATAAAAAATCAGGAACAAAGGAACACTAGCTATTTCTTTAAAATCTCAAGTTGTCGTTTATTTAATTTTTTTTATGTATTAATGTAATTAATTGTCTTACGTTTTCTGTTTCGTATATTTTGTTTATCAATGTAATCTGTTTTGGCTTGTATTGTCTAAGTGTTTTCTTTTATAATATACTAGCTGCCCCCGCGAACTTCGTTTCTCCTTAATGTGGTTTTAGTTAGCCTTAATACTGTGACACGAAAGAATAATTTCACTGTATTATCGTCACTATAATTTGAATTTGATTTACACTTCGGTCTAAGTAACACGTGGTTGGCTATGCTAACACCAAAAATTTAAAAAAGTAGAAATATTTGAAATTCACGGTATGTCGTTTACTACAAAATAAATTAAATTTATACTTTAGCCTCAATAACACGTGGTAATCATGATATTCAATTGTAGCTTATATGACACGTTTGTCGGTTTACCATAGCAGTGACAACTATTGCTTACATACTCAATCCAGTCGAAAAGTATCGACATCTGTTAGAATCTTTTGGAGTTAACAGATAATTGTTACTGTCAATTAATTATAGACAAATAATTTGCAATGAAATAAAATTGCGACTATAATTAAAGATCTAAGCTATCCTATCTCTTAAGTTGGACCAGACTGCTCACGGTGTGCCAATTTAATTTAAAATTGGTTAAGTACTTTAGGAGTCCATCGCGGATAAACATCGTGACAGGAGATTTATATATATTAAGATTGTAGCTATAAAATTCCTTATAAATAAGCATATTTGCTATACACCAGCTCGTTATAAATAACAGCATATCTGCCACTGGCGAAGGGACTTACGGATAAGGGTCGTTAATTATTCAGTTCTTAACTTTGTACTGTTATTATTACGTCTGCGAAGTCTGTCTCGAACAAATTAACTCATTCACATCTATTTATGGTGATTTATCACTTTGTATGACAGATTTTAAAAACTTTCTATTGCTATTGCATACGGACCTTTGTTATCCGTTAACTTTTCACGAATGTCAGGAGTTTTAATCGGACTTGTTTAATTTTAGAAAATAACAAGCACTTCGTTGCTTTTTTATCTAGCCATCTATTAGAAGGAGTTGCGTAACTAAAATTGTGTATTGACATCAAATAAAAAGGTAAAATTTTCCAAAGGGGCTAAAAATCATGATTGTTTCGGCTAATCATCAACCCACGAAACTCGTACAAAAGTCACACAGAATAGCCACCATGCTGAGTTATTCATAAAGTTTCGTAAAGAACGCAAGCCAATCAGGCTGTCAAATACCAACATAACAAAAGAAATAGAAAACTTCATAGGTGAGGGTAGGACTAACGCGGTTCTAATTTATTTGCTTTTTCGTCAATTGAATGGAGATAGGAGTTTTCTAATAGTTTGATAGCCAATTAGCAGATTTAAATAAGGGGCTTATATCTAAATAAAAATAAGTGAAAACTAAACAAAAAAGCCTTTATTTATTTCGAAAGAGATGCATCTATACAATGAAAGGGGTTAAAAATAAGACATAAATTAAACATTGGATCCACAATAAGTTTTACTAATAAAAAATGTAATGAGCAAAACAAAATAAAACAAAACACGACAGCACAAAAACAAAATTCATAAATCCGGACAGCGACAAAATACCTATAGCTATAATAAAGAAGAAATATACAAGGATTTCGACATTAGCAGTTGACCTTCGATGTCTTAACATAGCAGTTATCTCATGTCATCAGTGTACAGCGCTTTTTAAAGTAGGTAGTTTCCATTTCGTGGAACGTGGAAAACCGGCCTTCGAGAAAAAAGCTTACTGAAAGATCAGCAACGCATTCGTTAGTCACCAGTGTTGCAGGCGTGTATCATTTTATTCAAAAATGAACAAATTGAAAATAGTATTATCCGACTGTCATGGTATTTTCGTACCAATACAACTTAGTGTCCTTCTAGGGTATCACTCCCTTAAAGATTGGCAACGAACCTGCTAGCCTCGTTGCAGGGCGGTGGTTATACTTCATTCAGAAGTGATTTAGTGACCATTAAACTTGAAGTATTTCGAGAACTTCAATATTTCATATTTAAGTAATACACGTGAGCTGTAGGCAAACATCAATTGTTGTCCAGTTGACCAGTTTGTTACTCTTAAAGCTTCATACACAAAATAATAAAACAGAACAAACAAGCGTTATTCTCGATACATTAATTCATCAGTCACCCCGCCCACGCTACAGTCGCTTAGTAATTCGATAATTGAAATTGTGCAATTGCGTGCAAAACTCCGCGCCGAATTCATTACACTCCTTGCAATGGTATTTTTTATATTTTTATCCAGCGTCGCCCGTAATGATAGCGTTGATGGTTTAATTATTTTATGTATGCTATAATGGTTTATTTAGCAAATGGATGTTGAATTACAGAAGTAGGTTACGTAATGTTTTCATGTTAATTACCTGTAAGTGTTTTTAGTGCCAGTTACGTATAAAACCATTTTTCTATCAACTTATCTGTCTCACACCGGTATGGGATTTACTAGACTAGACTAGCTATTTAAAAATGCACTTTTGAAACAAAATATTGCAAGTTAAAGATAAAAAAAAATTGATTGAGATTGGGTTGGACAACCCTTATCACTTAGGTGTTTGAAATATAGATAGGAGCTGATTCTCATAATACAAAATTTCATAAGAATCGATCGAGCCGTTTCGGAGGAGTATATAATAAAATAAATAATTATCATACAGTCAATACGTTAAGGTTGGTTTCTTTTTCATAAAAAATAATACTACAAGGTAGACAAAACAATACACTTAATATTTATCTAAAAAAAGTGCTGTTTACCTCCTATCAGGTACCTACTTCATCTTGTAATTACTAAGTCTTTAGACCAATAAGTAATTTAATCAATCAGGTTATTTACTAAAAAGGATATTTAACATAATAAAGCGTCCAATAACACTTACAAATTCTATTAAGGAGAGAACACTATTTTCTTGTGTACTATTTTTATAAGTACTAATTACTAAGTAAAAACTAATATTGGACTTTTTCCTCTGTTTTCTTGACTATATTTTTTCAAATTTTTAGGATTGATAGATTTTAACTTATACTATAGAAAATGTTTATATTATGTGTACTTATATAAGGAATTAAATATTTTAAATCAAACATGGTTGTGTACACCAGCCACACATAATAAATAATTCCATAAAACAAATAAAGTTCGCGGAAATTATTGCATGTATGTACCGATAACACGAATAACTGACGTAACTGTGGAAGCAGGCAACAATCCAGAACCCTACGAATCAGCAGCAATTTGTTAAGTGGATTTTTGCCCGAGACACGATCGCGGCTCGTCGCGCTCCTGTACACAATTTCATTATCTCTGCTCGCCTGCCCGTTGCCGACTCTACTATTAACTTATTCAATATACATTTTGTAATAACTAAAACCTACGTGTTTTTAATTATTGGGCTTAAACAGTTCTTTCGCCGCTTTAGGGTGACTTTTGAAGCTATTTTTTGTAAGATTTGGTTATGAATGCTTAATTCTAGACCAGACGCCCCGTTGCGTTAAGTGTCTAATAAGCCATTACAAAAAAATCGACCAGTATAACTAGCCATACACGGATTGATAAATCATTCAAATATCGTGAATGCGTTCTAATTGAAATATTTATTTTTAAAAACACAAACTTTAAAATACTTATTAGTAACCGGTGGTATAAAAACCTAATAAAACATAAAACTTTAAATCAATTTCCAATTCAATGTTCCCTACGCAATCACTTAAGAATTTTATGAAGTGGAATGATTAAGATGTTTTGTACTTGAATTTAAAACGATGACCGAGGGTGGGTTGATGATCGTATTAAACTATTCTATAAACATATTGTGACTTGCTTTTAGTAGATTAATAGCAGTTTAGGGAAGCATAATTGATTACATGGAATCAATGTAAGTATTAAAAGTAGGGTAGCACACTATTCAACTGTTTTTAGTTGTTTTTCTAAGAACCTTTAAAGCGTTCACACACTTTCTTTGTATAAAATATTTACTCGAGATGTTTCTTTATTTATTTATTATTTCAATTTTACCAGAATCATACATAATACTTTGTCTATTATCTATGTTACACACTCTTTATCTTACGTATGGCAACAAATATAAATGTTCGAAAAAATTACCAGATTTTTTTTAACAAAAAAATATTACCAACAATACAGCGGATTAGGTACATGATAGGCACTTAACAACGCCTAAAGTACTGTTAAAAACGTTATAGTCAAAATTACACGTGGTATTGTAACTGATTAATTGACCCGAGGTCGGAAAATCCCGCAAATCAATACAGATGGCTGTCTGATTTATAACACTTAAATACATCTAATATAAAAAAAAAGTTATAACTCCGCATATGGCATACATCTTCATTACAATGGAATCTTTACACCCTATTTCGGGTGTGACAAAATCGATTCCCAATTTGACGTAACCCTCGGATTCTTTATTTGATAGCATATTTTGTATGAAATCGATTTATATTAAGATAATGTATAGTTTAAAAAACACTTTACGAACAATCTATAAATTCGCACACATTCGTAACCACAAAGAGTACCTATTTGTGGGCTGAATTTCTAATTTTACATTAGGGAAATGTTTCTCTATAAAGACGAGAATCTCTCGACTGCAGTTTTCCGGTAATTTTCGGTCTTGTGAACATTGGTGGGAGCGAATCGCTGCTATTATATTATCTCATTAGACACGCCGAGCCGCGGTGCGCCTCTTTTCTTTTCGCCAAATAAGTTCGTTTCTGAACGCTTGATTTCCTTTATTACGTTATGTGATTTGTTTTAACTTTAGAATCTTGTATTTACTGTTCCAGTTTTAGTTTATGTGTGTTTATTTTTTAATAATGTCTTTTGGAACATAGTGGCTTCATTAACTAGACAATGTCTCATAAAAATAGTTTGCAAACAAACGTTCATTCGAGCGCTACCCCCGAATGGTAGGTTTGAAAGTTCTGCTGTGAGAGTTTCTATAACTTCATAAGTCTTTATTTATAGCCTTATAAAACCGCGTCGTGAAAATACACTCAAGTTTAATCCTTTAATTTAAGTATCTAGCATTCTGTTAATTCTTAAGCCATTATTGAGTAAAACAATAGAAATAACTTAATAAATAAGAGAATAGAAAAAAGTAATATATTATATTAGAACATACAAAAATATTACACAAAGAACTGTGATTCAACAAAAGAAATCGTCACACTTAGCCTTATATATACAAAAAAGGAAACTGGTCCCAAAAGTGTACCCTGGGGGAGGCCGCGTTTCGCTACGGCCCGATACAAGCACGACGACCGGTGATTAGGCTTCTTATCCTTAAGATAGCGACAAAACTGTGCAAGACTTAACAACTAGGACCGTTTTCTTATTCCCTCTAACCAAGCATTTTCTTGTCGACTTATCTAATGTTCAGCTTAAATTCTCTATGTAATGTTGGCCTTTGCTACGTTTTTTTTTAATGAACAAAAAGATTTACATCTAATTGGTAGTAAAAAATAAATCGAGGAAGCCGAGTAATGAGATGTCGTATTTCTGATTTATAGTATTATAGACGCACTGGTACCCTCTGATTTCTACTCGATAAGTCTGGGTGACGATCGTAAATTGAAATATGATGTCACCGTAATGAGCTCGAGTAATCGCAACGACCCTTCAACTCGCAAGGCATTGCAAAATGTCACGTAATAAAAAAAAATATTATCATTTACAAGACCTTTCTTTATGTAGATAGATATTTTATCAAAGTTATATGAATCAAACAAATAAAAGCCATCGAATTTAACTTAAACATTTTATTCTTAACCATGTGCAAGTCTTCTATCTCAATTTCGACCTCATTTTGGATTCCAATACGTGATTCGTCGGTTCGGAAATTATTCGGTGAAAATTCACCATCTCGTTAGAATGTGCGATCCGGTCGAGCGAGGCGAGCCAACCGCTTGATAAATTGTCTGGAATAATAATGATGAATTGCAACTACTACGATCCTGATGTTAGTTCTAATCTATGAGCGGTTTTATTACATTATTTTAAAAATAGAACGTTGTTTTTTCACAGACAAGACAAGAGTAAAAAATAGCAAACATATGTCAAAAGCTATTAATAAAACGTCCTCAAAGGAACTAATGATAAAATAATAAATTCAACAGTTTTTACGCTAGTTACTTTTGGATATATACATGCAATGCACGTAAAAATATATAAAATGTGTGTGTATGATACGACAAAAAACTAAGACGATATAGATACCGTCATAATTTGTTCGATTAATTAGTGGCTAGCTTTTTCCAATTTTATTACAACAAAATTAACGTTATTAAAAAGACAACTCCGTGTTCATTTAATTAGTGGGAAGGTTTTATCGGTCCCTTTCTCTTCGGAGCTTAAAAAGAATTTCAGACTGTCATTTGTCGAAGCGAAATTTTTTCACGTAAATACTTTTAAGAGCACACCTATTCCAATGTAGTGAAATTAAGTAAAGTTAATTGTCGCTTTATGATGGCATTGCGTGAGGTAGGGTCAGATAGCAAACAAATTGTTGTGAACTTAGTCTTGGAATAGAGAATTATGGACATGGTATTTGTTTTATGAGCAAACACGTTTATATCGTAAACGTACATTATATGTTCATGTATTAACGTGTACAAACGCTAATAATCCTTCAAAGTATAATAACTATACAATGTGATATTGCAGGCATTTCAAAGTAACTTGGTTGTTTCCTTTTGTAATTGAATTATATTCAAAATATATAATCTTTATGAAAAACTTACTAATTAAGTTATATATTTTTTATTCATTCCGTGAAATAATAAAAAAAAGGATAATTCTCTTTAGAGACTTGGTTATAGCTTTATGCCGTTACTACTTGAGAAGGAGGTCCTAGAATCCGTCTGGAAAGGGCAGCCTTCAGCAGAGTAGTGTAATATTGACAATTCCCCCCCCCCCCCCCCCCCCCAACACTTCAACTCTTCGAACTTCTTCTTCAGTGCGTCTTACCAGTAAAAGAGAGGCCTTTAATCGATAATTCGGTCAACAGGAACGAAAACCAAAACGAAAAAGAAAAATACCGTCTCTAAGCGTTTATGGTTTGAAAATCAAAAGTTCACTTAAGTCTAATTAAATAAGAGTGACTTATTCAATTAGTTATCATGATTTGAATGTAATCGTGACCTTTCATTTGATTAATGGCCTCTTCAATTTTCAATTTTGTTTTATAATTGCGGTACAATAATGGAACATATCTGTTTTTAATATCCATTAAGGAATATCATTTGATAAATTTTTGATTGAATTGGCTATTAAACGAAATTCTAATTTGTATTTCTCATGAAATAGTCCTGAAATCCTCTTATTGGGGATGCGTACCTCTGCACCAGGACCACTTGATGACAGACAAAATGCTTTTTATAAATACCTAAAAGAAGTACCTATTGGCCTAGTGGCTTAAGCTAACCCTGGGCGTGCCTTCGAATTACGACTGTGTACTAATGGTTTTTTCTTTGTAAATAATGTAATACGCAATACCACCTGTAGTGGTTTACCACCGCGTGTTTAGAAATCTGCTGCTGCCCACCGAAGTATGTCTGAATCTATTCTACTAAGGCCGGCAACGCACTGCCGATCGTACTGACATCTTGAGTGTCCACGGGCGACGGTATCACTTGACATCAGGTGAGCCTCTTGCCAGTTTGCCCCCGGCAAAAGGAAAAAAGTGCTTGCGTACAAAGTACACATGTCAGAAGTGAAACTTGCTTGTAAATTAATTATTATAAGCTAAAAGCCCCAGTGGATTATCATGCACCAGTATATGTACCACTCCATGTATTTGTATATCTATATACACACTGTATACGTGATAATGATAATACAAAATAATAAAAAAATCTGCGTTTACTGCACAAGACGTTATGCGAGAGAATTGCCATCTAAAGAAACATAGTTACATATTAGAATATATGTAACTAATAAACGAATATATCAACCAATAGCGTGTATTTTTTCTCGATCTCACTTTCTCACTCTCTATCCCTCGGTGTCAATCGCTCTCTCCCTTTTCTTCGACAAAAAAGCTGCACATCTTCTTGACGTTTCATCCGTAAAAAAATTACCCTTATGCGCCTAAAGAAGTTTCACTTCAACACACACACTAATAACTATTAACTTAACATATGTGTTTTAATATAAACTTAGCTCTATATTGTTTAGAATTAATCATAAGTCAAGTATAAAAGGGGTATGTATACCAGCCGTTAGCTTCCTTTAGTGGCAGACACAAGACGTCAGCACGTTTAAGCGCCAATTAATTATTAAGGAACCCTGAGCTCCTTGCTTTGACTCTTTGACGGCTGTACAACAATGTGGCCCCTGATTGCCTGCTTTGTAAATTGCATTATCGTGGTTTGCTTGTCTTTGTTTACCGATAGTGTTATCTGGCTTGAGGCAATTGTTATGCATATGAAAGTTGTTTTAAATCATTTTAAAGCTAGCTAAAATTGCTGTGTGAATTGTTTAAGGCTTTTAATAAATAGTTTTCTATCATCAAGTCACAGCTTATTAAAAATCAACATGTTAACTTATTGCGTGTTTTTATTCGATTCGATTCCTAGAGTGAAAACTGATTTAGAATTTCACGCGTACGTCATACGAAGTTTAGTATAGGTTTTTGCAAGTGCCGTAAAGAATTATATAAATGTATAAACTTAGGTTTTAAAAAAAGTTGGCAGTGTTGGCCTAGTGGAGTTAGCGTTTATTCCTCAGCCCTGAGGTTTGGTTCGATCTCCGACTGTGCATCAATGGACTCTTGATGTGCGCATTTTATTTTTTTAGTTCGACTTATTTACATTCGCTCGAACGGTGAAGGAAAACATCATGATGAAGCCATTTGCTCAAACCCAAGTCGATCACCTACTTGCCTTTTAGATTGACAAGCGATCATGAAACAGTTATAGAAATCTGAGGCCTAAAAGGTTTGAAGCGCCACTGAATTATTTTATTTTTTAAAGACTACAATAAATATATATGGAGAAATGATATTGAATGGCCTTTTGGACGGGTATATTCTACGAAAATAGAGAGGTTTTAAACTGTATTTCGGCAAACATATCGCAGGGGTCGGATTTGATAGAAGCGCCTTTTTCAATTGTAACTAGTAAATCCAATTTTCGTCATGTATCACTCGCGTAAGGGTGAAATGATAATGGACAGGATGGTATGACAGTTTTAAGACTGACACAAAAAAAAACAACAGAAATGTGTCAAAATATAAGACATATTTACTGACAGTAAGACTACTGAGCGTGATTTCAAAACATTGAACTTTTAATTGATAAGAAGTTCAGAATAAAACATGTACGATGATAATCAATTTATTTAAAAATTAAAATATTTGTTATTGATATAGTCAGTATAAAATGTTGTTAGGTTAGCTAATTACGTAATAACTTAAGACAGAAGGTCCGCTGAATAAACTGAATAAATTGACTGACTTAGTATTGCATGGATCTCACAACTTTTTATGTTACGCGTTGCGAGCCTTAGTTATTGATGGGATCATAATAACATCTCTAAGTTGACATTTAAATCTTAAGTTTTTCCTCTAATTTCATGCTATTTATTTTGATAAGCAAAAACATCGTGTGCTTTTCCATTTTATTAGCACCTTTCTAATAGAGATAGCCATGTTGTGGGTTATGATTTCATTGTTACGAGTAGCCCTATAATAATGATATTTTATTTCTTAATCGAGCGAGTACTACCTCTGTATACCAATACCAAAGATATACAGTATCTTAAGATATTTTAGAATACGTTCTCTGGGTACATGTGCACTTAGCTCCCTACAAAAAGAAATTCAGTTATAGTATCAATGGGGTTCGCTTAAATTGCATTGAGCTACCCATTAACGCCTTGTCAGATCGGATTTCGATTTATGCGTCTGATAAATGGAATATTTCAATGCACTTATCAGTCGATAATGATAAGATTATTTGAATAAACATTGAATAAAATCGTTACCTTGTTTACCGTATATTGAGATTGAAGTTAAAGTAATTTTATTTATTCATATACATATAACTTTATTTGTAATCATAATAATCAAATATACAATATTTACAATTTTCTTAACGTAAATAGTAAGCCTAAAAATGAATAAGTGGAAAATTAAAACAAATTGAAAAAGTTTTGTTTTGTGGCAGTGTACCTTTAACGCTGGCTGCATTTCCTTGCTGTATTGCGATACTTATTCCTTGAGCTAGGAAAGCACCAGCTCTGGGGTCACCGGCACTGTCTACCAGGCGCCAACTCGAATCTTTAATTAGCGCCTGTGTTTTTGAACCCGGCCCAACTGTCTCCAATGCAAAGGGAACAAAATAAAAGTTGCAGGAAAGACTCATTCATTATTTTCCGCTTACTAAACGGAATCTGAGTTTGATTTGTATTAGTTAACAATATTGTATAAATATAAATATTTTTGGAAGGACTAGATATTATATAAATAAAGTACACTAATTAAAAAAATCTTAAATATATATACAGCATTGGTTGTTTGCAATACCAAGGGTTGCGTGCAGAACCAGTCGCAAAGTCGTTGTGCTTTTACTGAATGCTGTCTCTGACGAATGTCTCTGATAAATAAAATATAAAAAAAATTATATTTTCGCAGAGTGAATTCACAGTAGCGATATTGTGTGTTGTATGTTTTTAAAACTATATATTTTATTTTTCGCCATTATAGTATTGGAAAAGTCTGTAAGGATAATGAATGTATTCCTGTAATTAAAACATAGCAATAATAGAAAATTAGTATTTCAGTTAATCGCTATTAGCTTATAGCATATATATAAGCATTGTAGGTAAACTGAACTTAATTTTATTATCCCCACAAATATCTATTAAGCACACAGTTTTCCTATTCCAAGAAGTTAATGAAAGAATTAGCTTTCATTACATCGAATACGATTCGTTTAACGGTTTCCAGAAACGAATCAGGACCTCCGCTATCTTTATACGAGGAGACGTGAGTGTCGATTATCTGTGATTAGAGTTATAAAAGTAAAATACTTTATATATTTTATAACACAATATGTTTGTCAGACAGACACACATCAAATTTGTTACTAACAAAACAGACAAAATAATTATAATCAGAAAAGAAAAATAACAAAATTATGGAAAGAAAAAAGGAATAAGTTACATTTTTACTGTGTAATGTGTGTGTTGTAACTGGCCCTAACCCAGCATTATGCTGTGGAGCACACGTATTCAACAGCGCTAGTTATTCTGTCAGACAACAGTTTGTGCCTCAGACCCAACAAAGATGTCAATCTTCTAACACTACTGTACCTTATATGAAAGTTCTAGAATGTACCCTTCACTTCTAAGCGTACAAAATGAGAATACCGACTCATGAAGGGGAATGGACGTTCAATTTTAATGCATTAATTAAGCCCTCCTGGCTGATCCCCGAAATCGTCTAGAAACTCGCTCCGCTTAAATTAGACCAGGTTTCATTGTCTTTTTAATTCGTCTTCCAAATTCAAATAAGACTACCCTTTACCGGCCATAAAAGGATACCAGGTTTCATCCCGTCACTTCTAACGCTAATTCTCCGTTCAAACTGCGATACTGATTGGACGATATATTTAACAATCCTACTGCGAAAATGTATATTCTACGAAGTTTTTTCCGCGGCACGTCTACTTATTTCAAACTGTTGCAAGTTCCGCGTGAAGCGTGCGTTACTAATACTAATCACAATAACAACAAGGTCGCATTTAGCTTGCCAGTCGGTGGCGTTTTGTTGTATTTTTTTACATTTGCAAGAATATTACGGGTGCCCATGGAGGGTCTTAACGGGAGGTCGTTTGCTGTGCTGCCAGCCTTTCTAAGATTAATGACGTTGCCCCAAGACGCTTTGTAGACGCGAATTGACAAAAACCTTATAATTAAAGATATTCTATATCGTGGACTATAAATATAATAATCGTTAATGGATATCCTGTATTCTTACGTGTAACGAAAAATAGTAACTGTACAATTTATTAGAATAGTGTTGGCCTCAGCGTGCGACGTTCACGAGGTCGTAGCTTCGATCCTCGGCTGTGCACCAATGGACTTTTTCTATGTCTCTCGAACGAAAAGGAAACCGGATAGCCTTAGACTCGAAAATTCGACGGCGAGTGCCTATTAGATTGACAAGTACAGTGTGTTTAATATTTTTATAAAATTTATTTTTGATATTACAAATTACTAAGAGCATTCTACCAAATTTTTTGGCTCTTAAGTATTATATACTGTAAAATACGATGTATACTAATACTTCCTTTCTTTTCATCGTTTTTATCGCGGTCGTTATATTTTGATATCGCCGTGTTGTAGGATAGCTGATATAACGTTTATTATTTTGGTTGAGCTTAAAATTTGATATTCCAGAATTATAATTTTTGCTTTTGTTCAGACTGTTAAGCACTTGAATATTTATGCCGAGTATAAATGACTAGAAAAGTATTTCGACGTTTATGTATAGTCTTGACATTCTTTTGAAACTTAGAGTTTCATATCGCTTATCAGCCCCTCGGCCCGCCTTTATTGCTGCGGAATTTTTATCAATACAAAATTGAAACAATAATTACGCATGGCCTACTATCTACTGCCTACTACCTAAGTCTTCTGGGGTGGTGAGGAACCCAAGTTTTCTCCAAGAACTCAGTTCCTTTGTACCTAGGGGATATGTGGCGAAGGCCAAGGTTGTTTGCGATACCAAGGGCCATAAGCAGTCTGGTGCAAGGACGTTGCGCTTACATAATACTGTCTCCAACATATCGACATCTTTATATGTTAGCAGTGAGTTCACAGTAGCTTATTGGGTATTTAATATTATGTATTTGATTATATGTTTTTGTCACTATCGTGTTAGCTTAGTAAGGATAATGTATGTACTTTTGAGAATAAATAAGTTTAGTTGAATCAAAACCATTTAGAAATAAGTATTTTAATAAGTAATATAAATGTAATTATCTCTCTCTCTTTGGTAGCTTATGTCTGAGCGTCGTGGTTATGCGATATCGCGGCCCATAGACACTCACATTGCCAGGGGGCTTGCAAGTACGTTGTCGGCCTTTTAAGAATTGCTACGTTTTTTTTCTTGAAGGACTTTCTGTGGGCAACTGGTTCCACATAGCAGTGGTGCGCAGCAACAGTCTTAAAAAACGCTCAATTGTGGAACGACGGACGTCGATATGGGTGCAATAATTACAGTTTTGAGCACGAAGAGTCTTTCACTTTGTTCATGTGTGAACGGCTACGTGATCGTTTGCCTTCTGTGATACCAACCACGATCAGTTTCTCCAAGTACAGACGCAGATTAAATGTATGACCTTCAAAAGTTCTAAGCTTCCCTTCCGGCAGTCACCGGCATGTCAACTTATTAATTTGACAAATGACAGCATATCAAAGGCATCAATCAATCCAAATAATCAGATTTATAAATAGCACTGTTACAGACATAATCAATAGATGATATGAAAACATGTACGCGAATTTCCCAATAATAAATTATGGACCTTGTCCGCTTACCCCGGGTTAACCGGCTTTTATAAACTACCTGGGTAATTTATAACTATTACCCGGAAAACGATCAAGTGATATCACTTTATAGCATATTCAACGTGTAAATATGAGAGGGTGGCATAGGTACTTATGCTGATGTGTTCAACGTATGTATGTATTGCCTTGGAGCTCAGAATATTGTTGTTGGACATTCATTTTGTCTAGGTATGAAACCTTACCAAATTTACGAAGAGCTTTGAGATTTATCGCATATAACATTATAGTAAACACATTTCTGCGTTAACTAATATTTTTTTGATGTAAGTAAAACGTAGTATTATGTATATGAGCGTATCTGAATGCGTAAATAAGAAAATCATAGGTTCCACTCACAATGTAATGTTCAAGATTTATGTGTCTTTTTACTCTTTAATGTATCTTTAATATTTTATTCCTGTTTAGTTTTTGTTTTAATAATTGTGTATTACATGTATTTTGCACTACTTGCCTATCTTATTTAATACATTTCTTTTTTCTATACTCACAGTGGTTGCCTGGAAGAGATCGCTCGTAAGCGATAAGGCCGCCAGTTGCCCTCCTTTTGATTTAATTATGTTAATTTTTATTTTGTAGTGTAACGAAGTGTAACGAAGTGTAAATAAATAAATAAATAATGTACGTTCTGTATGGAACCAGTTTCATCATCAGACATCGAGCCAGAATACGAAATTTCACCCGTATCACCTCGACGTCCGTTGTTCCATAACTGATCGTTGTTAAGTCAGTTTTTGCCGCACCACCACTATATGGATACAGCTGCCTATTGAAGTATTTCCGTACCAATTGAACGAGAGAACGTATCGATTCTTAAAATGGTACCTACGGATTACCAAGCCCTCTGGCATTGTGAGTCTCCATATAGGTATCACTTAGTATAAGATGCTTCCTGCGTGTTTGTTCCTCTTCTATAAAAAGCGATTAGTAACCGGGTTCAGTCATTCGACACACTGTACAGAAAACAAAGGATGACTTTGATCTATGTGAACTATTGATTGTAGTCCTTTCCCTCTTCCATTTTGGATCTCGCTTAGAGCAGTCGTGTATAACCCAACCCGTGTTTAATTAAATTGAAAAAGTTTCGAAATTCTTATAATTAAAATTACAGCAAGTACTACTGACAATGCGTCATAGGAGTAGCCACCATTATTTTAAGTCTTAGCTTGCATAATCTTACATACCACAAATGTAAAACAACTTTAAACCATTGGCTCGGTACACTCAACAACAAAACAGAGGCATTGGTAAATCCTCCAATATATTTTTTTCCTTAATACATCTTTTCATGCAACACGCGCACACATTTGTTTCGCCTTTCACAAACACATTACATAGTCATCATAATATATTTTTTAACCAATTGTGTTGGTTGATGAAACTTTGTAAATTTAAAGAAGAGCGAAGCTTCCCTGTCACAGGTCTCTGACTTACTAGGGAGGCCTCAATCTGAATTCTATTGTACATATAGCTAAACAAATAAAGAATTTTGACATACTCATCAGAGAGTGTTTGAAAAAAATGCAAAATAATTTTAAAAAATAAGTAAAGTATGTTAAACTAAACCGAAAAATTAATGTTCAAAAATGTAATGTAACAAGTATTCTAGGTTAGGTCGTTAGAACAACTATAATCCTTTTTTATTCAAATATTTCTTGTAAATGAGCAGTGTTGGCCCGGCTTCAGTGCGACTCTCATCTCTGAGGTCGTAGGTTCTATCCCCGGCTGTACACCAATGTTTGTTTCATTATATGTGCGCATTGAACATTCGCTCGAACGAAAACATCGTGAGGAAACCGGCTTGCTTTATACCCAAAAAGTTGACGGCGTGTGTGCGTGTGACAGAAGGCTGATCACCTACTTGCCTATCAGATTAACAAATGATCATGAAACAGATACAGAAATCTGAGACCCAGACCACAAAAGGCTGTAGCGCCATTAAATCATTGATTTCTTGTAAATTAAGGATTTGATTAATTTTGAATTTATTGAAGGGCCAATAATTTTCACATTCCCAGCCCGGAGTCTGCCTTTGCATTATGCATTATCAGTTTAATCATTTTAACTGATACGTTTGAATTGTCCTTTTTTATATCAAACAACCACAAAGGACGGAAAACAATTTCAAACGATATCTCGAGTCGGAAATTAGTACGTATTAATGCTTATCTCATTGTCGACAAAAATAAACTATCTTACTACAACGTACTTAATGTAATCGTGCTCAATATCCTTTGTTCACTTTCAGACTCATTAAAAAGGCGATGCAATTTAATGAGTTGATAGTGTGCGTTAACCCTCGCTATGTTCGCAAATGTCGAGCGCGCAGGCGCGCAAAATAGTGTTCTATTACGTGGCTAGTAAAAACCGTATTAGCTTGTACTTGTCGTTTATGTAGGGGTCGAAGATTAGTGGCCCACGCCTACTATAGCGCTGAGCGGCTGATGGTGCCCTAGAGTGTAGTTACAATTAGAGCGTTGCCCACAATGAAGTGATGGGTAATGTTGCCCTTGTCTTTATATGTTGATTGTACCCGAAAGAACTTAATTTGTACACGACTGTACAGGATTTGAATTTTCAATTTAATCCACTGTTCCTGTCCAATCCTCTAGGAAGACTTTAAAATGATTTTTATAACTAAACAAATATGTTACACTGAATTAAATCAAATCTTGCAGTACGAATTATGCCAGTCGAGCTTATTTCATAGCTTGGATATTTAATGTTTAATAACATTTATTAACACTGAGTCGAATATTTTTCCTCGCTCAAGGTACGCTGCCGCAGGGATCAAACTTTTTAGATTTGTTTTTATTAATTTATATTTTTACGTCGCGTCGGTTAAGAAAATTGTAAAATAAATATTTGGTCGTTATGTTCGAGTTTAAATAAAATATTTCGACTAGTATTGTTTAAGATGTTTTCTATGCGTGTATAACAAGCATAGTATCTACTTATATACTTATATTCATCATAAACTCGAATCAACAGCAATAGATTTATAGAAACTTTTTTTTATAGATAGTCGCGTTAATAAAAAGTCAATAAATCCGTCATTTATTAACACAACTTTTACACATTAAAAATAAAACACTTTTTTAACGCAATGAAGCTATGTATTATTACAAACTTATAAATATCTTACATAATTTTAATTTTTTCCGACGTTTCGCGTGCTTTACAGTGTGCGTTGTCATGGTGACTGAATACAAAAGGTGTTGAATGTCAAAAAGTATCACAGCTGTAGATAAAGTTATATTATCTCTATTTATGGATACAGATAATATAAGTTTCTCTTTCTCTTCAATCCGTTAAAAAGTGTTTTATATAAATCCGTCATGGCATTGACGATACATGTTCAATAGTATGAATATCCGTAAGTATACTAGCATAAGCAGATAGGCGCAGGCAGTATTCAGCGCGTTTGTCAATAGAAACTACTCGGCACCGAGCGCGTTTTCAGTCAGGCGAACGACTTAGTATAGGAAATGTTTTGCGATAAACATATATTTTTTCCAAATTATTGCGTAAACGTAATAAGACATTGCTGTGGAAGTTTTTTTAATATATAGGGCACTCTCAATATTATAGTTGAAGACTCATTTTCTTTGTATGTTTAAATAAATAATTCCATTACAAATACATTCATTCTTTGTAATACATAACAAAATAATAAAATAGATATGTATGTTTATTTATTTATTGACAACAATATAAACACTATTCTTACAGTACTAAGCCAATGTTGAAAAAAAATATGTATAATTCATAAAAACTTAATTTAAGCCACAAAATAGATGAATATTTATAAACAGAGATAAGAGATAAATTATTAAGAGAAACATAATAAAAATTGAGTAGACAAGCGAATATATTCTTGCTTTATCTGAAAATCGTACTTTTACTGCTTACGACTATGAAAGGAAAGGTTTTATCGCGTTGCCATGGCAACGGGATGCTGCGTCGTCTGCGATACCCCTCCATCGGAAAAAACTACTACATTGCTTTATTGGAATATATTATGGATGTTATAAAAATGGCATTTTTATGTACCTATAAAAATATATAGCAAGAGTGATTTGATTTTAAAATTAACTTTATTTTAGATCGTTGCTAAAGTAATCTAGTAACTGGTGTAAGCCCTCCGAATTGAATGGCATTCTCTTTGTAAATCTGCTATTATCACTTGCACAGTCAATAAAACAACTTCGGGAAACTGACATGACCTTCGTAAACCCCTAAAACTTGCGTCAATCACAGATGGCTCACTTACATGCCCTAAGAAAAATTCAGCATAACTCCAAGCCAAGGCCAAAATTTGTTATAGCGCCGGAGGTTGTATAAAGACTTTAATTTGTTATTCGACTTATATAGCCATACCTACTGGTACATTTAGATTTATAAACTTATCTATTTCATACTAATAATGTTCTCTCTACACGATTTATAAGTTTAAGTTAAACTTAAGAGATTTAAAAGTAAAATTACGTTGTTCATGTTATGTAAGCTAGACATTTCGAGGGTAGAATTAATAATAAATGTAATATTTTATAACGAATATCTTCTACTATGATAGCAGTTTTAAGCTGTCTAGTAGTTTTTTTTATAAATATTATTTACTTAAAAGGTCGAGGGGCAGTTAACCCTTGAATTTGGTACGTACTAAAATATTTATGCGGACTGTAGGCACATGCGGAAAAACAAAGTCAAAAACTGGTCCCGTTATGGGCCCGTCGCAAGTTTACAAAGAATAACAGCACAGACTGGACGCATTTTTACATTTAAATATAGCAAAGTTTAAAATTTTGATTTTTAGACAAATATATTAAAAATAATTTAAAGCTTTTTGTAATATTTAAAGAAATATCCTTCCAATCGACCGTTTTCTCGTGTAAACCATTCGAAACATTAAATTTAAGAGTGCAATAAATGGGCGTTAACAAAGCTATATTTAAATGGTTAGTAGGGAAGTATAAACAATATTATCGTACTGATTTTCTGTAAGTCTGAGAAAACAGTCACACAACAGAACTAAATTAAACGACAATATTCATAAATTAATAGTCACAATTAGTACTTTATAGCTACTAAAACGTTTGACAGTTATGTTTTGAAACCAGCTACAAGCTTGTTCAACCTTCCGCGTACTTAATCTTTGGCGTCCGCATGGCGTGTCGGTATTGAGTGGTGGCGGGGCGTGGGGAGTCAATGCCTGCCCTGGGGACCGCCTCCCGAGGGAGTACAGGGGGACGAAAGGTTAAAAGGGAAAAGTTGGTGGAGACCGCTTGTTGTCGCTCGCGATCTTCCTGAACGTTCGATTGTTCAATTCGATTCCACTCGTGGTAATTTCGATATACACTTGTCAACTACGAATGATAATACTGGATATTGCTCGCTTCGTTTAATGAAAGCTTCGAAAGTTTGCAATAAATTACGCCGTAGAATAATTACTGATAAGACAATTATTTATTTATAATTATATACAACTTAACAGTTGATAGTGTTAGATAGAGATAAATAAATAAACAAAAAGATTCTACGTATAATATAAGTGTTGTATAGAGATTCAAATTATCTAAAACGTTTCATATAGGGCCTGAATTTTGGGTTTTAAATAAATTAATATAAATTCTGTGTCGCGATAGTCGGACCTGAACCTGAAAGTATAAAGAATGTTAGTGCAATAAATTATTCTGCTATAGTTTTAGTTATTTAAAAGAGAACATTTTATGCAAATAAACATAGTATCTTGGGTGTGGAGTGTGAGGAGGGTGGCTTCAAGTGTTCCACCCTGCGCCACCCCCACACCGCGACTTAATGCCGTAGTAGATTTTTTACATAGTCAAGATACCAACTGAAACTATGAGCAATCTATGTTTATTGTTTTGATAAGTATATAAAACTATGCTATTAAACCTGTTATAAATGTCGTCTAGTAATAAAAGATGTCTGTGTTTTTTCTGATGCTGCAGGAATTGAAAAGCCACTTTCTGTTATGTGATTAATAAGGCTTAGTAGAAAATAAATAAGAATTTATTTTCAACAATTATGATTTTATCAACGCAAACAGTAATTAAAGACGATCCAGTGGAGATATATAATCATTAAATGCACTATGTTATATACATTAAATATGTATAACATATATCCTAATTTTTTTTTTCTTTCTACTTTGGTAAATTTATTGTTTGGGTAAGTTTATTATAAATTAATAAACTTACCCAAACAATAAATTAAGAATCACTTCAATTCCTTTCTTTTTTTAGTGTTTTCTTTAAGTTGCCTGGAAGGAATCGCTTGGTAGCAATATGCACGTTGAACCATTTATGTTAGTGAATAACAAATCCCCATAACAATACATGTAAAAAAGTATTTATGAAAATCTTTTTAAGGTCAATCAAAATGGCCTACTTGTGCAGGTTATTCAAAGCTCAGTTTTCCTATGATAGGTATCTAAAGATAAACCTTCAAGAACGGGGCTGTATTACACACAGTAAGGGATGAAAGGGGAGGGTTAGTTTTTACGACGAAAGCACTCTTTTCTTTCGTACTTGCTACGGGGAAAATATTTTCACATAGAACGCGGCCATTTTTGTAAGGTTTGTGTGTGTTTGATTTTTATTTCAACATTTTTACACTTAAACATGTGAGTATCAAATTGAATAAATTTAATTAACATTGCAATAAAAGTACTAAATATATGAAAAAAACGATTTAGGTATGTAACAATGGAATAAATAAATGTTTGACGTTGATTTTCATGTTTCCTTAATAAATTGATATTTAACTGGAAACTATATAATCGTGAACAATAATACGCTGCTATAGGGTGTTACACTTAATTCTTGATTTAAAATCAATTAAATTTTTTTTAATACTAGTACATGTGGTAAAGTTAAAGAACAAAAAAAAATACTGTTTAATATTAATTTAATTCTATAAAATATCTTGAATATATCATATTATAATACATAGACGTTGTTATGTAGATGGTTAAAAACCATCTAATTGTAAATATAAGCTATTCGGACTCCCTTATAAATTCTGACTTCTTAATTTGACTGTTAATTTTTACTCTTATTATTACATTAGTTTTCTTTCTTTACGACTGAGGTGTAAACTAACTGTTGTGATCCACAGCATAATCTCGAGCCAGGGTCAGTTACAACCGCAATACATACACATCAGACACTTAAAATGTACCCAATTCCTTTTTTTCTTTTCATAAGTTTGTATTATTTTTTGTGAGTTTCTGTGTGTGTGTTTCGATATAAATGTTAGATAGAAACGCGCTCGGTTGATAGCTTAGAATAATAAAAAATATTGAAATACGATCCTAACTAAAGTTAATGGGTGTTTTAAATTAAAAGCTCTCAATAAAAGTTTCTTTCTAATTCAGTAGCAGATGTAAGGCGGTAAGGTAGTCGTAAATTACGTGGAGCTTCATATAAATTAGCGCCTGTCGGGTCTCTGTTAGTATTGTGAAATGCGAACATTTCAACAACTTGGCCGATAAACCGGTATAGTTTCATTCTTAGTATTGCGATTTAATAATTGTAATAAATATGGAAAAACTACGTAGTGTATAGTTTTGGGTGCAAATGGCAATACTATGTTAATCTGTAATATTGATTGAACCCAACATGGGGCGTGATTGTACGCACCATACGTTCTCTATTGTTTCATATTAATAGGCTTTACTATACGTCTTGGTAATTACACAATTTTTTTCATTTTATTAGCATCGGCTCTCGGGATGACAAACCGCATTCACTGTCAAGGCAATATATCTGTCCTCAGTTTCTTAAAATATCTCCATTCATAGACACAGTGTCGGTTGACAGGCGTAAACTCCTAACTCGCAATATTGTGACATAAGGTGTTTAACATAAATAATGCGGGAACAGATGTGCGATGCCGCGGGCTCTACAAATACGTTCGGTAACGCCAGATTTTGGATTATACAGAGCTGTTACCTCCTCCACCGTCTCACATTAAGGCCTCGTTGTTAATCAGTTTTTGTCAAGTTGTAACAGCTCTTGGAATATCTCATTGTCTGTTGGCACAACAATATTCGCGTGGCTGTAGCCGCGGGCCATGTAAAATATTTCTACTGAAGCATTCATCGTGATCGCCTATCGTACGCTCAATACGCATCGGCCACCCTCTTCGACCCTATCTCCACTGTATAAAGCTCAGTTTTCCTTGAACAATAAATTGCACAAATCAGCTTTATGTAATACGATATGCCACTCTAGAAAATAATGACCTTCAAAGATTTTGCTTGGTTTGGAAAAAAGTGTGAACGTCACAAAAAGTGAGAAGGGCGGAAGGTAGTAATTTTGATCGTAAGAAACAAATTACAGCTAATAGTTTGGTTTAAAAAAAGCAACAAAAACAGAGTGAAGTGGAAACGGCTTGTTACATTAATTTTATTACTAGGTTCTGGTATTAAGAAACGCTCCTGTTTGTTTCAGATTTTTTCTAAAGTTCTTCTTGAAATGCAATCAGAACTGCTTAAAGAATGCTGGCAATCCTCGGGATATGAGAAGATTTCAGGTAAAATGCTCCATTTTAATATAACGTTTAAGTCTACCCCAGAATGTTCTATCGGGCTGAGATATTTCGTCTTCTATAACCCTAAATTTATTAAGCTCTGCTTTAACCCGAAGCTCGGTTTCGCTCATGACCTCCGAGTTAAGTAAAAAGCAAGCGTTCATCATAGCCATGAATGGTCTATAAAATAATTGTCGAAACGCGTTTTTTTCAAACAATCTTTCCGCTGTCAACATTCATTGCTTAGAACCTACGGTTGGAACAAAGAATTTTCTGTATTTACTAGAGAAAAGGAAAAATTACTGTGTTTCACAAGTCTCTATTTATCGCTTATAGGAAATGGTACAAGTCAAATACTTTTTTTATCTAACGGCTAAACAAAGTTAAGTTTATATTTTTCCTTGTAAAATATAAATGTCTAAATCACTGAAACAAAGTAGCCTAGTGGCTTCAGCGTGCGACTCTCATCCCTGAGGTCGTAGGTTCGACGCCAGCTGTGTGCTTTCTATCTATGTGTGAAGGATAACATCGCGTGGAAACCGGCTGGCCTTGTACTAAAACCGTCGAAGGCGTGTGTCAGACTGATCACCTACTTGCTAATTATATTGACAATGATCGTGAAACAGATTCAAAAAGGCCCAGACCTATAAAGGTTGTATAAGTGAATTGTTTTTTTTTAATCACTGTAGGGAATTGATTATTTTCGTTTGTATTTACTAAGTGTATGTACAGAAATGGAAATTTCCAATTATATAACGTTGAAAATAATCTTTATTTATTTTTATTCTATAAGGGTCACAAGAAAAACGTAATATGTATAAGTAATAATAATAATTGAACAGGTTTATATAAATAAATAAGTCCGCATTTAAAATTTAAAATGAACACGATTATTGTATTATATATATTAACATACATGTGTTATGAATTATAATCTATTAGACTAACTTAAAAGTATATTTGTAAGACTTTCTTAAAATAAATAAAAGCTTGCGGCATACAGTAACAGTATCACCCTCAAGTAAAGGGTTGCGTTCATGAGTCTTGAATATTTGAAGCGCCTCCAATTTAGCCGAGGGATGAAATTAAATTTATTTATTCGAGTTTATCTATTTACTTATATTGTACTGATTTGTTCTAGTTAAGATTTGTTTGAATTTGATAAAATTAATTCTCAATTCTGAGAACTTCTAAGTGGATGAGCTTATGTTTAATTTCATCAATACTTATCAATCAATCATAATTATAAAGAGGAAATATATGTATTTTTATATACCTCACTACTGGACCGAATTAAATTGTTTTCCTATTACGATGATTTTATACATAAAGTAGGCTCTATTTCCAAAGTATTAACTATATATATGTTCAGCCAGATTATGTTTTAATGTGCGGTTATTTTTTTAAACCTGTCACGTTACTTGTTTTAAAATTTTCAGAACTATTCAAATTTTCGTTGGAACCTCTAATTTTCATTGTGATAAAATTACAACTTAAAATTTTTGTAAATAAACTAATTCAATTCTATTCAAGACCGTGCTAATTTCGTGAATCAAAATAGAGATATAATAATATTAACAAATAATGCTACAAAGAACTTATTTATGTAATAATTACACTATTAACTTTCTTGTTTAAAAATTTAACAGCCATATAAAGTAATTAACGTCACCCCTAACGCTGCGGTAAATGTGCATTCAGTCTACTTATGAGTACAAATTTGCTTCCACAGTTCCCAAGACATATTTGTCTTACGTGTCCTCTGCGAACTTTAAACAAATATAGAACTTAATACAACTAATATTAAGCGTACATTTCGATACGTCAACGTAGCTATGTCTATATTTGGACTTTCCGTGTGTCATTGAATTATTCAGTGGTCGTTCCCCACGTTTCAAGGGTAAGAATCTTTAGTGGTATAGCTATTAATAGGAATGTCAAATAGTCTAAAGGAAATTGTTGCCTAGTTTTAAATTATTTATCGAAAAAGAATAACTCGCAAACACTTATAATATGTAGTAAACATTTGGTTAGCGACGAAGTTCATGATCACACAAATATAGTTACAAAAATAACCTTACACACACATACACAACGGAAAGGGAGAGTCCCTAGGGAGGTGGGGCCAATGTCTCGACTTGAGGAAATGGTCGAACGATTGCGTAGGTATGCAAGGAAGTGCAATTTGCACTCTTATTTGGCCTTCCGATTGCCGGGTGGTCCCTGAGATGGTTTAGACTTACCTGATTTGAATATGATTATATTGGTACAAGATGAAATTATAAATAATATGATTTAGTATTGTCTTTTGTTAACATAGCTTTTATACATTAAGAAAAACACTTTTTGAACGTCACCGTGACCACGCACGCTGAAAAGTATTTATGTAAATAATTATAAGTTTTTAATAATAATACATAGCTTCGATCCGTTCAAAAAGTGTTTTTCTTAATATGATTTAATTTCAATCAAAGGCAAGTTTGAGTTGAGGTTTTCTATTGAATTAATTTAACATGTTCTACGTAAATATATCTAGGATATTTATTCAGGAATCGTACAAAAGAGTAATATTTGTAATTGTTTACAAAGGTTTACCTTCAGTCTTCATACTTGAAAAATATTTTAATAAATAATTAAAAGTATTTTCCCAAGAATCCTAATAAATCATGTATAATTTAGAAACTGAAAATTTCAAATAGTAACATGCCTCAATAAAATCATCTCGTATATCTATTAATTAGGAACAGGAAATCTTCCGTACAATAATGTTGCTATAACGTGTTAAGCAATTCTTTAGATCGAAAACATTAAATATTTATTAACGGTTGAAGTAACCAATAATGATGTACTATTGAGGCACAGTTATGTAAAGCCAATTCTTTTACAGGTGGTGATATCAACACAGGTGATGGTAGACGGCCCGCTATTAGCAATATCAGATAATATGTTTGTTCATAATAACAGCAAACACGGCCGTCGAGCGAAACGGCTAGACCCTACAGAAGGTACAGAAGCAGCAATCGAGCCTACTTGTACGTTCTCTTTTGTTTTTATTATTTCTATTGGTTTTTTTTATCGATTTTCCTCATATTTATTTTCATTTATCCGAAGCATTTCGTACTAAAAATACCTATTTATTTATACGTTTAAGTATAAGCGTCTTTATACTAACCATTATAAAATAAATATTAATTAATTGCAAATTTGTTACGTGATTAAACGGTACTTTAAATGAGCATATGTTAAATGAACCTGGACTTTGTATGAATCGAACTGCGTCTGCTACAAAATTCTACTAAAAAAAGAGTTTAAGATAGACCAAATGTCTTTAGTATTGTCTTTTATTAACATAACTTTTACACATTTATTGAAAACACTTTTTAATGGATTAAAGCTCAACTTATAATACTAATTACTATAAAGTGACCACGCACGCTGTAAAGCACGCGAAACGTCGGGAAAAAAAATAATGTAACACAATTATAAGTTTATAATAATACATAGCTTCAATCCGTTGAAAATGTTTTTTCTCCAAATGATCTTACTAACAGGGTCCCACAAATAATATTTTTTTTTAATATTATTTAAACTCGTTTTTAAGAAAAATATCCAAATAAAATTGTGTTAACTCTGTGTTAAAATTGAAGAGAGTTTTAGATAAAACACTTATTTAGTTTTATAATATATATTAAACAGGGCGTAATTAATAACAATACACTCGAAGTGAGTAAAGTGAACAATAAAACGGGTAAGATAATGTGTAAAGTCGTAATACAGCTTTGAGAATGTCGTTTGTATGCGGAGAATCAGTGTAGACATTTCGCAAGCAACTTTGACCGAGGGTGGTTGGGTGGCGTCGGAGGCATGAAGAGAAAAGGGATAATTTCCTCATGAATTGTTCCACGCGAAAAATTCGAATTATCGCTCTTTGGTATCGGAAAAATCATTTGATGTGAGAAATTCAGCTCTCGATATGGATTTGGCACGAATATTAGTATTTTCTCAATTATATAGACCTATTTTAAAGACAATTGGTTGAAGAATTTAGCAGAAACAATTCTGCCTCTGTTTTGTTAATTTTAAAAGCAAGTTAGTACGTCCTTCTGTATCTACAATACAAAAATGAACATGATTCAGGGTACATTCCACGCGTTACTGTTGATATATATAAAATGCACAACGAGCCGTAATTCTTTATATTGAAAACTCATTTATCAGACTAAATTTTTTGTTTTGATAATTCATTGCAAATGTCTCCGTCCCGTAGCAATTACGATTCTTATTTTGGAAACCAAACCAGGGGCAAGTCTCGGAGTCGACGCTCGGATATATTTCAAAAATATAATGAAGTTAATTTAATACTCAAAGCCAGCTTATTGAATATTAAAAATTAAAATTTCTTCCAGAAAAATCTTTACCTACTCAAATTAATAAGGAACCGCCGCCGGTGTAATCTCCTTTCGTCCCCTTAAATTCACTTTCTCTTGCCTTTATTACCGCGTCGTTTTGTTTGTAAGATTTCAGGACGAGGCCCCTTGTCTTACAGTGCGTGTCCCCCTCACTACAAACTTTGATAAGGTCTTAACCACCTTTTAACGTTATCAACTCTACATCGTTTTATTAAAATTCATTTTCACAAAACATAGTTCATTCTTCAGCAATAGTATCTTAGTTTCGATTGTGTTTCTTCAGAAAGAACAGAACTAGCGTTTATTCAACTCGTGATCAATAATCGTGATAATATAATACGGCTTATAACGTATCGTAATTGTATCAAGTTATAGTATCGAAAAATATAAATGAAATGTGAATCTACATGGCACAATCCACCGTGGTAGCAAAAACACAAACAATCCGGAACTAAGCTTGCTGTAAAACGCGCGACAATTATAATTTTGAATTAAAAAACTATCTATAATTAAGATTTGAGATAAAAATTGTCTTAAGAGCGCGCATAAGGCTAGCAAAATTGATGATTTTCACCCGCGCGCCTCTCGCCCGAACTAGTGACTAGTGTAACAAACATACGCTTGGAGTTCGCGTGAGATGAGACCGACTGTATAGTGTTTCGCAGAACGCAAATGAAGTAAGCGCCAAATGTTTTTTATTTAAATAATTCGTTAAATATATTTCATTAAATCGCTAGTAAAACCTCTCGACCTAACTAATGTGCTGTACAATTACTTTTTGGCTCCACAATACTCGTCATGATTGATTAAAAACGAATTTAGGCAAATGTTTGAGGTGACTTTGTTTTTTTTTATGAAGGAATTTCTATTGTATTGAGTTTTTAATTAAAGTCAAGCCATTATATAAATTTATTGTTTTTAATTCAAGAATCACATACTTAAAATAAAATTAATAAGATTTTGATTAGTGCTTACTCTTAAGTATTAGATCTTAGCTTGTAAAATAATTTGACCTGTAAAGATATTTAGCAAGCAAACGAATTTATTAAAAAATAATCTCTTCCTAGCGGGCTTATATCCACCGTTGCCAGTAGCAACGCCATGCATCAAAGCAATATCTCCAAGTGAAGGCTGGACATCGGGAGGTTCGACCGTTATCATAGTGGGCGACAATTTCTTCGATGGCCTTCAAGTAGTTTTTGGCACTATGCTGGTGTGGAGTGAGGTAATATATGATGAGGTTTATTCCAAAGACCGGTTTAATTAAGTTTATATTAAATTGACAATAATTTATGAAATTAGTAAAATGTATTTTTTTAAAATTCATATTGTAAACGTTTGCAACCACTTGTATGTATTATTATCTTTGGCATTTTTTTTAGTACAATTTTTATTTTGCTGTATATAATTTATGTTAGCTGTCGGATTTACTATTACGAAAAAAATGAATAAAAAAAATATTTGGAAAACTTATTGTGTCCTTTATTGTGGCTCATTATCGCTTACTTTGAATTTTCCTTTGTTTTCCTTTTTTATTTTTAACCCTGAGTTATTATAAAATATGTTGTTATTAAATACTGAACTATACCCAAAACCTCTATCTACAATACCGACATAAAACAGGGCAGGGTTCGTATTGCCTACAAGAAATCTTCAATGAAGCGTAGATAAAATACAATTACCGCATTATAACTTAAAACTTATAATTTATTCAATAGTAAAATGCATTAGTAACGAAAGAACTTTTATATGTGTCATACAAAATGATATGTTTTTGACACGAGTAGCTTATTATATACGAACGAAGTGCACGTCAAGCGTTCTAATCTTAGTCTTCTGGGCTATTTATATATTGTTATAAAATGAATATTTTTTACAGCTGATAACATCACATGCGATACGAGTACAGACACCGCCGAGACATATCCCAGGTGTTGTAGAAGTAACGCTGTCCTATAAGAGTAAACAGTTCTGTAAAGGTGCACCTGGAAGATTCGTTTATGTTTGTGAGTATATATTTTGTCATTCCATTGACTTCGAATACAAATATTTACGATAACTATAATCAGTCACTGTTGATTTTAATTATGATTTAATTCTTATCCGTATTTTACAAAACTTAGTTGTAATATGCTAAAATTAACTTTGTCAAGTTTAGTTGCAACAATTTTAATAAGTACATGTTTTGCAACAGATTTTTTCTCAATAAGGCTTTAGATCAATAGCTCTCTCGTAAAAACCCATACGTAATGAAGTAATCTTTACCACTTATTCTCGACTTCGATTGACCCTTAGACACTGTTTTCGAAAATCTTTTGCAAATTACCCTTATGTATAATATTGTTTGTATATAAAATAAAATGAAAACAAAACAGTGGCGCAAGCTTTTTAGATCTGTGCCTGAGATTTCTGTATCAGATTCACGATCAGGTAATAGGCAAGTAGGTGATCAGAATCCTGTGCCTGATACTTGGAGATGAGAGTCGCACGCTGAAGCCACTAGGCTAACATATATAGGCCATATTTAATAGAAAAATAAACACTAGACCGATGAAATGTTAAATTATACCTAAGTAACATAGGCTATAGATTACTTAATATATTTTTTATATACTGTATATTAATACAGTATATAAAAATATATATTTAGCCGTGCGAAACAGGCCGCTTTAATATGAATGTCCAAAATGTAGATCCCCAATTCATTGTTAATGTGATTCATCAATTAGGATTTCATTCGTTAGTGGAGCGGCTAATGATTGATTTTGTTTTCTTTCGCATAGCAGCACTCAACGAGCCCACGATAGATTACGGATTTCAGAGGCTTCAGAAACTTATACCGAGACATCCCGGCGATCCGGAGAAACTGCCAAAGGTTCGTGTTGAAATCAAATACATAATTAATACTTTTGTTATAATTTCAATTTAAGGACTATGTTTTACGATATTAAGTATGTTTATTATAATGTAATTATGTAAAATAAATTTATGATAATAATTTATTTGGCGTTAACATGTTATGGCGGTGCGATCTGAAGTTCGCATATTCTGCCACAAAAGGGTGCAAAAATAGATTTTTAATAGATGTTGCAATTACATTTAAGTAAATATTAGTTATAACATTTCACGTAAATAACCATTAATCGATTTTTTTTTAACTCTAGTAGGAAGATCTTTGAATGCTTTTGGTAAATTATTGTTATATATATAACCAATATACGATACGATTATAAAAATATCATAAAAATAATAAAATGTTATACAGTCACATTTGTGATCTTAATTGTGTTTTTATTTATCTTCTGTTTATTGCTTACTGTTATATATATATATGTTTATAAATGACAGGTAATTTAATCATAAATAAATATTTTATGAAGTGAAATTTTACAGGAAATAATTCTAAAACGGGCAGCGGACTTAGCAGAGGCACTGTATTCGATGCCTCGAAATAACCAATTGGGACTGGGTGCGCCAAGGTCTCCTCCTGCCAGTATGCCTTTCAACTCTTATACTGGACAATTAGCTGTCAGTGTTCAGGATACCGCTGCTTCCCAGTGGACAGACGGTAAGTTAATACTGACATTTGTTTCAGGGTATAACAATGGCTGTCACAATAGTTTAGGACATAACATTACCGAAGTTCATAGGATGTGATTTCGAATATTGCACCCAACATTTGATTTCTTAGTTTAGAATAGTTGTTTCTAAATAATGATATAAAAATGAATTTATTTTATAGATTGGAGGACAAGAATTAAATTTCTGATCCCAGATGTAACCCATTACTTTAACCATATATATTGAGTGCAATATTTAATAAATCACTAAGATATTTGTTACACACTAATACATACTTCTAATGAACATTATTAACATAACTGGCCGTTTCAAGTGTTTTACCAATAGTATTTTAGTTTAAAAAATATATGTGTCTTAGTAACATATTGTTACTTTTTAAGAGGTTTTAGTATATAATAATAATAATCTTTATTTTCTAACAATAACTTCATACATAGAGTATAAAAAAAGCAACAGTTATTTGTTATTATAAATAATTTTCTTCTATTGAAGGAAATGCTTATTTGCTTGTACCTCTTCGGGGCTATGTAGCTTAATATGTTAAAAATTTCAGCTATAATAGTAGAATTTACTTTATAATACGTAGAATCAATTCTCATTAACCAAATATAAAGGGTCGAATAAAACAAAAGAACTGGACTCCGATGGCATTTGTTTTTAAACATTTTAAGCAAGCAAGCAGGTGAGCAATCTGAGCACCAGAAACTTGTATGCTTTTAATTTTTTAGTTCCGGCGCAGCTCACACTTAACCCAGCACAAGTTACAAGTATTTCTCCGAATCTCTAACGAGAATGTTGTTGATGTTTAGGCTTTTTATTCTAGAGGAGTATGCGCGTAGTGGCGGCGGCTCCGTGTCCCCTCGATACTGCTCGGCCGCATCAACTCCGCATGCCTCTTACCCCCATCCACAACATTACCCGGCGCCGACCTCCATCTTCAACACAACTTCACGTGAGTTTTTATTTTATTACCAAACAAAATGATTTTTTTTTGCTTGTTTCTTATATTTACACTACTACACTGCAATTATCTTTAGATAATATCCGTATATTTTTCCGATTTTATTGATTTATTTATTTATTTATATTCAATTTTTGGTTTCAAAGTTCAAAAATAATGTAGATGTCATATTTAGAGTAGAACATTTGAGTTAAAAGATTCGAACATTTTATTACAATTTAATTTTGTACACGATTAGCGTCAAATATTTTTTTTAATCATAAAGTGTTCGTTACCTATAAATGTTGGACCAACCTACTACTACAAATAAAGCCTATAGAAATGTTATGAAAAAATTGTAAACCGCTTTAATCCTTGTATCGCTCTCGAAGGCAACTATGTTGAATAAATATTAAATTATGATAAAAAAAATTCAGTTGAATTACGAACTTTTCAGTTCACCTAATACTCTTCACACAAAACACCTTACGCTTCGCTTTTTCGTTAACCTATATCTGTTCCGTCAGTGTCTCTGGGGCCATATCATCCGGCGAATATGAATGGACACTTAACTGACCAGTATAACACGTACCCAAAAGATAGCGATTACATTGAAAGAAACGTGGAGTCTAAAGATGACTGTCCCGCAAACACTCATACAAAATGCGATGCTATGAAAGGGCAAACGAAAGAGAAGAGAAGCGCATTCGCGGTCGTAAGACAAAGTCCGCCGCATTTTCAACAAAATTGGCAACATCTCACCGTGCAGTGTTAGTAGATCCGCTTTTTTATTTGCATTTTGCTTTTTGTGAAATTTCTTTTGCACGTTACAGTACCGTGTAGTTTAAATCACAAATAAGTAATGAATTTTTCCTTTAAAGTTTGTTCTAGTTGTAGTAAAAAGTTGTCTATTGCTCCTCAATATTTGAGCGGGGATGTTTCTGTTTGAATGGCTTATAACGAGGAATTTAAAACGTGTCTTTTCTATTCGAATACAGTGTTATAAACTTTTCTTGTCTATGATAATTTCAACCACATAACAATGGTTGTTTAAGGGTGTATGTGTGATGCTTATACTAATAAAGGCATTTCTGCCTCAGGAACCTTAAAATCTTAAACTTATAATCTTAGGTTCGATTCCTCGCTTGACAATAATTGTTACGTATAGATAGCACCACCTTTATCCATGAAACATAATTGTTTTGATGACGATGATTTTACGGGACCACAAAAATAAATAGTTGTATTGTCCCCAGGAATGGGAGGTCTTGTATCATCACCGTTCAGCGTGAATCCTTTCTCTCTACCAACGTGCAGCGCCCAACAATATGCGCAGACGGCTCCACTTGCATCTAAGTAATACTAAAATTAACTATAAACCTTAAATAGCTATATCATGTTTTGTTTATACAGCTTGAAACTAGCGATTCTAAGTAATATTTTAATAATATTGCTTTAGTCGGGTTTAAAATGATACAAAAGCTATTTCAGCCTTGTTATTTAGTATTTTAATTTATCCAAAGTTATTTTTAACATTATTGTAGTATACGTTTTAATATTAAGTTTTATAAATAAACTTTATTTAGTGCTAATTAAGATGTACACAAACTAATAATTTAATATAAAAACAAGTGTTAGGTTACATACGTAAACCATAAAATTATCTGAATTAAAAATATCTAACTCTGCCTATCTCTTGTACAACTCTGCAATTGTACAGTAAAATATATTTTTAATATGAATTTGATGGCTTACAAAACAAAACACAAGTCAAAAGAAAAAGTCTTTTTTAGGCTTTAGGTATTACACTCTTATTGAACGATGTTCAGTTGTTTTAATAAATTTCAGCGAATTTATAATTTTATAATTTATACATCAGAATTAGCACTATTTTCTTATATAGAAAATGGTAATCTTATTTATTCGTAGTATTGCTCAATATGACTATATCATGTACATATTGTAAATAAATACATCAGCTCACTAATAATACTCAATTTGATTTTCGTTAATTTCCTTCAATTTCTTTTGTAAAATCTGTGATAAATTTATTGTAAGTACTTTGTATATTTTATTTAAATCACGCTAATCTAATAAGTGTACATACATGAATATAAATCATATCTTGAAACAAAACATATCCTAGTGAAATCGTTTCTATGGGGATGTATTACAACGAAAAAGAAAATAAATTATTCCCTTAGAAGCTACGAAATGTATACGAAATGAAATGACTCCGTTTACCGAACTTCCGAATCGAACGAAATCAATTTGTGGAAACGAAATATAGTAATAAGACTTGTACATTGTAATCGTTCAAAGTGACATTAAAATACATATTATACTAATATTTGTTTCATTTTAGATCCTAGATTTTCTTCCCAATTTTTTTAGAACTGAGGTAAAAGGGCAGTTTGCTCACAATGATACCACTACGATACTCACAATTCAGGTGCCTTTTAAGCCCTGGTATGCTTCAAGGACCTGTGTTGGGATTTTAACTTTCAAGAGCGATACCGACAGAAATCCTAAAAGTGACATTTTAACATTGTGAGAACAACATCAAACTTGCATACTAAAACAATTTTTTTTTATGTAATAGGAGGGAAACGGGCAAGTGGCTCACCTGATGTTAAGCGTGCCGCCGCCCATGGATACTCACATTGCCAAAAGGCTCACAAGTGCGTTGCCGGCCTTTCAAGATTCAGTACGCTCTTTTATAGAAGGATCGAAGGACCAATTCGATTTAGGGAGTCGAATTGGTTCAGAAATACTTCAGTGGGCAACTGGTTCCACATAGTAGTGGTGCGTGGCAAAAACTGCCTTAGAAACCGCTCAATTGTGGAACGACGGACGTCGAGGTGATACAGATGGTATTGAATGATTTTGCTGTCGCTTTTAGAAGTATCAGAGTGCTCTGTCGGGACCAGAAGTCTTATTAATTCCATAAGCACTCATAATACAATACAACCTAATCTAAAATCTTCGTTTAACTGGTCATAATAAACACACTGGATGCGTCCATCCATCATTTTTAACATGAACAAAAACATCTCAAATAGTTTAAAGCATTGTGATTTCACACATGCTACCGTTGGCACCCCACTTGTAATATTATACTAACAATTTTTGTCCTCGAAGGGTAATAATTTCTATTGTTATTCTTGACTAGATAATGCATGGGTTTATCGCTGCTCCTAATTGTGTCAGTGAAGAATGGGGATTGTATTACTTCGGAATTAACATTAAAATAGACTTTATTGTCGTTTCTAAACTAATTATGATTTTTCCTATTGAATAGTTCGCTGTATGGTCACGTTTTATGTGAGTTCCTTGAGCTGACTAATAAATGTCATTGTAAAAGATATTTTAGATAGTTAATCTCAAATTCTTAATTGAAAAGCGTTTGAATAAAGCTCCTGGGTAAGATTTCCAGCGAAAGCATATTGGGTGCTAATGATATCCCAAGGAAATTAATTAGTAATATATTTTTATTTTTGCTAGCTAGCCCTAAAGGGTAGCATAGCATCAGCGTTGGTATTCTAAACAAACACTATCGGAGAGGTCTTCTAGCGTAACCAACAGAGAATCCGATCCAAATAATGAATTTTGGTTACACGTAATTCAAACATCTGCGCTATGGATCTGATGAATCTTGCAAACAAAAACAACAGTATTGCTGTCGCTATTAGAAGTAATGGAGTACGGACAGTGATGTCGGTACCAGAAGTCATATTGGTTCGATACGCAATCCAAACATCGGTCACAAGGTTTACAAACTAGAAGCGTCCATCGATCCAGCTTTAAATAAAAAATAATTCTTGGGATAAGTTTTTTTGTTTTATTTATTTTTTCTTGATAATTAATTAAAAAGTTTTATTAATCGATTAAACTTAGATTTTTCGAATTTAAATAATCGTGCCTTGAAATCGAGTTAGAAGATTAACGAAAAGATACAAATTGTGTAACTCAATTACGACACAATAATCCAAATGTTTAGTGGCGGCAGTTTGTCGACGCGTGCTGTGCACGTGCCTGCGCACGCGGCGATCAAGCCTCTTCGTTGAGTGACATAATTTGAAATTCGAGCTTTGAAAAATATTTAGTGATATCTGATATGTTTCGAAATATTTATAATAGTAGTGATTGTTTGCTTTAAACATAGAAAATGTAATGAATGAGGAAAATATTGTTTTTTGTGCTATAAATATTTTCTATATTTTTATTATTAAGTTTAATATATACACATAAGTTAATTCCACTGTACACAAGCGAAAAGTTAAGTTAACATTTATTCATGAGTGTGTGTGTGTTTTTATATAACATGGGGCAAACTGGCAGAAGGCTCACCTGATATTGAGTGACACCGCCATGGACACTCTCAATGCCAGAGGGCTCTTGTGTGCGTTGCCGGCCTTTTAAAAATTCGTATGCTCTTGAACGACCTTAACTCGAATTAATTCGAAATTACTTCAGTGGGTAACTGGTGCCACAAAGAATGTGTTATCTGTTTATAATTTTATAATAGTCATGATGAATTGATATGCGGAAAATTATTCCATAATTTAATAAAATTATAACAAATTATAATAAAAATATTACATTACATGGTATGTCGTAAAATTTTAATACGTACTACAAAACTATCAAATAAGCTAAGTGAACAAATTGTCCTGATGCATCCTGTCAATCTGTCGCGTGTCGGTCGCAGGTCACGTGACCGTCGCATTACTAAATTAGCGCTCGGTGTGCACACACCCTTAATCGCATTTCGGTACACCGAGTCAGGTTGCAATTTGTATATCCAAAGGAACTTGTTACAACAAACAAAATACAATTATGCTTAACATTTAAATCACAGAGGATCTTTGGTATATCCCCAAATGACTTAACTTCTAAGCCTTTAGCAGAACTTTTGAACAGTTTTCTCAAATTTCACAAAAAAAAAAAACTATTCCGATTTAAACTGAAACCAACGAAAAATATAGTAAACGCAGAAACAAAATAAAACCCCATCACGACACGACAAATTGATGTCATCCATCCCTCTCTAGCTAACAGTCGCAACATATCACTCCGCGCACGTCCTCGGCATTTTTCCTTTATATATTATTAATACATAAGTACAGCGATGCACCGTTTCCGCCCGTCAGTCGCGTGTAAGCCTGTCCTTTTCTATATTGTAGGGTCTAGTTTTCCCAAGCGGCGGGATCTCGAGGGTAAAACTCCCTTGGGTCGGTATTGACTCTAGGAAGGAAAGTTATCAGTACACCTATTGTCGGCCTCCCCACCCACCCCAGTGGACTTTCTTACGCGTTTTACGTTTTGTTTTATTGCGAGTAATTTCCACCGCTCTTATTAGGTTAGTTGGTGTTTTGATAGCGACACTTGTTGATTACGGCGTAGCGTTTAATTGGAAATAAAAGTTCAATAAGTCGTCGCTTTTATTGAATTTTATTTAGCCGTTAAACTGTTGTTCCTTGTGTATATTGCCAGTTCATCTCATGCGTTCTACGTCCTTGATTTCAGTAAATGTAAAATTAGAAGCCTTTAGCTTATATGTATTTCTGTATTGACTCTCATAAGTGTACATTGTGTTACCTAAATGAATAAATGATTTTGACTTTTATACTGTACACATATATACGATCAGCTGAGCGAGCGATATTTTGCTTTCAGATGAGAGCCAGAATTGAGATACGAGGAATCGCACACTCCACTAACAGTTTCTCCCACTACAAACTAGACCTCAGTCTGTTTACTTGTTTCCTATGTGTTTATAAGTTCGGTCCGCGTTTTGTACATTTACACATTATCACATTTATTTTTATAACCATGGGTCGCAAGAAGACGATGTCTATTGAATTCAAGCCTGACGTAATTGTCTTTTTAAAAAACGCTTAACAACAACAACTGAGGTGGTTTTGGGTGCTGGAATGACAATTCAATTGTAGGGGAAAATTTCTTAGAAATACGAGCAAACAATTTGACATGTAAACTCGTGTCGAGGTATCACTGTACATTACACATACTACATTGGTTGTCGACGATTATGAAAGGAAAGCTCGTCTATATATATGTGGCTTATTTTATATGTAAATCGTATAGAAAATATAGAAGTAAGAATTCTTCTTTATATATACATTTACTTTTAGTACCTTCGAACAGTGATGTGTACATTGTATTCACATGGATTGTACTTCACTACCAGCTGGACAGCAACGATTTTTTTATTTTATGTGAAAATTTAAATACCTGTTGGTACAGTTTACAAAAGGATTGTGGGCAACCCATGTTAAGTTCTAAATATTGACGACGTGTCACAGAAGGATACTATTTCATGTAAAGATTTTTTTTAAACAGAAACGTAGAAGTAACCATGGGCTTTAGAGACACATACTAGTTGCAACATATATATTAAAACCACTGCCATCATCGTCCAATTCCTAAAATGCTACAGGCTCAAGTGGTTGGGACATGAGCACCGAATGACGGACGACTGAACTCAGTCGAGTTGTCAAGGACATTGTCAAAAACAGATAGCGATGTCGAAATATACTTGCAGAGGCTAAGGCTCACAAGGGGTTGTACAGCCATTGATGACGATGATTTATGTAAATAAATACACGAACTAAAATCGGATACTAAACTGCAACGACGTACAGTAGTTTTGTTTCTTAATGCATTCAAATTTGGAACAGACACAGCAAAGTGTATCCAAGTAATGTACAGTTGTTAAGTTATAAAGCGATATCGCGTCGAGCCGTGTCAACGAGCGGCGTTAAGCGAAATTGAGTGAGTGTCGAGTTAAAGTATTAAAAGTTTTCAGCTTTAGATCTTTGTCGAATGCCGACTCCACCACAAAGGTGCTAGTGATGTGCTTTTGTTTTATCGATGCGTGTACGCCGTAGATTCTTTTGGTTATTATTTCATATCGTGAATCCCTACGTATATATATGGTGTAAAAATAACTTATTCAAATGAAATTAAACTTTTGTCTAAATATCTACACGAGAATTAATCCAACTTTATTTTTGTTACATTCGCAGTAGACTATTGGTTCAAATATTCAGATGCTTATTAACCCAGACACCCCAGAGCTGGTGCTTCCCTCGCTCAACGAATAAGTGTCGCAATACAGTGAGGAAATTCTGCCAGCATTAAACGCACTCTACCACAAGGACATAACTTTTAAATGTAATTTAGTGTTTTATTTATTTTTGTACGATATTTTTCTAGAACAGGGGAACAAACGTTAATTGTGCAAAAATCAACATGGACACCTACTTGTTTACTACGTTGTACTAAAGTCTTGTTTACCTGTTCTTAGGAATAAAAATTCAAATTCCTAGAAGTGTCATTTAATAAAGAACAAATATATTGAGGTATCTATCGATAAATCACTTCACTATGTAAGTTAATAATGAAATAGAATTAGCGAGGAAAACAGTTCAACTTTAGCAGAGATTTCGCCTGTGTCGTTATTGTTTAGTACAAACACCTGATAATGTGTGAACTGGCTATAATTTAACATATATTTTTTTTTCAACAATATAAGCTACCGTGACATATTATTCAAATGCGCAATGTATATTTATATGCAATTCAAAACAGAACATACAATTAGAAATATCAACACAATATTAAATAGTATTTTTTTGCATGTTTCTATACTAAGACATCATGGAACATTACGATCTAGCCTAACTTAAGACTAATAAGTAATTTTAGTCTAACCTAATTTACTAAAAAGAATTTTAAACATAGGAAAGTGTCCAATAACACTACTTATAGTCTTTATTAAAGGGAAGAAACTCTGTTCTTGTGTACTATTTTTTCACTCACTGTTTAGCACTTAATACGAATATTTGAAAGTAATAATAACTGTGTTGTATAATATTTATACAACAAGACTAATTACTATATTCAGTTCATTCAACGGACATTTAAATAGATAATTACAACATATGTATCTAAATATACTATCCCTGTGGCTTTGAAGTAAGTAGCTTTGGACTCCATGGCCTTCTAAGCCAAAAAAGTGCAGGTCGCCTCGCCGCACTCAACGATATTATACGCCGCTGACTTGCCTCCGTCACTGTTCATATTAACAGATTATAGCTATATTTATCTTATTTTTGTATATTGCTATTATTGAGTAATTGTAAAATTAATCTTAAATTAACTGTTCAAGCAAAGAGAATTATAGTTATTAATTACAATAATAATATATTTTCAACACACAAATATACAGTATCTATAATATTCTTAACCTACATAGTACTTTATGTTATTATAATAATAATTAAAGATTGATATATATAAAAGACTGATACTTGCGGCATTATTAATGCTGGCAGCATTTTATGCTATACCTATTGGTTAGGCGAGAAATGTACCAGCTCTGAGGCCATCGGAACTGACTACTGGGCGTTAACTTAAATCTTAAATTAGCCTGTACATTTGAACCCCATAGGAAATTATATTTTTATACAAATAAATGTTAAAATTTGTATAATTATTATCGACATGTGTTTATCTGAATGTACTATTCTTATTGAAAGTTACAGAATACGGAAACAAATAAAAAAAATATTTAAGGAATTGGTAATACGTAATAAGCAATGGAACTCAAAAAAATTAAGAGAACCTATATTCCCATAACCCCATTTCTACTTCAGACTGATCCTACATCCATAGAACAAGTGGCGCTACACTCTTTTATCTGGACTTCGTGATCATCGCATCGTTTTAAATCTCATACAGACAGAAAGTTCATTGGTGCAAAGTAGTCACACTCTGAAATATCTAAGCTACTTTAAGTGAACACTACTTTGACTACCTATTCCTTTTTTTTTAAATACCAGTTATAAAAAGCCTATGAAAATAATTCTATTTTGTCTACCCCTGAGAGTGGTTTAGCATGTACAGTATAACTTATGGAAACAGCAAACTATTTGAATATGCATTAATAAAACTGCATTTGAATGTCGGAAAATTTTCCTAACTGATTCCTCGATGGGATGCCAACTAGACAAAAGTTTTTGAGAGCAACATTACAGTTGGGAAAAATTTACAATTTGTGAATTCTGCATGTAGAATTGTTAGGTATTTTTATCTAAAACAAAATGCGTATGCGTTTTCATATTTATACCTTATTTATGCCAGAAACACGTTTTTCCTATACAATTCCAGATAGGAAAAACGCCTTTTGTGTGCCAATCAAGGTTAATAATAATTTACCAAAAATATTCCAGATTTTTTAGTAAGACTAGTAAAATTACTAGAAAAATCGTACTACTTTTGGAAAAAAATATTATACTGTTAATAATTTATAATTGATTTCAAATTAATATATAATTTTTATTAATTTGAAAACCATATTTTATTAATGTTACCTTAACCTTTTAGGACAAATTAGCACGCTATTCCGATTCTAAAACCAACATTTTTGTACCATATTCTTGGAAATAAATATTAATTATTATTATAACGAAACGGGCAGGTGGCTCACCTGATATTAGGTGATACCAATACCCATGGACCGTGCCAGAGGACTTTTAAGAATTGGAACGTCCTATCCTTCTAGGACCCTAAGTCGAATTGGTTTGGGAAAAACGCTGTATACTCAACGTACGGACAAAACGTATATTAACGTCCAGAGACAATAAAGCAACAAATGATGGACGAAACTGTTTGAATGTGATTATATTATGAATGAATACCAACGTATATTGTACCAGGCTGTTGACTAATAAGAATCAAACGAAACGCCTTCTTTTCGTCTTACGCTTTATTTACATTTAAACACGATCTATCGTACCAGATCTAAACAAAACTTTACCTGTAATACATAGTATTAAGTCAATTTTACAATTTTATAGACATTAAAAAGGTGAAATATTAAAAATCATTATGCCCTTGTCAAGAGCAGGTATTATTATAACATACACAATTACAGCAATAGTTATGCTTATAATGTATTGGGCGCCTTAAAGCCTTTTTTTCCGTAGGGAGACGCATTACGCATATCCTTCGCGGCACGACTGCCTCGTGTTGGAGGGTGATGTGGTACTCGCTGATGTGCATGCTCACTAAAACCCCACGGCACCACCAGCCACTGCGCAAAGACAATATCGTAACTAATGAGGATTATCGGTTTATTATTGTTGGTTCAAAACATTTCCTCAAAGCCTTAGCCAACATTGGTATATTTGGCGTTAACATATCGAAGGACGTTCAGTTCTACGGTCATTAAGTAGTAGTAGTAGCTGTACTTCCCACAGCTATATTAACCTCGAAAATAAAATTATTCAAATTGAGTCCACGGCCATCAACTCTGCTCCTCAATACCAGCTCCTTCCTTTTGATTGCATCCAACTCATGCGGCTCATGTCATCGACCAACTTGATTTCTCTTTCCGAGCTTGATCCTATACTCTACGTAAAGATTTGGACTCTGATAGCATCACGGGGAGTGCTCTGAAAAATTGAACCGACTGATATCTGCAGCATTATGAAGAACTGAAATTCCACCAGATTTCTAAGACGTCTTGCGTTCCACTTTTAGGGAACATTCTGCCTGCCATCATCTCACTGTGAAACCAGCTGCTAGATAAGTATTTCTGATCGGGAATTCTAGAAAAGAGCGCACCAATCCCTCAACGGACGGTAACACGCCAGTCCACCAAGTGTCGATGGCGATTAGGACTTTGTAGAAAGTGCCTGCTCGTTAATAATATTTTTCAATTTTAGTAACATTATAGATTAGAATAAGCAGCTAAGCAAATACGCATTAATTTGGCGAAACCGAGATACATCCGTTAGCGGTTTTCGCGCAATCCCTTATCAAGATCGCATCGAGTTTTATTGCTCTAATCGCGCAGACCACTAATATGGCCCCGGTGGCCGATTTCCTATCCTGACCGATTATGGGATTCTGGATAATTACCTATTACCATAATGTTACTTACGATGCAATTCTGTACAATAAATTTACGTTTTTTCCTAAACGCAACATATGGAGATTGATTTGTGTTCCGATTTCTTAGTAATGTATTTACAATCCGATTTCTCAATTGAGAATTTGATTTTCATCACTCCTTGATATACGTTTTGTGTATTTTTTTCTTAATACATTTAATTAATGGGAATATGTTTATAAAAAGTAACGCTTTATATGTACCTAACGAATACAAAGCCTGAGAGGTCAAGCGTTCGATTCCCAGTGACAGCACTTTGAAGGATTTTGTATTTTGAAAAATGTGTTCATTTTGACCTTATATATAAAAATAACATATTCATACCAAGATATATCATAAAAATGATATGCCACTACTGTATGGAACTGCCCACTGAAGTATTTCCCAACCATTTCGACTTATGGTCCTTTAAGAAAAGAGCGTACCAATTCTTAAAAATCCGGCATCGCATTGGCGAGCCTTCTGGCAATTTGAGTATACGTGGGCGGCGGTATCACTTAACATGAGATCGGCCTCCTGCGCATTTGACTCCTATAACAGGAAAAAATTTCATTCGAAATGAAATTCTTCTAAAATTGCGTTTAATTTCCCTCAAAAATTTTATAAACAATAAATTTATTTCATACCATAAAAAAACTTCCAAAGTGAAACCATAATAAAATCATCAGTATCGGGTCAGTGTAACAAGGAAGTCTGTTATACGAAAACCAAATAAAACCCTCTCAAAGTACATCAAAAGACCACCTAATCGATTAGTAACTAATATATAAATAGTTCAACTTATATATAAATAGACAACTCTCATAATAAGCTCCAAGCATAGCTACGTTCTAATCCTCTCTTATAAAATTGGTAAGCTTCTTATGAAGATCGATTTTATGCGGCATTATTTTAAAGAAGTCCTTTGTATCAAATCGAGATTTTATTCTATCCAGAAATTGTACTTTCACAGACTACATATGAGTAGTTAACTTAGTGGTATACGTTCGATTTTTAAATCGTTTACACACGATTAGTTTTTTTTTCTACGTATGCTCGTATAGTGAAGTGAAATCGTGAGGAAACAGGAATATTTTAGCCCTCAAAATGGACGAAATGCATCAGGCAAATATACATAATATATAATAAAAGTTACTATTAACTATAATTTTTATGTTTATCCTACGATAAAAACACAAGGAACAAGTGGCGGTTTGATACCAGGAACGAACCCTGGGAACGGAGATACAAAAACAGGCTACAAAGATGCAAGCATCATGGACAACAGTTCTTAATTTAAAATTGTTACAATACATATTTTTTAATTGTTATAAATTATACAGAGCAAGTGATGATTTTAATTTAACAATTTTTTGACGTCCAAAGAAATATAGGTTTATGTATTAAAATTCTGAGCCGTTTTAAATGTACTAGATAGTTTAAATGAGGACTGGGCGAGACTGTCCTGATAATGGATTTGATGCTAAGTAATGTTTTTTTTACTATTAATTAAGAAAAATAAATTAGAAATAAAAAATGGTCATAAATGTGCGTATCTTTATGACCTTATTTTTCGAAAAATTATCTACTATATGAAACTTTACAGAAATTAGTTTAATAAAGTTAAATTAGATAAAGTTTAACATATGCCTTTTATTATAATAGACAAGAATACAAATATTACAATTATTTCATTTTACCTTATTACTACTAAGATTATAACAGAATTTCATTATTTGTAATATATTTATTACTATCATTGTTATCGTTATTATATATTTTTGTTATCTATGGCTTCGAATCTTCGAATCAACCGTGGTAGGGACAAGAAAGAGATGGCACGTAACGGAAAAATGTGACGCGTAACTCAAAAATATGACGGTATTTTGTTTTCTAACGACGATAAAGAAGTTTCACTTCAATAATAGTTTGTCTATAATTTGTATTAGAACCTATGCAAGTTTAGATTAGGAATCAGCGAGAATACACGCTTAATACTAGCAAAATACCATCGCTTAATAGCAGCAATTTATCTAGCGATTTGTCGCCAGAAAATTAGTTACAAGTTACAAGTTACGCTCAAAGTTCAAATAAAATAAAACTTTGCAATTACTTACACCTGACTGACGACGCCATCTTGTAAAGCTCTTCACTCGTCGTAGTTCACAAGGTCACCAGAAGATGGCGTTGTTTAGTCTCTTGAGACTTCGACACGAACCATTTTCACCGCGCTCCGTCCTGAAACGCTACAAATGACTTGAGAAAGAGAAAGGCGAATTCTCGAACCTCCGTTTTAAGTATTACCCTGGGATACGCTCCACACATTGCAGTGTTTCTTTTTGTTGGCGAGGTGGGCGTGTTCTAAACAGCCAATGGGAGTATTCTACTCGTCATTGTCCACGCCCATGAAGTTTTCAGTGCCTACAGGGAGTTGAATGAAAAAAAATGTTGGCAATAGGTAATTTCGAATGTCGTTCGAAGGTGACGTAATTCCCGCTTTATGTGGGACGTTTGTTAATAAAGTCATTCCTCGAGTGTTGTGACGCTGATTGAATACGGAATTGGTGATTGGTATCGTACACGCAATGAAACTGAATTAATAGACTCGGCATTGAATCTTACCCACTCTTGGTCGAAGCTTTAATAACCATTATTTTTAAATTATTAACTTTTTTACTAGCCTGTTTGATTAAAGCGGATTCTGAATATTTAAGCGTAACTACACATAGCAGGAAACCTCTTTTCTTCTCATAAAACTGCATTAAATCAACGATGGTTACCTAGGTCAACAAAGCGAAAGTACACTACAAATTTACATATAAATCTTCTGTTATTTTACGCACCAGTTGACCATCTCACTGTCACGAAAAATCTATTAAAGACAAGATTAAACCGAGTGCTCGTTGTGTGTACAGCACACACGGCGAGGCTTATAAAACTACACAATTTTTGTTGTAATATTCAGTCACCATTTTACGACCTTAAACCGTTTGATTATGCGGGTTTAATTATGGTATTTCTAACATTACAATATTTTGTAAAAGAAAATTTTCGTTTTATACATAACAGTATTTTTTATTTGATATAGATGAGGATACTAAATATCAGTGTAATCACAAGATCAGCCAGGGTGTTCTTTGTGGGTACTGTTGACTTTTCATACATAACATAATAGTATTTTTTATTTTACGCTGCCGTTTTTGTCCTGTGGGGACTGAATCTTAACTAAAATCAGTAAGCATAATAAATATGTTACATTTCACGCACCCACGTGTAATTAAAATAATTTCTCTTCAACTGTTGATTGCGAATGCTTCTAAGCGATAAGTGTACTATAAACCGCTGCAATCCACAATATATTAGTTTGAGAATATATAATAGATTCTTAAGGCAGTTTTTGCCGCGCACCACCATTATGTGGAACCAGCCGCACACTAAAGTATTTGCGAACAAATTCTACGAGGCCCTTCAAGAAAACGTACCAATTCTTAAAAGGCCGGCAACGCACTTCCGAGCATTCTTGCAATGTGAGTGTCCATATGCAACTTTACAGGAATTGGTTAAATAAAATTAAATAAGATAAAGTTTAACAAAATGTTTTTATTATCATAGACATGAATACAAATAATACAATTATTTCATTTTACCTTATTATTACTAAGATTATTACAGAATTTCATTATATATTTTTGTTATTAATGGCTTCGAATCAACCGTGACAAGAAAAAGATGGCACGTAACGGAAAAATGTGACGGTAATTTTTTTTCTAACGCCGATAAAGCAGTTTCACTGCAATAATTATTTGTTTTATGTAAAAACAAAATTTGGTGTTTTCAACTCTTTAATTAATTTCAGCATTCACTCTTCTAAAGCGCATATAACAAACAAAAGATTACTATATAACGCTGACAGAACCGCATCCGCAGACTATTATTTCTATTGTATTACAAAAAATCAAACTGCTCTACAATCGCCTAACCCTAACAGTATTAACGTCTTTATTTCACCGTACATTAAACGTCAATGAACACAAAGGCGTAATTTATTGCTTGTCACATCTTCACACTTGTTATTGTAGTGGTCGCATTGTCGATAATTGTTTTAACACATGCCAGCAAAGGGGTGAATTGAAAATACGATTATAATGTATTGCTATAATTATAGAATTGGAGTATAAATCACTAGGCAATTCAATTTTATTTTGTACTAGCTAAAACTTAAACTCAAAATAACTTTATTCATATAGGTAACCAAGGAGACCTATGAACGTCAACAGAAAAGAGGTTAAATTGATTCTAAATTTACATCAACCAGTTCTCAAGTCAAGGGCGTAGAGTGTTTTTATGTTCACTGAACGAAACACTTAATAATATACAATATCAAAGATTAAACATTTTTTTATATAGAACATACAGGCAGGAGGCTCACCTGATGTTAAGTGATATAGACGTCCATGGACACTCTTAATGCTAGAGAGCTTACCAGTCTTTTCGGTATTGGTATGCACTTTTCTTGACGGACCCTAAGTCGAATTGGTTCGGAAATACTTCAGTGGGCTGCAGGTTCCACATAGTGATGGTGTGCGGCTGAAGCTGCCTTTAATAAAATTGTGTAGTGGTAATTTGGACTCTCTTTAGACACTCGAGCAAGCCTTGTGACCATAGTACTGATTTTCAGTGAGGCTATTGTCGCTATTGAGGATATATATCTATATAAGGAACGTATATATATTGACACTTTGACAACAAGCTAAACGCATTGAATAAATACGACACGGAATTTTCTAGAACGAAAATTTCTTAGGTTTTTCTGTGAATATTTATGTATATTAACGTCAAATAAAATATAGGGGTTGATAGTAGTGGGGAGAAAATTAAAGCTTGCATGTATTTTCAGAAAAAAAAATTATCCAATAAATAATTTGTTTTTTTGGGATGGACATCCCTTATCACTTAGAGGTTTGGAAGATAGATAGTAGCCGATTCTCAGACTTACTGAATATGCTATAAAAATTCATAAGAATCGGTCAAGCCGTTTCGAAGGAGTATGGGAACGAACATTGTGTTACGAGAATTTTACATATTACATTTTCATGACCTCAGGAATAAAAAAAAATTTCTCGGCGCACAAGCAAGCCGTGCAATTCGCTTCCAGTGTAGGTGTTTTCTGGGAGACACGACATTCAAACTTAAAAAAAGAGCATACTCCTAAAGGTGGCTACCATGCCAGGTATACCAACTAACAGTCCAAGAACTGCGGCAGCCGCCTTATATGGCAGTTCCTTGGGTGTATTTGCACCTTATAAAACAATAAGCCAACTAATTGCATCTAGAATGTTGGTAATGCTATCCATAATTTTCGAATTTTAAAATAAAGAAAAACGAATATTGAAACGTTTGCATATGCCCTCCATAAAACTAAAACACCTCCCTATTTTAAAGTTAGACGGTGTTGAGTTACCTTAAAAGTGCTAAGCCGTGTTGAGACCTGCTATTTCCCCGAACGAGGCACTTATCCATCAATATCTTTGCATACGGTGTTGATAGTTTGTGGCAAGGAAACTCTGGTAGACAAAAGGCAATCGGTTTTAATTAAAGCAATGATTTGTTCATATAAAAATTAATCTTATTAATGTAACCAAAAAGTATTTTATTCCAAATTTCTTACTAGTGGCCGAGCTCGACTGAATGCATTCCGGAGTTATTTTCGTTAAAAATATAATGATTTGCGGTATATTAGTAATATATAGAACTAATTACAATTATAATTTATATTTTGCTCAATTAAGAACATAATTCGTCGTGCTAAGCGAAGCCTGTTGGTAAGTTAAGTTGAATAGTTAATCTCATGTTTGATAAGCATATGTCAAATAAACCCAAGAAGGTACGGTACACAAATCGCTTTGTGTATAATTCAAAGTCTCTCAAAGACTTTTAGTACAAAATACTGTAATTTCTTTTAACAATAGTCGTCACGAAAGCATTTTGTTACAGAGACTTTTGTAATATAAAAAATAGCTTGCGATCATTACCATAAAAACAAAATCGGCGTTAGTAACGCCTGCCCAAAAATATAAAAGATAAGACACCTTGCCGTTAATATAGGATCTCTTTTTAAAAAATCTGTTTATTAAAAGTCTCTCTCTAATAAGACCAAAAGGACACAGGAACCAAACTTTGAAAATTTGTTTTAATTCTATATTTATCAATTTGTAATTATTATTATTCTACTGTATTTTTTACGTTGGAAATAAATATGACTTATAGTTATAAATAGTGATTTACTAAATTTTATATACAAAATAACTTTATTTTATTTTACAGAAGGCTCATTGGTGTTAAATAATAGTGAGATACTCACACTGCCAGAAGGCTCGCCAGTGCGCTGCCGGCATTTTAAAACTTGATTCGCTATTTTAGCTTGATTTGAAGGAGCAGTGTTGGCCTAGTGGCTTCAGCGTGCGACTCTCACCCCTGAGGTCGTAAGTTCGATCCCTGGCTGTGCACCACTTGACTGTCTTTCTATGTGCGCATTTAACATTAGCTCGAACGGTGAAGGAAAACATCGTGAGGAAACCGGATTGCCTCATACCCAAAAAGTCGACGGCGTGCGTCAGGCACAGAAGGCTGATCACCTACTTGCCTATTCAATTAACAATGATCATGAAACAGATACAGAAATTTGAGGCCCAGACCTAAAAAGGTTGTAGCGCCATTGATTTATTTTCTTGAAGAACCCTAAGTGGAATTGGTTCGAAAATACTTCAGTGGGCAGCTGGTTTTACATAGTTGTGGTGCGTCTGTGGCCATGACTGTAGCTCAGGCCAGGGACTGCCACACCCACAGTATCCCAAGATTATTATATAAATATAGCCTTAAATTGTTAGACCTTAATAGAGTCGTCCTAAGAACTAAAATAAAAAAAAAACTTTGCATTATTTTAGAAGTATATTTACACAAATACGTGGAATAAATATATGTAAATGTGAATCTTGTTAACACCAACCCCTGTATTTCTTAAATCTTATTATTCTCCTAAATAAACCCGTCGCAATGTAAAATCTTGTTTATAAGTGAATGAATAAGGGGAAAGGTGGTGAAAATCATTAATATCCACCATCTGTAACGAGCCTCGACAGGTGAAGCCGTACGAGCGTGGATAAATTGAAATTCTTTTTAACACGCTCAACTTGTTACGTGTAAAATCTTTTGCCATTTTGTAGCGCTTTTCAGGAACGCCAAAATTCACTCGGAACTCGCCTGTGTTGCGTAGTAGCAAATAAACTGGTTATTTAATTATAGCCACACCAACAATACATATACATAAAAAAAGAAAACAAAAAAGTATCGATATTGCGATATATTGCCATAGACCAAACTTTTTTAATCAAATATGATTGCCTATTTCAAAAAATAAGGCACGCCAAAATTAGAAACATAACCAAGGTAAGGTGTGCATTAAAACATGCTTAGTCAATAAATTGGAAGTGGGTCGGACATGTGGCGCGTCTACGTGACAAGAGATGGACGAAAACGGTGACCACAGGAAGAAAGAGAGGTAGACCTGTGGCTAGCTGGGAAGATGACATCATAAAATCAGCTTGTTCCAACTGGATTCAAGTAGCCAAATCTAGAGAGGACTGACTATCTTTGGAGGAGGCCTTCACCTACAGAGGAATTCTTACAGAATTAAGAATAATAGTTTAATAGTAAGGTTAAGGAAAAACTAACACAAGTAAATTTAGGATACAAACTAAATTACTAACAAAACTAATAATTGTATGTAAGTAAACTAACTTAATCTAACTGTTTATTTTATAAGCTGTAAGAATTAAGGCTTTTTTATTTTATTAATTATCTATTTATCAATTTGTATTATTAATAAGTAGATTACAAATATTCTTAATAATGTATCTTTAAAATTATTTCAATAAAATATACATGTAGAACTAAGGTGTTGTCTCAGTAATAGTTAAAAATTACAAAATAGACATCAAATTTCATCCAAGACGAGAATGCATGGTATGCCATATGTTATAAAAAAATACCTACCTACGCCTTCGGGAAAAAGGATTGAAGATACAAATGAATAAATAGAAAATAATGACGTGATGTTTTATTTTTAATAAAAATTGTATTGTGTTTTTACTTATTTTCTTTTATGGATTAAGACATTTTATAAGTAAACGACAGAATAACGCAATGTTGGCTTTGCTTAAGAGCGAAGCGTCATCAAACGGTGCAAAACAAATTTTGTGGTTGCTCTTGGAACTTCTTCCTAATTTCTCTTGTTACAGCGTGGTAGCATACACTATTAAAATCAACGGTGTTGTTTTGTAATCCTACTATCCATCACATGGAAATTACGTAGATATATTTGGCCAAGTGGCTAAAGTGACACTAAAGTAAAAATAAAAAAAAATTCTAATCTGCAATAAATTTCAGCGTCAATTTTTTTTTCTCTCTTTCTATTGGAGCCACTTTTTAACCAACAACATAACCCAACGTCAACTAAGCCTTATAAAAACTTTGATTGTTTAAGTCTAAACGATGTGATTGGAAAACATTACGCAATTATAAATTGGAATCGGATTAATGTATCATGATGTCAAACACCATTGTAGCAGATGTATTGCGTTACAAGTTCATTTTATAGAAATTGTGAGTGGTTGGCGAGACTAATATAGATATGCCATATCAGAGACTATTATTATTTCGACAATGATCATGAAACGATCACTGTCAATTGTCTTGGTCGGTAAGAGCGACGCTGTCTGATATTACTATTGCCAGTAAATACAAATAAGTCATTATAAGGTGGATAATTTATAGCCATATAGCGAACTTAATAATTTATGAAAATGTCTTAATAAAACAATGTATACTCGTATGTAGAAAATATAGGTTTAGGATTAGGATAGGTTTTATTACCTGTACTATTAAAATAATATATTTTAAGATACCTACCAATCAGTACCGTTCGATTAGTAAACTTTCCCATTGTAGTAATCCAAGGAATAAAAATAAGAGATTAGACGTTAGTTGATAGTTGTATTAAATATTGATTTACAATTACAATTTATTTATTCATTTGGGAAACAAACAGATACATCTCTAAAAGTAGAAGTCAGAAAAGAAATATAAACATAAGAATTAAAGCATTGGATATATCCACAAAAAGTTTCACTGATTAAAAAAAAGGATAAAAAGCAAAACAAAACGTGACATGACAGAGAACAAAATATTTAAGTAGACAATACAAAGTTTATAGATCGGTAGAACGACAGATATACTAGTAGCCAAAATAAGAAGAAAGATACAAGGTTTAGTACTCGAATAGTTGTTTTAACCTATTCTTAAATGAAGCAGTAGAGGAGTGCGAAAAAAGATCGATATTAGTAGTAGAATCAAAAGTAGAACACATCCTGTGAAGAGGCTCACGGAATCCAATGTTGGTTCTGGGAGTTGGAAGGTTAGGTAGAGATCTGGCAGGAATATTGAATCTTATGAGTTCGAGAAGAAGTTAATATAAGTTTTAAAATATTAGTATGTGTGTGTAGTTTTAGTACTGGCAGCATTTCCTAGAACTGATTATTTTAAAGCCCAACGTATAATTAACGCAATACAGCGAGGAAATGCTACCAGCAACAGAGGGACAATGATTTTTAAATTTGTTTTAATTTTCTATATATTCATTTTTAATTATTACTATGTTTATTAACTATATTGTAAATACTGTATATTTGTGTATAGAAAAATTCTGTATTCTAGCATCGTATCCACTCAATTCCAACGTCACCCTAAATTGAAGGGCGCATACGCACAGCCAAATTGTGTAAAGTACGAAATAATTTCACGGATCACATGCTCCTGCCGGATAATGACCCGAGAATCCTCGGGCGAGTTGGACCCGGACAAAATAAACATTGCCTCTAATAAGGGAAAATCCAAGGAATGGGCAAAAGAAATTGCCTTTTAATAATTTAACTTGAATCGAAAGTTGCCGATTGGTTTCCTTTAAAATATCGTCCGAAGCCTTTGTTTATAAAATTTAGTTTAGTGATTGTATCTTGTATCTGTCGTATCTATAGACAGTTTATAGCTGTAATACAGAAACAGTAGGTGATCACTGATTAATCTACTGTAGGCATAATTAATAAAATTCAAACTTTAATTAATTGAATATTTGAAGTTAAAAAATTTTTGGCAATATTGAGTTTTTATGTAATAGGAGGCCCACGGGCAGGAGGATCACCTGATGTTAAGTGATACCACCCATGGACATCTTTTTAATATACATTGTTACCCTAACTGTAATATTTACTTCCAAGTTTTGTGACCGAAATTTTTTGTTGTAAATTAGGAATCGATTCCTGATGATAAGGAATACAAATAATCTAATTAAAATCAAATAATACAAACACAGAAATATTTTTATCTTTGATTTAAAACGAATATAAACAAAAATAAATAAATATGAAATCAAACAATTGGTCCCTTAGTATACTGGACGTATTGTGTTGACAAAACCACTGAACATTCTTAATTATTTGCTCGGCTTAGGTAAACATGAACCCTACACCGACAAACATAACGTGACCTATGGAAATGATTCCAATGAATAAAACTTTAAAATCAAAGGTCCCAGAAAAGGTCATTTTAAAATGGCCGGTAAGAACTATTGTTTGCCAACACGCGTAGGGTCTGTCTCAATTAAAAATATTGCTAACAAGACAAACAGTTGTCGCTCCGAATTTTGGTTTTTAATTGGCTATTTGGACAGCGATATCAATCTTTATTGATCAACAGTATGGTAAAGTTTTACACGCTACTAGAAAAGTTAAAGAATATGTTCTTATTAAACGTGATTGAGGTCTCAGAAACTTTACACTTATAGGAAAATCTAAACTATGACAATAAGCGATAAGTGTCGATCTTATTATTATTAAAGCTTAATAAAGCTCCAAAATCCATACAACAATTGTTTGATTGTTCTCAAAATTTAGGTTAATATCAGGTCTGGATTTAGAGGTATGGAGGCCTTGGGCCATCAACGACCCCTGGCCCCAAATTGATTCCAAATAAAATGAAAAAAAAATGTATATTCAGACGAGATTTTCAATTAATAATATATTGTGAAACCAAGAAGATTATTTTAGTATTTAACAAACATATTAAAATATATAAAACAAAAGTTGTTCAGTAGTGTTTATTATTATGGGCCCTACTTTTGTGGAGGCCCCGGTGCCGTAGACCCAGTTGTCCAGGAAGGATTCCTGCCCAGGAATCTTTAATCTTGTCCGTACTTAATTAGCAACAATTCAAGCAATTTTCCCTGTCTGTGTTTGCCTGTCGTCTTGTTTAATGTTGTAAAAATGTCATTATTATAAAGAACTAGTTGACCCGGCGCACTTCGTACCCAATATGATACGCACAAAACCCATGAACATTTTGTATAATTTTTTTCGTTCATGTTTTAAATAGTTGTTCTGTTATTCGGGACAACAAATCAAAAACAATAGAAATCGGTCCAGCCATTCTCGAGTTATAAGTGTTCGAACAAACTTTATGTTACATATTGCATTTCCCTGTAATATAAACCGTTAAGACGTAAATAACTCACGTTAAGTAATATAAATACGTTTTAATTATTAGTATCGGGTTTTGGTTTATTTACATGAAATATGTTGTTTTACACTAAACTTAATGTGATAAATAAAGTCGTGTTTAAAATACCCACGTCAGTTCGTTAAGGGAGCATTATATGGGGTGTTTAAAACAGTTGGCATTTATCAGGACAGTTGCAGGGCATTTTGGGGATATCTGCGGTTGCCATCGGGGTCTGGACACTGTCTTGGGAAGGGCTTTTATGAGAAGGGTCACTCGTTAATGAGAGGAATTGATTTGAAAATTAACCTTTCATATTCGCTCTTGGGATATTTAACGTTATGTGGATTATATAACAATACAATGTAATTGTGTCTACAAATAATATTTATTAACTGGCAATACCGAAAAAATTAATGATTTAAAATAAATCTAAATCATTAATTTAACTATTAACTGTTTTCGTCAAAATATTTTTTACTAAATATTATAAGTTAGCTAAACTACTTTTTTTTAAGTGGGCTGTAATATTTTAAATAATAAAATATTAAAGTTAAAAGAACTTAAGCTTGTGGGTGAGTGAAATTTTTACACAATAATTTAAAGCTCTTAATGCATTGTTATTGGCATTTTTAATTGTGTCCGTGAAGTCCTTATTACTTTTGAAACTGTCTTTTAATCTTCACAATAGATTTTGTTGTTTGTAGATTAAACGTAATATGTAAAAAAGAGTAGTGATGGCTTCAGCATGCTACTCTCATCATCATTTCGTTGTTTCAATCCCCGGCTGTGCACCAATGGACTGTATATGTGCGCATTTAACATTCGCTCAAGATTTCTCTCTCGAGATTCGAAAAACCGGTTTGCCTAAAACCCAAAAAGTCGTGGCGTATGTCAAGGATAGGAGGATGAACTACTTGGCTTTTAGCACAATTGACAAATGAACATAAAACAAATACACAAATCTGAAGCCCAGACCTAAAAATATAGGATACTCGTTGTAAAATCAAAGAAAGTGGCTGTTTATACAAATTGCAGTCGCTGAAAAGTGCCAATAATTTCGTTTTACATTTACTGTACCAGAATCGACACACTCACGTTGAAACGCCGCTATACATTGTTTTCACCCCGGCGTGTCACCCGTGACGCGAATGCATAATCAATCAGTAATCCAGGAGCGATGTGACGTCTCCCGCGGGATTTGAATTTCTTCCAATCTTTATATTTCTTCATGACGGTGGGCGGTTTTAAAAACGACTTTGCGGTAAGGGAGTGTGACAAAGGAATACTCGGAATGAATGAAGTGTAATTTTAAAAGCTTTTACCGATGTTTATCGGAATTTGCTCCAGCGGGATTCGCTTATTGTTCGTGTTTTGACAAGTGTTTTTATAATACTGGCTTTGCACTGCCACTGTCTTATAGTCTTTAAATCCAGCCGTGTTGCTGTTGTATTACTTTCTTTGTAATAAAGTCTAATTCACAAAAATATTAATATATTACAGTCAACGGAAATATAAAAAAAAATCTGTAATTGTATGGAAATCAAGGTTTATAGTTGGTATATACCAAAAACATTCGAAAATCTTCCCAATACTTTCTAAAAATCGACTGAATTTACTAGTTCTGAAAAAATATATAATTCTTTTAATAATATTAATACTAAAATTGGAGTGAAACATTAGAATAAATATTTATTGGGAAAATTATAATATATCATTATTATAACTATGTATATTGTAAATACTGTATCTATAATTGTAACAATAAGTTGCTTATTAAAACTAAATTTTTTAATAATGCGATGATGCAGTGATAAAATATTATAAGAATTTACTATGATAATATAATTGATAATGTAATATAAGATGTAACTACTATGTAAAATTCTATCTTTTAATTATGTAAAACACGTGTGGCTGAATATGCGAAGATTAGATTGTAGTATAATATTTTGTACCATTTACATAAAATAAATAATAATTATTATTAATAATAATAGAAAGTATACCGCTAAGTGGTCACTCCTCCGTACATTGAGATCAATTTAGGGATGCCGAAAGCTAGGTACAGTGAAAAGATATACACTGAAAAATTAGTGTTTAGTAAAACGTGTTCATACCCGAAAAGGCGGACTATGGCCACATTAAAAATATCACTTTTCTGATATTTTTTTGTTAAAAACGAATACATGAGTATGATGAGTATGATACTATGATGTACATAGTATAAATTAAACTACTATTTTATATCGGATATAAAACTTTGATACAAATAACTCTTGAAGCTTTTTTTTACTAAAAGTTGATCTCAAAATCATTTAAAACATGATGATAATTTAAAAAGATATACCGTTTCACTATATATTTTTAAAGATTTAACTAATACTGCGTAATTGGTACATGTACAACACATACAGTAGTTACATTCTATATGGATAGAAAACTTCGATACAAATTTATTATGAGCTTTCAGTAGAGTAATATGAAGCAATAACGAACGAATATAGCGAGCAGTGATTGGCCGAATTTCCCCAGAGTGTACACGACATGACTCTTAATTTTCTTCTGCTACTTCCTAAAGGGTTCATATATCATAACGTAGCTGTTATTATCAAACTTTTAAGCATCTTAAAAAATATTAGTATCAAAAGCGACCATGTTTATTGTTATTTTATTTCAATCGTTCTTGACGAGAATCGAGATTTGATTTAGAATTAGCAGCAGTTAAGATTGTTGACTTGTGTTCATGTTAATAAAATCGCGACCATTTTTTTGTATAAATTATAACCGACTAATAAATTATATATATGGGAGGAAAAGACCTGCAGACTTTTGATAAAGATAGAGTCTTCTGGAATGGGTTGACTGAGAGGTTGGTTGAGACCTTTACACAAAGGACGTCCATATCTACAGACGACAAAAATTTAGCTATAAGCAAATACTAACAACATTTAATGGAAATAAAATAGGCTAATCAGTAATTATACAATATTTCATTCATTAATTCTACACACTTTTCTCTAGTATTTTATATTCGTATACGAAACATCGCCTAACCTAACGCATTGCAAGGAAATCATATAACTTAATGAATGGAATTTAAATTTGGAACACAATTAATGAATATTAAGTGCACACGCACAGTACGAATTGTTATGGATGACACTTAATTTTCTCGATCCTCGGGGAGATTTGAAACAAGCGCATTTACTTAAGACTGACATGAGCTATGAATTTTACATTGTCTACTTATGTATATGATGAGATCGGCTTAAGTAATTATACAATTTTAGGTTAGATAATTTAGTATGTATGTTATTCGTCTTTAAATTAGTATTTCAATAATTTATAAAGCTATCTTGAGACTTGTTAAGCTATCTATTCCAGATATATGTTAAGATAGTGATTAAGGAAGTGAAAAGTGTTGCTACTTGCCATCAAACCAGGCCTTGATCAAGCCAGGCCTTGGCTTTAATAGTATATTTTTCGTCAAAAAGCAATATGAATGAGTGAACTACGAAAATAGTCTTTAAGATAGTTTAAAAAATACGTCTTCGTTGTTTGATATCTATAACAAATACTGAAGAGGATATTATAGAGGGAACTAATCGAATGGGATCAGTTTTCTGACTAGACCCGTGGTGTGAAGAAGTTGAATAGCCTGGACATTCACGGTTTGGTCCAATCTATGTTCATGTGCCAGCTGTCTTCTTTATTATTGTGGTGACGTAAATTTTTAATTTAATTTAATAAAATTTTGTTCATTTAATGTACATCCTTTGCCTTCCTTTATTTCATTTTATTTGATTACTTTTTCATAAGATTACAGAAGCTAATATTTAAAATCTAATACAAAACAATGCAACGATATAGATACCACCGCATAAACTGTGTTCAAACGTGTTATATATAATGTACTACATTCAAACAGCCGACAATATACAAGACATAGCGTGTACCTGGTATCACTAAAGATTGTATGTGCCTTCTGATGGCACTCTGTTCTTTAAAAATCTTAGAAGTAGAAGAATAAAAATTCTGTTTTATTTACTGTAATCCAGCTATAATCATTGTATTCCACTCTCAACTGTTTTTAAATACTGTTTAGAAATGATTGTTTCCACTTCCACTTTACATACTAAAATAAAAACAATTGGCTTTTTAAGTCTTGGCCTCGGTTTCCTGTATCTGTTTCATGATCATTTGTTAAACTAATAGGCAAGGAGGTGATCAGCCTTCTGTGCCTGACGCACGCCGTCGACTGTTTTGGCTCTAAGGCAAGCCAGTTTCCATACGATGTTTTCCTTCACCGTTCAAGCTAATGTTAAATAATAATTTTAAAGCCTTTTATTTCCAGAAAAGTGATAAATAATATACTTGTTTATGGTAAACAATTAGGAACGGGTATGTAGTATCATTTAATATTATGTCTCGCAATTCGGCGTGACTTTTGGCATAGGCCTCCTCCAGCTATCTCCATTGTCTTATATCCTCTGCGACTCTGGTCCAATATGGTCCCAAAGTCAGGCTCTAAATGCCCTTTTTAAATGCGCACATAGAAAGAAAATCCATTGGTGCACAGCCGGGATCGAACCTACGACCTCAGGGATGGGAGTCGCACGTTGAAGCCAACTAGGCCAACACAGCTTTACATACAAAAATTCAAAATATTGAATACATTTCGTTTCACCTTAACTCGGCATTCCTTTTTGTATATTTGGTATTATGAAAGGGCATTATTACGGTTGCTGGACGATGATGGATTGTTAGCCTCCAGCCACATGAGATTTGCCATGAACATTGCTATACATTCCACTAAAAGACGGATATAAATGCGTTCATAGTATTGTTAAACTAACGGAATGTATTTAGATGAGTACGATTTAATTACTAACTTTAATGAAAATGTTAATATATTTTACAACAATCTTCCTACTTACCGTAATTTTGTATATTACGCTCTTAATAAGGTTTAGGTCTCTATTAAATTTTGTATAGTTCCTATTTAGTTTTAGTTTTTGTCTGTTAAATTGTTTCCGTATTATTTTCTTGTTTTATACAAGTTGTTGTAGGACTTGTAAATACATATTATTTAAGTATTTGACGTTAAAAATCAGTTTCTTAATAGGTAACATTAAATGTATTGCATACATTAAAAATGCACAAATCAAAATATAGTTTTAAGACAAAATCAAAACTAACGGCTGACTCATTCTTTCAAATTGTGTTTACGAAAATAATAATTAGAAAATAAATTCCATAGATGCTTTATTGTTCTTTTTATATATATTTTCAAATAATAGAATGTTTTGAAAAGTTTCAGTATACCGCAATTCAAAGTTCGTCTGTAACGTTTAAATGTTTTTATTATTATTTCCATGTATCTTTACTAAGACATATTGCGATCTAGCCTAACTTAAGACTAATAAGTAATTTAGGTCTAACCTTATTTACTAATAATTTCACAATACTTACAGTCCTAACAATAATTGTAACATATATTAAGTAATAAAATATTTTCCTCTCTCTAGTGGTGTTTATCACAAACGTTACGTACATTATCATTGGTAACGGCGGGTAACCCCGATATAAATATTTGAGTAGGCTGTGACTCCACTGTCTTATGCTTAATTTATTTTGACAAATCATCTTTTCTTTGTGTACATTTGGTTTCGCGGGGTTTTTACGTGGAAGGATGTTTTTATAACAAGACAAGATTAATGGTTAAATCAACGGCTTCGTAGGTTTAGTGATTATTCGAACGAGATGCTTTGATATAGGTGTGATCTAACATAGTAATTAATTTAATATAGTATCAAACACTGGCTAACAAATTTATTTGGCCTTAGACATTGTCTCCCAATAAAGTATTTACAAACCAATTTGACTAAAGAAATGAGCGTACCAATTCTTAAAAGACCAGCAACGCACTCGCGAGCCCTTTGGAATTGAGAGTTTTCATGCGCGGCGATATCATCCAACATCGGGTGATCTTACCCCTTTGCCCTTTGTTATATACAAAAAAATCTCTTAGTTTTACACTTCATAGTTTAAATAAAATGGCTGAATGAAGTTGAAACACAGTAGTGTGTTTGATAAGTGCGTTATGCTAACACTGACAGCTTGTGTGATCTGATCCGCCCGTGTCTCACGCAGCAATCCCATCGCTCTGATGGTTAAGAACTTTTCAGACATAGAAAGAAATTATTAGAGACATTAGAGACTATTGGGCCGTAAGGTTCAAGTGGACTGGCGCTAATTAAAAAATTAAGTTGGCGCCTGATAGATAGTGCCGGTGATCCCAGAGCTGGTGCTTTCCTCGCTCAACAGATAAGTATGTATCACAATACAGCGAGGAAATGCTGCCAGCGTTAAACATACACTGCCACAAGGACTAAACTTTTTAAATTTGTTTTAATTTTCCATTTATTATTCTTTGAATTGTTAAAAAAAATATGGAATAATTCCTGATCCCATTCGACAAGCTCCCTCTATAATATCCTTTCAGTAATTTAAATATTCTTAATGTAGGTTAAGAAAATTTTAAATACTGTAAATTTTATGTCATGTTAGTTAAAAAATATTAAATAAATTTAACTAAGTGACCCTTATTCGGTTGTAATGCGTGATGGTGTTTAACTGAGGGTACGCGAGGATGTTGTATCAAAGTGTGTAATTCCTTTGTATAAAGGAAAGTGAGACATTAAAATGTATAAAGGCTTAATGTAGTTAGGATGTAAATATTGGGCCGGGAGATAGTTTCACATAAAGTTAAACAAATGCGCGACCGACTCCCTAAAGGTCGAGGCATACGACATTCGGCAAGGCTTTATTTCACTTCCTAGCTATACACGGGATGTTATAAAATAATAAATTAAATTATTTTTTGTGATATAATAATGTGTCTACATATAAAGGTCGGATAACCGAACATATATTAATAATCAAATTGTTATACGAAAAATAGTCAAATTTTTCGTCAATCATTCTAGTAGATGACAAGTATTTCAAGTGAACAGGTTATACTAACAAGCGATTTCTTCCAGGCTACAATGGAACTATAAATAAAGAAACACATACCGAGGGTAAAGTATAGAATGGCCAAACAATAACAAAAAAATAAAAATACTAATAACAGTATGTATAAACAAAAATGTAAACGGTAATCCAAGGGTTTATTTCATTTTAAGCCTTAAATTATTTCCCGATCCACTAATATACCAGATATTATATCCTATGTGTTAGTAATTATTTGTAACAGTTAGTATGTATCAGGAAACCTCTCCGGTAATGGCCTCCTCCAAGGTTTGCCATCTTTCTCTATCTCGAGCTATTTGCATCCATTGAGGAACCGAGATTTTTGTGATGTCATCATCCCATCGAGCGTAAAGTCTGCCTCTGTACCGTTTGCCTGGTGGGCCTCTCTATAAAGTTACTTATTTCGTCCACCTGTGATCTGTTAGGCGTGCTACATGACCCGCCCACTTCCACTTCAGTTTTTTGGCGTGTCTTAGAGCATCAATTGCTTTGGTCTCTGTTCTTATTTTTGTGTGTCTGATCTTGTCTACCTTTTTAATGTTAATCCAAGGGTTAATGAGGCACAATTAATATATGTATGGATTGCCTTTATGATTATGTACAATTTTTTACGACAAACACCAGAAACTATATTTATATAAATTCATTTCTCTACTGGACAAGGAATTAAATGATGAAGAAATCTCGAAGGCACTATTTAAATATGAAACACTTGATTGTACTTATCATTGCATGATATATGACCACAGATATTTAAACGTAAAATATAAGGTACGAATGCATATTATAATAATAATATGCATTCGTACCTTAATCCACTTGACCGTATCCAACGAAGAGCGGTTCGAATCGTCGATGACCAATCCCTCTCCGAGCGGCTCGATCCTTTGGCGTTGCGTAGAGATGTGGGGTCACTCTGCATCTTCTACCGCATTTACCATGGAGAGTGTTCAGAGGAGTTGTTCGGATTAATACCTGCAGCTGAGTTTCATCATCGGACGTCGAGGCAGAATACAAAATTCCACCCGTATCACCTCGACGTCCGCCGTTCCACGACTGAGCGTTTTTCAAGGCAATTTTTGCCGCGCACCACCGCTATGTGGAACCAGCTGCCCACTGAAGTATTTCCGAACCAATTCGACTTAGGGTCCTGCAAGAAAAGAGCGTACAAATTCTTAAAAGGCCGGCAACGCACTCGCGAGCCCTCTGGCATTGAGAGTGTCCATGGGCGGCGGTATCACTTAACATCAGGTGAGCCTCCTGCCCGTTTGCCCCCTATTTTATAAAAAAAAAAATATATTACTAAAGTAAAACTATATTAATCTACAGTTAATAAAGGAGAATTTTACTCAATTTCTTGGCTTTTATTATAATGGGTGCATTTCTAGCATCTATACCATCACTAAATTATGATCAATAATTTAAAAATGTACTTAGAAAAAAATAATGTTCCACAAGCATGATATCAATTAATAAGCAACAAAACACATGTTTTTAATTCACCACCCTCTACACGAGATACATTTGACGGAGTTTCATAATATATGAGACGAGTTAACAAGCATGTAGTTACTGGCTACGGATCACCCCCTCTGGAGACTCAGCTAACGAACTTGACAGTACTGAGTTATATCATTTTTCACAAAATTTCATGAAATTGCTTGCATCTTATACTCATGTTAGCGAATATCTTGTCGTTGTAAATATCCTTAGAATGGGTGTGATATTATGTATATGTGTGGTTTTGTTTTGGTCCCCGTAAATGTGTCTACTCCATGCTGAGAGGCAGCATGGAGTTGACACATTTCTGGGCCGATTTCATTGATTTTTTTTAAATAAACAAATAGGTGATACAAATTTTTTACCTTACACACGTTTTCCATTTTCGAGTCTAGACATGACATTTCCACTCCATAACACGATGTTTGAAGAAAAACATCAGCACATCACAAAATCCCACATGCCACCTACTTGCCTTAATAATAAACACCAATAAAACGGACTGAAAGCCCGATAAAGAGCCAATGATTTGTTTTACCATATAAGTTTATAACTACCCTCAGAAATTTACATCCATCAATCATAATTTAATTGCTAATAAATAGTTACGGTCAGGTGAAATGGGCAAAGTACCTGAGTAAAACTAATCTGTCTCTATAATTATGTTAGCGACAACTTTGATCCTCTCAGACGTATCCCTCAGGATATGATCCAACAAGAAATTAGATTTGTAATAGTTGTTGGCTTCGCTAATAAAGGGCGAAAAGTTTGGCCAATTGCTTCGTACGACATCGCCATAGCTTAGTTTGTTCAATATAATAATATTGAGGCTTAATTCATAATAAATAATTAGTATAATTTATATGAAAATCTGGATAACTAAAGTATTTGTGTTTTTAAAAGCTGTGTGAAGCTTTTCAAAAACGACATTTAAGTACTATATTTTTCGTTTTGCGTTATATAAACGTGTCAATACTAATATATAGTTTGAAATTCTAGTTGAAAATTGTGTTAACCTAAGTAATTGTACAAAGAAAATTGTGATTAAAAGAATAAAGAGGAAGCCTTGGTCCTCTCAAAATGCATAGGCCATTCCACGACCAAGTTTATTGTGATTTTGTGTTTAAACAAAGAGGGTGTTTTTACAGTCGCTGTAATGAATTTCAGGAGGGCGAGACATCGGCCACTTTAAATATTCAAAGATGGAGGGTATAAGAATTTTGTTCACCTCATTGAATAACATGGCTTCATGCATAATTTTTTGGTTTAGTGGATTTTGTCGCGGAGTTATCGCTTGATTTGATTATGTTTATACTGTTTGTTGTAAATTGTTATCCTTGATATTAAGATAATTTTTGTTTATGTTTTGCACACATATGATGAGAGAAAAGAAGCGAAAATGGAACATAAATATCTCAGAGTGTTACCCACGAAGCTGGAAACGAAAGAGATGCTGGCAGAATAGAAGACAGAAGGACGATATACAAAAAATAACGCGGCTAATGAGATTGTAAAAATTAGAAGGACAAGCTGTAAATATTTGCCGTTACATATTAATATAGATAAGGACTAAATATTATATTAGTTTAAGCACATTTACTTGATATTTGCCATGTAAGATAAACATCTAAAACACTTTAATACCTGCATCTGAGTTTCATACGAGATTATATATAATCTCGTATGAAAGTATATAATTCGTATACGAAATTCCACCCGTATCACCTCGACGTCCGTCGTTCCACTACTGAGCATTTTTTTAAGGCAGTTTTTGCCGCTTTCTGTGTACCTAGCAGTTAACTGAAGAAATTCCGAAACAATTCGACTTAGGTTCCTTCAAGAAAAGAGCGTACCAATTAAAAGACTGGCAACGCACTCGCGAGTCCTCTAGAAATGAGTGTCCATGGGCGGTATCACTTATTATACATATATTAATTTAAACCTGTGAAAATTGTTTCTATTCATGTTTAAATTGTAAAACGAGCTACCTTAGTCTGTCTGTATGAACCCGATAAATTCAAAAACTTCATGAAGACGATTTTTTATGATTTTAACATATTGTATGATTCCTAAAGAATGTTTTGATGAATGATTAATCACCCTACTTTAAAATGACAAATAAATTATACCCTATTGCTCAATGTTAAACATGTATTAAAGTTTTAATTAACTCCTTTAATTTTACTTAACATTTATAATAATATATTGAAAGATACTGGACCGCAGTCTGCACAGTTATGAAATCACCACACTAAACGGATTACGAAGTCCATCCTCAGACGAGTCAGACATTGCTGTGTCCACTCAGTCCCTAGACACATTCAAAATGGCGGAAATAGTTGTCTCTGCAGATAGAAAATGCAAGGATTCTAATGTGATCTAAAATGTATTCATACTTTATCGAAATCGATATCCTATTATTAAATTGGCCAGGATTGCTGCAACCATATTGGCTAACCCCAGTTTGCGTCATTTCGAATATAAAAATAAAAATATATCAGAGCCCGAGATATGAACGGGCGCCATCGACGACATTATGAACACAATAGGCAAATACTATTAGGTTGACAAATGAGCATAAAACAGATACATAAATCTGAGGCCCACATAGTATATGTTAATATGAGTTTTCGTTAACCAAAGAGGTTGTATTGTTGTCTATAACACGGTTTGTTACTCACAAATTAGTTGTGGGACCGTTTTAACGAACCGTGAATGTATCAATTTTCCACATTTATTCCCAAATCATACGAAATTCACAAATGAGGCATTATCCGGTAAATTTCACAATTACAATACCTTTCAATAGTTTTATGATGTCCCCGAGGGAGAAATTAATTTATTTAGTTTAAATATGGTTGGGATTGATATATATAACGCGTATCTATTTTTATCCTTATTATTAAGTTGTTATGAGCAGTGTTGGCTTAGCTGTTCAATGTGTGACTCTCATCTCTACTGTAGGTTCGATATGCATCAATGGACTTTCAGTCTATGTGCACATAACACTGGCTCGTACGGTGAAGCCAAAATTGTGAGGGAACCGGCATGCCTCAAACCCAAAAAGTCAAAGTTGTGTGTCAAGCAGAAAAGGTTGATCGATCACCTTGCCTTTTAATAATGATCACTGTAATAGATACTGAGACGCAGATCAAAACGGTTGTAGAACGATTGGTTTATAAGTATAATTGGTAGAACTTAATAAATAACATCGACTCGAATCTTAATTTTATAAAACTTCAGTCACCAATTTATGAAAATAGCAACTTTACAAAACTAAGAAAAAAGCAGTGTTGGTCGTAGGTTCCATCCCCGTGCACCAAATTTACTATCTAAGAGCGAATACTACCTCAAATGGTGAAGCAAAACATCGTGAGAAAACCGGGATTTCACAAATTCATAAATCTACAACATGTAATAGAGGGATCATATCTATGAAACAGAGCTGAATAAAGGAATTGATGCAATCTGAGACTAAATGATTTTTAGAGTCTTAGCGCCACTGTTTTAATAATAAAACTAAGTATGTACTACATCTTTTTAGCTTGGACAGTACCTGAATGTTTTTCTGTCTGAACCAAAAACGAAATTAAACTTATACATTACTATATGCATGATGCATAATCGACAAATTGAGTATAAATTTTCCACTATTAAACCTTCCAATAATGAGTGCTTAAACGCGTTAATCACTGAATAGCGGACATAATGAGGCAATATATTATCATGATAAAGTAAGGCTCAGCTGGTTAGTATTTACGTGTTCGACAAACGATTGTCCGAAAGCTTTTGTTTAATGTATTACTGATAACATTTTTACAGCGCTAATTTCAAAAACCGGTTCGACTAGAATATTTGTATCAAGAAAGATATTTTTTTCGAAGGAATTAAATATGAAATAGCACATATATCTAAAGATGTGATAAATAAGTGCTATGATTTTTCCCCTTCCCTCGTAGTATATAGCGAGATCGATTAAAACAGAAAAGGTCCACAAAATCCGTCAAAACTAGTGTACATAAGAGAGGAGGTGGACCAAAACCACGATACTCAGACATGAGCTGCCGATGGATGAGAGAGATATTGTTTATAATAGAATCGTGGCAATTATTCTAATATCGGTTTGGTTTTGTAACCCTGCTGTTGAATATAAAACAAATGCATATCTTCTGTAACTACATAATCGTACATAGAGGAATACAACACAATTTATGCGAGCGTAATTAAACGTATCATGTTAATTTGTATCATACCCGTACTATGCAAAGTTAATAAACGCCCCTTTTATAGTTTCGCGTAATGAAAACATGTTTTGGTATCATATGTTAATTATCATAGAAATTGAATTTGTTTTGAAAGGTTTTCAGAATACAGTACAAAATTTAAATAAGCTTTTGGGGAGATTGTTTCAATTTTTAAAAATGTGAAAGAAATTATTAATACATACCTGTACCGTTAAGGACTTCCATATTATTATTATGTCATTCTAATTTTGGACCAAAAAATTGATTCTGTTTAGTGTAAGGCGCACAAAAATATATTTACCCTACTAAATTAATTATTTTAAATTTATTTGTTCATGCTTATATGATTATTATAATATTACCTTATTATTTATTTTGTATCACAGAGAACGGTTCCATACATCGTTTTTTGAACTACAAAAACAACAAAAAACTTGACGGTTAAAAAGAGTGGCGGAGAGTTTATTGCCAGTTCTTCTCTTGCTTTCTACGACCTTGATTTGAGAACTAGCAGTAAATGTAAAATTATAAGCATTTCATATACATTTCTTTTTTTGGCGTTTATTAGTGTAAATTGTGTTACTTATATGAATTAATTGATTTATTTGAATTGAACTACAAATAGTATAAATAAAAAATAGTAAGCCCTGTATCAATATCTCAATGTATCCTTAAATCGAGCTTAATAATAAAAAATAACGAAGAACAGAAGTCGTAAGTAGACCAGGTAACAATTATTATGGAAACAATGAGGGCGGTTGGACTGATAATAAATAACTTAGCTAAAACAATATATGATTGATTAAATAAAAAGTTGAAAATTTTCAAAAATCTAAACAATTTCTCTTCTCTCGTAAATTAGCGGTATGTCAAAACCACAGCGAAATGAAAGTGACCTGGTTCAATGTTGCATTCGGCCAAGTCAAAATCAACCTTCAACAAATGAAAAAATATGTATGTCAAAGCAATGAAGCTAGTTTCTGCTACTATTGTCATTATAATTTTCGTATTATATTTAAGATCCTAAAAGATATTTTTTTTTAACCTCTTGTGTGTAATGTGTGTACCTAAGTCGATCTAAATAAAAAGCTATATTATTATAGAGATAACATACATAATGCGGATGCGTTATTCATTATTTATAATTAGTTATAAAACGGCTAAGGTTCTCTCAAAGAACAATGTATGTTTTAAGTGTCTAATAAGTTTTCTATTGTATCAGTATTATGTTACAATAAAAATAGGAAATTGGGAAATAAATAAAACTACCATTCACTCAGCTACTACCTCTGACTCTCTACCTTTCTTTCTCTTCGGGTAATGCTTGCAGGAAGGACCATTATTTAGGTGCTGGTCCCATTCCTGGTTCCTGTCACTCCTCGTCCTTAATGTATCCCACCTACTCAGTCCGTCTTATTTGTTTCGAACAATTTTCTATTTTTGTTATTTTTTTATAATAAGACCAGTGATACTACTTTTTCAAGGTCTTGTCCTCCCATTTTATGTTTGAGATCATTTGTTTGTCTAAAAGATAAATGGGTGATCAGCCCGTGCCTAACACACGCCATTTCCTTCAGTGTACGAGCGTGTGTTAAATACGTATATGGTAGACATAAATTCCATTGGTGCACAGGGTTCGAATCTACGAACTCAGGCATGAGAGTCACACAATGAAGCCACTAGGCCATTGCTACTTAATATTTGTAATACTCAGAAATATACTTAATGTTTTTATGTCTTTGGTGAATATGGGTTTAAAAGAGATTCGTAAAACGGTTTAAACGTTTTATGGTTAGACAAATGCGCGTATAAATTATCAGCAGATTGACATGGGTAGTGTGATATGGGTTACTGTAATTTGTTACATGTTTTTGCACTGAAGCGTTAGAAATAAGTATATATTTTATAATCACATAAACGTTTTTTTAAATATAAATTGTATTGTTTTTGTAACATATTAACTACTGGAATTCCGAATTTATCATTAAAATAGGCTCTTATTTCCAAAGATTAAAAATTTATTGGTTTGATTTCCGGATGAAAATATATTTAAAAATTTATAAAGTACGGTAACTTTAGAACATATAGTTATTGTATTGCGACCGCAGAACAGGTGGAAGTAATAAGCTCAAGTTTATAATAGTAATAGCCTTTGCTCCAACTTGAATTTTGTTCCCTTTGGAGTATCTACTCTACTACTACAAATACTAAAGCACCCTGTTAAAGTGCATAGGCGTTAATGAAAGATTTAAGTTTGCGCCTGCTAGATAGTACCGATTGCCCGCATCAAAGGTGCACTGCCAAAGAGACCATTTTTTTAATATTATATTTATACATTTTTAATGATTATTATTAATATGTAGGTTATTTTAATGCTGTATATTTGTTTGAAATCTGCATTTTCATTGTGAAAGGAGGTGTATTTCTGAGTATTCCCAAGATATTTGTAAGACAAATCAATCAATACACTTTGCTTCACATGACGTAATAATTAAAATAAGTTTTATTAATACATTATTAGTGTTGTCAACGTATTCCAACCGTTATATTAGTGAGCAGTGTTGGCCTAGTGGCTTGAGCTTGCGACTCTCATGCACCTTATGCACCAATGGATTTTCTTTCTATGTGCGCATTTAACGACACAACAATTATGACAATTATGACGAATGTTATGATTGTTGTCTTGTGGTTATAATCTAATGACAAACTTGTTTGTCGACTTAAAATTCTACTGTAATAAGTTTTATTGACGATAATAAAAGCCTAGAGGCTTCAGTGGGCGACTGTCATCCCTGAGGTAGTAGGCTACCCCGGCTGTGCACTAATGGATTTTCTTTCTATGTGCGCATTTAACATTTGCTCGAACGGTGAAGGAAAACATCGTGAGGAAACCGACTTGCCTTAGACCCAAAAAGTCGACGGCGTGCGTCAGGCACAGAAGGCTGATCACCTACTTGCCTATTCAATTTACAAAATGATCATGAAACAGATACAGAATCTGAGGCCCAGACCTAAAAAGGTTGTAGAGAGACAAATTTCTTATTAGTGCATGCACACTAGATTGATGTACCGACACTGCACTTTCCCTTGGGACAGACTATAAATTAACACAATTTATATCTATGATAGTTGCTTAATGTTATATTTATTGGTTTTACTATATATATTAATTACATTTTCAAACATTGTTAACGATGGATTAGCCCACGATCCTTTTGCCCTGCCCCCTCTTCTTATCCCTGGTGGTCCTATCTAGGTATCCTGTTACATGTTCAGCCCATTGCCAGTTTCATATTTTATAAAAATCATTACTTATTCTGTAATTCAGTGCAATTATGACTTTCATATAATAAAATTATTCATTACGTTTTTGGTAATCATATGTCATTCGTAGAAATAACTCAGAAACTATATATCATTTATATGTATTATTAATAAACTTCTTTTATTTAGAAATACCGCTTTCGTCGACGGCAGATAAGCTAGCGAGACTATTGAAGAAATGTTTGTTGACTGGACAAAGTGTTTTATGTCATGATTAATATGCTAAACTTTCTGCAAATGAAAGTGAAAGGTTCTTTGCTAATAACCATTATTATTTTTCAGCTTCGCACCATTCTGTATGAAAATTCAAGGTAAGATAAAATCATATTAAAGATAAAGGAATTAATTACATAATTATCTACATAATAGTGTAATGGTTGCAGCTCCTTACAAAAGTTGTGTAAAACAAAAAAACTTTTCGATTAAAGCGTGGCGGAGAGTTTACTGCCAGTTCTTCTCTTCCGTTCTACGACCTTGATTTGAGAACTGGCAGTATGTAAAGATAGAAGCATTTAATGTATATTTCTTTTTTATTGACATTCATAAGTGTACATTGTGTTACCTATATGAATAAATGATTTTTGACTTTTGACTTTGACAACTTATGAACACAGTTTATTACAAAAGGCACAGACAATATCCGATACAAAATTAACGGACCTATATGGCTGGGTACATAAATAGAGTTTCAATCGGCGACATTGACGTTCCGGACACACGCATCCCCAAACATTTATTAAGGAACAGGTAAATGCGTAGACTATATTGTACATGTTTTTGTATAACTTAAAATGGCAATGTGTATGTTATGGTATCTTAATTTAACATCGGGTTTGTTGTTTTCAAATAACAGGTAATATTCTTCTAAGTTTTATTCACCAACGCTGTTGAATGAATGTCTGTTTTTTTATATGAGAAAGCGGCAAATTTGCCAAGCAGCTGTCATAAAAGGCAGTTACCGAAGCCCACGTGGAAGCGATGCCAGCATTTTTAGAAAAGAAGAGCATCATTTGTAAAAGTGTCTTTCTCCCTCAAACGATTATAGAAAAAAAACACTTATTTATTGCACATATAAAACGAAATATAATAAATATGAAGTGTAACGTAAAAGAAATACAACCATTTGAGGCTGTGCTTTTATTAGAATCTAGACTTTCTTATGTAATATGTAACTGTAAAACCGTCCTTTGAGAATCTATTATAGTATCTAGTATAGTATATTTATATAATTATTTATTCACATCTGTATTAGTATCTATTTATTTATTAAGTCTAAATCTGCTCTATAGACGTCGAATTCCAATCTAGTTCGTGCATACATCACAGGCTGCGGACCATTATTCTAATTGGTCACAAATTATGCCTGATCGGGTTAGCATTTAGCTTGGTTTAGCTAGGGTGGCCGCCGCACTTCATAATTCACTTTGTAGACGAGTGTGGTTAATCTCTGTTATTTCCACTTCATCTATACTATAATTCAATAGCAATTGTTATAACTTTAAGTTCATGCTAATGCACCCGTATCACCTCGACATTCAACGTTCCACATTTTTTAAGGCAGTTTTTTCCGCGCATATATCGTATTACATGCCCACTGAAGTATTTCCGAATAAAACTCAATTCAAGAAAAGAACGTCCCAATTCTTAAAAGGCCGGCGCGGCACTCGCGAGCCCTCTGGAATTGTAGATAGGCGGACGGTATCATTGAACATCAGATGAGCCTTCTGCCTGCTTGCTCCCTGTTCTATAAATAACATAAATAATCTGGAGAATATTATATATAAATTTTAGTATAGTTTAAATTCGATATGGGCGAAACAAAACATTAACGATGTTGAAATATTCCATCAATTCAATCGAAAGAAAGAAGCATTAGTTCTTCCATACAATCGTTCTATCAAATAATGAAGGCTCAGTAACGATATCAATTCCGAATTGTTAGGTTACATAAATACCTTATAAGGCTAGTTTTTTAAAACCGGATAGATGGATTGAATTTTGATTGTTTTTAGATTACATTATCTTGTGTTATTATAATATTTCTTTTATTGTAATTATAATAATGTAAAAGATAACTCTGAGTACTGTTAATATGTGTTCACTTTTGTTCACCAAAACAGATTTAATGTATCTCAAAAACCAGCGAACGTGCGACGCGGAAGCCATGTTTTATTCAAATTTACTTACATTTATACTAACGGGAAAGACCTCTGCTATCCCGAATTGTATTCCCTCGCCACGCCATATATCTTCTTCACTGTACAACTTATTTATTTCTGGGCTGGATAAGTGGTAAAACTTTACAATTCCGCCATAAGATAAAAGAATAGCTCTTATAAGCTTAATACAAATACATAAATGAAAGTGAATCGCAAAACTGGAAGACGGCTGTACAAATTCGAGTATTTTGTACTATGAGGAAGGTTTTTATAGGTGATAAATTGGATAAAAGGCTACTTAAAAAGTCATATTAAATAACAAAGTTTGCGGGGGCAGATAATATTATTTAGCCGGCGCGTATTTCGCGACGCGTAGCCTGCCATTCGCGAACTAGTAGAATTAATTAAATGTATATTGTTTTTATTTTTTGAAAAAATGTGGTATAAAAAGTCCCTGGACAATATGGCAGTAGAGTGTTATTAATTAATAAAAAATAAAAAAGTTAATATTATGTATAAATGTAAGTTATTGTTTATTAGTATTTTAACGTACAAAGTAATAATAAAAATAATTAATAAATAGAAAAGGTCTCTGTGACAGTGTACCTTTCATGCTGGTAGTATTTCTTAGCTGTATTGCGATACTTATTCGTGCGAGCACCAGCTCTGGAGTCATCGGTACTATCTACCAGGCTAAATCCCTACTCAATTTTTCTATTAGCGCCTCTGCACTCTCTACTACAAAGGGAACAAAATCGAAGTTGGAGGAAATACTTTATCCGTTAGAGAAGCTTTACTTGTAAAAATAAATGCAACTACTAGGATTCGAGCGTATAACCTTATACTTTCATATCTGTAACTGAAGATTTTTCTTATAAAACTGGTAATCTAAGACGTGACTTTTTGGTCTGGAATTTGCATATTTCCGGAACGCTTTATAATTAGTAAATAGTGTGTTGATAATACAGCCTTCTGTGCCTGACACACGCACTCGACTTTTTAGGCCTGAGGAAAGCCGGTTTCCTTACTATGTTTTCCTTCATCGTTCGAGCGAATGTTAAATTGACATAAAGTCGGGGTTCGAACCTACGACCTACGACCCAACACTGCTTAATAATACAATATTGTATTTTTACTAAAGAAATAAGTGTAGATATTAATCTTAAAGTATATTATAATGTTTAGACTACTACTACGCTATATATGTCACACAACTGGAGGCTGTACAAAATAAATTTTTACGTATTTTAAATTGTCGCATGAACGGTGGTAGGGCTAATTACAACGAACTTTAAAAAAAATATAATTTACTTTCTTTGAGTACTAGGCGTAGTTTGATAGATTGTGTCATTATAAGAAAAATATGCGTACATGAATTAACTTGTTCAAATCTTCTCGAACTCATAAGATTCAATATTCCTGGCAGATCTCTACGCTCGCACAGAACCTTTAACCTTCCGACTCCCAGAACCAACATTGGGTTCCGTGAGCCTCTTCACAGGATGTGTTCTACTCTTGATTCTACTACTAATATCGATCTTTTTTCGCACTCCTCTACTGCTTCATTTAAGAATAGGTTAAAACAACTATTCGAGTACTAAACCTTGTATCTTTCTTCTTATTTTGGCTACTAGTATATCTGTCGTTCTACCGATCTATAAACTTTGTATTGTCTACTTAAATATTTTGTTCTGCTGTCATGTCACGATTTGTTTTGCTTTATATACTTTTTTTATCAGTGAAACTTTTTGTGGATGTATCCAATGCTTTAATTCTTATGTTTATATTTCTTTTCTGACTTCTACTTTTAGAGATGTATCTGTTTGTTTCCCAAATGAATAAATCAATAAATAGACCCATAAAACCTCCTTAAACGACAAAAATATTTCGCAGGAGTCTCTATATTCATTTCACGTAGGCCTAACATCTAATATAACTGGTAATAAATAACACAGCCTTATAAATTATGATCGTGTTAGCTCACTGCTCATTTGCTGACGAACTTCAGACCCCCTGGGATTTGAACCAATCACGGCGCGAAATGCAATATCAACTTATTATGGAAAAAGTAGAACTAAGATGATTGAAAGTGTGATCACAATGATGAGGTATTGTTTTGTTTTGAAATATTGCTTGATAATCTTATAGAAAAACTTATGATTATGTCTAGGTACTTCATTATTTTGAGTTTTACTGTATTCATAAACAGTTTTTATATTATCTGATTTTTTTATTAATCCAATACATCGACAAAATATACATTTTTTATTTAAGATTAAATTTAAGAAAAAATTTCTACTTATATCTTATTTGTATAAATATAATCTAACAAAAAGATACAATTTGCGATTATGTTATTATTATTTTCCATTACTACATTTTTATTTTTCATGTAACCTTATTTAGTTTCGTTTGTTTGTTTTTCCTGTTTAGTTTTGACCTAATAACTATATGTAATATGTGCTTTTACATTTCTTGTCTATCTTATCTAATTGAATAAAAAAAATATCAGCGTGGTTGCCTGGAAGAGATCGCTAGACAGATAAGGTCGCCAGTAGCCCTCCATCTAATTTAATTATGTTCAATTTTTATATTGAATGAAGGGTTGCAGGTTTCGCCACAGTCTGTGAAGCTTGACGGGCCTTTGACCACGACCTTTTTCGCACGTTCTTGTCCTACGTGATCCACTTTTCATCACCAGTTATCAGCTTCTTCAAAAATGGTTCGCTTTTATTACGAGTTAATAAAGAATCAATTCTCAGTTCTTCAGCTACGTCTTAACTACTGATATGCCGATCTTGCTCCACTTTTTCAAAAATGAACATTTCCGGATCGAAAACGCTTAAACCAAATTTGTGCTACTCTCACAGACACTGCACTTGACATCCATAAACATCGCAAATTTTTTTCGCGGCTTGCGTTGCGTTCTTACCTTTCTTGGAGTAAAATTTTAAAATGTAGATTCGTTATTCTTAATTAGATTCACTCATCTTGAGAGTACGAAAACTAAATACAAATCACAGAATATCTTAATTTGAATTTGGAATTATCTTCTTTAAAATTTAAACTTTTAATGATACAGAAACCAGCCAGATACTAATAGTATACAAAGAGATTTTATTACAGGTTCATATATTCTATAATGCGAAGATGCTTTTTACCCAACCTAATATATTCGAGTAATATTGCGATTAGGATTTCAAATTCCAGACAAATGTACATGGCAGATACATTTCTGATTTAGTGAAGTTGAGACATGAACATTAAACAGCCTTTTATTGTTTTTCAAAACTGTTACCGTAATTTTAAATATTTTATTACAAATAAGGAAAAACGGAGAGACAGGTGATATATCATAGAGTTATTTAGTAATTTCGCAGGAGGAAGTGATGATGACAATTTTTCAACACCAACTCAACTGAAACAATCTCCGATTAATCCAACGTGAGACTATTGAAGCTTGAGCGTTTTTAATCGGGATCCACACGACTTGATACTTGATAAATAGTAATATTGTTTACTGTTCATGATCATCTTCTACTACCTATAGAATATGGATTCCTATTTCTACAATCTCTTGATCTATCACAATCTATAATATTAGTCACTTAAATAGATTTTTCGATATGTTCATATATATGACGATATCTAGCCAGCGCAGGCTTCAATCAGAGAGCAAGTCAACTCAACGATCAATCCAATGCACTGACTGATAAATTGACTTTGACACATAAACAATTTACAACCTGTAACATTTCCATGATATTGCGTGGAGTTGCCATTCTATTAAAACAAATGACATTGTGTTCTCTTATTACATTATCTTTGACATATATTTTTTCAATATATAAGAAATTAAATGGCACATAAGACCCTAAAAACGATTCAATAAAGTGTTCGCTATCCGAAGCTATTGCTTGGATTTGTATGTAAGTCCTTAGGATACAACACGTTTTATAAAAAATTCAATGTATATAATCGGTACCAAGTTTTGAACTTCGATCAATAATAAGACTCTCGGAAGCCATGCTTTGAAAATTGCAAACTAATTAAGTCAAATATCATAATATGTTTATCCGCTATTCAATATCAACTCATAGTCTGCATTAATATTTTGGTTCAGTTTTTCACCGCCGTCAATTCCCAAGAGCTGATGGTACTAAGTGGAAGGGGGGTGTGGAGGTAAGGTGCTCCGTCTCAATAAATTATCAGAGATGAGCGCGGCATTAAGTAATTACCGACACCGATACCTGGGTTGTAAGATATTTTAGAAAAATGCGTCGATTAATATTTTCATTATCAAATTTGTTTCTGAAACATTGTCATCATCGCGTTTGCCTCAAATACAGCTGAACCCGTCTCTTCTCGTCTTAAACACTGGTATCTGTATGTCCAAATTTTAACATTGAGGAAATATGGTATGTGTGGTCCAATCTCAACTAATATCTATATGAGCTGTATGCTAGTGCTTCTGCCTTAATAGTCGAAGTAAACTTTGTATTTTTCAGTCAAATCGTTTTTACGCTGTGCTGAAAAGAGACAAAACATCATTATTATAACAAAATGTAAATATTACAATCGCCTTTCATTAACTTGGACATGCATTTTTGTTTATAACTTGGTAAAAATATTCCATGGACTTCAATTCCCGTTCCGCGTCCAAAAGCAAAACTTTTTTCAATCGACGGAAACACAGGCTCATTGTTGCAATGCAAATCCAGACATTTCACCCTTTCTCTATATTTAATTCAACGAACAGGTAACCATTACACGAGTAACTGTAAGTGTAAACGAAGAGGAAAGTAGGAAAAATTTTCCCGGAACTAAAAAAACAACGAAGCCTTACTTATTTCCCCTGACGCTTGCCTACGTTCCCACTTTTAGCTTGGAAAATATAGCGATAAGACAGATTAAACATGTATACGATCGAATGTTTCAGATAACGTGTGTAATGATGGTAAATAATGGGAAAGATAACCGGTTTTTTGCATGTAAATAGTCGGTTTAATCGATTCAGAAGATGAATTTACTTTTTGTTAGATAGTCTGTTATTGCTAGACAATATTTCTTGTAGAGTTTAAAAGGAGCGTTGTTTATTCTTTTAGTATATGTCGAATGTTTTTACCGTGCTCTTAATAAATTGGAATGAGTTTGGATAGGAGAATTGGATCTTCCAAAAAAGGGTGAATAGAAGAAATAGAAGCGTTACCAGGAAGAGAATGAAAGAAAGCACTTTTGTTAACAATGTAAATGAATTGGGTTCATTATTATTATTAATGAATTTACCATAGTTTTGAATTAAGTTAACTATGACAAATACATACTAAAGTTACAGCATCATTATAATTCTACCTGTATCACGTCCATGTCTGTCGTTTTACAACTAGGCGTTTTTTCCCGCGAACCACCACAATGTGGAAACAGCTGCCTGATGAAGTATTACCGAACCAATTCGATTTGGCGTCCTTCAAGAAAGCCGACGACGCACTTGAGAGTGTCCACGGATGGCGGTACCACTTAACATCAGGTGAGTCTCCTGCCCGTTTGCCGTTTGTTCTAAAAAAAAAATTACTAGAGTAAGAAGAATTTGTATGCAGAATATGTTAGCTTAGGTAGAGAGATGTGTAGGAAACACATTTGAGAAACTTCTGAAACTGATTAAACATTCCGAAGTCCGAGTCCATAGTGAGATGGACTAAATTTTTTGTGCTAGCTAAAACGTTGAACAAAAACAAATGAAACAGCATCATTTAAAATCCGAATAACTTATTTTTTTGCTATTGTGTGATAAATGTGTATCTTATAGACTTATCTAGTAAGTAAGGCACATCATTTGCCGCTCAGGATTTGAAATCACATCATCAGATATGAATCCCTAATCCACTGATACGCAAAACGCTACTTCCAATATATTCTTTGCCCTTCACTTTAAGCCATGTTTTAAAACACAGTAATCTCCATTATTAAGGGGCAATCCTAAGCAGTGATGCGTGTCGCTAATCGTTATTAGATCGAACTTACTGGCCGCACGCACATGTTCTGTGCTCGGATTACGTCATGTAGGGACACCCTTGCCATAAACGCGTAAGCATTTGTCAAAGTATTAAATTTAACGCAGAATATGACAAATATTTGAATCAAAGGTCGGTTTTGCGCTACTTTGCTTAACAAAAGTATAGTTTCATTGAAGGGATCCAGGGGGGGGGGGGGGGAATGAGGATCCTGGGCCTTAGACAGTCTGTATGTAAACATATGATTTTTACTGGCTTTTATTTAACTTTACCAAAAAATTTGTTCCTTAACTAAGGACCTAGAGCTTTCTTATGCGTGATTCATATTCCTGTTGGTTCGCACGCCAAAGGACTTTTCTGCGCACCGTTCAACACTCGTAAGTTAACAAAACGTAAGAAAACCGGAATGCCCTAGACCCAGAGATACAAAGGACCATGATTATTTTTTATTCTTGCCTGTATTAAAATAATATTATTCCCGAAATTTAATACAGTCGAGCCAAACTGAGTACACCCCAAAATGAACAATCGCGGCTCAAGTGTAACACAAGTAGGATCGCATATGGTAAGACTAATTCGAGAGCCCTTGTTGGGGTTGAAATAAAATAAAAACCAAATTAGGGGAAGATGTATCACACCCCTTCGATTTTTGATAAATTCCATTATACACTTTTATTACATAAGCTTAGGTACACACATGTTTTGCTAAGTATCGTATTGCAGTTGATTTCTGAATGTAGTTGTCCATGGTCGGTCGAAAGACAGCCAAAATTCTACAGTTTTGGTTCTAGATCTTTGTAAACAGTAACTTTTCGTCGAGGCTGACTATGGAGTTCCATACGTAACAACTCAACGTTTTTCTTTCCATAACTGAACGCCTTTTAAAGTTTTTTTATCTCGCAGCAAGACTATGTTGAAACATCTGCCTCATTTCAACTCAAATCCTACAAAATAAAAGCGATAACCAATTCCTATAGGGCCGGCAACGCAATTGAAATGTGAGTATCCATGGGCTGCTGTGGCATCACTTAACATTTAGAGAGTCCGTCTGGCCCAGTCTATAAAAAAAGTTGTGACCTTGTGGATATTACATTGCTTACTCGGCTCGTCCGAGTGTTTTAGTATTATAACAATTGTTTTAGTATTGATTTCTTGATATTTAATTTAGGAAATACTATTTTTTATTATTAACAGCTTAACTGGAATCAATGACATATTAATCTATTATAACATTATTAAAAACACTCGAAAAAAATACCATTAACTTGAAAAATAAATTTTCAAACGAAAAATATGAAAAAACTTAATTAGTCCGAAATTAGAAAAATGGCGATAATAGCTAGTCCACATGTTAGGCAATTTGTAGCAAAATTCACCCGCTGGGCTGTATGAATTATTCGTTGCGAATATTACGCCCCTTCGCTATTAAAATCATTATTTGTTACAAGAGAGATGATTGTGTTTATCTCGTGCATTGATATTTTATGGTAATTGGTAACACTTGTCTGTTTCGATTTTTCTTTGTTCGCTACAGTTATTTTGTTACGAAACAACATAATAATAATATTGTCTTTGGTTAACATTGAAAGAAAAATTTTTTTAACCGGATTAAAGCTATTTGTATTATTATAAACTTATAATTATTTACATAATTATAACTTTAAATTTTTCGCGTGCTTTACAGCGTGTGTGGTCACCGGGAAACGTCGGAAAAAAAATTAAAATTATGTAAATAATTATAAGTTTATAATAATACAAATAGAATTCAGTATATTAAACATGAAGAAAAAAAGTAGAACAACAAATAGGTGGAATAAGATTACAGTCGCGAGTGCCTGGCCGTCTTTTTAATAATTGTGTCGCTTTTTTTTAATGATCCTTAGTCGAATTGGTTCGTAAATACTTCAGTGGGTAGCTGGTACCAAATAGTAGTGGTTAGTGGTAAAAACTGCCTTAAATAACGCTCAGTTGTGGAGATTAACGTCGAGATGATTACGTAGATAAAGATTATTAATAAATAAACTTACCTCAAATTGATCATAACTTGTCATGTAGTTATTGTTGTATATAAAATTACAATACAATACATAACTTACATATATGAAAATCGTTGCTCGATTCTTTAGATTCTTCGAATATAAGAGAATAGGAAATTCAGTACAGTGTAAATGCTGCAACAGTGCCAGCAATCAGTCCAGCCGTTCTGGGATAATGAATCCCGCAGGAATCGGACGTAACAATCGTGACTTTACTCTCGATCAAACCTCAATAGACGTTATATGTATATTTGATACTTCGATGTTGTCTGTGTAATCTTGAAACATTTCGAATTTCGAATGAAATTGTAGAACCTAGCACAAGAATCTCACACATATACAAATGTATTTCAGAAATAGACAAATGTCTGTAGCTGTGTCTAAATTGTTTTGAAACTGATTTCTTATTCTCTCTCGTATGCTTCTAAGAATCTGGCATATTTTAAAGCCAATAATCTACAAGACGGCAATCCGGCTGAATGTTTACCAAAAAAACAAATTTATAATGGGTCTGTATTTCGATGAGATTAGTTTTCACTGCCGATAACACGTTGGCTAAGACAACAAACAGTTGCTAGTAGGTATTACACATTCAACAATAAAACGCAGAAACACAATCATGAATATAATAGATAAACTAACTAAAGAAATTAAGCAGCTTTGAAACTAAAATGGCAATTACCAGCATGTAAATATATAGACAGCAAATGGACATTAAAGACAACACAATGGAAGAGACCATCTGGAAAAAGGACAGTGGGCAATCCAAAATGAAGGTAGACTGATGAGCAGGAAAAGAGTGGCGGAGTGGCAAAGAGATATCTGGATACGTTGGATGAGGCTTTTACCCAAGAGGGGTCCATATCCACAGACGACTAACAAATTGTTACTAACACTTGGCATGCGTAACTACAAACAACATTCGATGGAAATGAATATGGAAATAGAAAAGGCGTTACAATTATTGTTAAAAAAAAATTGTAGGTCTAGCCCTCAGATTTCAGAATCTGTATCATTATATATCTAACAGGTAAACAGGGAATCAGCCCCCTGTACCGTCCACTTTTTTGGGCCTAAGTCAAGCCGATTTCCTCGCCTCCTCCACATAGAAAGAAAGCCCATTAGTTCACAGCAGGGGATCGAACCTACGACCTCAGGGATGAGAGTCGCATGCTGAAGCCACTAGGCCAACTGCATTATTAATAAAACAAAGTGTAAACGCTACTAATACTTAGTTAATTGCATTTTCCATCTCTTTGTTTTAGAAAGATGAAAATATTTGTCAAAGTATACCAGTGTTATTCTAGAGTAATTAATAAAAACTGGTCCATTAACGAGAGCATCGATTTACATCTAAGAGTTGATCCGTTATACTCGGGGGTATTAAGCCAATAACGCAAGAGGGGCAGCGTCCTAAATGAGCAGTCTTTTGTAACTTTTGAATATTTATGAGAGGCTATTTCCGCTAGATGGAGCTTATTTAACGAAAGACACTTAGTATTTTTTATAAAATACTTAGTTTTTTCTTCGATCTTTCATAACCACCTTATAAGGAAGTGGTTAAGTTAAAGCCCATTTGGTTTTTTCTTCTAATAATATGTATTATGTGGCGCTCTATACGGATCCGTTATAATCATCTTTTAAAGACAAGTTTGTGTCTGCAATGCCTGACACGAACATAGAATCCATTGACACAGCCGTGATTCAACTTCGCGAGTGCTTCTGGAACAAGACCAACACTGCTTATGCAAAGTTATGGGTTATTACCCATAACCCTGAATTTTATGGTAATTAAATATTTTTAATTAGTTCTGTGAGGTTTCTATTAATTAAACAATTTAAGTTTATAATAAACTACTGTATATAATATGAAAGCTTACTCTGTTGTGCTTTCGTAACTTTGTATTACAACTTTTTATTATAGCAGCGGGCAAACGGGCATGAGCCTCATCTGATGTAAAGGGATACCGTCGCCCATAGGGGTCGCAAGTGCGTTCTCGGCCTTTATTCATACCGCACCGTAGCTACTTTCTTTAACCAATAAACTAAGACTGAATTGTACATAGTATTGTCTTTTGTTAAAACAGCTTTTTCACATAAGACTGAATTCTTACGAAGCTCTTTAATAAAATATGGATTTGATATAATGATTATTTTAAAGATACGGACTGTTCCTTGAACAACAGATCTATGTACAGTTATGATTTAGTTACAAGAATATTTACACTTTATTAATATACGAATTTAAGTAAGTAAATTATAATGCCGTAAATAATTTCTAAATACCGTTTGCCTCCTCCAACTGTTTCCACTGCTACCTACCATCTATCAGACACGGTCAAATATAGCCCCAGCGCGGTACGAATTTTGTCATCGGGCCACCTTGGATCTGAAATTAATATTATTATTAGGCTTTTGGTCCTAGTGAACTGTTGCTCACATGGAGTTTTTTCATTTCTTTTTATATGCTAGTTTACTTAGGAATTCGAGTGTTATTCGTGCTTTATCTTTATATATAATTCTACTGTTCGTGTGTATGTCACTGAACTCCTCTTAAACGGCTGGACCGATTTAAATGATATTTTTTGTATGCGTTTGCGAGGCGGCCTGGATGGTTTAGATTCACAAATAAGCCCAGTGGATGGCGCTTTAGTGGGTACTTTTATACTTTGTTTAATACCCTTGATATAATCGCTTGAAATATGATACAGGACAACGTCTGTCGGGTCCGCTAGTTCAATATTTTATGCTTATTGGAGGGATACATATACCACATACATATGTGGATTGATGATCTAAGGAGATCTAATTGTTGAATGGCTTGTTATCTATTCTTTTATGAAATATAGACCAAAATAATTCACAGTCTAAACAAGCGTCAAAATTATGCTGAATAAACTTTATTCGTATGAATTAGCATACGCCGACAATCGCTAGTCACACTCCCAAGTATAATAAAGCAATTATAACTGTCATATTTCACCCAGGTTCATCTATTTACATTTATATTGGAATCTGCGCCGATCGCCAAATGTATTCGCTTCGTCCATTTTGAATAGACTTTGAATTTTAGAATTCATCGTTCGAATTTTAAAATGTCCTTTGATCTTGTTTTTAATGGCCGATCAATCGTTTGAATTATATTTTACGTTCCAATATTAAACCTGTCGTATTTACTACGAATCGTAGGTTTTTCATGACAAAGTATTTTTATATGATAAGGGTCTAGACAAAATAGCTTCACATTGTTAAGTAATAACGTCAAAGCAAAAACAAACGCAAACGCCTCATCGATTCATTCAACTCTGCCAGAAATGTAGATAAAAATATCAAGTACTAATTAAAGACATTTTATATTATGTATCTTATATAATAAAGTATGTAGCAAGACCACATATAAGATATTCTTATAGTTATTTTGTCTGAAACATTCCGGGTACAGAATAAAATCGGAAACATATGCGTATTTGCAATTCGGACCACGGAGGCTGCACTCTTCTTGATTCCATTTGGGAATTTGTGTCGCCACAGGCTCACAAATCACTACTTTCATTATAACACTGTTTCTACTTTCACATTTCAACGAAAATTATTGTTTCTGTTATTTGGATGGTCTCACCGTTAATGGCATGTCGCGAATTACTGCGTTTAGTTTATGTATAAATTAATGGATTTTTTATTTTTTTATTAACATTTAAATTGCAAATGCGTCTTACCAAGCGATACGACAAAGCCATCATAGCAAAATGTGGCAAAAGGCCGAGTTAAAAAAACCCTCAATATAAAAAAAATACCTATTACGTACAACATTATACAAAAATATGATCGAAGAAAATAATTCGGCGTTGTGAAATAAATTTTTTATACCTCCTTTAACGGATAATAACTCAAATTAATTTAATTAATTACTTACCTATATTGACAGCTGTGGAATAAGGTTATAAATCTGTTTAATATTTATTTGCAACGTGAAGTAGGCACTCTTCCAATTCTATCGCCTGAATAATAAAGTATAGAAAGTGTGGCTTTACTGAATTGTAATCATTAATTCAAAATTCATTACAAAAATTATTTAATTTAATGCTTCAGGCACGTGACACAAAACGGTTACTGACGAATCGATAAAGTCGCGTGCTTGTCAATAATAAATCTGATTGGCAATTGACACACTAAACATTTTACGTTTGCTTACCTGTGAACAAGTATGTAACGTCAAAGGTACTGGGACGCCATCTTGCATAGAGAATAGTTTTGACAGGTTATTAAAATTATGAAAAATATAATTTGAATTGTTAAATTTACAACAGAATTTTAAAAAAATGTATACAGTCTATAGTCACAATTGAATAATCGAAAGTTTTTAAAACATTCTAGCTGCCAAACCTGTGAAACAACACCTATCAAATGTTGTCATTTTTTAGACTATATTGAATTAAGGATATACGTCTCTCTTAGCCCTAGCCTAAATAAAACAGTAGAAGCTCTCCCTTATAAAACTTGAAATCCCTAGATGAAATAAAAATTCCAGGCGCGCGTCCAAATAAATAACATTGACAGCCACTATAATAGCTTTTTCACATTTTCACTGGTCAGAACTAACGCATTTTATCGTATTATTGTTTCTGAGAAATTGTTACACTTTTGAAGAGTGACCTGGCCGTTTTTCTTTTTAACCAGGGCTGGCAATCGCAAAAAATAGTAGTAGTATTAACTAGTTATGTGTTTTGTTTTTCTACTGGTTAACATTTTGAACACTCCATCAAAGATTGGAGGATGGATACCAAATATAGCTCTTAAAGTATATTTTTGAATTAGGAACTTCTATCTAAAAATCGAGACCTGCTATACAGCATGTTATGTGTACATAACACAACATAAACGCGTAAAAACCCAAGCTTTGTCTAGAAAGGAACAATTGTGTCGTTGTTAGATTAAAATCTCAAAATACATACGTGTTGTTGAAATACTAAATTAACGTTCATGTTAACAGCCTGCTAGCCCTTAGACAGTTTTTCTTCCACAAGTCGGCTGGAATGAAAAATTTTTCAAGTCCCCCCCATCTCCCCAGAGTGCCGTAAAACTCGGACCGGACAGTCCGCGGTCAGACACACAATTTGTCATATTCATATGTAAACGTCTTTTCTTGCAAAAAGTGGATAACTTAATTCCGGGAGGCGGGCGGTTATTCGATTTGTGGACATTCAAATTTCCGTCTTGTTATGGTAATACAGGTGTTGTCTCGCCTCTGGCGTTTTGACGAGGGAAACAAATGTTTTGTTGAAGATTTCTTGTTGCTGTACATTTATGACGTTACTGACGAACAAAACGTTTTTTATTCATTTGTTTATAATACAAAAATGTATTTTTATGATAATAATTATATCAGATAGAACTTATCATTGTATAATACATTATACAAGGATTGACGTATATAATATTTAGGTAGCTGTAATAATTATCTATGTTTATAATAACAAAGTTCTACAATTATCTGTGGTCCTTTTATCAAACTACCGAAGGTATAATTTGTTTTTCTATGCTGTACTCAGTTGTCATAAACATATTAAATTTTTAAAATAAGAGCTCAGTTTAGAAGTTTGACATATGACCCCTTAGACATTATCCCATTCCCTCCTTTGACAAGAATCATTTTGGTGTTTTGCCCAAAACTCATGTGAGTTATATAGACATGTATCTAGATTGAGCATTCTGATTAAATGTATGTTAAGTCTGCTTATAAGTGCTTGTCACATTAAGCATTGTATTTTTTTTTCTTGTACCAATGTATCAGTATACCGAACGTTGGCAAACTTTTACAAACACACGAATAAACATTTTTAAAATACAACAAAATATTTCGAAATATTGGTTTTTTACTCTGCAACTCATACTACGATACAGATAACTCAATAGACATTCAGTATATCCCAAGTCTCGGGCCAATATCAATAACCCGTGTAATTGATGACTTGTCCGATTTGCTTCGACCGAACGTTTCTCATTCTCTTTACGACGCTTGGGGTCGCAATTTTGAGGTTAGGTGATTTTTAAGATATCGCTTAGTAAGATTCATTTACTGGTACTGGAACTATAAAACTATAGTTTTTATTATGTAAATCAATATTGCGAATATTGTAAATATAATATAACTACAACAAAAATTTAAAAATCTTGCATACAATTTTAGCACCGTGTGTGTAATTTGTTACTAACGGTCGTGGAATTAAATAACAATGATGTATGTTTATTTCCAACGTACTGAATGTTGAATGAGTGTTAGGAACTAGATGACCCGATGGCTTGGTATTATCTAGGTATATATATTTAATAATTTTTTTTAAATAGACCATAGAGATATATACTATAAAATAGACTATAAAACAAGAATTTCTGAATATATGACAATCTAGTGACATTTTTTTATTTCTTAAAAGTCATCAAACGTCAGCTGGAAACAGATTTGATTGGAAAATTCGATCATCGTTTTCAACATTTTCTTTATTTATTATTTATACTTCGCGTATAATGCTTCTACAAATATTTCAAGAATAAAATTAGCCAAATTGGTTGAGCCATTCTTCAGTTTTAAAATTAAGTTGTAGTTTGTAGTATATTTTTCTTGATGACCAAAAAGTTTATATATCCAAGTTCGCAGTGACACTGATTAAATACAATAAAAAAAAATATTTAATTAGTTGTGGCGATTTTTATTACTATACGTATTTAGGTCTTTACATATGAAATTGGCGTTTTATATGGGAGGATTTTTTTAAATAGAATATATTTAATTAATTCAAATACCATTACCAGTAACCATTGCTATCTATTCACTTTTACCATCTCATAGATAGTTCATTAATCCCTTTCCTAAAAAACCATTAGGATGGGAATCAATAAAATCTTTGAAGACGATTTCGACTGACCCATCAGGCTCCATGCCTATTCGCTTAACAATGGGGATTTGGAAGCCAATGGGCGCTTAAAAACTTTTTGAACGCTTATATAGACACTATGTATACAGCTCACTATATCCAGGTGGGAGTAACTCACTTTTTTCGCTCGATCTGTAATGTACTAACAAAGGGAGTTTTTCTCCACTAAAAACTTTGTCACGACTCCTCTTTTTAAAGACACTCTCCTTAAAGCCACAGCTAGCATCGGAATACTGGCCATTGCCAAATCTAATGGCGTTTAGTTTCGGGGTCATATGGAAGGCAAGGCTTAATTAACATCCGAAGAGCTTGGTGTGCTCAGCAAGGCAAGCAACACATGGAGTACTGCTCTTATCTCGACTTCGGTCCACAACAGAACGTTAACCACGTTACCAATTGTTGAAAGGCTGGCAACGCAATTGCGAGCTTTCTGGCTCCATCCATCCATCACTCTAAGAGCCAAGCCTTCAGCCCGTTTGCTTCCTATTACATAAAAAAAACCTTATTACGACAAATTAAGTAGGCTGGTCATATATTTGATAATATCAACGACATTACAGACGAATGATTAACTTGTCGTCAAAATTATCTAATTGAACTTTCCCTCTAAAATTAATAGTGTAATTACTAATTAGATTAACTTTAGCTCCTGCAGTGTCATTTCGTAAACAGCATTTTTGTCACTATACTCAATGAAATGAAGTGTGCTCAGGTAGAATGTACTTACGACTATCAAACACGCGATGGTAATGACAGTATAATAAATTATGCTGAAATAACTTATTATATACCTGGTTAAGGGCGTGTTAATGCGATTTTACTAAATTAAATTCGAAAGGGTTATATGTTATTAAAAACCGGCTTGTGGCTTTTAGTAATATTTAACTGTGTCCTTGAATAATAATCCAGTAGCGCTACAACCCTTTATAGTTGTCAACAGATAGCATCTTTAGTCATTTTTTGACATTTAGTTAAGCAATGTTTGGCGTGAGGACATTTTACTCACGACGTCTTTATGGCTGGAAAAATCGATTGCAGGTGGTGATTGTAAAAATAACTACATTATGTAAAAAGTAGGCACTATACGGCTGTGAGGCACGGACTATAAAAGAAGACACAGGAAGTTCGTCACATGCTTTGCATCAGCTGGATTAAAAAAGTGACGATCGAAACAGTCCTTCAACGAACCGGAATGACATGAAAGTTTATGCAGACTGTTAAAATACGGAAAGTCGTCTATCTCGGACACGTTTCCATCATCATCGCCTCGAAGCTTGTAATGATGGGCTGTACGGTAGTTGACTGGCATCATATCCACCGAGAAGCTTTTTAGATTAGCGCAAGATTTCATCCTAGTCCAATAGCCATCCTAGTAATAACGTCTCGCCTGACTTACCTATAATATTTATAATTAACTAAGAATCAATTATACAGTAATTTTTACCATGCTGGTACAGAAAAAATACTAATATATCTATCTTATCTAAAAATAGTTTAAATATAAATTTGTGGTACGAAATCATAAAGGTTATGCAAGTTTACATATTAAAAGGAAGAGACTGGCTACCCACAACACAAGGAATCCTAAATATCCTGTATAATAAACTTTTTTCTTACTTACTTCTAAATGCAATCATAGATTTTTATTTAAATGTACAGTTATTGTACTGCAATCACTAAACGAAGTATTCAACAATGACACAGTCAGAAACTAGCGAATAAATGAATTAAAAAACCTTTTTGCTTGTATCTAATCGGATTACCTTATGGAGGTTATAAATTCAAGTAGTTTATATCTTGTTTACTCAACAAAAGTGCATTAGTCTACTTAATATGCACCCTAACGGGCTTAAGCATAAAGTAGTTAATTTTTAATTACAATTTTATTACAGGCCCATCCCATCTAATTTCATATTATTTATTAGTTTTATACTCGCTGTCATATAATTATTTTTACGGTCACAAGTATGTTTCAGATGTTAATCCATAGCTAAAAGCACTGCAAATGTACCATTAATATAATTTTGACATCCATCCAGTCCATTATAAGAGAAGTGAATACGTCACACTTTAAGTTCCGTGTCTAGATTTGAAATGAAATTTTGTAATAATGTTGCGCAAAGCAAGCGTGCAAAATCACCTACCTATTATAAAAAAAAAAAAACACTTTCAAGTCTTCTGCAAAATTGAGTGTACATGACACCAGATGGGAGTAAAAGAGTTGACCTGCTCATCAATAAAACAATATAGGTGTTAACAAAAGTAAGGAGTTTCAGACCGTTTATTGTAGGAACTGTGTTTAAGGTACGTTTTCAAACATAAATTTTCATTCATCAACATTTTTTAAGTTCATCAAAAAAAACCTTAGAAACCAGCTTATAACCCGTGGTTTCACCAATATAAATTAGGTAGTAGACTAACTTATAAGATTATTTAACCAGAAAATTTACAATAATCAGGTTATTAGAGTATCTACTAAGGGAATTTTATTAGTGATGTAATATATTATTTTAATACAGAATACCTTTATAGGTACACCTTTCAAATATTTAATTAAATAATTGCTTCAAAAAAGGGCGACCACAAATAAAAGAATTCTGATAATATAACTACATTCTTTCATAAATAAAAAACCACAGACATTCACATACATCGTTTGAAATTCGAATCGCGACGTCGCCATGATGGAAATCTGAATTCCCCACGCTTTTCGATACGCATATCTAATACCACTTGGGATATACTGAGTAGTTCTTTGTACTCAAAGGCACCTGTTTTTATAAACAAAATCTATTTCCTCTGGTTACGTTGAAACCCTTACAAGAATAAATATAATTTGGGATATGGCTTACTGTGTTTAGTGATAAAACTGAAGGTTTCGTCGCTAAACCTTGGCGATTTAAAAGAGTGACGTAGAGTTTATTGCCAATCTATTGTCATTCTACGTCCTTGAGAACTGGCAGTTGTAAATTCAAAACATTTTTTTATGTCTATATGTGTAAACAAGTTGCAAACATTATATTTAGATTTAATATGTGATCCATATGATAGAAATAACTATACTTTAGTCGAGGTACAATAATAAGGCCAGTAATTATTGGTTTATAGCAAATATTTTAGTTTAAACGATGCAATAGTTTTGGGTTGTATATCATGAAATAATTTTCACTACAACCTTTAAAAAGAAACAGCTTTGTTAATATGTTTATAGGCATGCTATGTACTGCGATCTCTATTCGGTGCACATACATAAACCCCATATCATAAATTTAACTACGTATACACTTATTATTTACAAGAATATGGGCACAATTTGAATGAATGTTGTTCGAATAAAATAATATGAATGAAAAAAAAGCACGATATTTGTGTTTAGATTAATAACATAAGCTTTAACTTCGATTAGATTTACTAAGTACATTTAAAATAAGTATGAAAGGGTAAAAAAGAAAGAAAATTAACAAAACGCCGCTGATTACATGTAAGTGGCTTCCTTGTTGATATATTTTACCTGTTAAAAAAATTCCCCATAAAATCATATAATAACGTTTACGTGTGCCATTTCATTGAAATAATTCAGTTTAAAAACAATATTAGAGCAACATACAAATGCACTCGGCAAAGCGTAGACATTTATCAGTCAATAAATATGATAAAAAGTATTATTGGGGCGTCAATGTCTCCTCTGGGACGGTCCTAGCCGAATATTGTTTTTATTTTCATCCTTTATTCCAATGTATTTTATTCAAATGACCTTTGGTATTGAGATTTATGTAGGTAGATGCGAAATTCGCTTTTAAACTTTGATAAATAGAAAACAAAAACGGTGTGGGTGTTTTTTTAATCCCTAATCCCAAACCAATGTTCATTATAAACATTTAGTAGAATATAAGATATCACTTATTCCACGTCATTAAATTTGTATCGGTAGGAATGCCTTCATATGTCAAAGAACACAGAGGGTGTAGGTAGAAAAAGCCAGCAAAAAAAACTCTCAGTACTCTTTTAAAATAGCAAATCATCATACAGTGACAGCCACAGTCATTTGACTGTGGCTGTCACTTATTTTAAAAATAAATATAAAAAAAATTAATTAGAAGTAGTCTAGCGCTAAAACATTTCATAAATTTACTAACTTAATTATCTCTGATAAAACATTCTCTGGGATTTTATTGAAGAAAAGTATCCGTTTTTCGAAATATAAATTACTAACATTATGTGTATATTATATTATGTGATTAACATTCGCTCGCACAGTAAACAATTGCACGAGTGAGTACAGTATGCCTTCTTCATAATGGGACAAAGTGTATTACGCACATCAGTGACATGAACACGCCCGTATAGTTAAAAGTCACCTGCTAAGCTTCTCAACAATGCCATTGCAACAAAACCTGTGTAATATTGAAAAAAATCATTACTGAATCCAGGCGTCGTCCTACCTCTGAACATTGGCGGCATTTAATTGAAATCTGTACCATATTCCCAAACGTGCAAATAGCCCCAGAACAATTGCCGATAGTCAAACAAAGTGTGTAATAACTGCGCTAATTTTTACCGCAAACATGTCACCCGTGGCAATTAGGGTGGACCAGGGCACTTTCATATTTACTTGTAAATTCACATGACAGGTGCCCTAATGGGCCAAATAACATGGCGTGTTGCTGCTATGGCAAAGATTAAGATATATTTGAGACGGTCTAATTACTGGCCGTGAATTAAACAAATGACAGACGCGTGTTGTGATTGGTCAAACGGAAAGATGTGACTCTGTCAGGCAAACAAGAAAAAAAGTATACAAATTAGTATACCTTATATGTATGGTATAAAATACTTATAGTCTAACGGATTTTATGAGAATACCAATTACGGACAGTGTTCGATCGAGATCAATATTTTGTCAAAATTATGTAAAATTGATATTTAGTATTCTTAATTAAATGTAGTTATTGGAAAGCGTTGATAATTAATCGTAAAGTAGGTAGTGTCTTTAGGTAATCTCATTCTATTTTGTGTGCTCAATTCAGCAAATAATTTTGTATGCAGGATATTAAAGTCATGATTGTAGAATATAACAAATTACTTTAATCCTTGAGTCGCCTCTACCTGGTATTATCTATGACAAACGCTAAGATCTCAGGGGAAATCGGCTGTTGCGCGCTAGTTACGGGTGCCTTGACGTAACCGGGCGTGGTAGTTACCTGTAATTAATTAACTATCGATTAATATAATATAAAGTACAACGTCTGCACAACATTTACAACATAACATGCTTAAAATATCATATTTGCAGCTGCTTTTTAACTTATTGAATCACAAAGAAATTGCATTGCAATTGACCCAATACAACACTAATAAGACTTTACACAACACTATTTTTTTTATGTCACCTGATGTTAAGTGATACCGCCGCCGATGGACACTCACATTGCCAGAAGGCTCGCAAGTGCGTTGCCGGCCTTTCAAGAATTGGTACGATCTGTTCTCGAAGGACCCAAGTCGAATTGGTTCGGAAATACTTCAATGGGCAGCTGGTTCCACATCGTAGTTGTGCGCAGCAAAAACTACCTTACAAAACGCTTAGTTGCGGAACGACGGACGTTGAAGTGATAAGGATCATATTTTGTATTTTGCCCTGACGTCCAATAATGAAACTAATTGACTATTAGACTTCCAATAACAGGTCATACTCAAGTGTGCAGATAGAAGAATGCTTCGAGTGCTTAATCAAGGTTAAAATTAACTATTTCAGAGAGAATCGCTCTACTAGGCAACACTTATAGCAATAAAAATGGCTTTAAAAAATCATTGATTACCCATATGATTTGTCGTCATATTACGATATGTATACATAAAATATTGTCACCCCCAGGTTTATGTATCAATTACTTAAACTATCGCCAAACTATCTAGGTATTAAAGGAAAACAATACAGGCTTATAGTTAATTCAATACATGTAAACAAAGACATGAACCGTATGAAAGTGCCAACAATTGCGACACTTACCCTATCTCCACAAACCGATAATGGCGCTTGAATTCTCAGGACACACGCCAGACTGCTGTCTGTGTATCGGATAGGCGATCCAAAATTGTCTATATATTCTATGGTATGTTTGTTACCTTTAAATATAAATTACATTATTACTTAAACGCTTTACAACAAAGAGGCTTAATAAAACGTAAAGATTATCTTTTGGATTGTCTACTGGGAATTTATTGGCATTGACTCTATTTTATGTTTGTTTGTAATGTGTTTTTTTAAATATTTTTTTTAATATTAATTGTTAAAAAAATTTGTTTTATTCAGTGTATATAGCTGTCACTATAAGAGAGTATACCTACTGTAAATCTTCTAGTGACAGCGCCTTAACGCCCATTTTTATTGAATATGAAAATAAATAATTATATTTCTTGATGATATTTTTTTGGGTCTAAAAAATCTTCGAAGTAAAATTTAAGTGACAGGCCAAAACTCGCGCTTTCTCTGACGTCTTATTAGTCGTTTTAATTGTTTATTAACGACTAAAATGAAACATATTATTTATTTACGTATAAATATATATATACTTTTTTTAGAATTGGAAGCACAGTTATTAATTATTTGAAAATGAATTTGACTACTATGACTTGGAATATAAAATAAACTGTTTTGTATATAAATATGATTAATAGTTATTTCATGCATATTTTCATATGCACTATAAGTGTACAGTAGTTAATTACACGAAACAACCGAGTATCGTGAAAAATAGCCATAAAAGCCTAAGAAGCAACGGGAATTGTAAACATTGAGAACATAACGACTGATCCAATGTGCCCTGACGGGGGTTAGGGCAAAATTGTAAATACTGCTAGCCACGTTTAGTTGGCAATATTTGTGTGGTTTCGTATAAATGGAAAAGGTGTGTATAGATTAAGATGTAACAGAGGGGAGATTACATAGTAATATATTAATGTCTTGTCTAGGTAAAACATAAGTCTTTAATATAATTTATGGTCATCTGCAGTTACGTCATATTTTTTTAATGACATTCATGGATAAATATTCTAAATAACAACTAAATTATAGTAAACAACAAACAAACCAATTCGCAAGTTATTGTATTTTATAATGAATTTATTAATATTAAATTTTGTTATGAAACTACTACGTGAGAGCTACGAAGATGCGTAGCATTTACGTAGCTTAATGCCTTCATATGTAATTTCTCAGCTGTGTGATAAAGTATGACGTTAATATTTTTTTTTCGGCCGGTTCTAGTATTAAACCAAAAAACAAATATAGCCTATGTAAATACATACCTAAAAAAAATTAAGTCCAAGACCTAGTTGTAAGTTGTAACGCTACATTTTAATTGAAGGGTTACTGAATAATTATAGAAGCTGTACCTTATACAAAAATGAGTGAGTAGTGTTGGCCTAGTCGCTTCAGTGCGCGATTCTCATCCCTCAGGTCGTAGATTCGATCCCCAGCTGTGCACCAATGGATTTTCTTTCTATGTGCACATTAGGTCGAACGGTGAAGGAAACCATCGAGGGAAACCGGCTTGCCTTAGACCCAAAAAGTCGACGGTGTGAGTCAGGCACAGAAGGCTGATCACCTACTAGCCTATTCAATTCACAAACGATCATGAAACAGATACAGAAATCTGAGGCCCAGACCTAAAGAGGTTGTAGCGCCATTGATTTATTATTTTTATTTATAGTATGAGTCTATAACAAACTAACCTACACACAAATGTTAGGAACACACGATATCGAAAACGCTGATGTGTAAGTCGGCGGAAATTAGACGTTACGACATTTGGGAATTGCGATATTGTGGACCACTGTTTTCTGAACTATTTAACCTCTTCGATACATAGTTTTAGACTTTTTAGATCGGTATAGACGCGTAATATTTAACAAATAATATTTCGATTTCTTCGTGAATATAACAGCTACTTATCTAGATCTTAACATTTTCTTTATTCCAGATAGGAGCTTCACCGAATGTTAAGTGATATTACAGTCTATACACTCTCAATACCAGAGGGCTCATGAGCGTTGTCGGCCTTTTAAAAAACATTAGTTTAGAAATAAAAATAATAGTAGTGAAAATTTATCATTTATTAGTTATCAAAATTAGATGTAAAAAAAATATTGTATTTAAGGTATTTTATTTTAATTTATGAACACAATTGTCACGTATTTTAGAATAGATTTTATAGCTTTTACATATACTATAGAAAATGCATTACATAAGATGTGGTGTACTTTAGTAAATATATAAATAAAATAAATATATCGAACCCGCGACCCCTAAGGTTATAGTCGCTCGCTAAAATCTAGGCAAAGACACCTTGGGCCATAAACTAATATTATTAAATAAATACAATATTTTATTATTTTAACAGACGTACTATACACTAAGTTTATAGTGTATACCTTTGCTTATAGATACTAGAACAGCGTCTGTACATAGACAAGTCTGTGTATCTGTGGCGTCACGCGCGCGCCTAATCGTGTCACGCACAATGATTCCCGTTTGACGTGTTTAATTGAACATACATTAGTGCGTAATTTGTGTTAACTTGATCATTGCCTACGTGTTTATTTGTCAATAGGCAAATGTAGTGAATTTTTAAAGTTTTGCTCTGTTTTGTATATTGATTAATATATTAATTTACCGTAAAATTATTTTCGATATTTTAACTTAATCTGTTATAGTTATGAGGATAAGTTTTTATGTAAAAAAGAACTCGCTATCACGGTAAAATATTTGAAAATTTCTTTGTACAAAAAACTATTTATATATAAATAAAATAAATATCTGTTACAATATTCCCTGTGGTAAAGGAGAGATAATAATTTACAAAATCGGGACGTTACTGTTTCAGATTATTATATTAACACACAAAAGTACTCTTTCAAATGTTACAACATGTTATATTATGGTAACAAAAATACACGTAAGTAAGATAACATTTTCATTACGGTAATATATGGTCAAATCAGTCTTATTAACAGTCATTCAGTGATATAAAATTTGTAAAACGTTGTCCATTACATATTAGCCCTAACCCTAAGCTATAGGGTGTCTAGACAGTGCACACCGCTGATTGTAATAGACACCTCGATTTAGCAGTTAATTGTGAGAGGATTTTCAGATTTAGTGTGAATTTTATATGAAAACTGAAAGCCGTCGGAAATGAGCTGATTTCCAGTTGAGTAATAGGGAAGGTAAACTTCTAGATATATTATTGAGAAAGGTTTTGTAACAAGATGCATTATATCTAAAACAAATTAAGTAGTATTTTAAGCAGAACAATGTTGGCTTCAGCGCGACTATCATACCTGAGCTTGTAGGTTCGATCCCGGACTGTGCACCAATAGACTTTCTTTCTATGTGCGCATTTAACATTCGAACGGTGAAGGAAAACATCGTAAGGAAACCGGCTTGCCTTAGATCCAAAAAGTCGACGGCGTGCGTCAGGCACAGAAGGCTGATCACCTACTTGCCTATTAGATTAACAAATGATAATGAAAGGGATACAGAAATCTGAGGCCCAGACCTAAAAAAAGAGATTCAATCACTAACACCTACGATTAATGAAACATTAACTAAATCAGCCAATTAATTTTGTATCTAAGTTATTTAGACATAATCTTTTCTTTTGTATTTTAAGGAAGTTGACGCCTTGTAGATAGTACTGGTAACCCCAGAGCTGGTGCTCTCCTCGCTCAACAAATAAGTATAGCAATACAGCTAGGGAATCCTATAATGCTGGCCAGCGTTAAGGTACACTGCAACAGATTTTTTTTTTAATTTTCCATTTATTTATTATTATTACTATGTGGGTTAAGAAAATTGTAAACAATATCTTTCCACATAATTTTGGTTACAGTACGGAGGACTTTCACGCTTTTGTTCTAATTTCCGCTATTTCTATGCTTATTAAAAAATATATCAACGAAAATATCTATGGCCACAAGGGTCCGGTATTCGAGGCGCGTAATTAACGCAACGAGAAATAATTCACGGTCCGACAAAACGGGATTTTTAATACGTAAATGAAATAATTCTTCAGATTGATGACTATACGCTGCCTTTTTTCCCGCGCTCGACTTTTTAATTATGTTTTATGGACTCGCGATTCGCAATTTACTGGATTAACTTCGTTTTGAATCGAGCCGTTTTAATTATTTGAGTGGATTGCTTTTTTATTAAGCCTTGATTTTCCTCTTTCGCAATTCGTGTACTGTATGGAAACTATGGAAAGGGACTTAAGCGATTTGATTTGGTATTTAAAAGGAATTTAGAAAGATGAACTAAACATAAAATACGCCAGAGTGTAATAGTAATTGTATTTGCGACATATGTGTCCAGAAACACAAACATACACGAACATATTCATTCACGCAAACTGCAAAATGCAAATAAATAAAAAAAGTTTGCAGAATAAAAATGCATTCACAGCAACTCAAATACATATTTTCCAATACCAACAAGGTATGACAAACCTCCACTTGAAGGTTATTCATATATATTTGAAAAACAGTGTAGTTGTATGTTCGGATTCTGGTGATGCATCTTTTTTTCTTTTGATTTATAAAATCATATATATTTAAATATTTTGATGATTTTTTTTTATATTTATATTAATCACTATAAGTGTAACAAGCCTTTGGTACTGCCATAAGATCCAGCTGCCACAGCCCATGAACACACGTCAGAAATGACTATGAACTTCTTTCAAAGTTTGGAGGTTGTATCCCACAGGAAGGACCTCCATTAAACTCGACAGCTTTCCACTTCACAGAAGCGGACTGTCGAAGGCTTCCGACCATCACCAATGTTAAAATTCTTTCAGAACTGTAACTAGATTTCCAATACGTAAGAGAAAATACTATACACTACTATTGGTATGGTATTTATTTAGCTTTTAAAAAAGTATCGGGATTACCAAACCCTAAACAAACCATTAGGCATAACAAAACTCATTAAAATACAAAACTTACCCATTAACCAAACATATCTAATGAAATCGTCCACTACATCGTTATAAACTAAAATGATATTAGCCAACCTCCACGAATGTCACAGAGCAGAGAAACTTCTCTACATAATATTCAGAATATGCAGCTTTAAACATTTCCACAGCGTACACCATCTGCGCTAGGTTTTAAATTTGTTCCATTTATAAACAGAGGCAAACAACCTCCCTCAGGAATGAAACTTTTCGTCCACCGTACGACAATATTTGAAAGTTATTTCAGCATACAACTCTCATAGGCACCGTTAAAATTTTCCCTACCATATCCATAATGTACTCATTCACCATCCTTATCTAACCTTGCTTTTTACAGACACATGAGCGAGATAGAATTATTTAGATGTTTTGAATTAACGATGGTCGGCTCATGATAATTTACATATTTAGGTGAAATTAACCTCGTTGTGTTAAATTGTATTATGAATATTAATAGCGTGCGTAATGTTATAAGTTATGAGCATCTTCATGGTTTGGATTTAAGAGGAAATGTGTGTTTTAATTATGTACTGGTAATTCAAAAAATACCAATCCCTTTCAGAGCAGCTTGATGTGGGGTCACTCTGCATCTTCTACCGCATTGGATAGTATTCAGAGTTGTTCGGACCTGCAGCTGAGTTTCATCATGAGACATCGATGCAAAATATGAAATACCACCCGTATAACCTCGACGTTCGTCGTTCCACAACTGAGCGTTTTTAAGGGAGTCTTTGCATACCAATTCGACTTAAAACCTTCAAAAAAAGCGTCCCAGTTATTAGAAGGTCGGAAGGTGACACATCAGGTGAACCTCCTACCTGTCAAAAAAAATCTTTTTACTATAGATTATAGAATAAATAGAATAGATTAATTAATTAAAATAAAACTGCTAGAATATACAACGGAACCGTGGATGATAAAATCGTGTTGGGTAGGCCTTGTCGTATATACCTGGATCCAAATCCAAGAGGGGAAAAGTACCCATAACCGACGAGAATCCATGGTGAATGTCTCATGACAGAGAAAGATCAGGACCATGGCAAGCGGACACCCGTACTCTCTGCCTACTTACTGGGTCGTGATAGTGTATATGTAAATATTATGTGTATGTAATATATTTATGACATTTTCCTTTGAATAATTTTAATGTAGCGGGAGGGTAAAATTTCCCGAGTTTCTTGCTTGAGAAGAACTCAGAACAAGGCCTCCTCGTAGTTTTGCGAACGGATGGCGTAGTCTTGCTCTTTCACGCAACCTTTCAATTTTGTAAACGTTTTTGACATTCATAAGCATGCGCTAAGACGTATCTAAACTAACTAAACGTATTTTGATTTTGATATATCGTGCTGATGATGGGTGCTGCTTACAGACAATTTGTAAAAAATCCTTGATTTAAAAGAGTGACGGAGAGTTTATTGCAAGTTCTTCTCGAACATTCTTGACTTGAGACTGGAAGTAAATATTATTATTTTTAGAACTAATTTTTTTACTGACGTTCATAAGTTTAGATTAAGAGCAAGAATCATTGATATTTTAATTTTATTTATTTTATCATCATTACTGTTTTTTATCTTTAATATATTGAAAAAAGGCGGTAAAACTAATATAGACTAACGTTTCATGCATGTAAAAGCAACATGAGAAAGTTTTAGACCATACAGACCTTGCTTATCTAAGAAAATAAGATTAGCCAATGGGCTCTAAGCCTTTTATTAAAACATAAGCATTGAAAGTTAGGAAGATTTTTTAAGTTTATTATTTGTGTCTACAATAAAAAACAATCTCCTTAACTTGTCAACATTACAGATCTAATGATGATCTCAAATGATTTACTAATAGTAAATAAGTAATATGTAATAAGTATTTCAAATATATCACTGAATTTTACTTTTTAACCGTAAAGCCTCCGTTGACCTCAGATAATTAAATAAACCTCCAAAAAAGTAACTTATTGCGTCAAATAATTTCGAGGGCGGTAAAAATGTGAGGGGGATTTAAATTTAATTTTCGAACTGGAACGACGTGAATATCCCCCGTGGCAAAAAGTTCAAATGTCGTAGAACATTTCTTAAAAAAGTTCTAGAGCAAATTTAAAATTAGAACGTGAAGTCGAGCAACAGACGCGTTTAATATTTGCTGGCTGGAAATTCAAATATTATTTTGATTAAAAAGAAACATTTAAAAAAAGAATATGAATTTAAACGCCATCGACCACTTTGTCGTATAATCTGTGTCCACTAAGTTTGTTAAAAACTACCGAATTCATACATTAGGGTATATAAGTTATAATGAATTTAAATGTTTAGTAAGATAAACAAAACATTAAAGGTTTTTCCCGACGGGTCGCGCCTTGTAGTCGGTAATTAACAGGGTCTCCTTAGGGATAGCTCGGTCAAGCTAACCCAATATATTATATGCCAGATGACAGTGCGAAGGGTTCGTTTTGAAGGATGATAATCGTGGTTCCAAATTTGAATTTCCCTAAGAATAATATTTCATTGGCATATATTTTACAATAGATATACGCGAATAGACGCGTAATAAGTATGAAATCATGCGTTTTACCTCAGTAGTCGTAAATTGTAAAATAATAACTTTAATCAGTATTTTCTTTAGCCACTTCAGCCTATCATTATACGCTAAAGTATTTTGTTTTGGTCAATAAATCAAGTTTGTGATTCCTACGATAACATCACAATCTTTGTTTCGTTCTTTATTTAATTATGCAGTTTATTATTCTTTTACGGCCATTATTATGAGCGTCTACGGCGTAGCACCGCTCGTAGCGACAAAGCACTTGGCGATTAATTCTTAAATGTTACATGAAGTAAGGTAATAACCATTTTTAATTGGAAAAGTTTTGCTCTTTACGCTTTTGGTACCCAATATTAGCTGCTACACTTATCGTTTCATAGGTATAGAAAAAAAAACCAGCGGTGATTCAACTTTTTTAGGTCTGGCTCTCATTTCTGTATCTGTTTCATGATCATTTGTTAATCGAATAGGCAAGTACGTGATCAGCCTTCTGTGCCTGACGCACGCCGTCGACTTTTTGGGTCTTAGGCAAGCCGGTTTACTCACGATGTTTGCCTGCACCGTTTGAGCAAATGTTAAATGCATAGACAGAAATTCCATTAGTGTACAGCTGGAGATCGAACCTACAACCTCGAGGATGTGAGTTGCACCCCAATCATACATATAGAAGTGATTCAATTAATAATAATTAAAGAAACAATCTTGTACTCAGGATTGTTTATAAAATTCAATTTTTTTGTTTCGGCAACGTTCTCGCCCTCTGGCGTTGAGAGTGTCCAGTGGTATCACTTTACAGCAGGTGAGCCTTCTGCCCATTTTGCCCCTATATATCGATCCATATATTTTAAATGTTAAATTCTTCTGAAAATTTATTTATTATTAAAATCCGACCTTGAAATTAATATTGATAGTATTTTGCTTTATGTATTTTAGCTCATACCTTAGTTAGAGCTTAAACAAATATCTACTCGATATTATGTAATAGTACATAAGGATTACTTTAAAACAAAATAAGACATAATTGGAAGAAAAATAAGAAGTTACTAGACAATTGTAAACATAATCTAAATATACAACCAACGCCATCTCTCGATGGAATAAAACAATCAAAGTTTTCAACAACTTAGCGAATGAACGGTCTAATATACTGATTTTACATTGTGTATACCTTTATATACCAAGTGTGTGTTTCAGGGCAAAACCATTGAACTACCATCGATTGCCTAAGGATTGAGGCCAAAGCCAATCATGAAACAGGTAGGATTAACACGCGTACCACTGCGCTACCTGTCTTTGACCAACTACCAAATAGAAGATGTTAAAAAATTGTGGCGGCGCAACGCTTTTACATCTGGGCCACAGATTTATGTATATGTCACATGATCATTTTTCAATTACAATCAGCCTCCTGTCCCTGACACACGTCGTCGACTTTTTGGGTCAAAAGCGTGCTGGTTTTATAGTATTGTCTTTTGTTAAAATAGCTTTTAACCCATTAAGAAAAATACTTTTTGAAGCTTTAATCCGTTCAAAAAGTGTTTTTTCTTAAGGTTTTATGAAAAAATCCAACCCGGTATGACGCAATTGGTAAAAGTATTTATAGTTTCGACTGCTATTTGTCCGTGCTTCAAACACATACCTACTATATATTAAAATACTTGTTTCTATATATTTTATTGCTAGGTGCAGCAACTAAATCACTCCTGACGTTTTTATAAGCTATTTCACCCTTGTTACTTAATCTGAATTACGAATTACTCTCCTACGGTTAGCAACGAACGAAAAACAAATTACTTTTAAAATATCTAGTTATATACAATCCTGATAATTGATCTTTAGTTTAGATACACTAATTATTAATCAAGCAAAGTATGAAATTAACTTGGGCATATTTATGAGCATAATTTCAATTTTAAACAAATTATTAACTAGACTAACTGGTAAAACAAGTAATCTTTAAAAAATATTTTTAATTAATTATTATTTATTATTAAAAATTACGAGTATTACCTAAAAAATTATTGTATATCTCAAATATGTATAGCTGACGAACCTCCCGTTCGTAGTTACAATTAATATAATATTTTATTGTTATTATGTAAAAAACAGAGTTGGCCTAATAGCTTCGGCATGAGACTTTCATCCCTAAGGTCGTAGGTGATCGGCTAGGTAGGTCGGCTGTGCAAACAAATTGCAACCAACAAAATCGTGAGGAAACCGGCTTGCCTAACCTAACCTAACCTAACCTAACCTAACCTAACCTAACCCAAAAAGTCGACAACGTGGGTCAGGAACAGAAGGCTGATCACCTACTTGCCTATTAGATTAACAATTGATTATGAAATAGATACAGAAATGAGCAGCTGAATAAGCTGATGTGCGGAAATTATCCAACCTGTTTGTAAAAGAAGAGAAAATAGGAATAATTACACATTCTTGAAACCTATTCCAACCACTCAGTTTTTTAGAAAGTTATTTAGGGAGTTCGTAGTTCTGTTATAAGTTTCCGGCAATGGATGACGAGACTTTAACCAATTTTGGTTACTATTTTATACACATTCCAAGTAACCACATCCCACTCTATACAGAAAAACTTTCAGCTTTTATAAAATAACGAAGGTCTGGCCCTCGTGAGCCTACCTTCACTTTAATCTTTAGTTTTAAAGAACTATAATTACAACTAATTTCAAATTCACCGATATCATAAAAACACTTTAGAAAAACATCACCTTTTTACTATCCGTACTTAAACCGTTCATATTGCTCTCGTAACTAGTATTTTTCACACAAGTTTTATGTGCTATTATTTGTTAGGAGGTATAAAAGTAATCCAGCCAGGTTTACGGCCCGTCCGGCTCATCCGGACCAAATAAAGTGTACAACCCCTTTATGTTCTGACACTAAAATCTCAGCTTATGTATTGTTTATTTACACATTGCTTAGCAGTGTTTGAGGTATATGGGAGGCTTTATTGCGCTGTGAACATTTTTATAAGGCTGCAATTTGTAACGATAGCATGCAATTTCCTGTATCAACTTTTACGCTGTATCTTTACTATAGACTTAAGACGCCGTTCGTTGCAATGATTGCGTCGCTACCATAGTGCCAACCATTCCATAGCAGATACAATTTCGAGCGGAGCGAACGAGCTTCCGAGAAGAGATTCCGAAATGATGCCTATTTCGTATTCGCTCCTTCCATTGCACTTCTCTCTAGTTCGAACTTAGATTCGCTAGATATCCCAACTGAATGATATGAACTCCAACATCAGCGATGGTCGCGAAGTGCGGACTTTAGACAGTCCAAAATAGCTCTGCCAGAATCCGCCACTAACAAAGCGACTTCTAAGCTTAAATAGAACCAATCTCAATACAATGATAGGAACAATTACGGGCAATCTTTTTTCCTAGGCGCGACAGACAGCTCCATGTGCAGAGGCTGTTTAAGCGCAGAGGACTCCGTCACCCACGTAGTCATGGAATACGAGGCTGTTGACAACGTGCCGAAATTCTTGGAGGAGGAGTAATTTCACTCTGTGAAGCCTGTGAAGTGCCAAGGAGACTTCTGTGCTTCTGGAAGGAGCTGGCTAA